>NC_090930.1:52048571-52653779 GCF_040938575.1 Ambystoma mexicanum | reverse complement strand
GCGGAAACGCTATTTACGCTGTTGCGGTCCGGTCAGTCGATTTCCGCAAGGGTCGTAATGAGGCCCTCAGTCTCCATGGAACTGTATGTGGATGCCCATTTAAATGAGTCAGTCTCCATGGAGCTGTATGAGGATGCCCATTTAGATGAGTCCATCTCTATGGAACTGTATGAAGATGCCCATTTAAATGAGTCAGTCTCCATGGAGCTGTATGAGGATGCCCATTTAGATGAGTCCATCTCTATGGAACTGTATGAAGATGCCCATTTAAATGAGTCCATCACCATAGAACTGTATGAAGATGCCCATTTAAATGAGTCAGTCTCCATGGAACTGTAGGAGGATGCCCATTTAAATGAGCCAGCCTCCATGGAACTGTGGGAGGATGCCCATTTAAATGAGTCAGTCTCCATGGAACTGTATGAGGATGCCCATTTAAATGAGTCAGTCTCCATGGAACTGTATGAGGATACCCATTTAAATGAGTCCATCTCTATGGAACTGTAGGAGGATGCCCATTTAAATGAGTCCATCTCTATGGAACTGTATGAGGATGCCCATTTAAATGAGTCAGTCTCCATGGAACTGTAGGAGGATGCCCATTTAAATGAGCCAGCCTCCATGGAACTGTATGAGGATGCCCATTTAAACGAGTCCATCACCATGGAACTGCATGAGGATGCCCCTTTAAAGGAGCCAGCCTCAATGGAACTGTAAGAGGATGCCCATTTAAGTGAGTCAGTCTCCATGGAACTGCATGAGGATGCCCATTTAAACGAGTCCATCACCATGGAACTGTATGAGGATGCCCATTTAAATGAGCCAGTCTCCATGGAACTGCATGAGGATGCCCATTTAAATGAGTCAGTCTCCATGGAACTGTATGAGGATGCCATTATGAGGATGCCCATTTAAATGAGTCAGCCTCCATGGAACTGTATGAGGATGCCTGTTTAAATGAGTCAGTGTCCATGGAACTGTATGAGGATGCCATTATGAGGATGCCAATTTAAATGAGTCAGTCTCCATGGAACTGTAGGAGGATGCCCATTTAAATGAGTCAGTCTCCATGGAACTGTAGGAGGATGCCCATTTAAATGAGCCAGCCTCCATGGAACTGTATGAGGATGCCCATTTAAATGAGTCCATCTCTATGGAACTGTATGAAGATGCCCATTTAAACGAGTCCATCACCATGGAACTGCATGAGGATGCCCATTTAAAGGAGCCAGCCTCAATGGAACTGTAAGAGGATGCCCATTTAAGTGAGTCAGTCTCCATGGAACTGCATGAGGATGCCCATTTAAACGAGTCCATCACCATGGAACTGTATGAGGATGCCCATTTAAATGAGCCAGTCTCCATGGAACTGCATGAGGATGCCCATTTAAATGAGTCAGTCTCTATGGAACTGTATGAGGATGCCATTATGAGGATGCCCATTTAAATGAGTCAGCCTCCATGAAACTGTATGAGGATGCCTGTTTAAATGAGTCAGTCTCCATGGAACTGTATGAGGATGCCCATTTAAACGAGTCCATCACCATGGAACTGCATGAGGATGCCCATTTAAATGAGCCAGCCTCAATGGAACTGTGCGAGGATGCCCATTTAAATGAGTCAGTCTCCATGGAACTGTATGCGGATGCCCATTTAAATGAGTCAGTCTCCATGGAGCTGTATGAGGATGACCATTTAAATGAGTCAGTCTCCATGGAACTGTATGAGGATGCCATTATGAGGATGCCCATTTAAATGAGTCAGCCTCCATGGAACTGTATGAGGATGATCGTTTAAATGAGTCAGTCTCCATGGAACTGTATGAGGATGCCCATTTAAATGAGTGAGTCTCCATGGAACTGCATGAGGATGCCATTATGAGGATGCCCATTTAAATAAGTCAGCCTCCATGGAACTGTATGAGGATGCCCGTGTAAATGAGTCAGTCTCCATGGAACTGTATGAGGATGCCATTATGAGGATGCCCATTTAAATGAGTCAGCCTCTAAGGAACTGTATGAGGATGCCTGTTTAAATGAGTCAGTCTCCATGGAACTGTATGAGGATGCCCGTGTAAATGAGTCAGTCTCCATGGAACTGTATGAGGATGCCATTATGAGGATGCCCATTTAAATGAGTCAGCCTCCATGGAACTGTATGAGGATGCCCGTTTAAATGAGTCAGTCTCCATGGAACTGTATGAGGATGCCCATTTAAATGAGACAGTCTCCATGGAACTGTATGAGGATGCCCATTTAAATGAGCCAGCCTCCATGGAACTGTATGAGGATGCCATTATGAGGATGCCCATTTAAATGAGTCAGCCTCCATGGAGCTGTATGAGGATGCCCATTTAGATGAGTCCATCTCTATGGAACTGTATGAAGATGCCCATTTAAATGAGTCCATCACCATAGAACTGTATGAGGATGCCCATTTAGATGAGTCCATCTCTATGGAACTGTATGAAGATGCCCATTTAAATGAGTCCATCACCATAGAACTGTATGAAGATGCCCATTTAAATGAGTCAGTCTCCATGGAGCTGTATGAGGATGCCCATTTAGATGAGTCCATCTCTATGGAACTGTATGAAGATGCCCATTTAAATGAGTCCATCACCATAGAACTGTATGAGGATGCCCATTTAGATGAGTCCATCTCTATGGAACTGTATGAAGATGCCCATTTAAATGAGTCCATCACCATAGAACTGTATGAAGATGCCCATTTAAATGAGTCAGTCTCCATGGAACTGTAGGAGGATGCCCATTTAAATGAGCCAGCCTCAATGGAACTGTGGGAGGATGCCCATTTAAATGAGTCCATCTCTATGGAACTGTATGAGGATGCCCATTTAAATGAGTCAGTCTCCATGGAACTGTAGGAGGATGCCCATTTAAATGAGTCAGTCTCCATGGAACTGTAGGAGGATGCCCATTTAAATGAGCCAGCCTCCATGGAACTGTGGGAGGATGCCCATTTAAATGAGTCAGTCTTCATGGAACTGTATGAGGATGCCCATTTAAATGAGTCAGTCTCCATAGAACTGTATGCGGATGCCCATTTAAATGAGTCAGTCTCCATGGAACTGTATGAGGATGCCCATTTAAATGAGTCCATCTCTATGGAACTGTATGAGGATGCCCATTTAAATGAGTCAGTCTCCAATGAACTGTAGGAGGATGCCCATTTAAATGAGCCAGCCTCCGTGGAACTGTATGAGGATGCCCATTTAGATGAGTCCATCTCTATGGAACTGTATGAAGATGCCCATTTAAATGAATCCATCACCATAGAACTGTATGAGGATGCCCATTTAAATGAGTCAGTCTCCAATGAACTGTAGGAGGATGCCCATTTAAATGAGTCAGCCTCCATGGAACTGTATGAGGATGCCCATTTAGATGAGTCCATCTCTATGGAACTGTATGTGGATGCCCATTTAAATGAGTCAGTCTCCATGGAACTGTATGAGGATGCCCATTTAGATGAGTCCATCTCTATGGAACTGTATGAAGATGCCCATTTAAATGAGTCCATCACCATAGAACTGTATGAAGATGCCCATTTAAATGAGTCAGTCTCCATGGAACTGTAGGAGGATGCCCATTTAAATGAGCCAGCCTCCATGGAACTGTGGGAGGATGCCCATTTAAATGAGTCAGTCTCCATGGAACTGTATGAGGATGCCCATTTAAATGAGTCAGTCTCCATGGAACTGTATGAGGATACCCATTTAAATGAGTCCATCTCTATGGAACTGTAGGAGGATGCCCATTTAAATGAGTCCATCTCTATGGAACTGTATGAGGATGCCCATTTAAATGAGTCAGTCTCCATGGAACTGTAGGAGGATGCCCATTTAAATGAGTCAGTCTCTATGGAACTATATGAGGATGCCCATTTAAATGAGTCAGTCTCCATGGAACTGTATGAGGATGCCCATTTAAATGAGTCAGCCTCAATGGAACTGTATGAGGATGCCCATTTAAATGAGCCAGCCTCCATGGAACTGTATGAGGATGCCCATTTAGATGAGTCCATCTCTATGGAACTGTATGTGGATGCCCATTTAAATGAGTCAGTCTCCATGGAACTGTATGTGGATGCCCATTTAAATGAGTCAGTCTCCATGGAGCTGTATGAGGATGCCCATTTAGATGAGTCCATCTCTATGGAACTGTATGAAGATGCCCATTTATATGAGTCAGTCTCCATGGAGCTGTATGAGGATGCCCATTTAGATGAGTCCATCTCTATGGAACTGTATGAAGATGCCCATTTAAATGAGTCCATCACCATAGAACTGTATGAAGATGCCCATTTAAATGAGTCAGTCTCCATGGAACTGTAGGAGGATGCCCATTTAAATGAGCCAGCCTCCATGGAACTGTGGGAGGATGCCCATTTAAATGAGTCAGTCTCCATGGAACTGTATGAGGATGCCCATTTAAATGAGTCAGTCTCCATGGAACTGTATGAGGATACCCATTTAAATGAGTCCATCTCTATGGAACTGTAGGAGGATGCCCATTTAAATGAGTCCATCTCTATGGAACTGTATGAGGATGCCCATTTAAATGAGTCAGTCTCCATGGAACTGTAGGAGGATGCCCATTTAAATGAGCCAGCCTCCATGGAACTGTATGAGGATGCCCATTTAAACGAGTCCATCACCATGGAACTGCATGAGGATGCCCCTTTAAAGGAGCCAGCCTCAATGGAACTGTAAGAGGATGCCCATTTAAGTGAGTCAGTCTCCATGGAACTGCATGAGGATGCCCATTTAAACGAGTCCATCACCATGGAACTGTATGAGGATGCCCATTTAAATGAGCCAGTCTCCATGGAACTGCATGAGGATGCCCATTTAAATGAGTCAGTCTCCATGGAACTGTATGAGGATGCCATTATGAGGATGCCCATTTAAATGAGTCAGCCTCCATGGAACTGTATGAGGATGCCTGTTTAAATGAGTCAGTGTCCATGGAACTGTATGAGGATGCCATTATGAGGATGCCAATTTAAATGAGTCAGTCTCCATGGAACTGTAGGAGGATGCCCATTTAAATGAGTCAGTCTCCATGGAACTGTAGGAGGATGCCCATTTAAATGAGCCAGCCTCCATGGAACTGTATGAGGATGCCCATTTAAATGAGTCCATCTCTATGGAACTGTATGAAGATGCCCATTTAAACGAGTCCATCACCATGGAACTGCATGAGGATGCCCATTTAAAGGAGCCAGCCTCAATGGAACTGTAAGAGGATGCCCATTTAAGTGAGTCAGTCTCCATGGAACTGCATGAGGATGCCCATTTAAACGAGTCCATCACCATGGAACTGTATGAGGATGCCCATTTAAATGAGCCAGTCTCCATGGAACTGCATGAGGATGCCCATTTAAATGAGTCAGTCTCTATGGAACTGTATGAGGATGCCATTATGAGGATGCCCATTTAAATGAGTCAGCCTCCATGAAACTGTATGAGGATGCCTGTTTAAATGAGTCAGTCTCCATGGAACTGTATGAGGATGCCCATTTAAACGAGTCCATCACCATGGAACTGCATGAGGATGCCCATTTAAATGAGCCAGCCTCAATGGAACTGTGCGAGGATGCCCATTTAAATGAGTCAGTCTCCATGGAACTGTATGCGGATGCCCATTTAAATGAGTCAGTCTCCATGGAGCTGTATGAGGATGACCATTTAAATGAGTCAGTCTCCATGGAACTGTATGAGGATGCCATTATGAGGATGCCCATTTAAATGAGTCAGCCTCCATGGAACTGTATGAGGATGATCGTTTAAATGAGTCAGTCTCCATGGAACTGTATGAGGATGCCCATTTAAATGAGTGAGTCTCCATGGAACTGCATGAGGATGCCATTATGAGGATGCCCATTTAAATAAGTCAGCCTCCATGGAACTGTATGAGGATGCCCGTGTAAATGAGTCAGTCTCCATGGAACTGTATGAGGATGCCATTATGAGGATGCCCATTTAAATGAGTCAGCCTCTAAGGAACTGTATGAGGATGCCTGTTTAAATGAGTCAGTCTCCATGAAACTGTATGAGGATGCCCGTGTAAATGAGTCAGTCTCCATGGAACTGTATGAGGATGCCATTATGAGGATGCCCATTTAAATGAGTCAGCCTCCATGGAACTGTATGAGGATGCCCGTTTAAATGAGTCAGTCTCCATGGAACTGTATGAGGATGCCCATTTAAATGAGACAGTCTCCATGGAACTGTATGAGGATGCCCATTTAAATGAGCCAGCCTCCATGGAACTGTATGAGGATGCCATTATGAGGATGCCCATTTAAATGAGTCAGCCTCCATGGAGCTGTATGAGGATGCCCATTTAGATGAGTCCATCTCTATGGAACTGTATGAAGATGCCCATTTAAATGAGTCCATCACCATAGAACTGTATGAGGATGCCCATTTAGATGAGTCCATCTCTATGGAACTGTATGAAGATGCCCATTTAAATGAGTCCATCACCATAGAACTGTATGAAGATGCCCATTTAAATGAGTCAGTCTCCATGGAGCTGTATGAGGATGCCCATTTAGATGAGTCCATCTCTATGGAACTGTATGAAGATGCCCATTTAAATGAGTCCATCACCATAGAACTGTATGAGGATGCCCATTTAGATGAGTCCATCTCTATGGAACTGTATGAAGATGCCCATTTAAATGAGTCCATCACCATAGAACTGTATGAAGATGCCCATTTAAATGAGTCAGTCTCCATGGAACTGTAGGAGGATGCCCATTTAAATGAGCCAGCCTCAATGGAACTGTGGGAGGATGCCCATTTAAATGAGTCCATCTCTATGGAACTGTATGAGGATGCCCATTTAAATGAGTCAGTCTCCATGGAACTGTAGGAGGATGCCCATTTAAATGAGTCCATCACCATAGAACTGTATGAACATGCCCATTTAAATGAGTCCATCACCATAGAACTATATGAAGATGCCCATTTAAATGAGTCCATCACCATAGAACTGTATGAAGATGCCCATTTAAATGAGTCCATCACCGTGGAACTGTATGAGAATGCCCATTTAAATGAGCCAGCCTCCATGGAACTGTATGAGGATGCCATTATGAGGATGCCCATTTAAATGAGTCAGTCTCCATGGAGCTGTAGGAGGATGACCCATTTAAATGAGTCAGTCTCCATGGAAATGCATGAGGATGCCCATTTAAACGAGTCCATCACCATGGAACTGCATGAGGATGCCCATTTAAATGAGCCAGCCTCAATGGAACTGTATGAGGATGCCCATTTAAATGAGCCAGTCTCCATGGAACTGCCTGAGGATGCCCATTTAAATGAGTCAGTCTCCATGTAACTGTATGAGGATGTAATTATGAGGATGCCCATTTAAATGAGTCAGCCTCCATGGAACTGTATGAGGATGCCTGTTTAAATGAGTCAGTCTCCATGGAACTGTATGAGGATGCCATTATGAGGATGCCAATTTAAATGAGTCAGCCTCCATGGAACTGTATGAGGATTCCCGTTTAAATGAGTCAGTCTCCATGGAACTGTATGAGGATGCCATTATGAGGATGCCCATTTAAATGATTCAGCCTCCATGGAACTGTATGAGGATGCCTGTTTAAATGAGTCAGTCTCCATGGAACTGTATGAGGATGCCCATTTAAACGAGTCCATCACCATGGAACTGCATGAGGATGCCCATTTAAATGAGCCAGCCTCAATGGAACTGTGCGAGGATGCCCATTTAAATGAGTCAGCCTCAATGGAACTGTATGAGGATGCCCATTTAAACGAGTCCATCACCATGGAACTGCATGAGGATGCCCATTTAAATGAGCCAGCCTCAATGGAACTGTGCGAGGATGCCCATTTAAATGAGTCAGCCTCAATGGAACTGTATGAGGATGCCCATTTAAATGAGTCAGCCTCAATGGAACTGTATGAGGATGCCCATTTAAATGAGTCAGTCTCCATGGAACTGTATGAGGATGCCATTATGAGGATGCCCATTTAAATGAGTCAGCCTCAATGGAACTGTATGAGGATGCCCGTTTAAATGAGTCAGTCTCGATGGAACTGTATGAGGATGCCCATTTAAATGAGTCAGTCTCCATGGAACTGTATGAGGATGCCATTATGAGGATGCCCATTTAAATGAGTCAGCCTCCATGGAACTGTATGAGGATGCCCATTTAAATGAGTCAGTCTACATCGAACTGTATGAGGATGCCATTATGAGGATGCCCATTTAAATGAGTCAGCCTCCATGGAACTGTATGAGGATGCCCGTTTAAATGAGTCAGTCTCCATGGAACTGTAGGAGGATGCCCATTTAAATGAGCCAGCCTACATGGAACTGTATGAGGATTCCCGTTTAAATGAGTCAGTCTCCATGGAACTGTAGGAGGATGCCCATTTAAATGAGTCAATCTCTATGGAACTGTATGAGGATGCCCATTTAAATGAGTCAGTCTCCATGGAACTGTATGAGGATGCCCATTTAAATGAGTCTATCTCTATGGAACTGTATGAGGATGCCCATTTAAATGAGTCAGCCTCCATGGAACTGTATGAGGATGCCCATTTAAATGAGTGAGTCTACATGGAACTGTATGAGGATGCCCATTTAGATGAGTCAGTCTCCATGGAACTGTATGAGGATGCCCATTTAAATGAGTCAGTCTCCATGGAGCTGTATGAGGATACCCATTTAGATGAGTCAGTCTCCATGGAGCTGTATGAGGATGCCCATTTAGATGAGTCAGTCTCCATGGAACTGTATGAGGATGCCATTATGAGGATGCCCATTTAAATGAGCCAGCCTCCATGGAACTGTATGCGGATGCCCATTTAAATGAGTCAGTCTCCATGGAACTGTATGAGGATGCCCGTTTAAATGAGTCAGTCTCCATCGAACTGTATGAGGATGCCCGTTTAAATGAGTCAGTCTCCATGGAACTGTATGAGGATGCCCATTTAAATGAGTCAGTCTCCATGGAACTGTATGAGGATGCCCATTTAAATGAGTCAGTCTCCATGGAACTGTATGAGGATGCCATTATGAGGATGCACATTTAAATGAGTCAGCCTCCATGGAACTGTATGCGGATGCCCATTTAAATGAGTCAGTCTCCATGGAACTGTATGAGGATGCCATTATGAGGATGCCCGTTTAAATGAGTCAGCTTCCATGGAACTGTATGAGGATGCCCATTTAAATGAGCCAGCCTCCAAGGAACTGTATGAGGATGCCCATTTAAATGAGCCACCCTCAATGGAACTGTATGAGGATGCCCATTTAAATGAGCCAGCCTCCATGGAACTGTATGAGGATGCCATTATGAGGATGCCCATTTAAATGAGTCAGCCTCCATGGAACTGTATGAGGATGCCCATTTAAATGAGTCAGTCTCCATGGAACTGTATGCGGATGCCCGTTTCAATGAGTCAGTCTCCATGGAACTGCTGTATGAGGATGCCCATTTAAATGAGTCAGTCTCCATGGAACTGTATGAGGATGCCCGTTTAAATGAGTCAGTCTCCAGGGAACTGTATGAGGATGCCCATTTAAATGAATCAGTCTCCATGGAACTGTATGAGAATGCCCATTTAAATGAGCCAGCCTCAATGGAACTGTATGAGGATGCCCATTTAAATGAGTCAGTCGCCATGGAACTGTATGAGGATGCCATTATGAGGATGCCATTTAAATGAGCCAGCCTCCATGGAACTGTATGAGGATGCCCATTTAATTGAGTCAGTCTCCATGGAACTGTATGAGGATGCCAATTTAAATGAGTCGGTCTCCATGGAACTGTATGAGGATGCCCGTTTAAATGAGTCAGTCTCCATGGAACTGTATGAGGATGCCCATTTAAATGAGTCAGTCTCCATGGAACTGTATGAGGATGCCCATTTAAATGAGTCAGTCTCCATGGAACTGTATGAGGATGCCATTATGAGGATGCCCGTTTAAATGAGTCAGCTTCCATGGAACTGTATGAGGATGCCCATTTAAATGAGCCAGCCTCCAAGGAACTGTATGAGGATGCCCATTTAAATGAGCCACCCTCAATGGAACTGTATGAGGATGCCCATTTAAATGAGCCAGCCTCCATGGAACTGTATGAGGATGCCATTATGAGGATGCCCATTTAAATGAATCAGCCTCCATGGAACTGTATGAGGATGCCTATTTAAATGAGTCAGCCTCCATGGAACTGTATGCGGATGCCCGTTTAAATGAGTCAGTCTCCATGGAACTGTATGAGGATGCCCATTTAAATGAGTCAGTCTCCATGGAACTGTATGAGGATGCCCATTTAAATGAGCCAGCCTCCATGGAACTGTATGAGGATGCCATTATGAGGATGCCCATTTAAATGAGTCAGCCTCCATGGAACTGTATGAGGATGCCCATTTAAATGAGCCAGCCTCCAAGGAACTGTTTGAGGATGCCCATTTAAATGAGCCACCCTCAATGGAACTGTATGAGGATGCCCATTTAAATGAGCCAGCCTCCATGGAACTGTATGAGGATGCCATTATGAGGATGCCCATTTAAATGAGTCAGCCTCCATGGAACTGTATGAGGATGCCCATTTAAACGAGTCAGCCTCCTTGGAACTGTATGAGGATGCCCGTTTAAATGAGTCAGTCTCCATGGAACTGTATGAGGATGCCCGTTTAAATGAGTCAGTCTCCATGGAACTGTATGAGGATGCCCATTTAAATGAGTCAGTCTCCATGGAACTGT
The DNA here is from genome assembly GCF_040938575.1 of Ambystoma mexicanum. Taxonomy (NCBI): domain Eukaryota; kingdom Metazoa; phylum Chordata; class Amphibia; order Caudata; family Ambystomatidae; genus Ambystoma; species Ambystoma mexicanum. The sequence goes on along the minus strand of NC_090930.1, from coordinate 52,642,995 downwards.
ATGAGAATGCCCATTTAAATGAGCCAGCCTCAATGGAACTGTATGAGGATGCCCATTTAAATGAGTCAGTCTCCATGGAACTGTATGAGGATGCCATTATGAGGATGCCCATTTAAATGAGTCAGCCTCCTTGGAACTGTGTGCGGATGCCCATTTAAATGAGTCAGTCTCCATGGAACTGTATGAGGATGCCCATTTAAATGAGTCCATCTCTATGGAACTGTATGAGGATGCCCATTTAAATGAGTCAGTCTCCATGGAACTGTAGGAGGATGCCCATTTAAATGAGTCAGTCTCCATGGAACTGTAGGAGGATGCCCATTTAAATGAGCCAGCCTCCATGGAACTGTGGGAGGATGCCCATTTAAATGAGTCAGTCTTCATGGAACTGTATGAGGATGCCCATTTAAATGAGTCAGTCTCCATAGAACTGTATGCGGATGCCCATTTAAATGAGTCAGTCTCCATGGAACTGTATGAGGATGCCCATTTAAATGAGTCCATCTCTATGGAACTGTATGAGGATGCCCATTTAAATGAGTCAGTCTCCAATGAACTGTAGGAGGATGCCCATTTAAATGAGCCAGCCTCCGTGGAACTGTATGAGGATGCCCATTTAGATGAGTCCATCTCTATGGAACTGTATGAAGATGCCCATTTAAATGAATCCATCACCATAGAACTGTATGAGGATGCCCATTTAAATGAGTCAGTCTCCAATGAACTGTAGGAGGATGCCCATTTAAATGAGTCAGCCTCCATGGAACTGTATGAGGATGCCCATTTAGATGAGTCCATCTCTATGGAACTGTATGTGGATGCCCATTTAAATGAGTCAGTCTCCATGGAACTGTATGAGGATGCCCATTTAAATGAGTCAGTCTCCATGGAACTGTATGAGGATGCCCATTTAGATGAGTCCATCTCTATGGAACTGTATGAAGATGCCCATTTAAATGAGTCCATCACCATAGAACTGTATGAAGATGCCCATTTAAATGAGTCAGTCTCCATGGAACTGTAGGAGGATGCCCATTTAAATGAGCCAGCCTCCATGGAACTGTGGGAGGATGCCCATTTAAATGAGTCAGTCTCCATGGAACTGTATGAGGATGCCCATTTAAATGAGTCAGTCTCCATGGAACTGTATGAGGATACCCATTTAAATGAGTCCATCTCTATGGAACTGTAGGAGGATGCCCATTTAAATGAGTCCATCTCTATGGAACTGTATGAGGATGCCCATTTAAATGAGTCAGTCTCCATGGAACTGTAGGAGGATGCCCATTTAAATGAGTCAGTCTCTATGGAACTATATGAGGATGCCCATTTAAATGAGTCAGTCTCCATGGAACTGTATGAGGATGCCCATTTAAATGAGTCAGCCTCAATGGAACTGTATGAGGATGCCCATTTAAATGAGCCAGCCTCCATGGAACTGTATGAGGATGCCCATTTAGATGAGTCCATCTCTATGGAACTGTATGTGGATGCCCATTTAAATGAGTCAGTCTCCATGGAACTGTATGTGGATGCCCATTTAAATGAGTCAGTCTCCATGGAGCTGTATGAGGATGCCCATTTAGATGAGTCCATCTCTATGGAACTGCATGAAGATGCCCATTTAAATGAGTCAGTCTCCATGGAGCTGTATGAGGATGCCCATTTAGATGAGTCCATCTCTATGGAACTGTATGAAGATGCCCATTTAAATGAGTCCATCACCATAGAACTGTATGAAGATGCCCATTTAAATGAGTCAGTCTCCATGGAACTGTAGGAGGATGCCCATTTAAATGAGCCAGCCTCCATGGAACTGTGGGAGGATGCCCATTTAAATGAGTCAGTCTCCATGGAACTGTATGAGGATGCCCATTTAAATGAGTCAGTCTCCATGGAACTGTATGAGGATACCCATTTAAATGAGTCCATCTCTATGGAACTGTAGGAGGATGCCCATTTAAATGAGTCCATCTCTATGGAACTGTATGAGGATGCCCATTTAAATGAGTCAGTCTCCATGGAACTGTAGGAGGATGCCCATTTAAATGAGCCAGCCTCCATGGAACTGTATGAGGATGCCCATTTAAACGAGTCCATCACCATGGAACTGCATGAGGATGCCCCTTTAAAGGAGCCAGCCTCAATGGAACTGTAAGAGGATGCCCATTTAAGTGAGTCAGTCTCCATGGAACTGCATGAGGATGCCCATTTAAACGAGTCCATCACCATGGAACTGTATGAGGATGCCCATTTAAATGAGCCAGTCTCCATGGAACTGCATGAGGATGCCCATTTAAATGAGTCAGTCTCCATGGAACTGTATGAGGATGCCATTATGAGGATGCCCATTTAAATGAGTCAGCCTCCATGGAACTGTATGAGGATGCCTGTTTAAATGAGTCAGTCTCCATGGAACTGTATGAGGATGCCATTATGAGGATGCCAATTTAAATGAGTCAGTCTCCATGGAACTGTAGGAGGATGCCCATTTAAATGAGTCAGTCTCCATGGAACTGTAGGAGGATGCCCATTTAAATGAGCCAGCCTCCATGGAACTGTATGAGGATGCCCATTTAAATGAGTCCATCTCTATGGAACTGTATGAAGATGCCCATTTAAACGAGTCCATCACCATGGAACTGCATGAGGATGCCCATTTAAAGGAGCCAGCCTCAATGGAACTGTAAGAGGATGCCCATTTAAGTGAGTCAGTCTCCATGGAACTGCATGAGGATGCCCATTTAAACGAGTCCATCACCATGGAACTGTATGAGGATGCCCATTTAAATGAGCCAGTCTCCATGGAACTGCATGAGGATGCCCATTTAAATGAGTCAGTCTCTATGGAACTGTATGAGGATGCCATTATGAGGATGCCCATTTAAATGAGTCAGCCTCCATGAAACTGTATGAGGATGCCTGTTTAAATGAGTCAGTCTCCATGGAACTGTATGAGGATGCCCATTTAAACGAGTCCATCACCATGGAACTGCATGAGGATGCCCATTTAAATGAGCCAGCCTCAATGGAACTGTGCGAGGATGCCCATTTAAATGAGTCAGTCTCCATGGAACTGTATGCGGATGCCCATTTAAATGAGTCAGTCTCCATGGAGCTGTATGAGGATGACCATTTAAATGAGTCAGTCTCCATGGAACTGTATGAGGATGCCATTATGAGGATGCCCATTTAAATGAGTCAGCCTCCATGGAACTGTATGAGGATGATCGTTTAAATGAGTCAGTCTCCATGGAACTGTATGAGGATGCCCATTTAAATGAGTGAGTCTCCATGGAACTGCATGAGGATGCCATTATGAGGATGCCCATTTAAATAAGTCAGCCTCCATGGAACTGTATGAGGATGCCCGTGTAAATGAGTCAGTCTCCATGGAACTGTATGAGGATGCCATTATGAGGATGCCCATTTAAATGAGTCAGCCTCTAAGGAACTGTATGAGGATGCCTGTTTAAATGAGTCAGTCTCCATGGAACTGTATGAGGATGCCCGTGTAAATGAGTCAGTCTCCATGGAACTGTATGAGGATGCCATTATGAGGATGCCCATTTAAATGAGTCAGCCTCCATGGAACTGTATGAGGATGCCCGTTTAAATGAGTCAGTCTCCATGGAACTGTATGAGGATGCCCATTTAAATGAGACAGTCTCCATGGAACTGTATGAGGATGCCCATTTAAATGAGCCAGCCTCCATGGAACTGTATGAGGATGCCATTATGAGGATGCCCATTTAAATGAGTCAGCCTCCATGGAGCTGTATGAGGATGCCCATTTAGATGAGTCCATCTCTATGGAACTGTATGAAGATGCCCATTTAAATGAGTCCATCACCATAGAACTGTATGAGGATGCCCATTTAGATGAGTCCATCTCTATGGAACTGTATGAAGATGCCCATTTAAATGAGTCCATCACCATAGAACTGTATGAAGATGCCCATTTAAATGAGTCAGTCTCCATGGAGCTGTATGAGGATGCCCATTTAGATGAGTCCATCTCTATGGAACTGTATGAAGATGCCCATTTAAATGAGTCCATCACCATAGAACTGTATGAGGATGCCCATTTAGATGAGTCCATCTCTATGGAACTGTATGAAGATGCCCATTTAAATGAGTCCATCACCATAGAACTGTATGAAGATGCCCATTTAAATGAGTCAGTCTCCATGGAACTGTAGGAGGATGCCCATTTAAATGAGCCAGCCTCAATGGAACTGTGGGAGGATGCCCATTTAAATGAGTCCATCTCTATGGAACTGTATGAGGATGCCCATTTAAATGAGTCAGTCTCCATGGAACTGTAGGAGGATGCCCATTTAAATGAGTCCATCACCATAGAACTGTATGAACATGCCCATTTAAATGAGTCCATCACCATAGAACTATATGAAGATGCCCATTTAAATGAGTCCATCACCATAGAACTGTATGAAGATGCCCATTTAAATGAGTCCATCACCGTGGAACTGTATGAGGATGCCCATTTAAATGAGCCAGCCTCCATGGAACTGTATGAGGATGCCATTATGAGGATGCCCATTTAAATGAGTCAGTCTCCATGGAGCTGTAGGAGGATGACCCATTTAAATGAGTCAGTCTCCATGGAAATGCATGAGGATGCCCATTTAAACGAGTCCATCACCATGGAACTGCATGAGGATGCCCATTTAAATGAGCCAGCCTCAATGGAACTGTATGAGGATGCCCATTTAAATGAGCCAGTCTCCATGGAACTGCCTGAGGATGCCCATTTAAATGAGTCAGTCTCCATGTAACTGTATGAGGATGTAATTATGAGGATGCCCATTTAAATGAGTCAGCCTCCATGGAACTGTATGAGGATGCCTGTTTAAATGAGTCAGTCTCCATGGAACTGTATGAGGATGCCATTATGAGGATGCCAATTTAAATGAGTCAGCCTCCATGGAACTGTATGAGGATTCCTGTTTAAATGAGTCAGTCTCCATGGAACTGTATGAGGATGCCATTATGAGGATGCCCATTTAAATGATTCAGCCTCCATGGAACTGTATGAGGATGCCTGTTTAAATGAGTCAGTCTCCATGGAACTGTATGAGGATGCCCATTTAAACGAGTCCATCACCATGGAACTGCATGAGGATGCCCATTTAAATGAGCCAGCCTCAATGGAACTGTGCGAGGATGCCCATTTAAATGAGTCAGCCTCAATGGAACTGTATGAGGATGCCCATTTAAACGAGTCCATCACCATGGAACTGCATGAGGATGCCCATTTAAATGAGCCAGCCTCAATGGAACTGTGCGAGGATGCCCATTTAAATGAGTCAGCCTCAATGGAACTGTATGAGGATGCCCATTTAAATGAGTCAGCCTCAATGGAACTGTATGAGGATGCCCATTTAAATGAGTCAGTCTCCATGGAACTGTATGAGGATGCCATTATGAGGATGCCCATTTAAATGAGTCAGCCTCAATGGAACTGTATGAGGATGCCCGTTTAAATGAGTCAGTCTCGATGGAACTGTATGAGGATGCCCATTTAAATGAGTCAGTCTCCATGGAACTGTATGAGGATGCCATTATGAGGATGCCCATTTAAATGAGTCAGCCTCCATGGAACTGTATGAGGATGCCCATTTAAATGAGTCAGTCTACATCGAACTGTATGAGGATGCCATTATGAGGATGCCCATTTAAATGAGTCAGCCTCCATGGAACTGTATGAGGATGCCCGTTTAAATGAGTCAGTCTCCATGGAACTGTAGGAGGATGCCCATTTAAATGAGCCAGCCTACATGGAACTGTATGAGGATTCCCGTTTAAATGAGTCAGTCTCCATGGAACTGTAGGAGGATGCCCATTTAAATGAGTCAGTCTCCATGGAACTGTAAGAGGATGCCCATTTAAATGAGTCCATCTCTATGGAACTGTATGAGGATGCCCATTTAAATGAGTCCATCTCTATGGAACTGTAGGAGGATGCCCATTTAAATGAGTCAGTCTCCATGGAACTGTATGAGGATGCCCATTTAAATGAGTCCATCTCTATGGAACTGTATGAGGATGCCCATTTAAATGAGTCAGCCTCAATGGAACTGTATGAGGATGCCCATTTAAATGAGTCCATCTCTATGGAACTGTATGAGGATGCCCATTTAAATGAGTCAGTCTCCATGGAACTGTATGAGGATGCCCATTTAAATGAGTCCATCTCTATGGAACTGTATGAGGATGCCCATTTAAATGAGTCAGCCTCCATGGAACTGTATGAGGATGCCCATTTAAATGATTCAGTCTACATGGAACTGTATGAGGATGCCCATTTAAATTAGTCCATCTCTATGGAACTGTATGAGGATGCCCATTTAAATGAGTCAGTCTCCATGGAACTGTATGTGTATGCCCATTTAAATGAGTCCATCTCTATGGAACAGTAGGAGGATGCCCATTTAAATGAGTCAGCCTCCATGGAACTGTATGAGGATGCCCATTTAAATGAGTCCATCTCTATGGAACTGTATGAGGATGCCCATTTAAATGAGCCACCCTCAATGGAACTGTATGAGGATGCCCATTTAAATGAGCCAGCCTCCATGGAACTGTATGAGGATGCCATTATGAGGATGCCCATTTAAATGAGTCAGCCTCCATGGAACTGTATGAGGATGCCCATTTAAATGAGTCAGTCTCCATGGAACTGTATGCGGATGCCCGTTTCAATGAGTCAGTCTCCATGGAACTGCTGTATGAGGATGCCCATTTAAATGAGTCAGTCTCCATGGAACTGTATGAGGATGCCCGTTTAAATGAGTCAGTCTCCAGGGAACTGTATGAGGATGCCCATTTAAATGAATCAGTCTCCATGGAACTGTATGAGAATGCCCATTTAAATGAGCCAGCCTCAATGGAACTGTATGAGGATGCCCATTTAAATGAGTCAGTCGCCATGGAACTGTATGAGGATGCCATTATGAGGATGCCATTTAAATGAGCCAGCCTCCATGGAACTGTATGAGGATGCCCATTTAATTGAGTCAGTCTCCATGGAACTGTATGAGGATGCCAATTTAAATGAGTCGGTCTCCATGGAACTGTATGAGGATGCCCGTTTAAATGAGTCAGTCTCCATTGAACTGTATGAGGATGCCCATTTAAATGAGTCAGTCTCCATGGAACTGTATGAGGATGCCCATTTAAATGAGTCAGTCTCCATGGAACTGTATGAGGATGCCATTATGAGGATGCCCGTTTAAATGAGTCAGCTTCCATGGAACTGTATGAGGATGCCCATTTAAATGAGCCAGCCTCCAAGGAACTGTATGAGGATGCCCATTTAAATGAGCCACCCTCAATGGAACTGTATGAGGATGCCCATTTAAATGAGCCAGCCTCCATGGAACTGTATGAGGATGCCATTATGAGGATGCCCATTTAAATGAATCAGCCTCCATGGAACTGTATGAGGATGCCTATTTAAATGAGTCAGCCTCCATGGAACTGTATGCGGATGCCCGTTTAAATGAGTCAGTCTCCATGGAACTGTATGAGGATGCCCATTTAAATGAGTCAGTCTCCATGGAACTGTATGAGGATGCCCATTTAAATGAGCCAGCCTCCATGGAACTGTATGAGGATGCCATTATGAGGATGCCCATTTAAATGAGTCAGCCTCCATGGAACTGTATGAGGATGCCCATTTAAATGAGCCAGCCTCCAAGGAACTGTTTGAGGATGCCCATTTAAATGAGCCACCCTCAATGGAACTGTATGAGGATGCCCATTTAAATGAGCCAGCCTCCATGGAACTGTATGAGGATGCCATTATGAGGATGCCCATTTAAATGAGTCAGCCTCCATGGAACTGTATGAGGATGCCCATTTAAACGAGTCAGCCTCCATGGAACTGCATGAGGATGCCCCTTTAAATGAGTCAGTCTCCATGGAACTGTATGAGGATGCCCGTTTAAATGAGTCAGTCTCCATGGAACTGTATGAGGATGCCCATTTAAATGAGTCAGTCTCCATGGAACTGTATGAGAATGCCCATTTAAATGAGCCAGCCTCAATGGAACTGTATGAGGATGCCCATTTAAATGAGTCAGTCTCCATGGAACTGTATGAGGATGCCATTATGAGGATGCCCATTTAAATGAGTCAGCCTCCTTGGAACTGTGTGCGGATGCCCATTTAAATGAGTCAGTCTCCATGGAACTGTATGAGGATGCCCATTTAAATGAGTCCATCTCTATGGAACTGTATGAGGATGCCCATTTAAATGAGTCAGTCTCCATGGAACTGTAGGAGGATGCCCATTTAAATGAGTCAGTCTCCATGGAACTGTGGGAGGATGCCCATTTAAATGAACCAGCCTCCATGGAACTGTGGGAGGATGCCCATTTAAATGAGTCAGTCTTCATGGAACTGTATGAGGATGCCCATTTAAATGAGTCAGTCTCCATGGAACTGTATGAGGATGCCCATTTAAATGAGTCCATCTCTATGGAACTGTATGAGGATGCCCATTTAAATGAGTCAGTCTCCAATGAACTGTAGGAGGATGCCCATTTAAATGAGCCAGCCTCCATGGAACTGTATGAGGATGCCCATTTAGATGAGTCCATCTCTATGGAACTGTATGAAGATGCCCATTTAAATGAATCCATCACCATAGAACTGTATGAGGATGCCCATTTAAATGAGTCAGTCTCCAATGAACTGTAGGAGGATGCCCATTTAAATGAGTCAGCCTCCATGGAACTGTATGAGGATGCCCATTTAGATGAGTCCATCTCTATGGAACTGTATGTGGATGCCCATTTAAATGAGTCAGTCTCCATGGAACTGTATGAGGATGCCCATTTAAATGAGTCAGTCTCCATGGAACTGTATGAGGATGCCCATTTAGATGAGTCCATCTCTATGGAACTGTATGAAGATGCCCATTTAAATGAGTCCATCACCATAGAACTGTATGAAGATGCCCATTTAAATGAGTCAGTCTCCATGGAACTGTAGGAGGATGCCCATTTAAATGAGCCAGCCTCCATGGAACTGTGGGAGGATGCCCATTTAAATGAGTCAGTCTCCATGGAACTGTATGAGGATGCCCATTTAAATGAGTCAGTCTCCATGGAACTGTATGAGGATACCCATTTAAATGAGTCCATCTCTATGGAACTGTAGGAGGATGCCCATTTAAATGAGTCCATCTCTATGGAACTGTATGAGGATGCCCATTTAAATGAGTCAGTCTCCATGGAACTGTAGGAGGATGCCCATTTAAATGAGTCAGTCTCTATGGAACTATATGAGGATGCCCATTTAAATGAGTCAGTCTCCATGGAACTGTATGAGGATGCCCATTTAAATGAGTCAGCCTCAATGGAACTGTATGAGGATGCCCATTTAAATGAGCCAGCCTCCATGGAACTGTATGAGGATGCCCATTTAGATGAGTCCATCTCTATGGAACTGTATGTGGATGCCCATTTAAATGAGTCAGTCTCCATGGAACTGTATGAGGATGCCCATTTAAATGAGTCAGTCTCCATGGAGCTGTATGAGGATGCCCATTTAGATGAGTCCATCTCTATGGAACTGTATGAAGATGCCCATTTAAATGAGTCAGTCTCCATGGAGCTGTATGAGGATGCCCATTTAGATGAGTCCATCTCTATGGAACTGTATGAAGATGCCCATTTAAATGAGTCCATCACCATAGAACTGTATGAAGATGCCCATTTAAATGAGTCAGTCTCCATGGAACTGTAGGAGGATGCCCATTTAAATGAGCCAGCCTCCATGGAACTGTGGGAGGATGCCCATTTAAATGAGTCAGTCTCCATGGAACTGTATGAGGATGCCCATTTAAATGAGTCAGTCTCCATGGAACTGTATGAGGATACCCATTTAAATGAGTCCATCTCTATGGAACTGTAGGAGGATGCCCATTTAAATGAGTCCATCTCTATGGAACTGTATGAGGATGCCCATTTAAATGAGTCAGTCTCCATGGAACTGTAGGAGGATGCCCATTTAAATGAGCCAGCCTCCATGGAACTGTATGAGGATGCCCATTTAAACGAGTCCATCACCATGGAACTGCATGAGGATGCCCCTTTAAAGGAGCCAGCCTCAATGGAACTGTAAGAGGATGCCCATTTAAGTGAGTCAGTCTCCATGGAACTGCATGAGGATGCCCATTTAAACGAGTCCATCACCATGGAACTGTATGAGGATGCCCATTTAAATGAGCCAGTCTCCATGGAACTGCATGAGGATGCCCATTTAAATGAGTCAGTCTCCATGGAACTGTATGAGGATGCCATTATGAGGATGCCCATTTAAATGAGTCAGCCTCCATGGAACTGTATGAGGATGCCTGTTTAAATGAGTCAGTCTCCATGGAACTGTATGAGGATGCCATTATGAGGATGCCAATTTAAATGAGTCAGTCTCCATGGAACTGTAGGAGGATGCCCATTTAAATGAGTCAGTCTCCATGGAACTGTAGGAGGATGCCCATTTAAATGAGCCAGCCTCCATGGAACTGTATGAGGATGCCCATTTAAATGAGTCCATCTCTATGGAACTGTATGAAGATGCCCATTTAAACGAGTCCATCACCATGGAACTGCATGAGGATGCCCATTTAAAGGAGCCAGCCTCAATGGAACTGTAAGAGGATGCCCATTTAAGTGAGTCAGTCTCCATGGAACTGCATGAGGATGCCCATTTAAACGAGTCCATCACCATGGAACTGTATGAGGATGCCCATTTAAATGAGCCAGTCTCCATGGAACTGCATGAGGATGCCCATTTAAATGAGTCAGTCTCTATGGAACTGTATGAGGATGCCATTATGAGGATGCCCATTTAAATGAGTCAGCCTCCATGAAACTGTATGAGGATGCCTGTTTAAATGAGTCAGTCTCCATGGAACTGTATGAGGATGCCCATTTAAACGAGTCCATCACCATGGAACTGCATGAGGATGCCCATTTAAATGAGCCAGCCTCAATGGAACTGTGCGAGGATGCCCATTTAAATGAGTCAGTCTCCATGGAACTGTATGCGGATGCCCATTTAAATGAGTCAGTCTCCATGGAGCTGTATGAGGATGACCATTTAAATGAGTCAGTCTCCATGGAACTGTATGAGGATGCCATTATGAGGATGCCCATTTAAATGAGTCAGCCTCCATGGAACTGTATGAGGATGATCGTTTAAATGAGTCAGTCTCCATGGAACTGTATGAGGATGCCCATTTAAATGAGTGAGTCTCCATGGAACTGCATGAGGATGCCATTATGAGGATGCCCATTTAAATAAGTCAGCCTCCATGGAACTGTATGAGGATGCCCGTGTAAATGAGTCAGTCTCCATGGAACTGTATGAGGATGCCATTATGAGGATGCCCATTTAAATGAGTCAGCCTCTAAGGAACTGTATGAGGATGCCTGTTTAAATGAGTCAGTCTCCATGGAACTGTATGAGGATGCCCGTGTAAATGAGTCAGTCTCCATGGAACTGTATGAGGATGCCATTATGAGGATGCCCATTTAAATGAGTCAGCCTCCATGGAACTGTATGAGGATGCCCGTTTAAATGAGTCAGTCTCCATGGAACTGTATGAGGATGCCCATTTAAATGAGACAGTCTCCATGGAACTGTATGAGGATGCCCATTTAAATGAGCCAGCCTCCATGGAACTGTATGAGGATGCCATTATGAGGATGCCCATTTAAATGAGTCAGCCTCCATGGAGCTGTATGAGGATGCCCATTTAGATGAGTCCATCTCTATGGAACTGTATGAAGATGCCCATTTAAATGAGTCCATCACCATAGAACTGTATGAGGATGCCCATTTAGATGAGTCCATCTCTATGGAACTGTATGAAGATGCCCATTTAAATGAGTCCATCACCATAGAACTGTATGAAGATGCCCATTTAAATGAGTCAGTCTCCATGGAGCTGTATGAGGATGCCCATTTAGATGAGTCCATCTCTATGGAACTGTATGAAGATGCCCATTTAAATGAGTCCATCACCATAGAACTGTATGAGGATGCCCATTTAGATGAGTCCATCTCTATGGAACTGTATGAAGATGCCCATTTAAATGAGTCCATCACCATAGAACTGTATGAAGATGCCCATTTAAATGAGTCAGTCTCCATGGAACTGTAGGAGGATGCCCATTTAAATGAGCCAGCCTCAATGGAACTGTGGGAGGATGCCCATTTAAATGAGTCCATCTCTATGGAACTGTATGAGGATGCCCATTTAAATGAGTCAGTCTCCATGGAACTGTAGGAGGATGCCCATTTAAATGAGTCCATCACCATAGAACTGTATGAACATGCCCATTTAAATGAGTCCATCACCATAGAACTATATGAAGATGCCCATTTAAATGAGTCCATCACCATAGAACTGTATGAAGATGCCCATTTAAATGAGTCCATCACCGTGGAACTGTATGAGGATGCCCATTTAAATGAGCCAGCCTCCATGGAACTGTATGAGGATGCCATTATGAGGATGCCCATTTAAATGAGTCAGTCTCCATGGAGCTGTAGGAGGATGACCCATTTAAATGAGTCAGTCTCCATGGAAATGCATGAGGATGCCCATTTAAACGAGTCCATCACCATGGAACTGCATGAGGATGCCCATTTAAATGAGCCAGCCTCAATGGAACTGTATGAGGATGCCCATTTAAATGAGCCAGTCTCCATGGAACTGCCTGAGGATGCCCATTTAAATGAGTCAGTCTCCATGTAACTGTATGAGGATGTAATTATGAGGATGCCCATTTAAATGAGTCAGCCTCCATGGAACTGTATGAGGATGCCTGTTTAAATGAGTCAGTCTCCATGTAACTGTATGAGGATGCCATTATGAGGATGCCAATTTAAATGAGTCAGCCTCCATGGAACTGTATGAGGATTCCCGTTTAAATGAGTCAGTCTCCATGGAACTGTATGAGGATGCCATTATGAGGATGCCCATTTAAATGATTCAGCCTCCATGGAACTGTATGAGGATGACTGTTTAAATGAGTCAGTCTCCATGGAACTGTATGAGGATGCCCATTTAAACGAGTCCATCACCATGGAACTGCATGAGGATGCCCATTTAAATGAGCCAGCCTCAATGGAACTGTGCGAGGATGCCCATTTAAATGAGTCAGCCTCAATGGAACTGTATGAGGATGCCCATTTAAACGAGTCCATCACCATGGAACTGCATGAGGATGCCCATTTAAATGAGCCAGCCTCAATGGAACTGTGCGAGGATGCCCATTTAAATGAGTCAGCCTCAATGGAACTGTATGAGGATGCCCATTTAAATGAGTCAGCCTCAATGGAACTGTATGAGGATGCCCATTTAAATGAGTCAGTCTCCATGGAACTGTATGAGGATGCCATTATGAGGATGCCCATTTAAATGAGTCAGCCTCAATGGAACTGTATGAGGATGCCCGTTTAAATGAGTCAGTCTCGATGGAACTGTATGAGGATGCCCATTTAAATGAGTCAGTCTCCATGGAACTGTATGAGGATGCCATTATGAGGATGCCCATTTAAATGAGTCAGCCTCCATGGAACTGTATGAGGATGCCCATTTAAATGAGTCAGTCTACATCGAACTGTATGAGGATGCCATTATGAGGATGCCCATTTAAATGAGTCAGCCTCCATGGAACTGTATGAGGATGCCCGTTTAAATGAGTCAGTCTCCATGGAACTGTAGGAGGATGCCCATTTAAATGAGCCAGCCTACATGGAACTGTATGAGGATTCCCGTTTAAATGAGTCAGTCTCCATGGAACTGTAGGAGGATGCCCATTTAAATGAGTCAGTCTCCATGGAACTGTAAGAGGATGCCCATTTAAATGAGTCCATCTCTATGGAACTGTATGAGGATGCCCATTTAAATGAGTCCATCTCTATGGAACTGTAGGAGGATGCCCATTTAAATGAGTCAGTCTCCATGGAACTGTATGAGGATGCCCATTTAAATGAGTCAGTCTCCATGGAACTGTATGAGGATGCCCATTTAAATGAGTCAGCCTCCATGGAACTGTATGAGGATGCCCATTTAAATGAGTCAGTCTCCATGGAACTGTATGAGGATGCCCATTTAAATGAGTCCATCTCTATGGAACTGTAGGAGGATGCCCATTTAAATGAGTCAGTCTCCATGGAACTGTATGAGGATGACCATTTACATGAGTCCATCTCCATGGAACTGTATGAGGATGCCCATTTAAATGAGTCAGTCTGCATGGAACGCCCATTTAAATGAGTCAGTCTCCATGGAACTGTATGAGGATGACCATTTAAATGAGTCCATATCCATGGAACTGTATGCCGATACCCATTTAAATGAGTCAGTCTTCATGGAACTGTATGAGGATGCCCATTTAAATGAGTCAGTCTCCATGGAACTGTATGAGGATGCCCATTTAAATGAGTCCATCTCTATGGAACTGTAGGAGGATGCCCATTTAAATGAGTCAGTCTCCATGGAACTGTATGAGGATGCCCATTTAAATGAGTCAGTCTCCATGGAACTGTATGAGGATGCCCATTTAAATGAGTCCATCTCTATGGAACTATAGGAGGATGCCCATTTAAATGAGTCAGTCTCCATGGAACTGTATGAGGATGCCCATTTAAATTAGTCCATCTCTATGGAACTATAGGAGGATGCCCATTTAAATGAGTCAATCCCCATGGAACTGTATGAGAATGCCCATTTAAATGAGTCAGCCTCAATGGAACTGTATGAGGATGCCCATTTAAATGAGTCCATCTCTATGGAACTGTAGGAGGATGCCCATTTAAATGAGCCAGCCTCCATGGAACTGTAGGAGGATGCCCATTTAAATGAGTCCATCTCTATGGAACTGTAGGAGGATGCCCATTTAAATGAGTCAGTCTCCATGGAGCTGTATGAGGATGCCCATTTAAATGAGTCAATCTCCATGGAACTGTATGAGGATGCCATTATGAGGATGCCCATTTAAATGAGTCAGCCTCCATGGAACTGCAGGAGGATGCCCATTTAAATGAGTCCATCTCTATGGAACTATAGGAGGATGCCCATTTAAATGAGTCAGTCTCCATGGAACTGTATGAGGATGCCCATTTAAATGAGTCCATCTCTATGGAACTGTATGAGGATGGCCATTTAAATGAGTCCATCTCTATGGAACTGTAGGAGGATGCCCATTTAAATGAGCCAGCCTCCATGGAACTGTAGGAGGATGCCCATTTAAATGAGTCCATCTCTATGGAACTGTATGAGGATGCCCATTTAAATGAGTCCATCTCTATGGAACTGTATGAGGATGCCCATTTAAATGATTCAGTCTCCATGGAACTGTATGAGGATGCCCATTTAAATGAGTCAGCCTCAATGGAACTGTATGAGGATGCCCATTTAAATGAGTCCATCTCTATGGAACTGTATGAGGATGCCCATTTAAATGAGTCCATCTCTATGGAACTATATGAGGATGCCCATTTAAATGAGTCAGCCTCCATGGAACTGTATGAGGATGCCCATTTAAATGAGTGAGTCTACATGGAACTGTATGAGGATGCCCATTTAAATGAGTCCATCTCTATGGAACTGGATGAGGATGCCCATTTAAATGAGTCAGTCTCCATGGAACTGTATGAGGATGCCCATTTAAATGAGTCCATCTCTATGGAACAGTATGAGGATGCCCATTTAAATGAGTCAGCCTCCATGGAACTGTATGAGGATGCCCATTTAAATGAGTCAGTCTCCATGGAGCTGTATGAGGATACCCATTTAGATGAGTCAGTCTCCATGGAGCTGTATGAGGATGCCCATTTAGATGAGTCAGTCTCCATGGAACTGTATGAGGATGCCATTATGAGGATGCCCATTTAAATGAGCCAGCCTCCATGGAACTGTATGCGGATGCCCATTTAAATGAGTCAGTCTCCATGGAACTGTATGAGGATGCCCGTTTAAATGAGCCAGTCTCCATGGAACTGTATGAGGATGCCCGTTTAAATGAGTCAGTCTCCATGGAACTGTATGAGGATGCCCATTTAAATGAGTCAGTCTCCATGGAACTGTATGAGGATGCCCATTTAAATGAGTCAGTCTCCATGGAACTGTATGAGGATGCCATTATGAGGATGCACATTTAAATGAGTCAGCCTCCATGGAACTGTATGAGGATGCCCATTTAAATGAGTCAGTCTCCATGGAACTGTATGAGGATGCCATTATGAGGATGCCCGTTTAAATGAGTCAGCTTCCATGGAACTGTATGAGGATGCCCATTTAAATGAGCCAGCCTCCAAGGAACTGTATGAGGATGCCCATTTAAATGAGCCACCCTCAATGGAACTGTATGAGGATGCCCATTTAAATGAGCCAGCCTCCATGGAACTGTATGAGGATGCCATTATGAGGATGCCCATTTAAATGAGTCAGCCTCCATGGAACTGTATGAGGATGGCCATTTAAACGAGTCCATCACCATGGAACTGCATGAGGATGCCCATTTAAATGAGCCAGCCTCAATGGAACTGTGCGAGGATGCCCATTTAAATGAGTCAGCCTCAATGGAACTGTATGAGGATGCCCATTTAAATGAGTCAGCCTCAATGGAACTGTATGAGGATGCCCATTTAAATGAGTCAGTCTCCATGGAACTGTATGAGGATGCCATTATGAGGATGCCCATTTAAATGAGTCAGCCTCAATGGAACTGTATGAGGATGCCCGTTTAAATGAGTCAGTCTCGATGGAACTGTATGAGGATGCCCATTTAAATGAGTCAGTCTCCATGGAACTGTATGAGGATGCCATTATGAGGATGCCCATTTAAATGAGTCAGCCTCCATGGAACTGTATGAGGATGCCCATTTAAATGAGTCAGTCTACATCGAACTGTATGAGGATGCCATTATGAGGATGCCCATTTAAATGAGTCAGCCTCCATGGAACTGTATGAGGATGCCCGTTTAAATGAGTCAGTCTCCATGGAACTGTAGGAGGATGCCCATTTAAATGAGCCAGCCTACATGGAACTGTATGAGGATTCCCGTTTAAATGAGTCAGTCTCCATGGAACTGTAGGAGGATGCCCATTTAAATGAGTCAGTCTCCATGGAACTGTATGAGGATGCCCATTTAAATGAGTCCATCTCTATGGAACTGTATGAGGATGCCCATTTAAATGAGTCCATCTCTATGGAACTGTAGGAGGATGCCCATTTAAATGAGTCAGTCTCCATGGAACTGTATGAGGATGCCCATTTAAATGAGTCAGTCTCCATGGAACTGTATGAGGATGCCCATTTAAATGAGTCAGCCTCCATGGAACTGTATGAGGATGCCCATTTAAATGAGTCAGTCTCCATGGAACTGTATGAGGATGCCCATTTAAATGAGTCCATCTCTATGGAACTGTAGGAGAATGCCCATTTAAATGAGCCAGCCTCAATGGAACTGTATGAGGATGCCCATTTAAATGAGTCAGTCTCCATGGAACTGTATGAGGATGCCATTATGAGGATGCCCATTTAAATGAGTCAGCCTCCTTGGAACTGTGTGCGGATGCCCATTTAAATGAGTCAGTCTCCATGGAACTGTATGAGGATGCCCATTTAAATGAGTCCATCTCTATGGAACTGTATGAGGATGCCCATTTAAATGAGTCAGTCTCCATGGAACTGTAGGAGGATGCCCATTTAAATGAGTCAGTCTCCATGGAACTGTAGGAGGATGCCCATTTAAATGAGCCAGCCTCCATGGAACTGTGGGAGGATGCCCATTTAAATGAGTCAGTCTTCATGGAACTGTATGAGGATGCCCATTTAAATGAGTCAGTCTCCATAGAACTGTATGCGGATGCCCATTTAAATGAGTCAGTCTCCATGGAACTGTATGAGGATGCCCATTTAAATGAGTCCATCTCTATGGAACTGTATGAGGATGCCCATTTAAATGAGTCAGTCTCCAATGAACTGTAGGAGGATGCCCATTTAAATGAGCCAGCCTCCGTGGAACTGTATGAGGATGCCCATTTAGATGAGTCCATCTCTATGGAACTGTATGAAGATGCCCATTTAAATGAATCCATCACCATAGAACTGTATGAGGATGCCCATTTAAATGAGTCAGTCTCCAATGAACTGTAGGAGGATGCCCATTTAAATGAGTCAGCCTCCATGGAACTGTATGAGGATGCCCATTTAGATGAGTCCATCTCTATGGAACTGTATGTGGATGCCCATTTAAATGAGTCAGTCTCCATGGAACTGTATGAGGATGCCCATTTAAATGAGTCAGTCTCCATGGAACTGTATGAGGATGCCCATTTAGATGAGTCCATCTCTATGGAACTGTATGAAGATGCCCATTTAAATGAGTCCATCACCATAGAACTGTATGAAGATGCCCATTTAAATGAGTCAGTCTCCATGGAACTGTAGGAGGATGCCCATTTAAATGAGCCAGCCTCCATGGAACTGTGGGAGGATGCCCATTTAAATGAGTCAGTCTCCATGGAACTGTATGAGGATGCCCATTTAAATGAGTCAGTCTCCATGGAACTGTATGAGGATACCCATTTAAATGAGTCCATCTCTATGGAACTGTAGGAGGATGCCCATTTAAATGAGTCCATCTCTATGGAACTGTATGAGGATGCCCATTTAAATGAGTCAGTCTCCATGGAACTGTAGGAGGATGCCCATTTAAATGAGTCAGTCTCTATGGAACTATATGAGGATGCCCATTTAAATGAGTCAGTCTCCATGGAACTGTATGAGGATGCCCATTTAAATGAGTCAGCCTCAATGGAACTGTATGAGGATGCCCATTTAAATGAGCCAGCCTCCATGGAACTGTATGAGGATGCCCATTTAGATGAGTCCATCTCTATGGAACTGTATGTGGATGCCCATTTAAATGAGTCAGTCTCCATGGAACTGTATGTGGATGCCCATTTAAATGAGTCAGTCTCCATGGAGCTGTATGAGGATGCCCATTTAGATGAGTCCATCTCTATGGAACTGCATGAAGATGCCCATTTAAATGAGTCAGTCTCCATGGAGCTGTATGAGGATGCCCATTTAGATGAGTCCATCTCTATGGAACTGTATGAAGATGCCCATTTAAATGAGTCCATCACCATAGAACTGTATGAAGATGCCCATTTAAATGAGTCAGTCTCCATGGAACTGTAGGAGGATGCCCATTTAAATGAGCCAGCCTCCATGGAACTGTGGGAGGATGCCCATTTAAATGAGTCAGTCTCCATGGAACTGTATGAGGATGCCCATTTAAATGAGTCAGTCTCCATGGAACTGTATGAGGATACCCATTTAAATGAGTCCATCTCTATGGAACTGTAGGAGGATGCCCATTTAAATGAGTCCATCTCTATGGAACTGTATGAGGATGCCCATTTAAATGAGTCAGTCTCCATGGAACTGTAGGAGGATGCCCATTTAAATGAGCCAGCCTCCATGGAACTGTATGAGGATGCCCATTTAAACGAGTCCATCACCATGGAACTGCATGAGGATGCCCCTTTAAAGGAGCCAGCCTCAATGGAACTGTAAGAGGATGCCCATTTAAGTGAGTCAGTCTCCATGGAACTGCATGAGGATGCCCATTTAAACGAGTCCATCACCATGGAACTGTATGAGGATGCCCATTTAAATGAGCCAGTCTCCATGGAACTGCATGAGGATGCCCATTTAAATGAGTCAGTCTCCATGGAACTGTATGAGGATGCCATTATGAGGATGCCCATTTAAATGAGTCAGCCTCCATGGAACTGTATGAGGATGCCTGTTTAAATGAGTCAGTCTCCATGGAACTGTATGAGGATGCCATTATGAGGATGCCAATTTAAATGAGTCAGTCTCCATGGAACTGTAGGAGGATGCCCATTTAAATGAGTCAGTCTCCATGGAACTGTAGGAGGATGCCCATTTAAATGAGCCAGCCTCCATGGAACTGTATGAGGATGCCCATTTAAATGAGTCCATCTCTATGGAACTGTATGAAGATGCCCATTTAAACGAGTCCATCACCATGGAACTGCATGAGGATGCCCATTTAAAGGAGCCAGCCTCAATGGAACTGTAAGAGGATGCCCATTTAAGTGAGTCAGTCTCCATGGAACTGCATGAGGATGCCCATTTAAACGAGTCCATCACCATGGAACTGTATGAGGATGCCCATTTAAATGAGCCAGTCTCCATGGAACTGCATGAGGATGCCCATTTAAATGAGTCAGTCTCTATGGAACTGTATGAGGATGCCATTATGAGGATGCCCATTTAAATGAGTCAGCCTCCATGAAACTGTATGAGGATGCCTGTTTAAATGAGTCAGTCTCCATGGAACTGTATGAGGATGCCCATTTAAACGAGTCCATCACCATGGAACTGCATGAGGATGCCCATTTAAATGAGCCAGCCTCAATGGAACTGTGCGAGGATGCCCATTTAAATGAGTCAGTCTCCATGGAACTGTATGCGGATGCCCATTTAAATGAGTCAGTCTCCATGGAGCTGTATGAGGATGACCATTTAAATGAGTCAGTCTCCATGGAACTGTATGAGGATGCCATTATGAGGATGCCCATTTAAATGAGTCAGCCTCCATGGAACTGTATGAGGATGATCGTTTAAATGAGTCAGTCTCCATGGAACTGTATGAGGATGCCCATTTAAATGAGTGAGTCTCCATGGAACTGCATGAGGATGCCATTATGAGGATGCCCATTTAAATAAGTCAGCCTCCATGGAACTGTATGAGGATGCCCGTGTAAATGAGTCAGTCTCCATGGAACTGTATGAGGATGCCATTATGAGGATGCCCATTTAAATGAGTCAGCCTCTAAGGAACTGTATGAGGATGCCTGTTTAAATGAGTCAGTCTCCATGGAACTGTATGAGGATGCCCGTGTAAATGAGTCAGTCTCCATGGAACTGTATGAGGATGCCATTATGAGGATGCCCATTTAAATGAGTCAGCCTCCATGGAACTGTATGAGGATGCCCGTTTAAATGAGTCAGTCTCCATGGAACTGTATGAGGATGCCCATTTAAATGAGACAGTCTCCATGGAACTGTATGAGGATGCCCATTTAAATGAGCCAGCCTCCATGGAACTGTATGAGGATGCCATTATGAGGATGCCCATTTAAATGAGTCAGCCTCCATGGAGCTGTATGAGGATGCCCATTTAGATGAGTCCATCTCTATGGAACTGTATGAAGATGCCCATTTAAATGAGTCCATCACCATAGAACTGTATGAGGATGCCCATTTAGATGAGTCCATCTCTATGGAACTGTATGAAGATGCCCATTTAAATGAGTCCATCACCATAGAACTGTATGAAGATGCCCATTTAAATGAGTCAGTCTCCATGGAGCTGTATGAGGATGCCCATTTAGATGAGTCCATCTCTATGGAACTGTATGAAGATGCCCATTTAAATGAGTCCATCACCATAGAACTGTATGAGGATGCCCATTTAGATGAGTCCATCTCTATGGAACTGTATGAAGATGCCCATTTAAATGAGTCCATCACCATAGAACTGTATGAAGATGCCCATTTAAATGAGTCAGTCTCCATGGAACTGTAGGAGGATGCCCATTTAAATGAGCCAGCCTCAATGGAACTGTGGGAGGATGCCCATTTAAATGAGTCCATCTCTATGGAACTGTATGAGGATGCCCATTTAAATGAGTCAGTCTCCATGGAACTGTAGGAGGATGCCCATTTAAATGAGTCCATCACCATAGAACTGTATGAACATGCCCATTTAAATGAGTCCATCACCATAGAACTATATGAAGATGCCCATTTAAATGAGTCCATCACCATAGAACTGTATGAAGATGCCCATTTAAATGAGTCCATCACCGTGGAACTGTATGAGGATGCCCATTTAAATGAGCCAGCCTCCATGGAACTGTATGAGGATGCCATTATGAGGATGCCCATTTAAATGAGTCAGTCTCCATGGAGCTGTAGGAGGATGACCCATTTAAATGAGTCAGTCTCCATGGAAATGCATGAGGATGCCCATTTAAACGAGTCCATCACCATGGAACTGCATGAGGATGCCCATTTAAATGAGCCAGCCTCAATGGAACTGTATGAGGATGCCCATTTAAATGAGCCAGTCTCCATGGAACTGCCTGAGGATGCCCATTTAAATGAGTCAGTCTCCATGTAACTGTATGAGGATGTAATTATGAGGATGCCCATTTAAATGAGTCAGCCTCCATGGAACTGTATGAGGATGCCTGTTTAAATGAGTCAGTCTCCATGGAACTGTATGAGGATGCCATTATGAGGATGCCAATTTAAATGAGTCAGCCTCCATGGAACTGTATGAGGATTCCTGTTTAAATGAGTCAGTCTCCATGGAACTGTATGAGGATGCCATTATGAGGATGCCCATTTAAATGATTCAGCCTCCATGGAACTGTATGAGGATGCCTGTTTAAATGAGTCAGTCTCCATGGAACTGTATGAGGATGCCCATTTAAACGAGTCCATCACCATGGAACTGCATGAGGATGCCCATTTAAATGAGCCAGCCTCAATGGAACTGTGCGAGGATGCCCATTTAAATGAGTCAGCCTCAATGGAACTGTATGAGGATGCCCATTTAAACGAGTCCATCACCATGGAACTGCATGAGGATGCCCATTTAAATGAGCCAGCCTCAATGGAACTGTGCGAGGATGCCCATTTAAATGAGTCAGCCTCAATGGAACTGTATGAGGATGCCCATTTAAATGAGTCAGCCTCAATGGAACTGTATGAGGATGCCCATTTAAATGAGTCAGTCTCCATGGAACTGTATGAGGATGCCATTATGAGGATGCCCATTTAAATGAGTCAGCCTCAATGGAACTGTATGAGGATGCCCGTTTAAATGAGTCAGTCTCGATGGAACTGTATGAGGATGCCCATTTAAATGAGTCAGTCTCCATGGAACTGTATGAGGATGCCATTATGAGGATGCCCATTTAAATGAGTCAGCCTCCATGGAACTGTATGAGGATGCCCATTTAAATGAGTCAGTCTACATCGAACTGTATGAGGATGCCATTATGAGGATGCCCATTTAAATGAGTCAGCCTCCATGGAACTGTATGAGGATGCCCGTTTAAATGAGTCAGTCTCCATGGAACTGTAGGAGGATGCCCATTTAAATGAGCCAGCCTACATGGAACTGTATGAGGATTCCCGTTTAAATGAGTCAGTCTCCATGGAACTGTAGGAGGATGCCCATTTAAATGAGTCAGTCTCCATGGAACTGTAAGAGGATGCCCATTTAAATGAGTCCATCTCTATGGAACTGTATGAGGATGCCCATTTAAATGAGTCCATCTCTATGGAACTGTAGGAGGATGCCCATTTAAATGAGTCAGTCTCCATGGAACTGTATGAGGATGCCCATTTAAATGAGTCCATCTCTATGGAACTGTATGAGGATGCCCATTTAAATGAGTCAGCCTCAATGGAACTGTATGAGGATGCCCATTTAAATGAGTCCATCTCTATGGAACTGTATGAGGATGCCCATTTAAATGAGTCAGTCTCCATGGAACTGTATGAGGATGCCCATTTAAATGAGTCCATCTCTATGGAACTGTATGAGGATGCCCATTTAAATGAGTCAGCCTCCATGGAACTGTATGAGGATGCCCATTTAAATGATTCAGTCTACATGGAACTGTATGAGGATGCCCATTTAAATTAGTCCATCTCTATGGAACTGTATGAGGATGCCCATTTAAATGAGTCAGTCTCCATGGAACTGTATGTGTATGCCCATTTAAATGAGTCCATCTCTATGGAACAGTAGGAGGATGCCCATTTAAATGAGTCAGCCTCCATGGAACTGTATGAGGATGCCCATTTAAATGAGTCCATCTCTATTGAACTGTATGAGGATGCCCATTTAAATGAGCCACCCTCAATGGAACTGTATGAGGATGCCCATTTAAATGAGCCAGCCTCCATGGAACTGTATGAGGATGCCATTATGAGGATGCCCATTTAAATGAGTCAGCCTCCATGGAACTGTATGAGGATGCCCATTTAAATGAGTCAGTCTCCATGGAACTGTATGCGGATGCCCGTTTCAATGAGTCAGTCTCCATGGAACTGCTGTATGAGGATGCCCATTTAAATGAGTCAGTCTCCATGGAACTGTATGAGGATGCCCGTTTAAATGAGTCAGTCTCCAGGGAACTGTATGAGGATGCCCATTTAAATGAATCAGTCTCCATGGAACTGTATGAGAATGCCCATTTAAATGAGCCAGCCTCAATGGAACTGTATGAGGATGCCCATTTAAATGAGTCAGTCGCCATGGAACTGTATGAGGATGCCATTATGAGGATGCCATTTAAATGAGCCAGCCTCCATGGAACTGTATGAGGATGCCCATTTAATTGAGTCAGTCTCCATGGAACTGTATGAGGATGCCAATTTAAATGAGTCGGTCTCCATGGAACTGTATGAGGATGCCCGTTTAAATGAGTCAGTCTCCATTGAACTGTATGAGGATGCCCATTTAAATGAGTCAGTCTCCATGGAACTGTATGAGGATGCCCATTTAAATGAGTCAGTCTCCATGGAACTGTATGAGGATGCCATTATGAGGATGCCCGTTTAAATGAGTCAGCTTCCATGGAACTGTATGAGGATGCCCATTTAAATGAGCCAGCCTCCAAGGAACTGTATGAGGATGCCCATTTAAATGAGCCACCCTCAATGGAACTGTATGAGGATGCCCATTTAAATGAGCCAGCCTCCATGGAACTGTATGAGGATGCCATTATGAGGATGCCCATTTAAATGAATCAGCCTCCATGGAACTGTATGAGGATGCCTATTTAAATGAGTCAGCCTCCATGGAACTGTATGCGGATGCCCGTTTAAATGAGTCAGTCTCCATGGAACTGTATGAGGATGCCCATTTAAATGAGTCAGTCTCCATGGAACTGTATGAGGATGCCCATTTAAATGAGCCAGCCTCCATGGAACTGTATGAGGATGCCATTATGAGGATGCCCATTTAAATGAGTCAGCCTCCATGGAACTGTATGAGGATGCCCATTTAAATGAGCCAGCCTCCAAGGAACTGTTTGAGGATGCCCATTTAAATGAGCCACCCTCAATGGAACTGTATGAGGATGCCCATTTAAATGAGCCAGCCTCCATGGAACTGTATGAGGATGCCATTATGAGGATGCCCATTTAAATGAGTCAGCCTCCATGGAACTGTATGAGGATGCCCATTTAAACGAGTCAGCCTCCATGGAACTGCATGAGGATGCCCCTTTAAATGAGTCAGTCTCCATGGAACTGTATGAGGATGCCCGTTTAAATGAGTCAGTCTCCATGGAACTGTATGAGGATGCCCATTTAAATGAGTCAGTCTCCATGGAACTGTATGAGAATGCCCATTTAAATGAGCCAGCCTCAATGGAACTGTATGAGGATGCCCATTTAAATGAGTCAGTCTCCATGGAACTGTATGAGGATGCCATTATGAGGATGCCCATTTAAATGAGTCAGCCTCCTTGGAACTGTGTGCGGATGCCCATTTAAATGAGTCAGTCTCCATGGAACTGTATGAGGATGCCCATTTAAATGAGTCCATCTCTATGGAACTGTATGAGGATGCCCATTTAAATGAGTCAGTCTCCATGGAACTGTAGGAGGATGCCCATTTAAATGAGTCAGTCTCCATGGAACTGTGGGAGGATGCCCATTTAAATGAACCAGCCTCCATGGAACTGTGGGAGGATGCCCATTTAAATGAGTCAGTCTTCATGGAACTGTATGAGGATGCCCATTTAAATGAGTCAGTCTCCATGGAACTGTATGAGGATGCCCATTTAAATGAGTCCATCTCTATGGAACTGTATGAGGATGCCCATTTAAATGAGTCAGTCTCCAATGAACTGTAGGAGGATGCCCATTTAAATGAGCCAGCCTCCATGGAACTGTATGAGGATGCCCATTTAGATGAGTCCATCTCTATGGAACTGTATGAAGATGCCCATTTAAATGAATCCATCACCATAGAACTGTATGAGGATGCCCATTTAAATGAGTCAGTCTCCAATGAACTGTAGGAGGATGCCCATTTAAATGAGTCAGCCTCCATGGAACTGTATGAGGATGCCCATTTAGATGAGTCCATCTCTATGGAACTGTATGTGGATGCCCATTTAAATGAGTCAGTCTCCATGGAACTGTATGAGGATGCCCATTTAAATGAGTCAGTCTCCATGGAACTGTATGAGGATGCCCATTTAGATGAGTCCATCTCTATGGAACTGTATGAAGATGCCCATTTAAATGAGTCCATCACCATAGAACTGTATGAAGATGCCCATTTAAATGAGTCAGTCTCCATGGAACTGTAGGAGGATGCCCATTTAAATGAGCCAGCCTCCATGGAACTGTGGGAGGATGCCCATTTAAATGAGTCAGTCTCCATGGAACTGTATGAGGATGCCCATTTAAATGAGTCAGTCTCCATGGAACTGTATGAGGATACCCATTTAAATGAGTCCATCTCTATGGAACTGTAGGAGGATGCCCATTTAAATGAGTCCATCTCTATGGAACTGTATGAGGATGCCCATTTAAATGAGTCAGTCTCCATGGAACTGTAGGAGGATGCCCATTTAAATGAGTCAGTCTCTATGGAACTATATGAGGATGCCCATTTAAATGAGTCAGTCTCCATGGAACTGTATGAGGATGCCCATTTAAATGAGTCAGCCTCAATGGAACTGTATGAGGATGCCCATTTAAATGAGCCAGCCTCCATGGAACTGTATGAGGATGCCCATTTAGATGAGTCCATCTCTATGGAACTGTATGTGGATGCCCATTTAAATGAGTCAGTCTCCATGGAACTGTATGAGGATGCCCATTTAAATGAGTCAGTCTCCATGGAGCTGTATGAGGATGCCCATTTAGATGAGTCCATCTCTATGGAACTGTATGAAGATGCCCATTTAAATGAGTCAGTCTCCATGGAGCTGTATGAGGATGCCCATTTAGATGAGTCCATCTCTATGGAACTGTATGAAGATGCCCATTTAAATGAGTCCATCACCATAGAACTGTATGAAGATGCCCATTTAAATGAGTCAGTCTCCATGGAACTGTAGGAGGATGCCCATTTAAATGAGCCAGCCTCCATGGAACTGTGGGAGGATGCCCATTTAAATGAGTCAGTCTCCATGGAACTGTATGAGGATGCCCATTTAAATGAGTCAGTCTCCATGGAACTGTATGAGGATACCCATTTAAATGAGTCCATCTCTATGGAACTGTAGGAGGATGCCCATTTAAATGAGTCCATCTCTATGGAACTGTATGAGGATGCCCATTTAAATGAGTCAGTCTCCATGGAACTGTAGGAGGATGCCCATTTAAATGAGCCAGCCTCCATGGAACTGTATGAGGATGCCCATTTAAACGAGTCCATCACCATGGAACTGCATGAGGATGCCCCTTTAAAGGAGCCAGCCTCAATGGAACTGTAAGAGGATGCCCATTTAAGTGAGTCAGTCTCCATGGAACTGCATGAGGATGCCCATTTAAACGAGTCCATCACCATGGAACTGTATGAGGATGCCCATTTAAATGAGCCAGTCTCCATGGAACTGCATGAGGATGCCCATTTAAATGAGTCAGTCTCCATGGAACTGTATGAGGATGCCATTATGAGGATGCCCATTTAAATGAGTCAGCCTCCATGGAACTGTATGAGGATGCCTGTTTAAATGAGTCAGTCTCCATGGAACTGTATGAGGATGCCATTATGAGGATGCCAATTTAAATGAGTCAGTCTCCATGGAACTGTAGGAGGATGCCCATTTAAATGAGTCAGTCTCCATGGAACTGTAGGAGGATGCCCATTTAAATGAGCCAGCCTCCATGGAACTGTATGAGGATGCCCATTTAAATGAGTCCATCTCTATGGAACTGTATGAAGATGCCCATTTAAACGAGTCCATCACCATGGAACTGCATGAGGATGCCCATTTAAAGGAGCCAGCCTCAATGGAACTGTAAGAGGATGCCCATTTAAGTGAGTCAGTCTCCATGGAACTGCATGAGGATGCCCATTTAAACGAGTCCATCACCATGGAACTGTATGAGGATGCCCATTTAAATGAGCCAGTCTCCATGGAACTGCATGAGGATGCCCATTTAAATGAGTCAGTCTCTATGGAACTGTATGAGGATGCCATTATGAGGATGCCCATTTAAATGAGTCAGCCTCCATGAAACTGTATGAGGATGCCTGTTTAAATGAGTCAGTCTCCATGGAACTGTATGAGGATGCCCATTTAAACGAGTCCATCACCATGGAACTGCATGAGGATGCCCATTTAAATGAGCCAGCCTCAATGGAACTGTGCGAGGATGCCCATTTAAATGAGTCAGTCTCCATGGAACTGTATGCGGATGCCCATTTAAATGAGTCAGTCTCCATGGAGCTGTATGAGGATGACCATTTAAATGAGTCAGTCTCCATGGAACTGTATGAGGATGCCATTATGAGGATGCCCATTTAAATGAGTCAGCCTCCATGGAACTGTATGAGGATGATCGTTTAAATGAGTCAGTCTCCATGGAACTGTATGAGGATGCCCATTTAAATGAGTGAGTCTCCATGGAACTGCATGAGGATGCCATTATGAGGATGCCCATTTAAATAAGTCAGCCTCCATGGAACTGTATGAGGATGCCCGTGTAAATGAGTCAGTCTCCATGGAACTGTATGAGGATGCCATTATGAGGATGCCCATTTAAATGAGTCAGCCTCTAAGGAACTGTATGAGGATGCCTGTTTAAATGAGTCAGTCTCCATGGAACTGTATGAGGATGCCCGTGTAAATGAGTCAGTCTCCATGGAACTGTATGAGGATGCCATTATGAGGATGCCCATTTAAATGAGTCAGCCTCCATGGAACTGTATGAGGATGCCCGTTTAAATGAGTCAGTCTCCATGGAACTGTATGAGGATGCCCATTTAAATGAGACAGTCTCCATGGAACTGTATGAGGATGCCCATTTAAATGAGCCAGCCTCCATGGAACTGTATGAGGATGCCATTATGAGGATGCCCATTTAAATGAGTCAGCCTCCATGGAGCTGTATGAGGATGCCCATTTAGATGAGTCCATCTCTATGGAACTGTATGAAGATGCCCATTTAAATGAGTCCATCACCATAGAACTGTATGAGGATGCCCATTTAGATGAGTCCATCTCTATGGAACTGTATGAAGATGCCCATTTAAATGAGTCCATCACCATAGAACTGTATGAAGATGCCCATTTAAATGAGTCAGTCTCCATGGAGCTGTATGAGGATGCCCATTTAGATGAGTCCATCTCTATGGAACTGTATGAAGATGCCCATTTAAATGAGTCCATCACCATAGAACTGTATGAGGATGCCCATTTAGATGAGTCCATCTCTATGGAACTGTATGAAGATGCCCATTTAAATGAGTCCATCACCATAGAACTGTATGAAGATGCCCATTTAAATGAGTCAGTCTCCATGGAACTGTAGGAGGATGCCCATTTAAATGAGCCAGCCTCAATGGAACTGTGGGAGGATGCCCATTTAAATGAGTCCATCTCTATGGAACTGTATGAGGATGCCCATTTAAATGAGTCAGTCTCCATGGAACTGTAGGAGGATGCCCATTTAAATGAGTCCATCACCATAGAACTGTATGAACATGCCCATTTAAATGAGTCCATCACCATAGAACTATATGAAGATGCCCATTTAAATGAGTCCATCACCATAGAACTGTATGAAGATGCCCATTTAAATGAGTCCATCACCGTGGAACTGTATGAGGATGCCCATTTAAATGAGCCAGCCTCCATGGAACTGTATGAGGATGCCATTATGAGGATGCCCATTTAAATGAGTCAGTCTCCATGGAGCTGTAGGAGGATGACCCATTTAAATGAGTCAGTCTCCATGGAAATGCATGAGGATGCCCATTTAAACGAGTCCATCACCATGGAACTGCATGAGGATGCCCATTTAAATGAGCCAGCCTCAATGGAACTGTATGAGGATGCCCATTTAAATGAGCCAGTCTCCATGGAACTGCCTGAGGATGCCCATTTAAATGAGTCAGTCTCCATGTAACTGTATGAGGATGTAATTATGAGGATGCCCATTTAAATGAGTCAGCCTCCATGGAACTGTATGAGGATGCCTGTTTAAATGAGTCAGTCTCCATGTAACTGTATGAGGATGCCATTATGAGGATGCCAATTTAAATGAGTCAGCCTCCATGGAACTGTATGAGGATTCCCGTTTAAATGAGTCAGTCTCCATGGAACTGTATGAGGATGCCATTATGAGGATGCCCATTTAAATGATTCAGCCTCCATGGAACTGTATGAGGATGACTGTTTAAATGAGTCAGTCTCCATGGAACTGTATGAGGATGCCCATTTAAACGAGTCCATCACCATGGAACTGCATGAGGATGCCCATTTAAATGAGCCAGCCTCAATGGAACTGTGCGAGGATGCCCATTTAAATGAGTCAGCCTCAATGGAACTGTATGAGGATGCCCATTTAAACGAGTCCATCACCATGGAACTGCATGAGGATGCCCATTTAAATGAGCCAGCCTCAATGGAACTGTGCGAGGATGCCCATTTAAATGAGTCAGCCTCAATGGAACTGTATGAGGATGCCCATTTAAATGAGTCAGCCTCAATGGAACTGTATGAGGATGCCCATTTAAATGAGTCAGTCTCCATGGAACTGTATGAGGATGCCATTATGAGGATGCCCATTTAAATGAGTCAGCCTCAATGGAACTGTATGAGGATGCCCGTTTAAATGAGTCAGTCTCGATGGAACTGTATGAGGATGCCCATTTAAATGAGTCAGTCTCCATGGAACTGTATGAGGATGCCATTATGAGGATGCCCATTTAAATGAGTCAGCCTCCATGGAACTGTATGAGGATGCCCATTTAAATGAGTCAGTCTACATCGAACTGTATGAGGATGCCATTATGAGGATGCCCATTTAAATGAGTCAGCCTCCATGGAACTGTATGAGGATGCCCGTTTAAATGAGTCAGTCTCCATGGAACTGTAGGAGGATGCCCATTTAAATGAGCCAGCCTACATGGAACTGTATGAGGATTCCCGTTTAAATGAGTCAGTCTCCATGGAACTGTAGGAGGATGCCCATTTAAATGAGTCAGTCTCCATGGAACTGTAAGAGGATGCCCATTTAAATGAGTCCATCTCTATGGAACTGTATGAGGATGCCCATTTAAATGAGTCCATCTCTATGGAACTGTAGGAGGATGCCCATTTAAATGAGTCAGTCTCCATGGAACTGTATGAGGATGCCCATTTAAATGAGTCAGTCTCCATGGAACTGTATGAGGATGCCCATTTAAATGAGTCAGCCTCCATGGAACTGTATGAGGATGCCCATTTAAATGAGTCAGTCTCCATGGAACTGTATGAGGATGCCCATTTAAATGAGTCCATCTCTATGGAACTGTAGGAGGATGCCCATTTAAATGAGTCAGTCTCCATGGAACTGTATGAGGATGACCATTTACATGAGTCCATCTCCATGGAACTGTATGAGGATGCCCATTTAAATGAGTCAGTCTGCATGGAACGCCCATTTAAATGAGTCAGTCTCCATGGAACTGTATGAGGATGACCATTTAAATGAGTCCATATCCATGGAACTGTATGCCGATACCCATTTAAATGAGTCAGTCTTCATGGAACTGTATGAGGATGCCCATTTAAATGAGTCAGTCTCCATGGAACTGTATGAGGATGCCCATTTAAATGAGTCCATCTCTATGGAACTGTAGGAGGATGCCCATTTAAATGAGTCAGTCTCCATGGAACTGTATGAGGATGCCCATTTAAATGAGTCAGTCTCCATGGAACTGTATGAGGATGCCCATTTAAATGAGTCCATCTCTATGGAACTATAGGAGGATGCCCATTTAAATGAGTCAGTCTCCATGGAACTGTATGAGGATGCCCATTTAAATTAGTCCATCTCTATGGAACTATAGGAGGATGCCCATTTAAATGAGTCAATCCCCATGGAACTGTATGAGAATGCCCATTTAAATGAGTCAGCCTCAATGGAACTGTATGAGGATGCCCATTTAAATGAGTCCATCTCTATGGAACTGTAGGAGGATGCCCATTTAAATGAGCCAGCCTCCATGGAACTGTAGGAGGATGCCCATTTAAATGAGTCCATCTCTATGGAACTGTAGGAGGATGCCCATTTAAATGAGTCAGTCTCCATGGAGCTGTATGAGGATGCCCATTTAAATGAGTCAATCTCCATGGAACTGTATGAGGATGCCATTATGAGGATGCCCATTTAAATGAGTCAGCCTCCATGGAACTGCAGGAGGATGCCCATTTAAATGAGTCCATCTCTATGGAACTATAGGAGGATGCCCATTTAAATGAGTCAGTCTCCATGGAACTGTATGAGGATGCCCATTTAAATGAGTCCATCTCTATGGAACTGTATGAGGATGGCCATTTAAATGAGTCCATCTCTATGGAACTGTAGGAGGATGCCCATTTAAATGAGCCAGCCTCCATGGAACTGTAGGAGGATGCCCATTTAAATGAGTCCATCTCTATGGAACTGTATGAGGATGCCCATTTAAATGAGTCCATCTCTATGGAACTGTATGAGGATGCCCATTTAAATGATTCAGTCTCCATGGAACTGTATGAGGATGCCCATTTAAATGAGTCAGCCTCAATGGAACTGTATGAGGATGCCCATTTAAATGAGTCCATCTCTATGGAACTGTATGAGGATGCCCATTTAAATGAGTCCATCTCTATGGAACTATATGAGGATGCCCATTTAAATGAGTCAGCCTCCATGGAACTGTATGAGGATGCCCATTTAAATGAGTGAGTCTACATGGAACTGTATGAGGATGCCCATTTAAATGAGTCCATCTCTATGGAACTGGATGAGGATGCCCATTTAAATGAGTCAGTCTCCATGGAACTGTATGAGGATGCCCATTTAAATGAGTCCATCTCTATGGAACAGTATGAGGATGCCCATTTAAATGAGTCAGCCTCCATGGAACTGTATGAGGATGCCCATTTAAATGAGTCAGTCTCCATGGAGCTGTATGAGGATACCCATTTAGATGAGTCAGTCTCCATGGAGCTGTATGAGGATGCCCATTTAGATGAGTCAGTCTCCATGGAACTGTATGAGGATGCCATTATGAGGATGCCCATTTAAATGAGCCAGCCTCCATGGAACTGTATGCGGATGCCCATTTAAATGAGTCAGTCTCCATGGAACTGTATGAGGATGCCCGTTTAAATGAGCCAGTCTCCATGGAACTGTATGAGGATGCCCGTTTAAATGAGTCAGTCTCCATGGAACTGTATGAGGATGCCCATTTAAATGAGTCAGTCTCCATGGAACTGTATGAGGATGCCCATTTAAATGAGTCAGTCTCCATGGAACTGTATGAGGATGCCATTATGAGGATGCACATTTAAATGAGTCAGCCTCCATGGAACTGTATGAGGATGCCCATTTAAATGAGTCAGTCTCCATGGAACTGTATGAGGATGCCATTATGAGGATGCCCGTTTAAATGAGTCAGCTTCCATGGAACTGTATGAGGATGCCCATTTAAATGAGCCAGCCTCCAAGGAACTGTATGAGGATGCCCATTTAAATGAGCCACCCTCAATGGAACTGTATGAGGATGCCCATTTAAATGAGCCAGCCTCCATGGAACTGTATGAGGATGCCATTATGAGGATGCCCATTTAAATGAGTCAGCCTCCATGGAACTGTATGAGGATGGCCATTTAAACGAGTCCATCACCATGGAACTGCATGAGGATGCCCATTTAAATGAGCCAGCCTCAATGGAACTGTGCGAGGATGCCCATTTAAATGAGTCAGCCTCAATGGAACTGTATGAGGATGCCCATTTAAATGAGTCAGCCTCAATGGAACTGTATGAGGATGCCCATTTAAATGAGTCAGTCTCCATGGAACTGTATGAGGATGCCATTATGAGGATGCCCATTTAAATGAGTCAGCCTCAATGGAACTGTATGAGGATGCCCGTTTAAATGAGTCAGTCTCGATGGAACTGTATGAGGATGCCCATTTAAATGAGTCAGTCTCCATGGAACTGTATGAGGATGCCATTATGAGGATGCCCATTTAAATGAGTCAGCCTCCATGGAACTGTATGAGGATGCCCATTTAAATGAGTCAGTCTACATCGAACTGTATGAGGATGCCATTATGAGGATGCCCATTTAAATGAGTCAGCCTCCATGGAACTGTATGAGGATGCCCGTTTAAATGAGTCAGTCTCCATGGAACTGTAGGAGGATGCCCATTTAAATGAGCCAGCCTACATGGAACTGTATGAGGATTCCCGTTTAAATGAGTCAGTCTCCATGGAACTGTAGGAGGATGCCCATTTAAATGAGTCAGTCTCCATGGAACTGTATGAGGATGCCCATTTAAATGAGTCCATCTCTATGGAACTGTATGAGGATGCCCATTTAAATGAGTCCATCTCTATGGAACTGTAGGAGGATGCCCATTTAAATGAGTCAGTCTCCATGGAACTGTATGAGGATGCCCATTTAAATGAGTCAGTCTCCATGGAACTGTATGAGGATGCCCATTTAAATGAGTCAGCCTCCATGGAACTGTATGAGGATGCCCATTTAAATGAGTCAGTCTCCATGGAACTGTATGAGGATGCCCATTTAAATGAGTCCATCTCTATGGAACTGTAGGAGGATGCCCATTTAAATGAGTCAGTCTCCATGGAACTGTATGAGGATGACCATTTACATGAGTCCATCTCCATGGAACTGTATGAGGATGCCCATTTAAATGAGTCAGTCTGCATGGAACGCCCATTTAAATGAGTCAGTCTCCATGGAACTGTATGAGGATGACCATTTAAATGAGTCCATATCCATGGAACTGTATGCCGATACCCATTTAAATGAGTCAGTCTTCATGGAACTGTATGAGGATGCCCATTTAAATGAGTCAGTCTCCATGGAACTGTATGAGGATGCCCATTTAAATGAGTCCATCTCTATGGAACTGTAGGAGGATGCCCATTTAAATGAGTCAGTCTCCATGGAACTGTATGAGGATGCCCATTTAAATGAGTCAGTCTCCATGGAACTGTATGAGGATGCCCATTTAAATGAGTCCATCTCTATGGAACTATAGGAGGATGCCCATTTAAATGAGTCAGTCTCCATGGAACTGTATGAGGATGCCCATTTAAATTAGTCCATCTCTATGGAACTATAGGAGGATGCCCATTTAAATGAGTCAATCCCCATGGAACTGTATGAGAATGCCCATTTAAATGAGTCAGCCTCAATGGAACTGTATGAGGATGCCCATTTAAATGAGCCAGCCTCCATGGAACTGTAGGAGGATGCCCATTTAAATGAGTCCATCTCTATGGAACTGTAGGAGGATGCCCATTTAAATGAGTCAGTCTCCATGGAGCTGTATGAGGATGCCCATTTAAATGAGTCAATCTCCATGGAACTGTATGAGGATGCCATTATGAGGATGCCAATTTAAATGAGTCAGCCTCCATGGAACTGCAGGAGGATGCCCATTTAAATGAGTCCATCTCTATGGAACTATAGGAGGATGCCCATTTAAATGAGTCAGTCTCCATGGAACTGTATGAGGATGCCCATTTAAATGAGTCCATCTCTATGGAACTGTATGAGGATGCCCATTTAAATGAGTCCATCTCTATGGAACTGTAGGAGGATGCCCATTTAAATGAGCCAGCCTCCATGGAACTGTAGGAGGATGCCCATTTAAATGAGTCCATCTCTATGGAACTGTATGAGGATGCCCATTTAAATGAGTCCATCTCTATGGAACTGTATGAGGATGCCCATTTAAATGAGTCAGTCTCCATGGAACTGTATGAGGATGCCCATTTAAATGAGTCAGCCTCAATGGAACTGTATGAGGATGCCCATTTAAATGAGTCCATCTCTATGGAACTGTATGAGGATGCCCATTTAAATGAGTCCATCTCTATGGAACTATATGAGGATGCCCATTTAAATGAGTCAGCCTCAATGGAACTGTATGAGGATGCCCATTTAAATGAGTCCATCTCTATGGAACTGTATGAGGATGCCCATTTAAATGAGTCAGCCTCCATGGAACTGTATGAGGATGCCCATTTAAATGAGTGAGTCTACATGGAACTGTATGAGGATGCCCATTTAAATGAGTCCATCTCTATGGAACTGGATGAGGATGCCCATTTAAATGAGTCAGTCTCCATGGAACTGTATGAGGATGCCCATTTAAATGAGTCCATCTCTATGGAACAGTATGAGGATGCCCATTTAAATGAGTCAGCCTCCATGGAACTGTATGAGGATGCCCATTTAAATGAGTCAGTCTCCATGGAGCTGTATGAGGATACCCATTTAGATGAGTCAGTCTCCATGGAGCTGTATGAGGATGCCCATTTAGATGAGTCAGTCTCCATGGAACTGTATGAGGATGCCATTATGAGGATGCCCATTTAAATGAGCCAGCCTCCATGGAACTGTATGCGGATGCCCATTTAAATGAGTCAGTCTCCATGGAACTGTATGAGGATGCCCGTTTAAATGAGCCAGTCTCCATGGAACTGTATGAGGATGCCCGTTTAAATGAGTCAGTCTCCATGGAACTGTATGAGGATGCCCATTTAAATGAGTCAGTCTCCATGGAACTGTATGAGGATGCCCATTTAAATGAGTCAGTCTCCATGGAACTGTATGAGGATGCCATTATGAGGATGCACATTTAAATGAGTCAGCCTCCATGGAACTGTATGAGGATGCCCATTTAAATGAGTCAGTCTCCATGGAACTGTATGAGGATGCCATTATGAGGATGCCCGTTTAAATGAGTCAGCTTCCATGGAACTGTATGAGGATGCCCATTTAAATGAGCCAGCCTCCAAGGAACTGTATGAGGATGCCCATTTAAATGAGCCACCCTCAATGGAACTGTATGAGGATGCCCATTTAAATGAGCCAGCCTCCATGGAACTGTATGAGGATGCCATTATGAGGATGCCCATTTAAATGAGTCAGCCTCCATGGAACTGTATGAGGATGCCCATTTAAATGAGTCAGTCTCCATGGAACTGTATGCGGATGCCCGTTTCAATGAGTCAGTCTCCATGGAACTGCTGTATGAGGATGCCCATTTAAATGAGTCAGTCTCCATGGAACTGTATGAGGATGCCCGTTTAAATGAGTCAGTCTCCATGGAACTGTATGAGGATGCCCATTTAAATGAATCAGTCTCCATGGAACTGTATGAGAATGCCCATTTAAATGAGCCAGCCTCAATGGAACTGTATGAGGATGCCCATTTAAATGAGTAAGTCGCCATGGAACTGTATGAGGATGCCATTATGAGGATGCCATTTAAATGAGCCAGCCTCCATGGAACTGTATGAGGATGCCCATTTAATTGAGTCAGTCTCCATGGAACTGTTTGAGGATGCCAATTTAAATGAGTCGGTCTCCATGGAACTGTATGAGGATGCCCGTTTAAATGAGTCAGTCTCCATGGAACTGTATGAGGATGCCCATTTAAATGAGTCAGTCTCCATGGAACTGTATGAGGATGCCCATTTAAATGAGCCAGCCTCCATGGAACTGTATGAGGATGCCCATTTAAACGAGTCAGTCTCCATGGAACTGTATGAGGATGCCCGTTTAAATGAGTCAGTCTCCATGGAACTGTATGAGGATGCCCGTTTAAATGAGTCAGTCTCCATGGAACTGTATGAGGATGCCCATTTAAATGAGTCAGTCTCCATGGAACTGTATGAGAATGCCCATTTAAATGAGCCAGCCTCAATGGAACTGTATGAGGATGCCCATTTAAATGAGTCAGTCTCCATGGAACTGTATGAGGATGCCATTATGAGGATGCCCATTTAAATGAGTCAGCCTCCTTGGAACTGTGTGCGGATGCCCATTTAAATGAGTCAGTCTCCATGGAACTGTATGAGGATGCCCATTTAAATGAGTCCATCTCTATGGAACTGTATGAGGATGCCCATTTAAATGAGTCAGTCTCCATGGAACTGTAGGAGGA
The DNA here is from genome assembly GCF_040938575.1 of Ambystoma mexicanum. NCBI lineage: Eukaryota > Metazoa > Chordata > Amphibia > Caudata > Ambystomatidae > Ambystoma > Ambystoma mexicanum. Next base: position 52,604,665 of record NC_090930.1, on the reverse strand, counting down.
TGCCCATTTAAATGAGTCAGTCTCCATGGAACTGTAGGAGGATGCCCATTTAAATGAGCCAGCCTCCATGGAACTGTGGGAGGATGCCCATTTAAATGAGTCAGTCTTCATGGAACTGTATGAGGATGCCCATTTAAATGAGTCAGTCTCCATAGAACTGTATGCGGATGCCCATTTAAATGAGTCAGTCTCCATGGAACTGTATGAGGATGCCCATTTAAATGAGTCCATCTCTATGGAACTGTATGAGGATGCCCATTTAAATGAGTCAGTCTCCAATGAACTGTAGGAGGATGCCCATTTAAATGAGTCCATCACCATAGAACTGTATGAAGATGCCCATTTAAATGAGTCAGTCTCCATGGAACTGTAGGAGGATGCCCATTTAAATGAGTCAGTCTCCATGGAACTGTATGAGGATACCCATTTAAATGAGTCCATCTCTATGGAACTGTAGGAGGATGCCCATTTAAATGAGTCCATCTCTATGGAACTGTATGAGGATGCCCATTTAAATGAGTCAGTCTCCAATGAACTGTAGGAGGATGCCCATTTAAATGAGCCAGCCTCCATGGAACTGTGGGAGGATGCCCATTTAAATGAGTCAGTCTCCATGGAACTGTATGAGGATGCCCATTTAAATGAGTCAGTCTCCATGGAACTGTATGAGGATACCCATTTAAATGAGTCCATCTCTATGGAACTGTAGGAGGATGCCCATTTAAATGAGTCCATCTCTATGGAACTGTATGAGGATGCCCATTTAAATGAGTCAGTCTCCATGGAACTGTAGGAGGATGCCCATTTAAATGAGTCAGTCTCTATGGAACTGTATGAGGATGCCCATTTAAATGAGTCAGTCTCCATGGAACTGTATGAGGATGCCCATTTAAATGAGTCAGCCTCAATGGAACTGTATGAGGATGCCCATTTAAATGAGCCAGCCTCCATGGAACTGTATGAGGATGCCCATTTAGATGAGTCCATCTCTATGGAACTGTATGTGGATGCCCATTTAAATGAGTCAGTCTCCATGGAACTGTATGAGGATGCCCATTTAAATGAGTCAGCCTCCATGGAACTGTATGAGGATGCCCGTTTAAATGAGTCAGTCTCTATGGAACTGTATGAGGATGCCCATTTAAATGAGTCAGTCTCCATGGAACTGTATGAGGATGCCATTATGAGGATGCCCATTTAAATGAGTCAGCCTCCATGGAACTGTATGAGGATGCCCATTTAAATGAGTCAGTCTACATCGAACTGTATGAGGATGCCATTATGAGGATGCCCATTTAAATGAGTCAGCCTCCATGGAACTGTATGAGGATGCCCGTTTAAATGAGTCAGTCTCCATGGAACTGTAGGAGGATGCCCATTTAAATGAGCCAGCCTACATGGAACTGTATGAGGATTCCCGTTTAAATGAGTCAGTCTCCATGGAACTGTAGGAGGATGCCCATTTAAATGAGTCAGTCTCCATGGAACTGTATGAGGATGCCCATTTAAATGAGTCAGCCTCCATGGAACTGTATGAGGATGCCCATTTAAATGAGTCCATCTCTATGGAACTGTAGGAGGATGCCCATTTAAATGAGTCAGTCTCCATGGAACTGTATGAGGATGACCATTTACATGAGTCCATCTCCATGGAACTGTATGAGGATGCCCATTTAAATGAGTCAGTCTGCATGGAACGCCCATTTAAATGAGTCAGTCTCCATGGAACTGTATGAGGATGACCATTTAAATGAGTCCATATCCATGGAACTGTATGCCGATACCCATTTAAATGAGTCAGTCTTCATGGAACTGTATGAGGATGCCCATTTAAATGAGTCAGTCTCCATGGAACTGTATGAGGATGCCCATTTAAATGAGTCCATCTCTATGGAACTGTAGGAGGATGCCCATTTAAATGAGTCAGTCTCCATGGAACTGTAGGAGGATGCCCATTTAAATGAGTCCATCTCTATGAACTGTAGGAGGATGCCCATTTAAATGAGTCCATCTCTAGGGAACTGTAGGAGGATGCCCATTTAAATGAGTCAGTCTCCATGGAACTGTATGAGGATGACCATTTAAATGAGTCCATCTCCATGGAACTGTATGAGGATGCCCATTTAAATGAGTCAGTCTGCATGGAACGCCCATTTAAATGAGTCAGTCTCCATGGAACTGTATGAGGATGACCATTTAAATGAGTCCATATCCATGGAACTGTATGCCGATACCCATTTAAATGAGTCAGTCTTCATGGAACTGTATGAGGATGCCCATTTAAATGAGTCAGTCTCCATGGAACTGTATGAGGATGCCCATTTAAATGAGTCCATCTCTATGGAACTGTAGGAGGATGCCCATTTAAATGAGTCAGTCTCCATGGAACTGTATGAGGATGCCCATTTAAATGAGTCAGTCTCCATGGAACTGAATGAGGATGCCCATTTAAATGAGTCCATCTCTATGGAACTATAGGAGGATGCCCATTTAAATGAGTCAGTCTCCATGGAACTGTATGAGGATGCCCATTTAAATTAGTCCATCTCTATGGAACTATAGGAGGATGCCCATTTAAATGAGTCAATCCCCATGGACTCATTTAAATGAGTCAGCCTCAATGGAACTGTATGAGGATGCCCATTTAAATGAGTCCATCTCTATGGAACTGTAGGAGGATGCCCATTTAAATGAGCCAGCCTCCATGGAACTGTAGGAGGATGCCCATTTAAATGAGTCCATCTCTATGGAACTGTAGGAGGATGCCCATTTAAATGAGTCAGTCTCCATGGAGCTGTATGAGGATGCCCATTTAAATGAGTCAATCTCCATGGAACTGTATGAGGATGCCATTATGAGGATGCCCATTTAAATGAGTCAGCCTCCATGGAACTGCAGGAGGATGCCCATTTAAATGAGTCCATCTCTATGGAACTATAGGAGGATGCCCATTTAAATGAGTCAGTCTCCATGGAACTGTATGAGGATGCCCATTTAAATGAGTCCATCTCTATGGAACTGTATGAGGATGCCCATTTAAATGAGTCCATCTCTATGGAACTGTAGGAGGATGCCCATTTAAATGAGCCAGCCTCCATGGAACTGTAGGAGGATGCCCATTTAAATGAGTCCATCTCTATGGAACTGTATGAGGATGCCCATTTAAATGAGTCCATCTCTATGGAACTGTATGAGGATGCCCATTTAAATGAGTCAGTCTCCATGGAACTGTATGAGGATGCCCATTTAAATGAGTCAGCCTCAATGGAACTGTATGAGGATGCCCATTTAAATGAGTCCATCTCTATGGAACTGTATGAGGATGCCCATTTAAATGAGTCCATCTCTATGGAACTATATGAGGATGCCCATTTAAATGAGTCAGCCTCAATGGAACTGTATGAGGATGCCCATTTAAATGAGTCCATCTCTATGGAACTGTATGAGGATGCCCATTTAAATGAGTCAGTCACCATGGAACTGTATGAGGATGCCCATTTAAATGAGTCAATCTCTATGGAACTGTATGAGGATGCCCATTTAAATGAGTCAGTCTCCATGGAACTGTATGAGGATGCCCATTTAAATGAGTCTATCTCTATGGAACTGTATGAGGATGCCCATTTAAATGAGTCAGTCTCCATGGAACTGTATGAGGATGCCCATTTAAATGAGTGAGTCTACATGGAACTGTATGAGGATGCCCATTTAAATGAGTCCATCTCTATGGAACTGGATGAGGATGCCCATTTAAATGAGTCAGTCTCCATGGAACTGTATGAGGATGCCCATTTAAATGAGTCCATCTCTATGGAACAGTATGAGGATGCCCATTTAAATGAGTCAGCCTCCATGGAACTGTATGAGGATGCCCATTTAAATGAGTCAGTCTCCATGGAGCTGTATGAGGATACCCATTTAGATGAGTCAGTCTCCATGGAGCTGTATGAGGATGCCCATTTAGATGAGTCAGTCTCCATGGAACTGTATGAGAATGCCATTATGAGGATGCCCATTTAAATGAGCCAGCCTCCATGGAACTGTATGCGGATGCCCATTTAAATGAGTCAGTCTCCATGGAACTGTATGAGGATGCCCGTTTAAATGAGTCAGTCTCCATGGAACTGTATGAGGATGCCCGTTTAAATGAGTCAGTCTCCATGGAACTGTATGAGGATGCCCATTTAAATGAGTCAGTCTCCATGGAACTGTATGAGGATGCCCATTTAAATGAGTCAGTCTCCATGGAACTGTATGAGGATGCCATTATGAGGATGCACATTTAAATGAGTCAGCCTCCATGGAACTGTATGAGGATGCCCATTTAAATGAGTCAGTCTCCATGGAACTGTATGAGGATGCCATTATGAGGATGCCCGTTTAAATGAGTCAGCTTCCATGGAACTGTATGAGGATGCCCATTTAAATGAGCCAGCCTCCAAGGAACTGTATGAGGATGCCCATTTAAATGAGCCACCCTCAATGGAACTGTATGAGGATGCCCATTTAAATGAGCCAGCCTCCATGGAACTGTATGAGGATGCCATTATGAGGATGCCCATTTAAATGAGTCAGCCTCCATGGAACTGTATGAGGATGCCCATTTAAATGAGTCAGTCTCCATGGAACTGTATGCGGATGCCCGTTTCAATGAGTCAGTCTCCATGGAACTGCTGTATGAGGATGCCCATTTAAATGAGTCATTCTCCATGGAACTGTATGAGGATGCCCGTTTAAATGAGTCAGTCTCCATGGAACTGTATGAGGATGCCCATTTAAATGAATCAGTCTCCATGGAACTGTATGAGAATGCCCATTTAAATGAGCCAGCCTCAATGGAACTGTATGAGGATGCCCATTTAAATGAGTCAGTCGCCATGGAACTGTATGAGGATGCCATTATGAGGATGCCATTTAAATGAGCCAGCCTCCATGGAACTGTATGAGGATGCCCATTTAATTGAGTCAGTCTCCATGGAACTGTATGAGGATGCCAATTTAAATGAGTCGGTCTCCATGGAACTGTATGAGGATGCCCGTTTAAATGAGTCAGTCTCCATGGAACTGTATGAGGATGCCCATTTAAATGAGTCAGTCTCCATGGAACTGTATGAGGATGCCCATTTAAATGAGTCAGTCTCCATGGAACTGTATGAGGATGCCATTATGAGGATGCCCGTTTAAATGAGTCAGCTTCCATGGAACTGTATGAGGATGCCCATTTAAATGAGCCAGCCTCCAAGGAACTGTATGAGGATGCCCATTTAAATGAGCCACCCTCAATGGAACTGTATGAGGATGCCCATTTAAATGAGCCAGCCTCCATGGAACTGTATGAGGATGCCATTATGAGGATGCCCATTTAAATGAATCAGCCTCCATGGAACTGTATGAGGATGCCTATTTAAATGAGTCAGCCTCCATGGAACTGTATGCGGATGCCCGTTTAAATGAGTCAGTCTCCATGGAACTGTATGAGGATGCCCATTTAAATGAGTCAGTCTCCATGGAACTGTATGAGGATGCCCATTTAAATGAGCCAGCCTCCATGGAACTGTATGAGGATGCCATTATGAGGATGCCCATTTAAATGAGTCAGCCTCCATGAAACTGTATGAGGATGCCAATTTAAATGAGCCAGCCTCCAAGGAACTGTTTGAGGATGCCCATTTAAATGAGCCACCCTCAATGGAACTGTATGAGGATGCCCATTTAAATGAGCCAGCCTCCATGGAACTGTATGAGGATGCCATTATGAGGATGCCCATTTAAATGAGTCATCCTCCATGGAACTGTATGAGGATGCCCATTTAAACGAGTCAGCCTCCATGGAACTGTATGAGGATGCCCGTTTAAATGAGTCAGTCTCCATGGAACTGTATGAGGATGCCCGTTTAAATGAGTCAGTCTCCATGGAACTGTATGAGGATGCCCGTTTAAATGAGTCAGTCTCCATGGAACTGTATGAGAATGCCCATTTAAATGAGCCAGCCTCAATGGAACTGTATGAGGATGCCCGTTTAAATGAGTCAGTCTCCATGGAACTGTATGAGGATGCCCATTTAAATGAGTCCATCTCTATGGAACTGTATGAGGATGCCCATTTAAATGAGTCAGTCTCCATGGAACTGTAGGAGGATGCCCATTTAAATGAGTCAGTCTCCATGGAACTGTAGGAGGATGCCCATTTAAATGAGCCAGCCTCCATGGAACTGTGGGAGGATGCCCATTTAAATGAGTCAGTCTTCATGGAACTGTATGAGGATGCCCATTTAAATGAGTCAGTCTCCATAGAACTGTATGCGGATGCCCATTTAAATGAGTCAGTCTCCATGGAACTGTATGAGGATGCCCATTTAGATGAGTCCATCTCTATGGAACTGTATGTGGATGCCCATTTAAATGAGTCAGTCTCCATGGAACTGTATGAGGATGCCCATTTAAATGAGTCAGTCTCCATGGAACTGTATGAGGATGCCCATTTAAATGAGTCAGTCTCCATGGAACTGTATGAGGATGCCCATTTAAATGAGTCAGTCTCCATGGAACTGTATGAGGATACCCATTTAAATGAGTCCATCTCTATGGAACTGTAGGAGGATGCCCATTTAAATGAGTCCATCTCTATGGAACTGTATGAGGATTCCCATTTAAATGAGTCAGTCTCCATGGAACTGTATGAGGATGCCCATTTAAATGAGTCAGCCTCAATGGAACTGTATGAGGATGCCCATTTAAATGAGCCAGCCTCCATGGAACTGTATGAGGATGCCCATTTAGATGAGTCCATCTCTATGGAACTGTATGTGGATGCCCATTTAAATGAGTCAGTCTCCATGGAACTGTATGAGGATGCCCATTTAAATGAGTCAGTCTCCATGGAGCTGTATGAGGATGCCCATTTAGATGAGTCCATCTCTATGGAACTGTATGAAGATGCCCATTTAAATGAGTCAGTCTCCATGGAGCTGTATGAGGATGCCCATTTAGATGAGTCCATCTCTATGTAACTGTATGAAGATGCCCATTTAAATGAGTCCATCACCATAGAACTGTATGAAGATGCCCATTTAAATGAGTCAGTCTCCATGGAACTGTAGGAGGATGCCCATTTAAATGAGCCAGCCTCCATGGAACTGTGGGAGGATGCCCATTTAAATGAGTCAGTCTCCATGGAACTGTATGAGGATGCCCATTTAAATGAGTCAGTCTCCATGGAACTGTATGAGGATACCCATTTAAATGAGTCCATCTCTATGGAACTGTAGGAGGATGCCCATTTAAATGAGTCCATCTCTATGGAACTGTATGAGGATGCCCATTTAAATGAGTCAGTCTCCATGGAACTGTAGGAGGATGCCCATTTAAATGAGCCAGCCTCCATGGAACTGTATGAGGATGCCCATTTAAACGAGTCCATCACCATGGAACTGCATGAGGATGCCCATTTAAAGGAGCCAGCCTCAATGAAACTGTAAGAGGATGCCCATTTAAGTGAGTCAGTCTCCATGGAACTGCATGAGGATGCCCATTTAAACGAGTCCATCACCATGGAACTGTATGAGGATGCCCATTTAAATGAGCCAGTCTCCATGGAACTGCATGAGGATGCCCATTTAAATGAGTCAGTCTCCATGGAACTGTATGAGGATGCCATTATGAGGATGCCCATTTAAATGAGTCAGCCTCCAAGGAACTGTATGAGGATGCCTGTTTAAATGAGTCAGTCTCCATGGAACTGTATGAGGATGCCATTATGAGGATGCCAATTTAAATGAGTCAGTCTCCATGGAACTGTAGGAGGATGCCCATTTAAATGAGTCAGTCTCCATGGAACTGTAGGAGGATGCCCATTTAAATGAGCCAGCCTCCATGGAACTGTATGAGGATGCCCATTTAAATGAGTCCATCTCTATGGAACTGTATGAAGATGCCCATTTAAACGAGTCCATCACCATGGAACTGCATGAGGATGCCCATTTAAAGGAGCCAGCCTCAATGGAACTGTAAGAGGATGCCCATTTAAGTGAGTCAGTCTCCATGGAACTGCATGAGGATGCCCATTTAAACGAGTCCATCACCATGGAACTGTATGAGGATGCCCATTTAAATGAGCCAGTCTCCATGGAACTGTATGAGGATGCCCATTTAAATGAGTCTATCTCTATGGAACTGTATGAGGATGCCCATTTAAATGAGTCAGCCTCCACGGAACTGTATGAGGATGCCCATTTAAATGAGTGAGTCTACATGGAACTGTATGAGGATGCCCATTTAAATGAGTCCATCTCTATGGAACTGGATGAGGATGCCCATTTAAATGAGTCAGTCTCCATGGAACTGTATGAGGATGCCCATTTAAATGAGTCCATCTCTATGGAACAGTATGAGGATGCCCATTTAAATGAGTCAGCCTCCATGGAACTGTATGAGGATGCCCATTTAAATGAGTCAGTCTCCATGGAGCTGTATGAGGATACCCATTTAGATGAGTCAGTCTCCATGGAGCTGTATGAGGATGCCCATTTAGATGAGTCAGTCTCCATGGAACTGTATGAGGATGCCATTATGAGGATGCCCATTTAAATGAGCCAGCCTCCATGGAACTGTATGCGGATGCCCATTTAAATGAGTCAGTCTCCATGGAACTGTATGAGGATGCCCGTTTAAATGAGTCAGTCTCCATCGAACTGTATGAGGATGCCCGTTTAAATGAGTCAGTCTCCATGGAACTGTATGAGGATGCCCATTTAAATGAGTCAGTCTCCATGGAACTGTATGAGGATGCCCATTTAAATGAGTCAGTCTCCATGGAACTGTATGAGGATGCCATTATGAGGATGCACATTTAAATGAGTCAGCCTCCATGGAACTGTATGAGGATGCCCATTTAAATGAGTCAGTCTCCATGGAACTGTATGAGGATGCCATTATGAGGATGCCCGTTTAAATGAGTCAGCTTCCATGGAACTGTATGAGGATGCCCATTTAAATGAGCCAGCTTCCAAGGAACTGTATGAGGATGCCCATTTAAATGAGCCACCCTCAATGGAACTGTATGAGGATGCCCATTTAAATGAGCCAGCCTCCATGGAACTGTATGAGGATGCCATTATGAGGATGCCCATTTAAATGAGTCAGCCTCCATGGAACTGTATGAGGATGCCCATTTAAATGAGTCAGTCTCCATGGAACTGTATGCGGATGCCCGTTTCAATGAGTCAGTCTCCATGGAACTGCTGTATGAGGATGCCCATTTAAATGAGTCAGTCTCCATGGAACTGTATGAGGATGCCCGTTTAAATGAGTCAGTCTCCAGGGAACTGTATGAGGATGCCCATTTAAATGAATCAGTCTCCATGGAACTGTATGAGAATGCCCATTTAAATGAGCCAGCCTCAATGGAACTGTATGAGGATGCCCATTTAAATGAGTCAGTCACCATGGAACTGTATGAGGATGCCATTATGAGGATGCCATTTAAATGAGCCAGCCTCCATGGAACTGTATGAGGATGCCCATTTAATTGAGTCAGTCTCCATGGAACTGTATGAGGATGCCAATTTAAATGAGTCGGTCTCCATGGAACTGTATGAGGATGCCCGTTTAAATGATTCAGTCTCCATGGAACTGTATGAGGATGCCCATTTAAATGAGTCAGTCTCCATGGAACTGTATGAGGATGCCCATTTAAATGAGTCAGTCTCCATGGAACTGTATGAGGATGCCATCATGAGGATGCCCGTTTAAATGAGTCAGCTTCCATGGAACTGTATGAGGATGCCCATTTAAATGAGCCAGCCTCCAAGGAACTGTATGAGGATGCCCATTTAAATGAGCCACCCTCAATGGAACTGTATGAGGATGCCCATTTAAATGAGCCAGCCTCCATGGAACTGTATGAGGATGCCATTATGAGGATGCCCATTTAAATGAATCAGCCTCCATGGAACTGTATGAGGATGCCTATTTAAATGAGTCAGCCTCCATGGAACTGTATGCGGATGCCCGTTTAAATGAGTCAGTCTCCATGGAACTGTATGAGGATGCCCATTTAAATGAGTCAGTCTCCATGGAACTGTATGAGGATGCCCATTTAAATGAGCCAGCCTCCATGGAACTGTATGAGGATGCCATTATGAGGATGCCCATTTAAATGAGTCAGCCTCCATGGAACTGTATGAGGATGCCCATTTAAATGAGCCAGCCTCCAAGGAACTGTTTGAGGATGCCCATTTAAATGAGCCACCCTCAATGGAACTGTATGAGGATGCCCATTTAAATGAGCCAGCCTCCATGGAACTGTATGAGGATGCCATTATGAGGATGCCCATTTAAATGAGTCAGCCTCCATGGAACTGTATGAGGATGCCCATTTAAACGAGTCAGCCTCCATGGAACTGTATGAGGATGCCCGTTTAAATGAGTCAGTCTCCATGGAACTGTATGAGGATGCCCGTTTAAATGAGTCAGTCTCCATGGAACTGTATGAGGATGCCCATTTAAATGAGTCAGTCTCCATGGAACTGTATGAGAATGCCCATTTAAATGAGCCAGCCTCAATGGAACTGTATGAGGATGCCCATTTAAATGAGTCAGTCTCCATGGAACTGTATGAGGATGCCATTATGAGGATGCCCATTTAAATGAGTCAGCCTCCTTGGAACTGTGTGCGGATGCCCATTTAAATGAGTCAGTCTCCATGGAACTGTATGAGGATGCCCATTTAAATGAGTCCATCTCTATGGAACTGTATGAGGATGCCCATTTAAATGAGTCAGTCTCCATGGAACTGTAGGAGGATGCCCATTTAAATGAGTCAGTCTCCATGGAACTGTAGGAGGATGCCCATTTAAATGAGCCAGCCTCCATGGAACTGTGGGAGGATGCCCATTTAAATGAGTCAGTCTTCATGGAACTGTATGAGGATGCCCATTTAAATGAGTCAGTCTCCATAGAACTGTATGCGGATGCCCATTTAAATGAGTCAGTCTCCATGGAACTGTATGAGGATGCCCATTTAAATGAGTCCATCTCTATGGAACTGTATGAGGATGCCCATTTAAATGAGTCAGTCTCCAATGAACTGTAGGAGGATGCCCATTTAAATGAGCCAGCCTCCATGGAACTGTATGAGGATGCCCATTTAGATGAGTCCATCTCTATGGAACTGTATGAAGATGCCCATTTAAATGAATCCATCACCATAGAACTGTATGAGGATGCCCATTTAAATGAGTCAGTCTCCAATGAACTGTAGGAGGATGCCCATTTAAATGAGTCAGCCTCCATGGAACTGTATGAGGATGCCCATTTAGATGAGTCCATCTCTATGGAACTGTATGTGGATGCCCATTTAAATGAGTCAGTCTCCATGGAACTGTATGAGGATGCCCATTTAAATGAGTCAGTCTCCATGGAACTGTATGAGGATGCCCATTTAGATGAGTCCATCTCTATGGAACTGTATGAAGATGCCCATTTAAATGAGTCCATCACCATAGAACTGTATGAAGATGCCCATTTAAATGAGTCAGTCTCCATGGAACTGTAGGAGGATGCCCATTTAAATGAGCCAGCCTCCATGGAACTGTGGGAGGATGCCCATTTAAATGAGTCAGTCTCCATGGAACTGTATGAGGATGCCCATTTAAATGAGTCAGTCTCCATGGAACTGTATGAGGATACCCATTTAAATGAGTCCATCTCTATGGAACTGTAGGAGGATGCCCATTTAAATGAGTCCATCTCTATGGAACTGTATGAGGATGCCCATTTAAATGAGTCAGTCTCCATGGAACTGTAGGAGGATGCCCATTTAAATGAGTCAGTCTCTATGGAACTATATGAGGATGCCCATTTAAATGAGTCAGTCTCCATGGAACTGTATGAGGATGCCCATTTAAATGAGTCAGCCTCAATGGAACTGTATGAGGATGCCCATTTAAATGAGCCAGCCTCCATGGAACTGTATGAGGATGCCCATTTAGATGAGTCCATCTCTATGGAACTGTATGTGGATGCCCATTTAAATGAGTCAGTCTCCATGGAACTGTATGAGGATGCCCATTTAAATGAGTCAGTCTCCATGGAGCTGTATGAGGATGCCCATTTAGATGAGTCCATCTCTATGGAACTGTATGAAGATGCCCATTTAAATGAGTCAGTCTCCATGGAGCTGTATGAGGATGCCCATTTAGATGAGTCCATCTCTATGGAACTGTATGAAGATGCCCATTTAAATGAGTCCATCACCATAGAACTGTATGAAGATGCCCATTTAAATGAGTCAGTCTCCATGGAACTGTAGGAGGATGCCCATTTAAATGAGCCAGCCTCCATGGAACTGTGGGAGGATGCCCATTTAAATGAGTCAGTCTCCATGGAACTGTATGAGGATGCCCATTTAAATGAGTCAGTCTCCATGGAACTGTATGAGGATACCCATTTAAATGAGTCCATCTCTATGGAACTGTAGGAGGATGCCCATTTAAATGAGTCCATCTCTATGGAACTGTATGAGGATGCCCATTTAAATGAGTCAGTCTCCATGGAACTGTAGGAGGATGCCCATTTAAATGAGCCAGCCTCCATGGAACTGTATGAGGATGCCCATTTAAATGAGTCCATCACCATGGAACTGCATGAGGATGCCCATTTAAAGGAGCCAGCCTCAATGGAACTGTAAGAGGATGCCCATTTAAGTGAGTCAGTCTCCATGGAACTGCATGAGGATGCCCATTTAAACGAGTCCATCACCATGGAACTGTATGAGGATGCCCATTTAAATGAGCCAGTCTCCATGGAACTGCATGAGGATGCCCATTTAAATGAGTCAGTCTCCATGGAACTGTATGAGGATGCCATTATGAGGATGCCCATTTAAATGAGTCAGCCTCCATGGAACTGTATGAGGATGCCTGTTTAAATGAGTCAGTCTCCATGGAACTGTATGAGGATGCCATTATGAGGATGCCAATTTAAATGAGTCAGTCTCCATGGAACTGTAGGAGGATGCCCATTTAAATGAGTCAGTCTCCATGGAACTGTAGGAGGATGCCCATTTAAATGAGCCAGCCTCCATGGAACTGTATGAGGATGCCCATTTAAATGAGTCCATCTCTATGGAACTGTATGAAGATGCCCATTTAAACGAGTCCATCACCATGGAACTGCATGAGGATGCCCATTTAAAGGAGCCAGCCTCAATGGAACTGTAAGAGGATGCCCATTTAAGTGAGTCAGTCTCCATGGAACTGCATGAGGATGCCCATTTAAACGAGTCCATCACCATGGAACTGTATGAGGATGCCCATTTAAATGAGCCAGTCTCCATGGAACTGCATGAGGATGCCCATTTAAATGAGTCAGTCTCTATGGAACTGTATGAGGATGCCATTATGAGGATGCCCATTTAAATGAGTCAGCCTCCATGAAACTGTATGAGGATGCCTGTTTAAATGAGTCAGTCTCCATGGAACTGTATGAGGATGCCCATTTAAATGAGTCCATCACCATGGAACTGCATGAGGATGCCCATTTAAATGAGCCAGCCTCAATGGAACTGTGCGAGGATGCCCATTTAAATGAGTCAGTCTCCATGGAACTGTATGCGGATGCCCATTTAAATGAGTCAGTCTCCATGGAGCTGTATGAGGATGACCATTTAAATGAGTCAGTCTCCATGGAACTGTATGAGGATGCCATTATGAGGATGCCCATTTAAATGAGTCAGCCTCCATGGAACTGTATGAGGATGATCGTTTAAATGAGTCAGTCTCCATGGAACTGTATGAGGATGCCCATTTAAATGAGTGAGTCTCCATGGAACTGCATGAGGATGCCATTATGAGGATGCCCATTTAAAAAAGTCAGCCTCCATGGAACTGTATGAGGATGCCCGTGTAAATGAGTCAGTCTCCATGGAACTGTATGAGGATGCCATTATGAGGATGCCCATTTAAATGAGTCAGCCTCTAAGGAACTGTATGAGGATGCCTGTTTAAATGAGTCAGTCTCCATGGAACTGTATGAGGATGCCCGTGTAAATGAGTCAGTCTCCATGGAACTGTATGAGGATGCCATTATGAGGATGCCCATTTAAATGAGTCAGCCTCCATGGAACTGTATGAGGATGCCCGTTTAAATGAGTCAGTCTCCATGGAACTGTATGAGGATGCCCATTTAAATGAGACAGTCTCCATGGAACTGTATGAGGATGCCCATTTAAATGAGCCAGCCTCCATGGAACTGTATGAGGATGCCATTATGAGGATGCCCATTTAAATGAGTCAGCCTCCATGGAGCTGTATGAGGATGCCCATTTAGATGAGTCCATCTCTATGGCACTGTATGAAGATGCCCATTTAAATGAGTCCATCACCATAGAACTGTATGAGGATGCCCATTTAGATGAGTCCATCTCTATGGAACTGTATGAAGATGCCCATTTAAATGAGTCCATCACCATAGAACTGTATGAAGATGCCCATTTAAATGAGTCAGTCTCCATGGAGCTGTATGAGGATGCCCATTTAGATGAGTCCATCTCTATGGAACTGTATGAAGATGCCCATTTAAATGAGTCCATCACCATAGAACTGTATGAGGATGCCCATTTAGATGAGTCCATCTCTATGGAACTGTATGAAGATGCCCATTTAAATGAGTCCATCACCATAGAACTGTATGAAGATGCCCATTTAAATGAGTCAGTCTCCATGGAACTGTAGGAGGATGCCCATTTAAATGAGCCAGCCTCAATGGAACTGTGGGAGGATGCCCATTTAAATGAGTCCATCTCTATGGAACTGTATGAGGATGCCCATTTAAATGAGTCAGTCTCCATGGAACTGTAGGAGGATGCCCATTTAAATGAGTCCATCACCATAGAACTGTATGAACATGCCCATTTAAATGAGTCCATCACCATAGAACTATATGAAGATGCCCATTTAAATGAGTCCATCACCATAGAACTGTATGAAGATGCCCATTTAAATGAGTCCATCACCGTGGAACTGTATGAGGATGCCCATTTAAATGAGCCAGCCTCCATGGAACTGTATGAGGATGCCATTATGAGGATGCCCATTTAAATGAGTCAGTCTCCATGGAGCTGTAGGAGGATGACCCATTTAAATGAGTCAGTCTCCATGGAAATGCATGAGGATGCCCATTTAAACGAGTCCATCACCATGGAACTGCATGAGGATGCCCATTTAAATGAGCCAGCCTCAATGGAACTGTATGAGGATGCCCATTTAAATGAGCCAGTCTCCATGGAACTGCCTGAGGATGCCCATTTAAATGAGTCAGTCTCCATGTAACTGTATGAGGATGTAATTATGAGGATGCCCATTTAAATGAGTCAGCCTCCATGGAACTGTATGAGGATGCCTGTTTAAATGAGTCAGTCTCCATGGAACTGTATGAGGATGCCATTATGAGGATGCCAATTTAAATGAGTCAGCCTCCATGGAACTGTATGAGGATGCCCGTTTAAATGAGTCAGTCTCCATGGAACTGTATGAGGATGCCATTATGAGGATGCCCATTTAAATGATTCAGCCTCCATGGAACTGTATGAGGATGCCTGTTTAAATGAGTCAGCCTCAATGGAACTGTATGAGGATGCCCATTTAAACGAGTCCATCACCATGGAACTGCATGAGGATGCCCATTTAAATGAGCCAGCCTCAATGGAACTGTGCGAGGATGCCCATTTAAATGAGTCAGCCTCAATGGAACTGTATGAGGATGCCCATTTAAATGAGTCAGCCTCAATGGAACTGTATGAGGATGCCCATTTAAATGAGTCAGTCTCCATGGAACTGTATGAAGATGCCATTATGAGGATGCCCATTTAAATGAGTCAGCCTCAATGGAACTGTATGAGGATGCCCGTTTAAATGAGTCAGTCTCGATGGAACTGTATGAGGATGCCCATTTAAATGAGTCAGTCTCCATGGAACTGTATGAGGATGCCATTATGAGGATGCCCATTTAAATGAGTCAGCCTCCATGGAACTGTATGAGGATGCCCATTTAAATGAGTCAGTCTACATCGAACTGTATGAGGATGCCATTATGAGGATGCCCATTTAAATGAGTCAGCCTCCATGGAACTGTATGAGGATGCCCGTTTAAATGAGTCAGTCTCCATGGAACTGTAGGAGGATGCCCATTTAAATGAGCCAGCCTACATGGAACTGTAGGAGGATGCCCATTTAAATGAGTCAGTCTCCATGGAACTGTATGAGGATGCTCATTTAAATGAGTCCATCTCTATGGAACTGTATGAGGATGCCCATTTAAATGAGTCCATCTCTATGGAACTGTAGGAGGATGCCCATTTAAATGAGTCAGTCTCCATGGAACTGTATGAGGATGCCCATTTAAATGAGTCAGTCTCCATGGAACTGTATGAGGATGCCCATTTAAATGAGTCAGCCTCCATGGAACTGTATGAGGATGCCCATTTAAATGAGTCAGTCTCCATGGAACTGTATGAGGATGCCCATTTAAATGAGTCCATCTCTATGGAACTGTAGGAGGATGCCCATTTAAATGAGTCAGTCTCCATGGAACTGTATGAGGATGACCATTTACATGAGTCCATCTCCATGGAACTGTATGAGGATGCCCATTTAAATGAGTCAGTCTGCATGGAATGCCCATTTAAATGAGTCAGTCTCCATGGAACTGTATGAGGATGACCATTTAAATGAGTCCATATCCATGGAACTGTATGCCGATACCCATTTAAATGAGTCAGTCTTCATGGAACTGTATGAGGATGCCCATTAAAATGAGTCAGTCTCCATGGAACTGTATGAGGATGCCCATTTAAATGAGTCCATCTCTATGGAACTGTAGGAGGATGCCCATTTAAATGAGTCAGTCTCCATGGAACTGTATGAGGATGCCCATTTAAATGAGTCAGTCTCCATGGAACTGTATGAGGATGCCCATTTAAATGAGTCCATCTCTATGGAACTATAGGAGGATGCCCATTTAAATGAGTCAGTCTCCATGGAACTGTATGAGGATGCCCATTTAAATTAGTCCATCTCTATGGAACTATAGGAGGATGCCCATTTAAATGAGTCAATCCCCATGGAACTGTATGAGAATGCCCATTTAAATGAGTCAGCCTCAATGGAACTGTATGAGGATGCCCATTTAAATGAGTCCATCTCTATGGAACTGTAGGAGGATGCCCATTTAAATGAGCCAGCCTCCATGGAACTGTAGGAGGATGCCCATTTAAATGACTCCATCTCTATGGAACTGTAGGAGGATGCCCATTTAAATGAGTCAGTCTCCATGGAGCTGTATGAGGATGCCCATTTAAATGAGTCAATCTCCATGGAACTGTATGAGGATGCCATTATGAGGATGCCCATTTAAATGAGTCAGCCTCCATGGAACTGCAGGAGGATGCCCATTTAAATGAGTCCATCTCTATGGAACTATAGGAGGATGCCCATTTAAATGAGTCAGTCTCCATGGAACTGTATGAGGATGCCCATTTAAATGAGTCCATCTCTATCGAACTGTATGAGGATGGCCATTTAAATGAGTCCATCTCTATGGAACTGTAGGAGGATGCCCATTTAAATGAGCCAGCCTCCATGGAACTGTAGGAGGATGCCCATTTAAATGAGTCCATCTCTATGGAACTGTATGAGGATGCCCATTTAAATGAGTCCATCTCTATGGAACTGTATGAGGATGCCCATTTAAATGAGTCAGTCTCCATGGAACTGTATGAGGATGCCCATTTAAATGAGTCAGCCTCAATGGAACTGTATGAGGATGCCCATTTAAATGAGTCCATATCTATGGAACTGTATGAGGATGCCCATTTAAATGAGTCCATCTCTATGGAACTATATGAGGATGCCCATTTAAATGAGTCAGCCTCAATGGAACTGTATGAGGATGCCCATTTAAATGAGTCCATCTCTATGGAACTGTATGAGGATGCCCATTTAAATGAGTCAGCCTCCATGGAACTGTATGAGGATGCCCATTTAAATGAGTGAGTCTACATGGAACTGTATGAGGATGCCCATTTAAATGAGTCCATCTCTATGGAACTGGATGAGGATGCCCATTTAAATGAGTCAGTCTCCATGGAACTGTATGAGGATGCCCATTTAAATGAGTCCATCTCTATGGAACAGTATGAGGATGCCCATTTAAATGAGTCAGCCTCCATGGAACTGTATGAGGATGCCCATTTAAATGAGTCAGTCTCCATGGAGCTGTATGAGGATACCCATTTAGATGAGTCAGTCTCCATGGAGCTGTATGAGGATGCCCATTTAGATGAGTCAGTCTCCATGGAACTGTATGAGGATGCCATTATGAGGATGCCCATTTAAATGAGCCAGCCTCCATGGAACTGTATGCGGATGCCCATTTAAATGAGTCAGTCTCCATGGAACTGTATGAGGATGCCCGTTTAAATGAGCCAGTCTCCATGGAACTGTATGAGGATGCCCGTTTAAATGAGTCAGTCTCCATGGAACTGTATGAGGATGCCCATTTAAATTAGTCCATCTCTATGGAACTATAGGAGGATGCCCATTTAAATGAGTCAGTCTCCATGGAACTGTATGAGGATGCCATTATGAGGATGCACATTTAAATGAGTCAGCCTCCATGGAACTGTATGAGGATGCCCATTTAAATGAGTCAGTCTCCATGGAACTGTATGAGGATGCCATTATGAGGATGCCCGTTTAAATGAGTCAGCTTCCATGGAACTGTATGAGGATGCCCATTTAAATGAGCCAGCCTCCAAGGAACTGTATGAGGATGCCCATTTAAATGAGCCACCCTCAATGGAACTGTATGAGGATGCCCATTTAAATGAGCCAGCCTCCATGGAACTGTATGAGGATGCCATTATGAGAATGCCCATTTAAATGAGTCAGCCTCCATGGAACTGTATGAGGATGCCCATTTAAACGAGTCCATCACCATGGAACTGCATGAGGATGCCCATTTAAATGAGCCAGCCTCAATGGAACTGTGCGAGGATGCCCATTTAAATGAGTCAGCCTCAATGGAACTGTATGAGGATGCCCATTTAAATGAGTCAGCCTCAATGGAACTGTATGAGGATGCCCATTTAAATGAGTCAGTCTCCATGGAACTGTATGAGGATGCCATTATGAGGATGCCCATTTAAATGAGTCAGCCTCAATGGAACTGTATGAGGATGCCCGTTTAAATGAGTCAGTCTCGATGGAACTGTATGAGGATGCCCATTTAAATGAGTCAGTCTCCATGGAACTGTATGAGGATGCCATTATGAGGATGCCCATTTAAATGAGTCAGCCTCCATGGAACTGTATGAGGATGCCCATTTAAATGAGTCAGTCTACATCGAACTGTATGAGGATGCCATTATGAGGATGCCCATTTAAATGAGTCAGCCTCCATGGAACTGTATGAGGATGCCCGTTTAAATGAGTCAGTCTCCATGGAACTGTAGGAGGATGCCCATTTAAATGAGCCAGCCTACATGGAACTGTATGAGGATTCCCGTTTAAATGAGTCAGTCTCCATGGAACTGTAGGAGGATGCCCATTTAAATGAGTCAGTCTCCATGGAACTGTATGAGGATGCCCATTTAAATGAGTCCATCTCTATGGAACTGTATGAGGATGCCCATTTAAATGAGTCCATCTCTATGGAACTGTAGGAGGATGCCCATTTAAATGAGTCAGTCTCCATGGAACTGTATGAGGATGCCCATTTAAATGAGTCAGTCTCCATGGAACTGTATGAGGATGCCCATTTAAATGAGTCAGCCTCCATGGAACTGTATGAGGATGCCCATTTAAATGAGTCAGTCTCCATGGAACTGTATGAGGATGCCCATTTAAATGAGTCCATCTCTATGGAACTGTAGGAGGATGCCCATTTAAATGAGTCAGTCTCCATGGAACTGTATGAGGATGACCATTTACATGAGTCCATCTCCATGGAACTGTATGAGGATGCCCATTTAAATGAGTCAGTCTGCATGGAACGCCCATTTAAATGAGTCAGTCTCCATGGAACTGTATGAGGATGACCATTTAAATGAGTCCATATCCATGGAACTGTATGCCGATACCCATTTAAATGAGTCAGTCTTCATGGAACTGTATGAGGATGCCCATTTAAATGAGTCAGTCTCCATGGAACTGTATGAGGATGCCCATTTAAATGAGTCCATCTCTATGGAACTGTAGGAGGATGCCCATTTAAATGAGTCAGTCTCCATGGAACTGTATGAGGATGCCCATTTAAATGAGTCAGTCTCCATGGAACTGTATGAGGATGCCCATTTAAATGAGTCCATCTCTATGGAACTATAGGAGGATGCCCATTTAAATGAGTCAGTCTCCATGGAACTGTATGAGGATGCCCATTTAAATTAGTCCATCTCTATGGAACTATAGGAGGATGCCCATTTAAATGAGTCAATCCCCATGGAACTGTATGAGAATGCCCATTTAAATGAGTCAGCCTCAATGGAACTGTATGAGGATGCGCATTTAAATGAGTCCATCTCTATGGAACTGTAGGAGGATGCCCATTTAAATGAGCCAGCCTCCATGGAACTGTAGGAGGATGCCCATTTAAATGAGTCCATCTCTATGGAACTGTAGGAGGATGCCCATTTAAATGAGTCAGTCTCCATGGAGCTGTATGAGGATGCCCATTTAAATGAGTCAATCTCCATGGAACTGTATGAGGATGCCATTATGAGGATGCCCATTTAAATGAGTCAGCCTCCATGGAACTGCAGGAGGATGCCCATTTAAATGAGTCCATCTCTATGGAACTATAGGAGGATGCCCATTTAAATGAGTCAGTCTCCATGGAACTGTATGAGGATGCCCATTTAAATGAGTCCATCTCTATGGAACTGTATGAGGATGCCCATTTAAATGAGTCCATCTCTATGGAACTGTAGGAGGATGCCCATTTAAATGAGCCAGCCTCCATGGAACTGTAGGAGGATGCCCATTTAAATGAGTCCATCTCTATGGAACTGTATGAGGATGCCCATTTAAATGAGTCCATCTCTATGGAACTGTATGAGGATGCCCATTTAAATGAGTCAGTCTCCATGGAACTGTATGAGGATGCCCATTTAAATGAGTCAGCCTCAATGGAACTGTATGAGGATGCCCATTTAAATGAGTCCATCTCTATGGAACTGTATGAGGATGCCCATTTAAATGAGTCCATCTCTATGGAACTATATGAGGATGCCCATTTAAATGAGTCAGCCTCAATGGAACTGTATGAGGATGCCCATTTAAATGAGTCCATCTCTATGGAACTGTATGAGGATGCCCATTGAAATGAGTCAGCCTCCATGGAACTGTATGAGGATGCCCATTTAAATGAGTGAGTCTACATGGAACTGTATGAGGATGCCCATTTAAATGAGTCCATCTCTATGGAACTGGATGAGGATGCCCATTTAAATGAGTCAGTCTCCATGGAACTGTATGAGGATGCCCATTTAAATGAGTCCATCTCTATGGAACAGTATGAGGATGCCCATTTAAATGAGTCAGCCTCCATGGAACTGTATGAGGATGCCCATTTAAATGAGTCAGTCTCCATGGAGCTGTATGAGGATACCCATTTAGATGAGTCAGTCTCCATGGAGCTGTATGAGGATGCCCATTTAGATGAGTCAGTCTCCATGGAACTGTATGAGGATGCCATTATGAGGATGCCCATTTAAATGAGCCAGCCTCCATGGAACTGTATGCGGATGCCCATTTAAATGAGTCAGTCTCCATGGAACTGTATGAGGATGCCCGTTTAAATGAGCCAGTCTCCATGGAACTGTATGAGGATGCCCGTTTAAATGAGTCAGTCTCCATGGAACTGTATGAGGATGCCCATTTAAATGAGTCAGTCTCCATGGAACTGTATGAGGATGCCCATTTAAATGAGTCAGTCTCCATGGAACTGTATGAGGATGCCATTATGAGGATGCACATTTAAATGAGTCAGCCTCCATGGAACTGTATGAGGATGCCCATTTAAATGAGTCAGTCTCCATGGAACTGTATGAGGATGCCATTATGAGGATGCCCGTTTAAATGAGTCAGCTTCCATGGAACTGTATGAGGATGCCCATTTAAATGAGCCAGCCTCCAAGGAACTGTATGAGGATGCCCATTTAAATGAGCCACCCTCAATGGAACTGTATGCGGATGCCCGTTTCAATGAGTCAGTCTCCATGGAACTGCTGTATGAGGATGCCCATTTAAATGAGTCAGTCTCCATGGAACTGTATGAGGATGCCCGTTTAAATGAGTCAGTCTCCATGGAACTGTATGAGGATGCCCATTTAAATGAATCAGTCTCCATGGAACTGTATGAGAATGCCCATTTAAATGAGCCAGCCTCAATGGAACTGTATGAGGATGCCCATTTAAATGAGTAAGTCGCCATGGAACTGTATGAGGATGCCATTATGAGGATGCCATTTAAATGAGCCAGCCTCCATGGAACTGTATGAGGATGCCCATTTAATTGAGTCAGTCTCCATGGAACTGTTTGAGGATGCCAATTTAAATGAGTCGGTCTCCATGGAACTGTATGAGGATGCCCGTTTAAATGAGTCAGTCTCCATGGAACTGTATGAGGATGCCCATTTAAATGAGTCAGTCTCCATGGAACTGTATGAGGATGCCCATTTAAATGAGCCAGCCTCCATGGAACTGTATGAGGATGCCCATTTAAACGAGTCAGTCTCCATGGAACTGTATGAGGATGCCCGTTTAAATGAGTCAGTCTCCATGGAACTGTATGAGGATGCCCGTTTAAATGAGTCAGTCTCCATGGAACTGTATGAGGATGCCCATTTAAATGAGTCAGTCTCCATGGAACTGTATGAGAATGCCCATTTAAATGAGCCAGCCTCAATGGAACTGTATGAGGATGCCCATTTAAATGAGTCAGTCTCCATGGAACTGTATGAGGATGCCATTATGAGGATGCCCATTTAAATGAGTCAGCCTCCTTGGAACTGTGTGCGGATGCCCATTTAAATGAGTCAGTCTCCATGGAACTGTATGAGGATGCCCATTTAAATGAGTCCATCTCTATGGAACTGTATGAGGATGCCCATTTAAATGAGTCAGTCTCCATGGAACTGTAGGAGGATGCCCATTTAAATGAGTCAGTCTCCATGGAACTGTAGGAGGATGCCCATTTAAATGAGCCAGCCTCCATGGAACTGTGGGAGGATGCCCATTTAAATGAGTCAGTCTTCATGGAACTGTATGAGGATGCCCATTTAAATGAGTCAGTCTCCATAGAACTGTATGCGGATGCCCATTTAAATGAGTCAGTCTCCATGGAACTGTATGAGGATGCCCATTTAAATGAGTCCATCTCTATGGAACTGTATGAGGATGCCCATTTAAATGAGTCAGTCTCCAATGAACTGTAGGAGGATGCCCATTTAAATGAGTCCATCACCATAGAACTGTATGAAGATGCCCATTTAAATGAGTCAGTCTCCATGGAACTGTAGGAGGATGCCCATTTAAATGAGCCAGCCTCCATGGAACTGTGGGAGGATGCCCATTTAAATGAGTCAGTCTCCATGGAACTGTATGAGGATGCCCATTTAAATGAGTCAGTCTCCATGGAACTGTTTGAGGATACCCATTTAAATGAGTCCATCTCTATGGAACTGTAGGAGGATGCCCATTTAAATGAGTCCATCTCTATGGAACTGTATGAGGATGCCCATTTAAATGAGTCAGTCTCCATGGAACTGTAGGAGGATGCCCATTTAAATGAGTCAGTCTCTATGGAACTGTATGAGGATGCCCATTTAAATGAGTCAGTCTCCATGGAACTGTATGAGGATTCCCATTTAAATGAGTCAGCCTCAATGGAACTGTATGAGGATGCCCATTTAAATGAGCCAGCCTCCATGGAACTGTATGAGGATGCCCATTTAGATGAGTCCATCTCTATGGAACTGTATGTGGATGCCCATTTAAATGAGTCAGTCTCCATGGAACTGTATGAGGATGCCCATTTAAATGAGTCAGCCTCCATGGAACTGTATGAGGATGCCCGTTTAAATGAGTCAGTCTCTATGGAACTGTATGAGGATGCCCATTTAAATGAGTCAGTCTCCATGGAACTGTATGAGGATGCCATTATGAGGATGCCCATTTAAATGAGTCAGCCTCCATGGAACTGTATGAGGATGCCCATTTAAATGAGTCAGTCTACATCGAACTGTATGAGGATGCCATTATGAGGATGCCCATTTAAATGAGTCAGCCTCCATGGAACTGTATGAGGATGCCCGTTTAAATGAGTCAGTCTCCATGGAACTGTAGGAGGATGCCCATTTAAATGAGCCAGCCTACATGGAACTGTATGAGGATTCCCGTTTAAATGAGTCAGTCTCCATGGAACTGTAGGAGGATGCCCATTTAAATGAGTCAGTCTCCATGGAACTGTATGAGGATGCCCATTTAAATGAGTCAGCCTCCATGGAACTGTATGAGGATGCCCATTTAAATGAGTCCATCTCTATGGAACTGTAGGAGGATGCCCATTTAAATGAGTCAGTCTCCATGGAACTGTATGAGGATGACCATTTACATGAGTCCATCTCCATGGAACTGTATGAGGATGCCCATTTAAATGAGTCAGTCTGCATGGAACGCCCATTTAAATGAGTCAGTCTCCATGGAACTGTATGAGGATGACCATTTAAATGAGTCCATATCCATGGAACTGTATGCCGATACCCATTTAAATGAGTCAGTCTTCATGGAACTGTATGAGGATGCCCATTTAAATGAGTCAGTCTCCATGGAACTGTATGAGGATGCCCATTTAAATGAGTCCATCTCTATGGAACTGTAGGAGGATGCCCATTTAAATGAGTCAGTCTCCATGGAACTGTAGGAGGATGCCCATTTAAATGAGTCCATCTCTATGAACTGTAGGAGGATGCCCATTTAAATGAGTCCATCTCTAGGGAACTGTAGGAGGATGCCCATTTAAATGAGTCAGTCTCCATGGAACTGTATGAGGATGACCATTTAAATGAGTCCATCTCCATGGAACTGTATGAGGATGCCCATTTAAATGAGTCAGTCTGCATGGAACGCCCATTTAAATGAGTCAGTCTCCATGGAACTGTATGAGGATGACCATTTAAATGAGTCCATATCCATGGAACTGTATGCCGATACCCATTTAAATGAGTCAGTCTTCATGGAACTGTATGAGGATGCCCATTTAAATGAGTCAGTCTCCATGGAACTGTATGAGGATGCCCATTTAAATGAGTCCATCTCTATGGAACTGTAGGAGGATGCCCATTTAAATGAGTCAGTCTCCATGGAACTGTATGAGGATGCCCATTTAAATGAGTCAGTCTCCATGGAACTGAATGAGGATGCCCATTTAAATGAGTCCATCTCTATGGAACTATAGGAGGATGCCCATTTAAATGAGTCAGTCTCCATGGAACTGTATGAGGATGCCCATTTAAATTAGTCCATCTCTATGGAACTATAGGAGGATGCCCATTTAAATGAGTCAATCCCCATGGAACTGTATGAGAATGCCCATTTAAATGAGTCAGCCTCAATGGAACTGTATGAGGATGCCCATTTAAATGAGTCCATCTCTATGGAACTGTAGGAGGATGCCCATTTAAATGAGCCAGCCTCCATGGAACTGTAGGAGGATGCCCATTTAAATGAGTCCATCTCTATGGAACTGTAGGAGGATGCCCATTTAAATGAGTCAGTCTCCATGGAGCTGTATGAGGATGCCCATTTAAATGAGTCAATCTCCATGGAACTGTATGAGGATGCCATTATGAGGATGCCCATTTAAATGAGTCAGCCTCCATGGAACTGCAGGAGGATGCCCATTTAAATGAGTCCATCTCTATGGAACTATAGGAGGATGCCCATTTAAATGAGTCAGTCTCCATGGAACTGTATGAGGATGCCCATTTAAATGAGTCCATCTCTATGGAACTGTATGAGGATGCCCATTTAAATGAGTCCATCTCTATGGAACTGTAGGAGGATGCCCATTTAAATGAGCCAGCCTCCATGGAACTGTAGGAGGATGCCCATTTAAATGAGTCCATCTCTATGGAACTGTATGAGGATGCCCATTTAAATGAGTCCATCTCTATGGAACTGTATGAGGATGCCCATTTAAATGAGTCAGTCTCCATGGAACTGTATGAGGATGCCCATTTAAATGAGTCAGCCTCAATGGAACTGTATGAGGATGCCCATTTAAATGAGTCCATCTCTATGGAACTGTATGAGGATGCCCATTTAAATGAGTCCATCTCTATGGAACTATATGAGGATGCCCATTTAAATGAGTCAGCCTCAATGGAACTGTATGAGGATGCCCATTTAAATGAGTCCATCTCTATGGAACTGTATGAGGATGCCCATTTAAATGAGTCAGTCACCATGGAACTGTATGAGGATGCCCATTTAAATGAGTCAATCTCTATGGAACTGTATGAGGATGCCCATTTAAATGAGTCAGTCTCCATGGAACTGTATGAGGATGCCCATTTAAATGAGTCTATCTCTATGGAACTGTATGAGGATGCCCATTTAAATGAGTCAGTCTCCATGGAACTGTATGAGGATGCCCATTTAAATGAGTGAGTCTACATGGAACTGTATGAGGATGCCCATTTAAATGAGTCCATCTCTATGGAACTGGATGAGGATGCCCATTTAAATGAGTCAGTCTCCATGGAACTGTATGAGGATGCCCATTTAAATGAGTCCATCTCTATGGAACAGTATGAGGATGCCCATTTAAATGAGTCAGCCTCCATGGAACTGTATGAGGATGCCCATTTAAATGAGTCAGTCTCCATGGAGCTGTATGAGGATACCCATTTAGATGAGTCAGTCTCCATGGAGCTGTATGAGGATGCCCATTTAGATGAGTCAGTCTCCATGGAACTGTATGAGAATGCCATTATGAGGATGCCCATTTAAATGAGCCAGCCTCCATGGAACTGTATGCGGATGCCCATTTAAATGAGTCAGTCTCCATGGAACTGTATGAGGATGCCCGTTTAAATGAGTCAGTCTCCATGGAACTGTATGAGGATGCCCGTTTAAATGAGTCAGTCTCCATGGAACTGTATGAGGATGCCCATTTAAATGAGTCAGTCTCCATGGAACTGTATGAGGATGCCCATTTAAATGAGTCAGTCTCCATGGAACTGTATGAGGATGCCATTATGAGGATGCACATTTAAATGAGTCAGCCTCCATGGAACTGTATGAGGATGCCCATTTAAATGAGTCAGTCTCCATGGAACTGTATGAGGATGCCATTATGAGGATGCCCGTTTAAATGAGTCAGCTTCCATGGAACTGTATGAGGATGCCCATTTAAATGAGCCAGCCTCCAAGGAACTGTATGAGGATGCCCATTTACATGAGCCACCCTCAATGGAACTGTATGAGGATGCCCATTTAAATGAGCCAGCCTCCATGGAACTGTATGAGGATGCCATTATGAGGATGCCCATTTAAATGAGTCAGCCTCCATGGAACTGTATGAGGATGCCCATTTAAATGAGTCAGTCTCCATGGAACTGTATGCGGATGCCCGTTTCAATGAGTCAGTCTCCATGGAACTGCTGTATGAGGATGCCCATTTAAATGAGTCAGTCTCCATGGAACTGTATGAGGATGCCCGTTTAAATGAGTCAGTCTCCATGGAACTGTATGAGGATGCCCATTTAAATGAATCAGTCTCCATGGAACTGTATGAGAATGCCCATTTAAATGAGCCAGCCTCAATGGAACTGTATGAGGATGCCCATTTAAATGAGTCAGTCGCCATGGAACTGTATGAGGATGCCATTATGAGGATGCCATTTAAATGAGCCAGCCTCCATGGAACTGTATGAGGATGCCCATTTAATTGAGTCAGTCTCCATGGAACTGTATGAGGATGCCAATTTAAATGAGTCGGTCTCCATGGAACTGTATGAGGATGCCCGTTTAAATGAGTCAGTCTCCATGGAACTGTATGAGGATGCCCATTTAAATGAGTCAGTCTCCATGGAACTGTATGAGGATGCCCATTTAAATGAGTCAGTCTCCATGGAACTGTATGAGGATGCCATTATGAGGATGCCCGTTTAAATGAGTCAGCTTCCATGGAACTGTATGAGGATGCCCATTTAAATGAGCCAGCCTCCAAGGAACTGTATGAGGATGCCCATTTAAATGAGCCACCCTCAATGGAACTGTATGAGGATGCCCATTTAAATGAGCCAGCCTCCATGGAACTGTATGAGGATGCCATTATGAGGATGCCCATTTAAATGAATCAGCCTCCATGGAACTGTATGAGGATGCCTATTTAAATGAGTCAGCCTCCATGGAACTGTATGCGGATGCCCGTTTAAATGAGTCAGTCTCCATGGAACTGTATGAGGATGCCCATTTAAATGAGTCAGTCTCCATGGAACTGTATGAGGATGCCCATTTAAATGAGCCAGCCTCCATGGAACTGTATGAGGATGCCATTATGAGGATGCCCATTTAAATGAGTCAGCCTCCATGGAACTGTATGAGGATGCCCATTTAAATGAGCCAGCCTCCAAGGAACTGTTTGAGGATGCCCATTTAAATGAGCCACCCTCAATGGAACTGTATGAGGATGCCCATTTAAATGAGCCAGCCTCCATGGAACTGTATGAGGATGCCATTATGAGAATGCCCATTTAAATGAGTCATCCTCCATGGAACTGTATGAGGATGCCCATTTAAACGAGTCAGCCTCCATGGAACTGTATGAGGATGCCCGTTTAAATGAGTCAGTCTCCATGGAACTGTATGAGGATGCCCGTTTAAATGAGTCAGTCTCCATGGAACTGTATGAGGATGCCCATTTAAATGAGTCAGTCTCCATGGAACTGTATGAGAATGCCCATTTAAATGAGCCAGCCTCAATGGAACTGTATGAGGATGCCCATTTAAATGTGTCAGTCTCCATGGAACTGTATGAGGATGCCATTATGAGGATGCCCATTTAAATGAGTCAGCCTCCTTGGAACTGTGTGCGGATGCCCATTTAAATGAGTCAGTCTCCATGGAACTGTATGAGGATGCCCATTTAAATGAGTCCATCTCTATGGAACTGTATGAGGATGCCCATTTAAATGAGTCAGTCTCCATGGAACTGTAGGAGGATGCCCATTTAAATGAGTCAGTCTCCATGGAACTGTAGGAGGATGCCCATTTAAATGAGCCAGCCTCCATGGAACTGTGGGAGGATGCCCATTTAAATGAGTCAGTCTTCATGGAACTGTATGAGGATGCCCATTTAAATGAGTCAGTCTCCATAGAACTGTATGCGGATGCCCATTTAAATGAGTCAGTCTCCATGGAACTGTATGAGGATGCCCATTTAGATGAGTCCATCTCTATGGAACTGTATGTGGATGCCCATTTAAATGAGTCAGTCTCCATGGAACTGTATGAGGATGCCCATTTAAATGAGTCAGTCTCCATGGAACTGTATGAGGATGCCCATTTAGATGAGTCCATCTCTATGGAACTGTATGAAGATGCCCATTTAAATGAGTCCATCACCATAGAACTGTATGAAGATGCCCATTTAAATGAGTCAGTCTCCATGGAACTGTAGGAGGATGCCCATTTAAATGAGCCAGCCTCCATGGAACTGTGGGAGGATGCCCATTTAAATGAGTCAGTCTCCATGGAACTGTATGAGGATGCCCATTTAAATGAGTCAGTCTCCATGGAACTGTATGAGGATACCCATTTAAATGAGTCCATCTCTATGGAACTGTAGGAGGATGCCCATTTAAATGAGTCCATCTCTATGGAACTGTATGAGGATGCCCATTTAAATGAGTCAGTCTCCATGGAACTGTAGGAGGATGCCCATTTAAATGAGTCAGTCTCTATGGAACTGTATGAGGATGCCCATTTAAATGAGTCAGTCTCCATGGAACTGTATGAGGATGCCCATTTAAATGAGTCAGCCTCAATGGAACTGTATGAGGATGCCCATTTAAATGAGCCAGCCTCCATGGAACTGTATGAGGATGCCCATTTAGATTAGTCCATCTCTATGGAACTGTATGTGGATGCCCATTTAAATGAGTCAGTCTCCATGGAACTGTATGAGGATGCCCATTTAAATGAGTCAGTCTCCATGGAGCTGTATGAGGATGCCCATTTAGATGAGTCCATCTCTATGGAACTGTATGAAGATGCCCATTTAAATGAGTCAGTCTCCATGGAGCTGTATGAGGATGCCCATTTAGATGAGTCCATCTCTATGGAACTGTATGAAGATGCCCATTTAAATGAGTCCATCACCATAGAACTGTATGAAGATGCCCATTTAAATGAGTCAGTCTCCATGGAACTGTAGGAGGATGCCCATTTAAATGAGCCAGCCTCCATGGAACTGTGGGAGGATGCCCATTTAAATGAGTCAGTCTCCATGGAACTGTATGAGGATGCCCATTTAAATGAGTCAGTCTCCATGGAACTGTATGAGGATACCCATTTAAATGAGTCCATCTCTATGGAACTGTAGGAGGATGCCCATTTAAATGAGTCCATCTCTATGGAACTGTATGAGGATGCCCATTTAAATGAGTCAGTCTCCATGGAACTGTAGGAGGATGCCCATTTAAATGAGCCAGCCTCCATGGAACTGTATGAGGATGCCCATTTAAACGAGTCCATCACCATGGAACTGCATGAGGATGCCCATTTAAAGGAGCCAGCCTCAATGGAACTGTAAGAGGATGCCCATTTAAGTGAGTCAGTCTCCATGGAACTGCATGAGGATGCCCATTTAAACGAGTCCATCACCATGGAACTGTATGAGGATGCCCATTTAAATGAGCCAGTCTCCATGGAACTGCATGAGGATGCCCATTTAAATGAGTCAGTCTCCATGGAACTGTATGAGGATGCCATTATGAGGATGCCCATTTAAATGAGTCAGCCTCCATGGAACTGTATGAGGATGCCTGTTTAAATGAGTCAGTCTCCATGGAACTGTATGAGGATGCCATTATGAGGATGCCAATTTAAATGAGTCAGTCTCCATGGAACTGTAGGAGGATGCCCATTTAAATGAGTCAGTCTCCATGGAACTGTAGGAGGATGCCCATTTAAATGAGCCAGCCTCCATGGAACTGTATGAGGATGCCCATTTAAATGAGTCCATCTCTATGGAACTGTATGAAGATGCCCATTTAAACGAGTCCATCACCATGGAACTGCATGAGGATGCCCATTTAAAGGAGCCAGCCTCAATGGAAATGTAAGAGGATGCCCATTTAAGTGAGTCAGTCTCCATGGAACTGCATGAGGATGCCCATTTAAACGAGTCCATCACCATGGAACTGTATGAGGATGCCCATTTAAATGAGCCAGTCTCCATGGAACTGCATGAGGATGCCCATTTAAATGAGTCAGTCTCTATGGAACTGTATGAGGATGCCATTATGAGGATGCCCATTTAAATGAGTCAGCCTCCATGAAACTGTATGAGGATGCCTGTTTAAATGAGTCAGTCTCCATGGAACTTTATGAGGATGCCCATTTAAACGAGTCCATCACCATGGAACTGCATGAGGATGCCCATTTAAATGAGCCAGCCTCAATGGAACTGTGCGAGGATGCCCATTTAAATGAGTCAGTCTCCATGGAACTGTATGCGGATGCCCATTTAAATGAGTCAGTCTCCATGGAGCTGTATGAGGATGACCATTTAAATGAGTCAGTCTCCATGGAACTGTATGAGGATGCCATTATGAGGATGCCCATTTAAATGAGTCAGCCTCCATGGAACTGTATGAGGATGATCGTTTAAATGAGTCAGTCTCCATGGAACTGTATGAGGATGCCCATTTAAATGAGTGAGTCTCCATGGAACTGCATGAGGATGCCATTATGAGGATGCCCATTTAAATAAGTCAGCCTCCATGGAACTGTATGAGGATGCCCGTGTAAATGAGTCAGTCTCCATGGAACTGTATGAGGATGCCATTATGAGGATGCCCATTTAAATGAGTCAGCCTCTAAGGAACTGTATGAGGATGCCTGTTTAAATGAGTCAGTCTCCATGGAACTGTAGGAGGATGCCCATTTAAATGAGCCAGTCTCCATGGAACTGTATGAGGATGCCCATTTAAATGAGTCAGTCTCCATGGAACTGTATGAGGATGCCCGTTTAAATGAGTCAGTCTCCATGGAACTGTATGAGGATGCCATTATGAGGATGCCCATTTAAATGAGTCAGTCTCCATGGAGCTGTAGGAGGATGACCCATTTAAATGAGTCAGTCTCCATGGAAATGCATGAGGATGCCCATTTAAACGAGTCCATCACCATGGAACTGCATGAGGATGCCCATTTAAATGAGCCAGCCTCAATGGAACTGTATGAGGATGCCCATTTAAATGAGCCAGTCTCCATGGAACTGCCTGAGGATGCCCATTTAAATGAGTCAGTCTCCATGTAACTGTATGAGGATGTAATTATGAGGATGCCCATTTAAATGAGTCAGCCTCCATGGAACTGTATGAGGATGCCTGTTTAAATGAGTCAGTCTCCATGGAACTGTATGAGGATGCCATTATGAGGATGCCAATTTAAATGAGTCAGCCTCCATGGAACTGTATGAGGATGCCCGTTTAAATGAGTCAGTCTCCATGGAACTGTATGAGGATGCCATTATGAGGATGCCCATTTAAATGATTCAGCCTCCATGGAACTGTATGAGGATGCCTGTTTAAATGAGTCAGTCTCCATGGAACTGTATGAGGATGCCCATTTAAACGAGTCCATCACCATGGAACTGCATGAGGATGCCCATTTAAATGACCCAGCCTCAATGGAACTGTGCGAGGATGCCCATTTAAATAAGTCAGCCTCAATGGAACTGTATGAGGATGCCCATTTAAACGAGTCCATCACCATGGAACTGCATGAGGATGCCCATTTAAATGAGCCAGCCTCAATGGAACTGTGCGAGGATGCCCATTTAAATGAGTCAGCCTCAATGGAACTGTATGAGGATGCCCATTTAAATGAGTCAGCCTCAATGGAACTGTATGAGGATGCCCATTTAAATGAGTCAGTCTCCATGGAACTGTATGAGGATGCCATTATGAGGATGCCCATTTAAATGAGTCAGCCTCCATGGAACTGTATGAGGATGCCCGTTTAAATGAGTCAGTCTCGATGGAACTGTATGAGGATGCCCATTTAATGAGTCAGTCTCCATGGAACTGTATGAGGATGCCATTATGAGGATGCCCATTTAAATGAGTCAGCCTCCATGGAACTGTATGAGGATGCCCATTTAAATGAGTCAGTCTACATCGAACTGTATGAGGATGCCATTATGAGGATGCCCATTTAAATGAGTCAGCCTCCATGGAACTGTATGAGGATGCCCGTTTAAATGAGTCAGTTTCCATGGAACTGTATGAGGATTCCCGTTTAAATGAGTCAGTCTCCATGGAACTGTAGGAGGATGCACATTTAAATGAGTCAGTCTCCATGGAACTGTATGAGGATGCCCATTTAAATGAGTCAGTCTCCATGGAACTGTATGAGGATGCCCGTTTAAATGAGTCAGTCTCCATGGAACTGTATGAGGATGCCATTATGAGGATGCCCATTTAAATGAGCCACCCTCAATGGAACTGTATGAGGATGCCCATTTAAATGAGCCACCCACAATGGAACTGTATGAGGATGCCCATTTAAATGAGCCAGCCTCCATGGAACTGTATGAGGATGCCATTATGAGGATGCCCATTTAAATGAGTCAGCCTCCATGGAACTGTATGAGGATGCCCATTTAAATGAGTTAGTCTCCATGGAACTGTATGAGGATGCCCGTTTAAATGAGTCAGTCTCCATGGAACTGTATGAGGATGCCTGTTTAAATGAGTCAGTCTCCATGGAACTGTATGAGGATGCCCATTTAAATGAGTCAGTCTCCATGGAACTGTATGAGGATGCCCATTTAGATGAGTCCATCTGTATGGAACTGTATGAAATGCCCATTTAAATGAGTTCATCACCATAGAACTGTATGAAGATGCCCATTTAAATGAGTCAGTCTCCATGGAACTGTATGAGGATGCCCATTTAAATGAGTCCATCTCTATGGAACTGTATGAGGATGCCCATTTAAATGAGTCAGTCTCCATGGAACTGTAGGAGGATGCCCATTTAAATGAGTCAGTCTCCATGGAACTGTAGGAGGATGCCCTTTTAAATGAGCCAACCTCCATGGAACTGTGGGAGGATGCCCATTTAAATGAGTCAGTCTCCATGGAACTGTATGAGGATGCCCATTTAAATGAGTCAGTCTCCATAGAACTGTATGTGGATGCCCATTTAAATGAGTCAGTCTCCATGGAACTGTATGAGGATGCCCATTTAAATGAGTCAGTCTCCATGGAACTGTATGAGGATGCCCATTTAAATGAGTCCATCTCTATGGAACTGTATGAGGATGCCCATTTAAATGAGTCAGTCTCCATGGAACTGTAGGAAGATGCGCATTTAAATGAGCCAGCCTCCATGG
Organism: Ambystoma mexicanum; assembly: GCF_040938575.1. Taxonomy (NCBI): domain Eukaryota; kingdom Metazoa; phylum Chordata; class Amphibia; order Caudata; family Ambystomatidae; genus Ambystoma; species Ambystoma mexicanum. The sequence goes on along the minus strand of NC_090930.1, from coordinate 52,569,976 downwards.
AACTGTATGAGGATGCCCATTTAGATGAGTCCATCTGTATGGAACTGTATGAAGATGCCCATTTAAATGAGTTCATCACCATAGAACTGTATGAAGATGCCCATTTAAATGAGTCCATCACCATGGAACTGTATGAGGATGCCCATTTAAATGAGCCAGCCTCCATGGAGCTGCATGAGGATGCCCATTTAGATGAGTCCATCTCTATGGAACTGTATGAAGATGCCAATTTAAATGAGTCCATCACCATAGAACTGTATGAGGTTGCCCATTTAGATGAGTCCATCTCTATGGAACTGTATGTGGATGCCCATTTAAATGAGTCAGTCTCCATGGAACTGTATGAGGATGCCCATTTAAATGAGTCAGTCTCCATGGAACTGTATGAGGATGCCCATTTAAATGAGTCAGTCTCCATGGAGCTGCATGAGGATGCCCATTTAGGTGAGTCCATCTCTATGGAACTGTATGTGGATGCCCATTTAAATGAGTCAGTCTCCATGGAACTGTATGAGGATGCCCATTTAAATGAGTCAGTCTCCATGGAGCTGCATGAGGATGCCCATTTAGATGAGTCCATCTCTATGGAACTGTATGAAGATGCCCATTTAAATGAGTCCATCACCATAGAACTGTATGAGGATGCCCATTTAGATGAGTCCATCTCTATGGAACTGCATGAAGATGCCCATTTAAATGAGTCCATCACCATAGAACTGTATGAAGATGCCCATTTAAATGAGCCAGCCTCCATGGAACTGTGGGAGGATGCCCATTTAAATGAGTCAGTCTCCATGGAACTGTATGAGGATGCCCATTTAAATGAGTCAGTCTCCATGGAACTGTATGAGGATACCCATTTAAATGAGTCCATCTCTATGGAACTGTAGAAGGATGCCCATTTAAATGAGTCCATCTCTATGGAACTGTATGAGGATGCCCATTTAAACGAGTCCATCACCATGGAACTGTATGAGGATGCCCATTTAAATGAGCCAGTCTCCATGGAACTGCATGAGGATGCCCATTTAAATGAGTCAGTCTCCATGGAACTGTATGAGGATGCCCATTTAAATGAGCCAGTCTCCATGGAACTGCATGAGGATGCCCATTTAAATGAGTCAGTCTCCATGGAACTGTATGAGGATGCCCATTTAAATGAGTCAGTCTCCATGGAACTGTATGAGGATACCCATTTAAACGAGTCCATCACCATGGAACTGTATGAGGATGCCCATTTAAATGAGCCAGCCTCCATGGAACTGTGGGAGGATGCCCATTTAAATGAGTCAGTCTCCATGGAACTGTATGAGGATGCCCATTTAAATGAGTCAGTCTCCATGGAACTGTATGAGGATACCCATTTAAATGAGTCCATCTCTATGGAACTGTAGAAGGATGCCCATTTAAATGAGTCCATCTCTATGGAACTGTATGAGGATGCCCATTTAAACGAGTCCATCACCATGGAACTGCATGAGGATGCCCATTTAAATGAGCCAGTCTCCATGGAACTGCATGAGGATGCCCATTTAAATGAGTCAGTCTCCATGGAACTGCATGAGGATGCCCATTTAAATGAGTCAGTCTCCATGGAACTGTATGAGGATGCCCATTTAAATGAGTCAGCCTCCATGGAACTGTATGAGGATGGCCATTTAAATGAGTCAGTCTCCATAGAACTGTATGAGGATGCCATTATGAGGATGCTCATTTAAATGAGTCAGCCTCCATGGAACTGTATGAGGATGCCCGTTTAAATGAGTCAGTCTCCATGGAACTGTATGAGGATGGCCATTTAAATGAGTCAGTCTCCATAGAACTGTATGAGGATGCCATTATGAGGATGCCCATTTAAATGAGTCAGCCTCCATGGAACTGTACGAGGATGCCCATTTAAATGAGTCAGCCTCCATGGAACTGTATGCGGATGCCCATTTAAATGAGTCAGTCTCCATGGAGCTGTATGAGGATGCCCATTTAAATGAGTCAGTCTCCATGGAACTGAATGAGGATGCCATTATGAGGATGCCCATTTAAATGAGTCAGCCTCCATGGAACTGTATGAGGATGCCCGTTTAAATGAGTCAGTCTCCATGGAACTGTATGAGGATGCCCATTTAAATGAGTCAGCCTCCATGGAACTGTATGAGGATGCCCGTTTAAATGAGTCAGTCTCCATGGAACTGTATGAGGATGCCATTATGAGGATGCCCATTTAAATGAGTCAGCCTCCCTGGAACTGTATGAGGATGCCCATTTAGATGAGTCCATCTGTATGGAACTGTATGAAGATGCCCATTTAAATGAGTTCATCACCATAGAACTGTATGAAGATGCCCATTTAAATGAGTCCATCACCATGGAACTGTATGAGGATGCCCATTTAAATGAGCCAGTCTCCATGGAACTGCATGAGGATGCCCATTTAAATGAGTCAGTCTCCATGGAACTGTATGAGGATGCCCATTTAAATGAGCCAGTCTCCATGGAACTGCATGAGGATGCCCATTTAAATGAGTCAGTCTCCATGGAACTGTATGAGGATGCCCATTTAAATGAGTCAGTCTCCATGGAACTGTATGAGGATACCCATTTAAACGAGTCCATCACCATGGAACTGTATGAGGATGCCCATTTAAATGAGCCAGCCTCCATGGAACTGTGGGAGGATGCCCATTTAAATGAGTCAGTCTCCATGGAACTGTATGAGGATGCCCATTTAAATGAGTCAGTCTCCATGGAACTGTATGAGGATACCCATTTAAATGAGTCCATCTCTATGGAACTGTAGAAGGATGCCCATTTAAATGAGTCCATCTCTATGGAACTGTATGAGGATGCCCATTTAAACGAGTCCATCACCATGGAACTGCATGAGGATGCCCATTTAAATGAGCCAGTCTCCATGGAACTGCATGAGGATGCCCATTTAAATGAGTCAGTCTCCATGGAACTGCATGAGGATGCCCATTTAAATGAGTCAGTCTCCATGGAACTGTATGAGGATGCCCATTTAAATGAGTCAGCCTCCATGGAACTGTATGAGGATGGCCATTTAAATGAGTCAGTCTCCATAGAACTGTATGAGGATGCCATTATGAGGATGCTCATTTAAATGAGTCAGCCTCCATGGAACTGTATGAGGATGCCCGTTTAAATGAGTCAGTCTCCATGGAACTGTATGAGGATGGCCATTTAAATGAGTCAGTCTCCATAGAACTGTATGAGGATGCCATTATGAGGATGCCCATTTAAATGAGTCAGCCTCCATGGAACTGTACGAGGATGCCCATTTAAATGAGTCAGCCTCCATGGAACTGTATGCGGATGCCCATTTAAATGAGTCAGTCTCCATGGAGCTGTATGAGGATGCCCATTTAAATGAGTCAGTCTCCATGGAACTGAATGAGGATGCCATTATGAGGATGCCCATTTAAATGAGTCAGCCTCCATGGAACTGTATGAGGATGCCCGTTTAAATGAGTCAGTCTCCATGGAACTGTATGAGGATGCCCATTTAAATGAGTCAGCCTCCATGGAACTGTATGAGGATGCCCGTTTAAATGAGTCAGTCTCCATGGAACTGTATGAGGATGCCATTATGAGGATGCCCATTTAAATGAGTCAGCCTCCCTGGAACTGTATGAGGATGCCCGTGTAAATGAGTCAGTCTCCATGGAACTGTATGAGGATGCCATTATGAGGATGCCCATTTAAATGAGTCAGTCTCCATGGAACTGTATGAGGATGCCCATTTAAATGAGTCAGTCTCCATGGAGCTGCATGAGGATGCCCATTTAGATGAGTCCATCTCTATGGAACTGTATGAAGATGCCCATTTAAATGAGTCCATCACCATAGAACTGTATGAGGATGCCCATTTAGATGAGTCCATCTCTATGGAACTGTATGAAGATGCCCATTTAAATGAGTCCATCACCATAGAACTGTATGAAGATGCCCATTTAAATGAGCCAGCCTCCATGGAACTGTGGGAGGATGCCCATTTAAATGAGTCAGTCTCCATGGAACTGTATGAGGATGCCCATTTAAATGAGTCAGTCTCCATGGAACTGTATGAGGATACCCATTTAAATGAGTCCATCTCTATGGAACTGTAGAAGGATGCCCATTTAAATGAGTCCATCTCTATGGAACTGTATGAGGATGCCCATTTAAACGAGTCCATCACCATGGAACTGTATGAGGATGCCCATTTAAATGAGCCAGTCTCCATGGAACTGCATGAGGATGCCCATTTAAATGAGTCAGTCTCCATGGAACTGTATGAGGATGCCCATTTAAATGAGTCAGCCTCCATGGAACTGTATGAGGATGGCCATTTAAATGAGTCAGTCTCCATAGAACTGTATGAGGATGCCATTATGAGGATGCTCATTTAAATGAGCCAGCCTCCATGGAACTGTGGGAGGATGCCCATTTAAATGAGTCAGTCTCCATGGAACTGTATGAGGATGCCCATTTAAATGAGTCAGTCTCCATGGAACTGTATGAGGATACCCATTTAAATGAGTCCATCTCTATGGAACTGTAGAAGGATGCCCATTTAAATGAGTCCATCTCTATGGAACTGTATGAGGATGCCCATTTAAACGAGTCCATCACCATGGAACTGTATGAGGATGCCCATTTAAATGAGCCAGTCTCCATGGAACTGCATGAGGATGCCCATTTAAATGAGTCAGTCTCCATGGAACTGTATGAGGATGCCCATTTAAATGAGCCAGTCTCCATGGAACTGCATGAGGATGCCCATTTAAATGAGTCAGCCTCCATGGAACTGTATGAGGATGCCCGTTTAAATGAGTCAGCCTCAATGGAACTGTATGAGGATGCCCGTTTAAATGAGTCAGTCTCCATGGAACTGTATGAGGATGGCCATTTAAATGAGTCAGTCTCCATAGAACTGTATGAGGATGCCATTATGAGGATGCCCATTTAAATGAGTCAGCCTCCATGGAACTGTACGAGGATGCCCATTTAAATGAGTCAGCCTCCATGGAACTGTATGCGGATGCCCATTTAAATGAGTCAGTCTCCATGGAGCTGTATGAGGATGCCCATTTAAATGAGTCAGTCTCCATGGAACTGAATGAGGATGCCATTATGAGGATGCCCATTTAAATGAGTCAGCCTCCATGGAACTGTATGAGGATGCCCGTTTAAATGAGTCAGTCTCCATGGAACTGTATGAGGATGCCCATTTAAATGAGTGAGTCTCCATGGAACTGTATGAGGATGCCATTATGAGGATGCCCATTTAAATGAGTCAGCCTCCATGGAACTGTATGAGGATGCCCGTGTAAATGAGTCAGTCTCCATGGAACTGTATGAGGATGCCATTATGAGGATGCCCATTTAAATGAGTCAGCCTCCATGGAACTGTATGAGGATGCCTGTTTAAATGAGTCAGTCTCCATGGAACTGTAGGAGGATGCCCATTTAAATGAGCCAGCCTCCATGGAACTGTAGGAGGATGCCCATTTAAATGAGTCAGTCTCCATGGAACTGTATGAGGATGCCATTATGAGGATGCCCATTTAAATGAGCCACCCTCAATGGAACTGTATGAGGATGCCCATTTAAATGAGCCACCCACAATGGAACTGTATGAGGATGCCCATTTAAATGAGCCAGCCTCCATGGAACTGTATGAGGATGCCATTATGAGGATGCCCATTTAAATGAGTCAGCCTCCATGGAACTGTATGAGGATGCCCATTTAAATGAGTTAGTCTCCATGGAACTGTATGAGGATGCCCGTTTAAATGAGTCAGTCTCCATGGAACTGTATGAGGATGCCCGTTTAAATGAGTCAGTCTCCATGGAACTGTATGAGGATGCCCATTTAAATGAGTCAGTCTCCATGGAACTGTATGAGAATGCCCATTTAAATGAGCCAGCCTCAATGGAACTGTATGAGGATGCCCATTTAAATGAGTCAGTCTCCATGGAACTGTTTGAGGTTGCCATTATGAGGATGCCCATTTAAATGAGTCAGCCTCCATGGAACTGTATGCGGATGCCCATTTAAATGAGTCAGTCTCCATGGAACTGTATGAAGATGCCCATTTAAATGAGTCAGTCTCCATGGAACTGTATGAGGATGCCCATTTAAATGAGTCAGTCTCCATGGAACTGTATGAGGATGCCCATTTAAATGAGTCAGTCTCCATGGAACTGTATGAGGATGCCCATTTAAATGAGTCAGCCTCCATGGAACTGTATGAGGATGCCCATTTAAATGAGTCCATCTCTATGGAACTGTATGAGGATGCCCATTTAAATGAGTCAGTCTCCATGGAACTGTATGAAGATGCCCATTTAGATGAGTCCATCTCTATGGAACTGTATGAAGATGCCCATTTAAATGAGCCAGCCTCCATGGAACTGCATGAGGATGCCCGTTTAAATGAGTCAGTCTCCATGGAACTGCAGGAGGATGCCCATTTAAATGAGTCAGTCTCCATGGAACTGTATGCGGATGCCCATTTAATGATGAGTCAGTCTCCATGGAACTGTATGAGGATGCCCATTTAAATGAGTCAGTCTCCATGGAACTGTAGGAGGATGCCCATTTAAATGAGTCAGTCTCCATGGAACTGTATGCGGATGCCCATTTAAATGAGTCAGTCTCCATGGAACTGTAGGAGGATGCCCATTTAAATGAGTCAGTCTCCATGGAACTGTATGAGGATGCCATTTAAATGAGTCAGTCTCCATGGAACTGTATGAGGATGCCCATTTAAATGAGTCCATCTCCATGGAACTGTATGTGGATACCCATTTAAATGAGTCAGTCTCCATGGCGCTGTATGAGGATGCCCATTTAAATGAGTCCATCTCCATGGAACTGTATCCGGATACCCATTTAAATGAGTCAGCCTCCATGGAACTGTATGAGGATGCCCATTTAAATGAGTCCATATCTATGGAACTGTACGAGGATGCCCATTTAAATGAGTCCATCTCTATGGAACTGGAGGATGCCCATTTAAATGAGTCCATCTCTATGGAACTGTAGGAGGATGCCCATTTAAATGAGTCAGTCTCCATGGAACTGTATGCGGATGCCCATTTAAATGAGTCAGTCTCCATGGAACTGTATGAGGATGCCATTTAAATGAGTCAGTCTCCATGGAACTGTATGAGGATGCCCATTTAAATGAGTCAGTCTCCATGGAACTGTATGAGGATGCCATTATGAGGATGCCAATTTAAATGAGTCAGCCTCCATGGAACTGTATGAGGATGCCCATTTAAATGAGTCCATCTCCATGGAACTGTATGAGGATGCCATTTAAATGAGTCAGTCTCCATGGAACTGTATGAGGATGCCCATTTAAATGAGTCCATCTCCATGGAACTGTATGCGGATACCCATTTAAATGAGTCAGTCTCCATGGAACTGTATGAGGATGCCCGTTTAGATGAGTCCATCTCTATGGAACTGTATGCGGATACCCATTTAAATGAGTCAGTCTCCATGGAACTGATGAGGATGCCCGTTTAGATGAGTCCATCTCTATGGAACTGTATGCGGATACCCATTTAAATGAGTCAGTCTCCATGGAACTGATGAGGATGCCCATTTAAATGAGTCAGTCTCCATGGAACTGTATGAGGATGCCCATTTAAATGAGTCAGTCTCCATGGAACTGTATGAGGATGCCCATTTAAATGAGTCCATCTCTATGGAACTGTATGCGGATACCCATTTAAATGAGTCAGTCTCCATGGAACTGTATGAGGATGCCCATTTAAATGAGTCAGTCTCCATGGAACTGTATGAGGATGCCCATTTAAATGAGTCAGTCTCCATGGAACTGTATGTGGATACCCATTTAAATGAGTCAGTCTCCATGGAACTGATGAGGATGCCCATTTAAATGAGTCAGTCTCCATGGAACTGTATGAGGATGCCCATTTAAATGAGTCAGTCTCCATGGAACTGTATGAGGATGCCCATTTAAATGAGTCAGTCTCCATGGAACTGTATGAGGATGCCCATTTAAATGAGTCCATCTCTATGGAACTGTAGGAGGATGCCCATTTAAATGAGTCAGTCTCCATGGAACTGTATGAGGATGCCCATTTAGATGAGTCCATCTCTATGGAACTGTATGTGGATACCCATTTAAATGAGTCAGTCTCCATGGAACTGATGAGGATGCCCATTTAAATGAGTCAGTCTCCATGGAACTGTATGAGGATGCCCATTTAAATGAGTCAGTCTCCATGGAACTGTATGAGGATGCCCATTTAAATGAGTCCATCTCTATGGAACTGTATGCGGATACCCATTTAAATGAGTCAGTCTCCATGGAACGGTATGAGGATGCCCATTTAAATGAGCCAGCCTCCATGGAACTGTATGAGGATGCCCATTTAGATGAGTCCATCTCTATGGAACTGTATGTGGATACCCATTTAAATGAGTCAGTCTCCATGGAACTGATGAGGATGCCCATTTAAATGAGTCAGTGTCCATGGAACTGTATGAGGATGCCCATTTAAATGAGTCCATCTCTATGGAACTGCATGCGGATACCCATTTAAATGAGTCAGTCTCCATGGAACTGTATGAGGATGCCCATTTAAATGAGTCCATCTCTATGGAACTGTATGCGGATACCCATTTAAATGAGTCAGTCTCCATGGAACGGTATGAGGATGCCCATTTAAATGAGCAAGCCTCCATGGAACTGTATGAGGATGCCCATTTAAATGAGTCAGTCTCCATGGAACTGTATGAGGATGCCCATTTAAATGAGTCAGTCTCCATGGACCTGTATGTGGATACCCATTTAAATGAGTCAGTCTCCATGGAACTGATGAGGATGCCCATTTAAATGAGTCAGTCTCCATGGAACTGTATGAGGATGCCCATTTAAATGAGTCCATCTCTATGGAACTGTATGCGGATACCCATTTAAATGAGTCAGTCTCCATGGAACTGTATGAGGATGCCCATTTAAATGAGTCAGTCTCCATGGAACTGTATGAGGATGCCCATTTAAATGAGTCAGTCTCCATGGAACTGTATGAGGATGCCCATTTAAATGAGTCCATCTCTATGGAACTGTATGAGGATGCCCATTTAAATGAGTCCATCTCTATGGAACTGTATGCGGATACCCATTTAAATGAGTCAGTCTCCATGGAACGGTATGAGGATGCCCATTTAAATGAGCCAGCCTCCATGGAACTGTATGAGGATGCCCATTTAGATGAGTCCATCTCTATGGAACTGTATGTGGATACCCATTTAAATGAGTCAGTCTCCATGGAACTGATGAGGATGCCCATTTAAATGAGTCAGTCTCCATGGAACTGTATGAGGATGACCATTTAAATGAGTCAGTCTCCATGGAACTGTATGAGGATGCCCATTTAAATGAGTCCATCTCTATGGAACTGTATGCGGATACCCATTTAAATGAGTCAGTCTCCATGGAACGGTATGAGGATGCCCATTTAAATGAGCCAGCCTCCATGGAACTGTATGAGGATGCCCATTTAAATGAATCAGTCTCCATGGAACTGTATGAGGATGCCCATTTAAATGAGTCAGTCTCCATGGAACTGTATGTGGATACCCATTTAAATGAGTCAGTCTCCATGGAACTGATGAGGATGCCCATTTAAATGAGTCAGTCTCCATGGAACTGTATGAGGATGCCCATTTAAATGAGTCAGTCTCCATGGAACTGTATGAGGATGCCCATTTAAATGAGTCCATCTCTATGGAACTGTATGCGGATACCCATTTAAATGAGTCAGTCTCCATGGAACTGTATGAGGATGCCCATTTAAATGAGTCAGTCTCCATGGAACTGTATGAGGATGCCCATTTAAATGAATCAGTCTCCATGGAACTGTATGAGGATGCCCATTTAAATGAGTCCATCTCTATGGAACTGTAGGAGGATGCCCATTTAAATGAGTCAGTCTCCATGGAACTGTATGAGGATGACCATTTAAATGAGTCCATCTCCATGGAACTGTATGAGGATGCCCATTTAAATGAGTCCATCTCTATGGAACTTTATGAGGATGCCCATTTAAATGAGTCAGTCTCCATGGAACTGTATGAAGATGCCCATTTAAATGAGTCAGTCTGCATGGAACGCCCATTTAAATGAGTCAGTCTCAATGGAACTGTATGAGGATGACCATTTAAATGAGTCCATATCCATGGAACTGTTTGCCGATACCCATTTAAATGAGTCAGTCTTCATGGAACTGTATGAGGATGCCCATTTAAATGAGTCAGTCTCCATGGAACTGTATGAGGATGCCCATTTAAATGAGTCCATCTCTATGGAACTGTAGGAGGATGCCCATTTAAATGAGTCAGCCTCAATTGAACTGTAGGAGGATGCCCATTTAAATGAGTCCATCTCTATGGAACTGTATGAGGATGCCCATTTAAATGAGTCAGTCTTCATGGAACTGTATGAGGATGCCCATTTAAATGAGTCAGTCTTCATGGAACTGTATGAGGATGCCCATTTAAATGAGTCAGTCTCCATGGAACTGTATGAGGATGCCCATTTAAATGAGTCAGTCTTCATGGAACTGTATGAGGATGCCCATTTAAATGAGTCAGTCTTCATGGAACTGTATGAGGATGCCCATTTAAATGAGTCAGTCTCCATGGAACTGTATGAAGATGCCCATTTAAATGAGTCAGTCTGCATGGAACGCCCATTTAAATGAGTCAGTCTCAATGGAACTGTATGAGGATGACCATTTAAATGAGTCCATATCCATGGAACTGTTTGCCGATACCCATTTAAATGAGTCAGTCTTCATGGAACTGTATGAGGATGCCCATTTAAATGAGTCAGTCTCCATGGAACTGTATGAGGATGCCCATTTAAATGAGTCCATCTCTATGGAACTGTAGGAGGATGCCCATTTAAATGAGTCAGCCTCAATTGAACTGTAGGAGGATGCCCATTTAAATGAGTCCATCTCTATGGAACTGTATGAGGATGCCCATTTAAATGAGTCAGTCTTCATGGAACTGTATGAGGATGCCCATTTAAATGAGTCAGTCTTCATGGAACTGTATGAGGATGCCCATTTAAATGAGTCAGTCTCCATGGAACTGTATGAGGATGCCCATTTAAATGAGTCAGTCTTCATGGAACTGTATGAGGATGCCCATTTAAATGAGTCAGTCTTCATGGAACTGTATGAGGATGCCCATTTAAATGAGTCAGTCTCCATGGAACTGTATGAGGATGCCCATTTAAATGAGTCAGTCTGCATGGAACGCCCATTTAAATGAGTCAGTCTCCATGGAACTGTATGAGGATGACCATTTAAATGAGTCCATATCCATGGAACTGTATGCCGATACCCATTTAAATGAGTCAGTCTTCATGGAACTGTATGAGGATGCCCATTTAAATGAGTCAGTCTCCATGGAACTGTATGAGGATGCCCATTTAAATGAGTCCATCTCTATGGAACTGTATGCGGATACCCATTTAAATGAGTCAGTCTCCATGGAACTGTATGAGGATGCCCATTTAAATGAGTCCATCTCTATGGAACTGTATGAGGATGCCCATTTAAATGAGTCAGCCTCCATGGAACTGTATGAAGATGCCCATTTAAATGAGTCCATCTCTATGGAACTGTAGGAGGATGCCCATTTAAATGAGTCCATCTCTATGAACTGTAGGAGGATTCCCATTTAAATGAGTCAGTCTCCATGGAACTGTATGTGGATGCCCATTTAAATGAGTCCATCTCTATGGAACTGTATGAGGATGCCCATTTAAATGAGTCAGTCTCCATGGAACTGTAGGAGGATGCCCATTTAAATGAGTCAGTCCCCATGGAACTGTATGAGGATGCCCATTTAAATGAGTCCATCTCCATGGAACTGTATGCAGATACCCATTTAAATGAGTCAGTCTCCATGGAACTGTATGAGGATCCCCATTTAAATGAGTCCATCTCTATGGAACTGTAGGAGGATGCCCATTTAAATGAGTCAGCCTCAATGGAACTGTATGAGGATGCCCATTTAAATGAGTCCATCTCTATGGAACTGTATGAGGATGCCCATTTAAATGAGTCCATCTCTATGGAACTGTATGAGGATGCCCATTTAAATGAGCCAGCCTCCATGGAACTGTATGAGGATGCCCATTTAAATGAGTCCATCTCTATGGAACTGTATGAGGATGCCCATTTAAATGAGTCCATCTCTATGGAACTGTAGGAGGATGCCCATTTAAATGAGCCAGCCTCCATGGAACTGTATGAGGATGCCCATTTAAATGAGTCCATCTCTATGGAACCGTATGAGGATGCCCATTTAAATGAGTCCATCTCTATGGAACTGTAGGAGGATGCCCATTTAAATGAGTCAGTCTCCATGGAACTTATGAGGATGCCCATTTAAATGAGTCAGTCTCCCTGGAACTGCATGAGGATGCCCATTTAAATGAGCCAGCCTCCACGGAACTGTATGAGGATACCCATTTAAACGAGTCCATCTCTATGGAACTGTATGGGGATGCCCATTTAAATGAGTCCATCTCTATGGAACTGTATGAGGATGCCCATTTAAATGAGTCAGTCTCCATGGAACTGTATGAGGATGCCCATTTAAATGAGTCAGCCTCAATGGAACTGTACGAGGATGCCCATTTAAATGAGTCCATCTCTATGGAACTGTGTGGGGATGCCCATTTAAATGAGTCCATCTCTATGGAACTGTATGAGGATGCCCATTTAAATGAGTCAGTCTCCATGGAACTGTATGAGGATGCCCATTTAAATGAGTCAGCCTCAATGGAACTGTATGAGGATGCCCATTTAAATGAGTCCATCTCTATGGAACTGTATGAGGATGCCCATTTAAATGAGTCCATCTCTATGGAACTGTATGAGGATGCCCATTTAAATGAGTCAGCCTCAATGGAACTGTATGAGGATGCCCATTTAAATGAGTCCATCTCTATGGAACTGTATGAGGATGCCCATTTAAATGAGTCAGTCTCCATGGAACTGTATGAGGATGCCCATTTAAATGAGTCAATCTCTATGGAACTGTATGAGGATGCCCATTTAAATGAGTCAGTCTCCATGGAACTGTATGAGGATGCCCATTTAAATGAGTCCATCTCTATGGAACTGTATGAGGATGCCCATTTAAATGAGTCAGCCTCCATGGAACTGTATGAGGATGCCCATTTAAATGAGTCAGTCTACATGGATCTGTATGAGGATGCCCATTTAAATTAGTCCATCTCTATGGAACTGTATGAGGATGCCCATTTAAATGAGTCAGTCTCCATGGAACTGTATGTGTATGCCCATTTAAATGAGTCCATCTCTGTGGAACAGTAGGAGGATGCCCATTTAAATGAGTCAGCCTCCATGGAACTGTATGAGGATGCCCATTTAAATGAGTCAGTCTCCATGGAACTGTATGAGGATGCCCATTTAAATGAGTCAGTCTCCATGGAACTGTATGAGGATGCCCATTTAAATGAGTCAGTCTCCATGGAACTGTATGAGGATGCCCATTTAAATGAGTCAGTCTCCATGGAACTGTATGAGGATGCCATTATGAGGATGCACATTTAAATGAGTCAGCCTCCATGGAACTGTATGAGGATGCCCATTTAAATGAGCCAGCCTCCAAGGAACTGTATGAGGATGCCCATTTAAATGAGCCACCCTCAATGGAACTGTATGAGGATGCACATTTAAATGAGCCAGCCTCCATGGAACTGTATGAGGATGCCATTATGAGGATGCCCATTTAAATGAGTCAGCCTCCATGGAACTGTATGCGGATGCCCGTTTAAATGAGTCAGTCTCCATGGAACTGCTGTATGAGGATGCCCATTTAAATGAGTCAGTCTCCATGGAACTGTATGAGGATGCCCGTTTAAATGAGTCAGTCTCCATGGAACTGTATGAGGATGCCCATTTAAATGAATCAGTCTCCATGGAACTGTATGAGAATGCCCATTTAAATGAGCCAGCCTCAATGGAACTGTATGAAAATGCCCATTTAAATGAGTCAGTCGCCATGGAACTGTATGAGGATGCCATTATGAGGATGCCCATTTAAATGAGCCAGCCTCCATGGAACTGTATGAGGATGCCCATTTAATTGAGTCAGTCTCCATGGAACTGTATGAGGATGCCAATTTAAATGAGTCGGTCTCCATGGAACTGTATGAGGATGCCCATTTAAATGAGTCAGTCTCCATGGAACTGTATGAGGATGCCCATTTAAATGAGTCAGTCTCCATGGAACTGTATGAGGATGCCATTATGAGGATGCCCGTTTAAATGAGTCAGCTTCCATGGAACTGTATGAGGATGCCCATTTAAATGAGCCAGCCTCCAAGGAACTGTATGAGGATGCCCATTTAAATGAGCCACCCTCAATGGAACTGTATGAGGATGCCCATTTAAATGAGCCAGCCTCCATGGAACTGTATGAGGATGCCATTATGAGGATGCCCATTTAAATGAGTCAGCCTCCATGGAACTGTTTGAGGATGCCCATTTAAATGAGTCAGCCTCCATGGAACTGTATGCGGATGCCCGTTTAAATGAGTCAGTCTCCATGGAACTGTATGAGGATGCCCATTTAAATGAGTCAGTCTCCATGGAACTGTATGAGGATGCCCATTTAAATGAGCCAGCCTCCATGGAACTGTATGAGGATGCCATTATGAGGATGCCCATTTAAATGAGTCAGCCTCCATGGAACTGTATGAGGATGCCCATTTAAATGAGCCAGCCTCCAAGGAACTGTATGAGGATGCCCATTTAAATGAGCCACCCTCAATGGAACTGTATGAGGATGCCCATTTAAATGAGCCACCCACAATGGAACTGTATGAGGATGCCCATTTAAATGAGCCAGCCTCCATGGAACTGTATGAGGATGCCATTATGAGGATGCCCATTTAAATGAGTCAGCCTCCATGGAACTGTATGAGGATGCCCATTTAAACGAGTCAGCCTTCATGGAACTGTATGAGGATGCCTGTTTAAATGAGTCAGTCTCCATGGAACTGTATGAGGATGCCCGTTTAAATGAGTCAGTCTCGATGGAACTGTATGAGGATGCCCATTTAAATGAGTCAGTCTCCATGGAAATGTATGAGAATGCCCATTTAAATGAGCCAGCCTCCATGGAACTGTATGAGGATGCCCATTTAAATGAGTCAGTCTCCATGGAACTGTATGAGGATGCCATTATGAGGATGCCCATTAAAATGAGTCAGCCTCCATGGAACTGTAGGAGGATGCCCATTTAAATGAGTCAGTCTCCATGGAACTGTATGAGGATGCCCATTTAAATGAGTCAGTCTCCATAGAACTGTATGCGGATACCCATTTAAATGAGTCAGTCTCCATGGAACTGTATGAGGATGCCCATTTAAATGAGTCCATCTCTATGGAACTGTATGAGGATGCCCATTTAAATGAGTCAGTCTCCATGGAACTGTAGGAGGATGCCCATTTAAATGAGTCAGTCTCCATGGAACTGTAGGAGGATGCCCATTTAAATGAGCCAGCCTCCATGGAACTGTGGGAGGATGCCCATTTAAATGAGTCAGCCTCCATGGAACTGTATGAGGATGCCCATTTAAATGAGTCAGTCTCCATAGAACTGTATGCGGATGCCCATTTAAATGAGTCAGTCTCCATGGAACTGTATGAGGATGCCCATTTAAATGAGTCCATCTCTATGGAACTGTATGAGGATGCCCATTTAAATGAGTCAGTCTCCATGGAACTGTAGGAGGATGCCCATTTAAATGAGCCAGCCTCCATGGAACTGTATGAGGATGCACATTTAGATGAGTCCATCTCTATGGAACTGTATGTGGATGCCCATTTAAATGAGTCAGTCTCCATGGAACTGTATGAGGATGCCCATTTAAATGAGTCAGTCTCCATGGAGCTGTATGAGGATGCCCATTTAAATGAGTCAGCCTCCATGGAACTGTATGAGGATGCCCATTTAAATGAGTTCATCACCATAGAACTGTATGAAGATGCCCATTTAAATGAGTCCATCACCATGGAACTGTATGAGGATGCCCATTTAAATGAGCCAGCCTCCATGGAACTGTATGAGGATGCCCATTTAGATGAGTCCATCTCTATGGAACTGTATGAAGATGCCCATTTAAATGAGTCCATCACCATAGAACTGTATGAAGATGCCCATTTAAATGTGTCAGTCTCCATGGAACTGTAGGAGGATGCCCATTTAAATGAGCCAGCCTCCATGGAACTGTGGGAGGATGCCCATTTAAATGAGTCAGTCGCCATGGAACTGTATGAGGATGCCCATTTAAATGAGTCAGTTTCCATGGAACTGTATGAGGATACCCATTTAAATGAGTCCATCTCTATGGAACTGTAGGAGGATGCCCATTTAAATGAGTCCATCTCTATGGAACTGTATGAAGATGCCCATTTAAATGAGCCAGCCTCCATGGAACTGCATGAGGATGCCCGTTTAAATGAGTTAGTCTCCATGGAACTGTATGAGGATGCCCATTTAAATGAGTCCATCTCTATGGAACTGTATGAGGATGCCCATTTAAATGAGTCCATCTCTATGGAACTGTATGAAGATGCCCATTTAAATGAGCCAGCCTCCATGGAACTGCATGAGGATGCCCGTTTAAATGAGTCAGTCTCCATGGAACTGTATGAGGATGCCCATTTAAATGAGTCCATCTCTATGGAACTGTATGAGGATGCCCATTTAAATGAGTCCATCTCTATGGAACTGTAGGAGGATGCCCATTTAAATGAGTCCATCTCTATGGAACTGTAGGAGGATGCCCATTTAAATGAGTCAGTCTCCATGGAACTGTATGAGGATGCCCATTTAAATGAGTCCATCTCTATGGAACTGTAGGAGGATGCCCATTTAAATGAGTCCATCTCTATGGAACTGTAGGAGGATGCCCATTTAAATGAGTCAGTCTCCATGGAACTGTATGAGGATTCCCATTTAAATGAGTCAGTCTCCATGGAACTGTATGCGGATGCCCATTTAAATGAGTCCATCTCTATGGAACTGTATGAGGATGCCCATTTAAATGAGTCCATCTCTATGGAACTGTAGGAGGATGCCCATTTAAATGAGTCAGCCTCCATGGAACTGTATGAGGATGCCCATTTAAATGAGTCCATCTCTATGGAACTGTATGAGGATGCCCATTTAAATGAGTCCGTCTCTATGGAACTGTATGAGGATGCCCATTTAAATGAGTCCATCTCTATGGAACTGTATGAGGATGCCCGTTTAAATGAGTCAGTCTCCATGGAACTGTATGAGGATGCCCATTTAAATGAGTCCATCTCTATGGAACTGCATGTGGATACCCATTTAAATGAGTCAGTCTCCATGGAACTGTATGAGGATGCCCATTTAAATGAGTCCATCTCTATGGAACTGCATGCGGATACCCATTTAAATGAGTCAGTCTCCATGGAACTGTATGAGGATGCCCATTTAAATGAGTCAGCCTCCATGGAACTGTATGAGGATACCCATTTAAATGAGTCCATCTCTATGGAACTGTAGGAGGATGCCCATTTAAATGAGTACATCTCTATGGAACTGTAGGAGGATGCCCATGTAAATGAGTCAGTCTCCATGGAACTGTATGAGGATGCCCATTTAAATGAGTCCATCTCTATGGAACTGTAGGAGGATGCCCATTTAAATGAGTCAGTCTCCATGGAACGGTATGAGGATGCCCATTTAAATGAGTCAGTCTCCATGGAACTGATGAGGATGCCCATTTAAATGAGTCAGTCTCCCTGGAACTGTATGAGGATGCCCATTTAAATGAGTCAGTCTCCATGGAACGGTATGAGGATGCCCATTTAAATGAGCCAGCCTCCATGGAACTGTAGGAGGATGCCCATTTAAATGAGTCAGTCTCCATGGAACTGCATGAGGATGCCCATTTAAATGAGCCAGCCTCCATGGAACTGTATGAGGATGCCCATTTAAATGAGCCAGCCTCCATGGAACTGTATGAGGATGCCCATTTAAATGAGTCCATCTCCATGGAACTGTATGTGGATGCCCATTTAAATGAGTCAGTATCCATAGAACTGTATGAGGATGCCCATTTAAATGAGTCCATCTCTATGGAACTGTATGAGGATGCCCATTTAAATGAGTCCATCTCTATGGAACTGTATGAAGATGCCCATTTAAATGAGCCAGCCTCCATGGAACTGCATGTGGATGCCCGTTTAAATGAGTCAGTCTCCATGGAACTGTATGAGGATGCCCATTTAAATGAGTCCATCTCTATGGAACTGCATGCGGATACCCATTTAAATGAGTTAGTCTCCATGGAACTGTATGAGGATGCCCATTTAAATGAGTCCATCTCTATGGAACTGTATGAGGATGCCCATTTAAATGAGTCCATCTCTATGGAACTGTAGGAGGATGCCCATTTAAATGAGTCAGCCTCCATGGAACTGTATGGGGATACCCATTTAAATGAGTCCATCTCTATGGAACTGTAGGAGGATGCCCATTTAAATGAGTCCATCTCTATGGAACTGTAGGAGGATGTCCATTTAAATGAGTCAGTCTCCATGGAACTGTATGAGGATGCCCATTTAAATGAGTCCATCCCTATGGAACTGTAGGAGGATGCCCATTTAAATGAGTCAGTCTCCATGGAACTTATGAGGATGCCCATTTAAATGAGTCCATCTCTATGGAACTGTAGGCGGATGCCCATTTAAATGAGTCCATCTCTATGGAACTGTAGGAGGATGCCCATTTAAATGAGTCAGTCTCCATGGAACTGTATGAGGATGCCCATTTAAATGAGTCAGCCTCCATGGAACTGTATGAGGATGCCCATTTAAATGAGTCCATCTCTATGGAACTGTATGAGGATGCCCATTTAAATGAGTCCATCTCTATGGAACTGTAGGAGGATGCCCATTTAAATGAGTCAGCCTCCATGGAACTGTATGAGGATGCCCATTTAAGTGAGTCCATCTCTAGGGAACTGTAGGAGGATTCCCATTTAAATGAGTCCATCTCCATGGAACTGTATGCGGATACCCATTTAAATGAGTCAGTCTCCATGGAACTGTATGAGGATGCCCATTTAAATGAGTCAGTCTCCATGGAACTGTATGAGGATGCCCATTTAAATGAGTCCATCTCCATGGAACTGTATGCGGATACCCATTTAAATGAGTCAGTCTCCATGGAACTGTATGAGGATGCCCATTTAAATGAGTCAGTCTCCATGGAACTGTATGAGGATGCCCATTTAAATGAGTCAGTCTCCATGGAACTGTATGAGGATGCCCATTTAAATGAGTCAGTCTCCATGGAACTGTATGAGGATGCCCATTTAAATGAGTCCATCTCCATGGAACTGTATGCGGATACCCATTTAAATGAGTCAGTCTCCATGGAACTGTAGGAGGATGCCCATTTAAATGAGTCAGTCTCCATGGAACTGTATGAGGATGCCCATTTAAATGAGTCCATCTCCATGGAACTGTATGCGGATGCCCATTTAAATGAGTCAGTCTCCATGGAACTGTATGAGGATGCCCATTTAAATGAGTCAGTCTCCATGGAACTGTATGAGGATGCCCATTTAAATGAGTCCATCTCTATGGAACTGCATGCGGATACCCATTTAAATGAGTTAGTCTCCATGGAACTGTATGAGGATGCCCATTTAAATGAGTCCATCTCTATGGAACTGTATGAGGATGCCCATTTAAATGAGTCCATCTCTATGGAACTGTAGGAGGATGCCCATTTAAATGAGTCAGCCTCCATGGAACTGTATGGGGATACCCATTTAAATGAGTCCATCTCTATGGAACTGTAGGAGGATGCCCATTTAAATGAGTCCATCTCTATGGAACTGTAGGAGGATGTCCATTTAAATGAGTCAGTCTCCATGGAACTGTATGAGGATGCCCATTTAAATGAGTCCATCCCTATGGAACTGTAGGAGGATGCCCATTTAAATGAGTCAGTCTCCATGGAACTTATGAGGATGCCCATTTAAATGAGTCCATCTCTATGGAACTGTAGGCGGATGCCCATTTAAATGAGTCCATCTCTATGGAACTGTAGGAGGATGCCCATTTAAATGAGTCAGTCTCCATGGAACTGTATGAGGATGCCCATTTAAATGAGTCAGTCTCCATGGAACTGTATGAGGATGCCCATTTAAATGAGTCAGCCTCCATGGAACTGTATGAGGATGCCCATTTAAATGAGTCCATCTCTATGGAACTGTATGAGGATGCCCATTTAAATGAGTCCATCTCTATGGAACTGTAGGAGGATGCCCATTTAAATGAGTCAGCCTCCATGGAACTGTATGAGGATGCCCATTTAAGTGAGTCCATCTCTAGGGAACTGTAGGAGGATTCCCATTTAAATGAGTCAGTCTCCATGGAACTGTATGAGGATGCCCATTTAAATGAGTCCATCTCCATGGAACTGTATGCGGATACCCATTTAAATGAGTCAGTCTCCATGGAACTGTATGAGGATGCCCATTTAAATGAGTCAGTCTCCATGGAACTGTATGAGGATGCCCATTTAAATGAGTCCATCTCCATGGAACTGTATGCGGATACCCATTTAAATGAGTCAGTCTCCATGGAACTGTATGAGGATGCCCATTTAAATGAGGATGCCCATTTAAATGAGTCAGTCTCCATGGAACTGTATGAGGATGCCCATTTAAATGAGTCAGTCTCCATGGAACTGTATGAGGATGCCCATTTAAATGAGTCCATCTCCATGGAACTGTATGCGGATACCCATTTAAATGAGTCAGTCTCCATGGAACTGTAGGAGGATGCCCATTTAAATGAGTCAGTCTCCATGGAACTGTATGAGGATGCCCATTTAAATGAGTCCATCTCCATGGAACTGTATGCGGATGCCCATTTAAATGAGTCAGTCTCCATGGAACTGTATGAGGATGCCCATTTAAATGAGTCAGTCTCCATGGAACTGTATGAGGATGCCCATTTAAATGAGTCCATCTCTATGGAACTGTAGGAGGATGCCCATTTAAATGAGTCAGTCTCCATGGAACTGTAGGAGGATGCCCATTTAAATGAGTCCATCTCTATGAACTGTAGGAGGATGCCCATTTAAATGAGTCAGTCTCCATGGAGCTGTATGTGGATGCCCATTTAAATGAGTCAGTCTCCATGGAACTGTATGAGGATGCCCATTTAAATGAGTCAGTCTCCATGGAACTGTATGAGGATGCCCATTTAAATGAGTCCATCTCTATGGAACTATAGGAGGATGCCCATTTAAATGAGTCAGTCTCCATGGAACTGTATGAGGATGCCCATTTAAATGAGTCAGTCTCCGTGGAACTGTATGCGGATACCCATTTAATTGAGTCAGTCTCCATGGAACTGTATGAGGATGCCCATTTAAATGAGTCAGTCTCCATGGAACTGTATGAGGATGCCCATTTAAATGAGTCCATCTCCATGGAACTGTATGCGGATACCCATTTAAATGAGTCAGTGTCCATGGAACTGTATGAGGATGCCCATTTAAATGAGTCAGTCTCCGTGGAACTGTATGCGGATACCCATTTAAATGAGTCAGTCTCCATGGAACTGTATGCGGATGCCCATTTAAATTAGTCCATCTCTAGGGAACTGTATGAGGATGCCCATTTAAATGAGTCAGTCTCCATGGAACTGTATGAGGATGCCATTATGAGGATGCCCATTTAAATGAGTCAGTCTCCATGGAACTGTAGGAGGATGCCCATTTAAATGAGTCAGTCTCCATGGAGCTGTATGAGGATGCCTATTTAAATGAGTCCATCTCCATGGAACTGTATGCGGATACCCATTTAAATGAGTCAGTCTCCATGGAACTGTATGAGAATGCCCATTTAAATGAGTCCATCTCTATGGAACTGTACGAGGATGCCCATTTAAATGAGTCCATCTCTATGGAACTGGAGGATGCCCATTTAAATGAGTCCATCTCTATGGAACTGTAGGAGGATGCCCGTTTAAATGAGTCCATCTCTATGGAACTGTAGGCGGATGCCCATTTAAATGAGTCCATCTCTATGGAACTGTATGAGGATAACCATTTAAATGAGTCAGTCTCCATGAAACTGTATGCGGATACCCATTTAAATGAGTCAGCCTCCATGGAACTGTATGAGGATGCCCATTTAAATGAGTCCATCTCTATGGAAATGTAGGAGGATGCCCATTTAAATGAGTCAGTCTCCATGGAACTGTATGAGGATGCCCATTTAAATGAGTCAGTCTCCATGGAACTGTATGAGGATGCCCATTTAAATGAGTCCATCTCTATGGAACTGTAGGAGGATGCCCATTTAAATGAGTCAGCCTCCATGGAACTGTATGAGGATGCCCATTTAAATGAGTCCATCTCTATGGAAATGTAGGAGGATGCCCATTTAAATGAGTCAGTCTCCATGGAACTGTATGAGGATGCCCATTTAAATGAGTCAGTCTCCATGGAACTGTATGAGGATGCCCATTTAAATGAGTCCATCTCTATGGAACTGTAGGAGGATGCCCATTTAAATGAGTCAGCCTCCATGGAACTGTATGAGGATGCCCATTTAAATGAGTCCATCTCTATGGAACTGTATGAGGATGCCCATTTAAATGAGTCCATCTCTATGGAACTGTAGGAGGATGCCCATTTAAATGAGTCAGTCTCCATGGAACTGTATGAGGATGCCCATTTAAATGAGTCAGTCTCCATGGAACTGTATGAGGATGCCCATTTAAATGAGTCAGCCTCCATGGAACTGTATGAGGATGCCCATTTAAATGAGTCAGTCTCCATGGAACTGTATGAGGATGCCCATTTAAATGAGTCCATCTCTATGGAACTGTAGGAGGATGCCCATTTAAATGAGTCAGTCTCCATGGAACTGTATGAGGATGACCATTTAAATGAGTCCATCTCCATGGAACTGTATGAGGATGCCCATTTAAATGAGTCAGTCTGCATGGAACGCCCATTTAAATGAGTCAGTCTCCATGGAACTGTATGAGGATGACCATTTAAATGAGTCCATATCCATGGAACTGTATGCCGATACCCATTTAAATGAGTCAGTCTTCATGGAACTGTATGAGGATGCCCATTTAAATGAGTCAGTCTCCATGGAACTGTATGAGGATGCCCATTTAAATGAGTCCATCTCTATGGAACTGTAGGAGGATGCCCATTTAAATGAGTCAGTCTCCATGGAACTGTAGGAGGATGCCCATTTAAATGAGTCCATCTCTATGAACTGTAGGAGGATGCCCATTTAAATGAGTCAGTCTCCATGGAGCTGTATGTGGATGCCCATTTAAATGAGTCAGTCTCCATGGAACTGTATGAGGATGCCCATTTAAATGAGTCAGTCTCCATGGAACTGTATGAGGATGCCCATTTAAATGAGTCCATCTCTATGGAACTATAGGAGGATGCCCATTTAAATGAGTCAGTCTCCATGGAACTGTATGAGGATGCCCATTTAAATTAGTCCATCTCTATGGAACAATAGGAGGATGCCCATTTAAATGAGTCAATCCCCATGGAACTGTATGAGAATGCCCATTTAAATGAGTCAGCCTCAATGGAACTGTATGAGGATGCCCATTTAAATGAGTCCATCTCTATGGAACTGTAGGAGGATGCCCATTTAAATGAGCCAGCCTCCATGGAACTGTAGGAGGATGCCCATTTAAATGAGTCCATCTCTATGGAACTGTAGGAGGATGCCCATTTAAATGAGTCAGTCTCCATGGAGCTGTATGAGGATGCCCATTTAAATGAGTCAATCTCCATGGAACTGTATGAGGATGCCATTATGAGGATGCCCATTTAAATGAGTCAGCCTCCATGGAACTGCAGGAGGATGCCCATTTAAATGAGTCCATCTCTATGGAACTATAGGAGGATGCCCATTTAAATGAGTCAGTCTCCATGGAACTGTATGAGGATGCCCATTTAAATGAGTCCATCTCTATGGAACTGTATGAGGATGCCCATTTAAATGAGTCCATCTCTATGGAACTGTAGGAGGATGCCCATTTAAATGAGCCAGCCTCCATGGAACTGTAGGAGGATGCCCATTTAAATGAGTCCATCTCTATGGAACTGTATGAGGATGCCCATTTAAATGAGTCCATCTCTATGGAACTGTATGAGGATGCCCATTTAAATGAGTCAGTCTCCATGGAACTGTATGAGGATGCCCATTTAAATGAGTCAGCCTCAATGGAACTGTATGAGGATGCCCATTTAAATGAGTCCATCTCTATGGAACTGTATGAGGATGACCATTTAAATGAGTCAGTCTCTATAGAACTGTATGAGGATGCCCATTTAAATGAGTCAGTCTCCATGGAACTGTATGAGGATGCCCATTTAAATGAGTCCATCTCTATGGAACTATATGAGGATGCCCATTTAAATGAGTCAGCCTCAATGGAACTGCATGAGGATGCCCATTTAAATGAGTCCATCTCTATGGAACTGTATGAGGATGCCCATTTAAATGAGTCAGTCACCATGGAACTGTATGAGGATGCCCATTTAAATGAGTCAATCTCTATGGAACTGTATGAGGATGCCCATTTAAATGAGTCAGTCTCCATGGAACTGTATGAGGATGCCAATTTAAATGAGTCTATCTCTATGGAACTGTATGAGGATGCCCATTTAAATGAGTCAGCCTCCATGGAACTGTATGAGGATGCCCATTTAAATGAGTGAGTCTACATGGAACTGTATGAGGATGCCCATTTAAATGAGTCCATCTCTATGGAACTGGATGAGGATGCCCATTTAAATGAGTCAGTCTCCATGGAACTGTATGAGGATGCCCATTTAAATGAGTCCATCTCTATGGAACAGTATGAGGATGCCCATTTAAATGAGTCAGCCTCCATGGAACTGTATGAGGATGCCCATTTAAATGAGTCAGTCTCCATGGAGCTGTATGAGGATACCCATTTAGATGAGTCAGTCTCCATGGAGCTGTATGAGGATGCCCATTTAGATGAGTCAGTCTCCATGGAACTGTATGAGGATGCCATTATGAGGATGCCCATTTAAATGAGCCAGCCTCCATGGAACTGTAGGCGGATGCCCATTTAAATGAGTCAGTCTCCATGGAACTGTATGAGGATGCCCATTTAAATGAGTCAGTCTCCATGGAACTGTATGAGGATGCCCGTTTAAATGAGTCAGTCTCCATGGAACTGTATGAGGATGCCCATTTAAATGAGTCAGTCTCCATGGAACTGTATGAGGATGCCCATTTAAATGAGTCAGTCTCCATGGAACTGTATGAGGATGCCATTATGAGGATGCACATTTAAATGAGTCAGCCTCCATGGAACTGTATGAGGATGCCCATTTAAATGAGTCAGTCTCCATGGAACTGTATGAGGATGCCATTATGAGGATGCCCGTTTAAATGAGTCAGCTTCCATGGAACTGTATGAGGATGCCCATTTAAATGAGCCTGCCTCCAAGGAACTGTATGAGGATGCCCATTTAAATGAGCCACCCTCAATGGAACTGTATGAGGATGCCCATTTAAATGAGCCAGCCTCCATGGAACTGTATGAGGATGCCATTATGAGGATGCCCATTTAAATGAGTCAGCCTCCATGGAACTGTATGAGGATGCCCATTTAAATGAGTCAGTCTCCATGGAACTGTATGCGGATGCCCGTTTCAATGAGTCAGTCTCCATGGAACTGCTGTATGAGGATGCCCATTTAAATGAGTCAGTCTCCATGGAACTGTATGAGGATGCCCGTTTAAATGAGTCAGTCTCCATGGAATTGTATGAGGATGCCCATTTAAATGAATCAGTCTCCATGGAACTGTATGAGAATGCCCATTTAAATGAGCCAGCCTCAATGGAACTGTATGAGGATGCCCATTTAAATGAGTCAGTCGCCATGGAACTGTATGAGAATGCCATTATGAGGATGCCATTTAAATGAGCCAGCCTCCATGGAACTGTATGAGGATGCCCATTTAATTGAGTCAGTCTCCATGGAACTGTATGAGGATGCCAATTTAAATGAGTCGGTCTCCATGGAACTGTATGAGGATGCCCGTTTAAATGAGTCAGTCTCCATGGAACTGTATGAGGATGCCCATTTAAATGAGTCAGTCTCCATGGAACTGTATGAGGATGCCCATTTAAATGAGTCAGTCTCCATGGAACTGTATGAGGATGCCATTATGAGGATGCCCGTTTAAATGAGTCAGCTTCCATGGAACTGTATGAGGATGCCCATTTAAATGAGCCACCCTCAATGGAACTGTATGAGGATGCCCATTTAAATGAGCCAGCCTCCATGGAACTGTATGAGGATGCCATTATGAGGATGCCCATTTAAATGAATCAGCCTCCATGGAACTGTATGAGGATGCCTATTTAAATGAGTCAGCCTCCATGGAACTGTATGCGGATGCCCGTTTAAATGAGTCAGTCTCCATGGAACTGTATGAGGATGCCCATTTAAATGAGTCAGTCTCCATGGAACTGTATGAGGATGCCCATTTAAATGAGCCAGCCTCCATGGAACTGTATGAGGATGCCATTATGAGGATGCCCATTTAAATGAGTCAGCCTCCATGGAACTGTATGAGGATGCCCATTTAAATGAGCCAGCCTCCAAGGAACTGTTTGAGGATGCCCATTTAAATGAGCCACCCTCAATGGAACTGTATGAGGATGCCCATTTAAATGAGCCAGCCTCCATGGAACTGTATGAGGATGCCATTATGAGGATGCCCATTTAAATGAGTCAGCCTCCATGGAACTGTATGAGGATGCCCATTTAAACGAGTCAGCCTCCATGGAACTGTATGAGGATGCCCGTTTAAATGAGTCAGTCTCCATGGAACTGTATGAGGATGCCCATTTAAATGAGTCAGTCTCCATGGAACTGTATGAGAATGCCCATTTAAATGAGCCAGCCTCAATGGAACTGTATGAGGATGCCCATTTAAATGAGTCAGTCTCCATGGAACTGTATGAGGATGCCATTATGAGGATGCCCATTTAAATGAGTCAGCCTCCTTGGAACTGTGTGCGGATGCCCATTTAAATGAGTCAGTCTCCATGGAACTGTATGAGGATGCCCATTTAAATGAGTCCATCTCTATGGAACTGTATGAGGATGCCCATTTAAATGAGTCAGTCTCCATGGAACTGTAGGAGGATGCCCATTTAAATGAGTCAGTCTCCATGGAACTGTAGGAGGATGCCCATTTAAATGAGCCAGCCTCCATGGAACTGTGGTAGGATGCCCATTTAAATGAGTCAGTCTTCATGGAACTGTATGAGGATGCCCATTTAAATGAGTCAGTCTCCATAGAACTGTATGCGGATGCCCATTTAAATGAGTCAGTCTCCATGGAACTGTATGAGGATGCCCATTTAAATGAGTCCATCTCTATGGAACTGTGTGAGGATGCCCATTTAAATGAGTCAGTCTCCAATGAACTGTAGGAGGATGCCCATTTAAATGAGTCAGTCTCCATGGAGCTGTATGAGGATGCCCATTTAGATGAGTCCATCTCTATGGAACTGTATGAAGATGCCCATTTAAATGAGTCAGTCTCCATGGAGCTGTATGAGGATGCCCATTTAGATGAGTCCATCTCTATGGAACTGTATGAAGATGCCCATTTAAATGAGTCCATCACCATAGAACTGTATGAAGATGCCCATTTAAATGAGTCAGTCTCCATGGAACTGTAGGAGGATGCCCATTTAAATGAGCCAGCCTCCATGGAACTGTGGGAGGATGCCCATTTAAATGAGTCAGTCTCCATGGAACTGTATGAGGATGCCCATTTAAATGAGTCAGTCTCCATGGAACTGTATGAGGATACCCATTTAAATGAGTCCATCTCTATGGAACTGTAGGAGGATGCGCATT
Organism: Ambystoma mexicanum; assembly: GCF_040938575.1. Lineage (NCBI taxonomy): Eukaryota > Metazoa > Chordata > Amphibia > Caudata > Ambystomatidae > Ambystoma > Ambystoma mexicanum. Next base: position 52,541,914 of record NC_090930.1, on the reverse strand, counting down.
TAAATGAGTCCATCTCTATGGAACTGTATGAGGATGCCCATTTAAATGAGTCCATCACCATAGAACTGTATGAAGATGCCCATTTAAATGAGTCAGTCTCCATGGAACTGTAGGAGGATGCCCATTTAAATGAGCCAGCCTCCATGGAACTGTGGGAGGATGCCCATTTAAATGAGTCAGTCTCCATGGAACTGTATGAGGATGCCCATTTAAATGAGTCAGTCTCCATGGAACTGTATGAGGATACCCATTTAAATGAGTCCATCTCTATGGAACTGTTGGAGGATGCGCATTTAAATGAGTCCATCTCTATGGAACTGTATGAGGATGCCCATTTAAAAGAGCCAGCCTCCATGGAACTGTATGAGGATGCCCATTTAAACGTGTCCATCACCATGGAACTGCATGAGGATGCCCATTTAAAGGAGCCAGCCTCAATGGAACTGTAAGAGGATGCCCATTTAAGTGAGTCAGTCTCCATGGAACTGTATGAGGATGCCCGTTTAAATGAGTCAGTCTCCATGGAACTGTATGAGGATGCCCATTTAAATGAGTCCATCTCTATGGAACTGTATGAGGATGCCCATTTAAATGAGTCAGTCTCCATGGAACTGTAGGAGGATGCCCATTTTAATGAGTCAGTCTCCATGGAACTGTAGGAGGATGCCCATTTAAATGAGCCAGCCTCCATGGAACTGTGGTAGGATGCCCATTTAAATGAGTCAGTCTTCATGGAACTGTATGAGGATGCCCATTTAAATGAGTCAGTCTCCATAGAACTGTATGCGGATGCCCATTTAAATGAGTCAGTCTCCATGGAACTGTATGAGGATGCCCATTTAAAAGAGTCCATCTCTATGGAACTGTATGAGGATGCCCATTTAAATGAGTCAGTCTCCAATGAACTGTAGGAGGATGCCCATTTAAATGAGTCAGTCTCCATGGAGCTGTATGAGGATGCCCATTTAGATGAGTCCATCTCTATGGAACTGTATGAAGATGCCCATTTAAATGAGTCAGTCTCCATGGAGCTGTATGAGGATGCCCATTTAGATGAGTCCATCTCTATGGAACTGTATGAAGATGCCCATTTAAATGAGTCCATCACCATAGAACTGTATGAAGATGCCCATTTAAATGAGTCAGTCTCCATGGAACTGTAGGAGGATGCCCATTTAAATGAGCCAGCCTCCATGGAACTGTGGGAGGATGCCCATTTAAATGAGTCAGTCTCCATGGAACTGTATGAGGATGCCCATTTAAATGAGTCAGTCTCCATGGAACTGTATGAGGATACCCATTTAAATGAGTCCATCTCTATGGAACTGTAGGAGGATGCGCATTTAAATGAGTCCATCTCTATGGAACTGTATGAGGATGCCCATTTAAATGAGCCAGCCTCCATGGAACTGTATGAGGATGCCCATTTAAACGAATCCATCACCATGGAACTGCATGAGGATGCCCATTTAAAGGAGCCAGCCTCAATGGAACTGTATGAGGATGCCCATTTAAGTGAGTCAGTCTCCATGGAACTGCATGAGGATGCCCATTTAAACGAGTCCATCACCATGGAACTGTATGAGGATGCCCATTTAAATGAGCCAGTCTCCATGGAACTGCATGAGGATGCCCATTTAAATGAGTCAGTCTCCATGGAACTGTATGAGGATGCCATTATGAGGATGCCCATTTAAATGAGTCAGCCTCCATGGAACTGTATGAGGATGCCTGTTTAAATGAGTCAGTCTCCATGGAACTGTATGAGGATGCCATTATGAGGATGCCAATTTAAATGAGTCAGTCTCCATGGAACTGTAGGAGGATGCCCATTTAAATGAGTCAGTCTCCACGGAACTGTAGGAGGATGCCCATTTAAATGAGCCAGCCTCCATGGAACTGTATGAGGATGCCCATTTAAACGAGTCCATCACCATGGAAATGCATGAGGATGCCCATTTAAAGGAGCCAGCCTCAATGGAACTGTAAGAGGATGCCCATTTAAGTGAGTCAGTCTCCATGGAACTGCATGAGGATGCCCATTTAAACGAGTCCATCACCATGGAACTGTATGAGGATGCCCATTTAAATGAGCCAGTCTCCATGGAACTGCATGAGGATGCCCATTTAAATGAGTCAGTCTCCATGGAACTGCATGAGGATGCCCATTTAAACGAGTCCATCACCATGGAACTGTATGAGGATGCCCATTTAAATGAGCCAGTCTCCATGGAACTGCATGAGGATGCCCATTTAAATGAGTCAGTCTCCATGGAACTGTATGAGGATGCCATTATGAGGATGCCCATTTAAATGAGTCAGCCTCCATGGAACTGTATGAGGATGCCTGTTTAAATGAGTCAGTCTCCATGGAACTGTATGAGGATGCCATTATGAGGATGCCAATTTAAATGAGTCAGTCTCCATGGAACTGTAGGAGGATGCCCATTTAAATGAGTCAGTCTCCATGGAACTGTAGGAGGATGCCCATTTAAATGAGCCAGCCTCCATGGAACTGTATGAGGATGCCCATTTAAACGAGTCCATCACCATGGAACTGCATGAGGATGCCCATTTAAAGGAGCCAGCCTCAATGGAACTGTAAGAGGATGCCCATTTAAGTGAGTCAGTCTCCATGGAACTGCATGAGGATGCCCATTTAAACGAGTCCATCACCATGGAACTGTATGAGGATGCCCATTTAAATGAGCCAGTCTCCATGGAACTGCATGAGGATGCCCATTTAAATGAGTCAGTCTCTATGGAACTGTATGAGGATGCCATTATGAGGATGCCAATTTAAATGAGTCAGTCTCCATGGAACTGTATGAGGATGCCATTATGAGGATGCCCATTTAAATGAGTCAGTCTCCATGGAACGGTATGAGGATGCCCATTTAAATGAGTCAGCCTCCATGGAACTGTATGAGGATGCCCGTTTAAATGAGTCAGTCTCCATGGAACTGTATGAGGATGCCCATTTAAACGAGTCCATCACCATGGAACTGCATGAGGATGCCCATTTAAATGAGCCAGCCTCAATGGAACTGTGCGAGGATGCCCATTTAAATGAGTCAGTCTCCATGGAACTGTATGCGGATGCCATTATGAGGATGCCCATTTAAATGAGTCAGCCTCCATGGAACTGTATGAGGATGATCGTTTAAATGAGTCAGTCTCCATGGAACTGTATGAGGATGCCCATTTAAATGAGTGAGTCTCCATGGAACTGCATGAGGATGCCATTATGAGGATGCCCATTTAAATGAGTCAGCCTCCATGGAACTGTATGAGGATGCCTGTTTAAATGAGTCAGTCTCCATGGAACTGTAGGAGGATGCCCATTTAAATGAGTCAGTCTCCATGGAACTGTATGAGGATGCCCATTTAAATGAGTCAGTCTCCATGGAACTGTATGAGGATGCCCGTTTAAATGAGTCAGTCTCCATGGAACTGTATGAGGATGCCATTATGAGGATGCCCATTTAAATGAGTCAGCCTCCATGGAACTGTATGAGGATGCCCGTTTAAATGAGTCAGTCTCCATGGAACTGTATGAGGATGCCCATTTAAATGAGTCAGTCTCCATGGAACTGTATGAGGATGCCCATTTAAATGAGCCAGCCTCCATGGAACTGTATGAGGATGCCATTATGAGGATGCCCATTTAAATGAGTCAGCCTCCATGGAGCTGTATGAGGTTGCCCATTTAGATGAGTCCATCTCTATGGAACTGTATGAAGATGCCCATTTAAATGAGTCCATCACCATAGAACTGTATGAGGATGCCCATTTAGATGAGTCCATCTCTATGGAACTGTATGAAGATGCCCATTTAAATGAGTCCATCACCATAGAACTGTATGAAGATGCCCATTTAAATGAGTCAGTCTCCATGGAGCTGTATGAGGATGCCCATTTAGATGAGTCCATCTCTATGGAACTGTATGAAGATGCCCATTTAAATGAGTCCATCACCATAGAACTGTATGAGGTTGCCCATTTAGATGAGTCCATCTCTATGGAACTGTATGAAGATGCCCATTTAAATGAGTCCATCACCATAGAACTGTATGAAGATGCCCATTTAAATGAGTCAGTCTCCATGGAACTGTAGGAGGATGCCCATTTAAATGAGCCAGCCTCAATGGAACTGTGGGAGAATGCCCATTTAAATGAGTCAGTCTCCATGGAACTGTATGAAGATGCCCATTTAAATGAGTCAGTCTCCATAGAACGGTATGCGGATGCCCATTTAAATGAGTCAGTCTCCATGGAACTGTATGAGGATGCCCATTTAAATGAGTCCATCTCTATGGAACTGTATGAGGATGCCCATTTAAATGAGTCAGTCTCCATGGAACTGTAGGAGGATGCCCATTTAAATGAGTCCATCACCATAGAACTGTATGAACATGCCCATTTAAATGAGTCCATCACCAGAGAGCTGTATGAAGATGCCCATTTAAATGAGTCCATCACCATAGAACTGTATGAAGATGCCCATTTAAATGAGTCCATCACCGTGGAACTGTATGAGGATGCCCATTTAAATGAGCCAGCCTCCATGGAACTGTATGAGGATGCCCATTTAAATGAGTCCATCACCATAGAACTGTATGAACATGCCCATTTAAATGAGTCCATCACCATAGAACTATATGAAGATGCCCATTTAAATGAGTCCATCACCATAGAACTGTATGAAGATGCCCATTTAAATGAGTCCATCACCGTGGAACTGTATGAGGATGCCATTATGAGGATGCCCATTTAAATGAGTCAGTCTCCATGGAGCTGTAGGAGGATGGCCCATTTAAATGAGTCAGTCTACATGGAAATGCATGAGGATGCCCATTTAAACGAGTCCATCACCATGGAACTGCATGAGGATGCCCATTTAAATGAGCCAGCCTCAATGGAACTGTATGAGGATGCCCATTTAAATGAGCCAGTCTCCATGGAACTGCCTGAGGATGCCCATTTAAATGAGTCAGTCTCCATGTAACTGTATGAGGATGCAATTATGAGGATGCCCATTTAAATGAGTCAGCCTCCATGGAACTGTATGAGGATGCCTGTTTAAATGAGTCAGTCTCCATGGAACTGTATGAGGATGCCATTATGAGGATGCCAATTTAAATGAGTCAGCCTCCATGGAACTGTATGAGGATGCCCGTTTAAATGAGTCAGTCTCCATGGAACTGTATGAGGATGCCATTATGAGGATGCCCATTTAAATGATTCAGCCTCCATGGAACTGTATGAGGATGCCTGTTTAAATGAGTCAGTCTCCATGGAACTGTATGAGGATGCCCATTTAAACGAGTCCATCACCATGGAACTGCATGAGGATGCCCATTTAAATGAGCCAGCCTCAATGGAACTGTGCGAGGATGCCCATTTAAATGAGTCAGCCTCAATGGAACTGTATGAGGATGCCCATTTAAATGAGTCAGTCTCCATGGAACTGTATGAGGATCCCATTATGAGGATGCCCATTTAAATGAGTCAGCCTCCATGGAACTGTATGAGGATGCCCGTTTAAATGAGTCAGTCTCGATGGAACTGTATGAGGATGCCCATTTAAATGAGTCAGTCTCCATGGAACTGTATGAGGATGCCATTATGAGGATGCCCATTTAAATGAGTCAGCCTCCATGGAACTGTATGAGGATGCCCATTTAAATGAGTCAGTCTACATCGAACTGTATGAGGATGCCATTATGAGGATGCCCATTTAAATGAGTCAGCCTCCATGGAACTGTATGAGGATGCCCGTTTAAATGAGTCAGTCTCCATGGAACTGTAGGAGGATGCCCATTTAAATGAGCCAGCCTACATGGAACTGTATGAGGATTCCCGTTTAAATGAGTCAGTCTCCATGGAACTGTAGGAGGATGCCCATTTAAATGAGTCAGTCTCCATGGAACTGTATGAGGATGCCCATTTAAATGAGTCAGTCTCCATGGAACTGTATGAGGATGCCAGTTTAAATGAGTCAGTCTCCATGGAACTGTATGAGGATGCCATTATGAGGATGCCCATTTAAATGAGCCACCCTCAATGGAACTGTATGAGGATGCCCATTTAAATGAGCCACCCACAATGGAACTGTATGAGGATGCCCATTTAAATGAGCCAGCCTCCATGGAACTGTATGAGGATGCCATTATGAGGATGCCCATTTAAATGAGTCAGCCTCCATGGAACTGTATGAGGATGCCCATTTAAATGAGTTAGTCTCCATGGAACTGTATGAGGATGCCCGTTTAAATGAGTCAGTCTCCATGGAACTGTATGAGGATGCCCGTTTAAATGAGTCAGTCTCCATGGAACTGTATGAGGATGCCCATTTAAATGAGTCAGTCTCCATGGAACTGTATGAGAATGCCCATTTAAATGAGCCAGCCTCAATGGAACTGTATGAGGATGCCCATTTAAATGAGTCAGTCTCCATGGAACTGTATGAGGATGCCATTATGAGGATGCCCATTTAAATGAGTCAGCCTCCATGGAACTGTATGCGGATGCCCATTTAAATGAGTCAGTCTCCATGGAACTGTATGAGGATGCCCATTTAAATGAGTCAGTCTCCATGGAACTGTATGAGGATGCCCATTTAAATGAGTCCATCTCTATGGAACTGTATGAGGATGCCCATTTAAATGAGTCAGTCTCCATGGAACTGTAGGAGGATGCCCATTTAAATGAGTCAGTCTCCATGGAACTGTAGGAGGATGCCCTTTTAAATGAGCCAACCTCCATGGAACTGTGGGAGGATGCCCATTTAAATGAGTCAGTCTCCATGGAACTGTATGAGGATGCCCATTTAAATGAGTCAGTCTCCATAGAACTGTATGCGGATGCCCATTTAAATGAGTCAGTCTCCATGGAACTGTATGAGGATGCCCATTTAAATGAGTCAGTCTCCATGGAACTGTATGAGGATGCCCATTTAAATGAGTCCATCTCTATGGAACTGTATGAGGATGCCCATTTAAATGAGTCAGTCTCCATGGAACTGTAGGAAGATGCGCATTTAAATGAGCCAGCCTCCATGGAACTGTATGAGGATGCCCATTTAGATGAGTCCATCTCTATGGAACTGTATGTGGATGCCCATTTAAATGAGTCAGTCTCCATGGAACTGTATGAGGATGCCCATTTAAATGAGTCAGTCTCCATGGAGCTGTATGAGGATGCCCATTTAGATGAGTCCATCTGTATGGAACTGTATGAAGATGCCCATTTAAATGAGTTCATCACCATAGAACTGTATGAAGATGCCCATTTAAATGAGTCCATCACCATGGAACTGTATGAGGATGCCCATTTAAATGAGCCAGCCTCCATGGAGCTGCATGAGGATGCCCATTTAGATGAGTCCATCTCTATGGAACTGTATGAAGATGCCCATTTAAATGAGTCCATCACCATAGAACTGTATGAGGTTGCCCATTTAGATGAGTCCATCTCTATGGAACTGTATGTGGATGCCCATTTAAATGAGTCAGTCTCCATGGAACTGTATGAGGATGCCCATTTAAATGAGTCAGTCTCCATGGAGCTGCATGAGGATGCCCATTTAGATGAGTCCATCTCTATGGAACTGTATGTGGATGCCCATTTAAATGAGTCAGTCTCCATGGAACTGTATGAGGATGCCCATTTAAATGAGTCAGTCTCCATGGAGCTGCATGAGGATGCCCATTTAGATGAGTCCATCTCTATGGAACTGTATGAAGATGCCCATTTAAATGAGTCCATCACCATAGAACTGTATGAGGATGCCCATTTAGATGAGTCCATCTCTATGGAACTGTATGAAGATGCCCATTTAAATGAGTCCATCACCATAGAACTGTATGAAGATGCCCATTTAAATGAGCCAGCCTCCATGGAACTGTGGGAGGATGCCCATTTAAATGAGTCAGTCTCCATGGAACTGTATGAGGATGCCCATTTAAATGAGTGAGTCTCCATGGAACTGCATGAGGATGCCATTATGAGAATGCCCATTTAAATGAGTCAGTCTCCATGGAACTGCATGAGGATGCCCGTTTAAATGAGTCAGTCTCCATGGAACTGTATGAGGATGCCATTATGAGGATGCCCATTTAAATGAGTCAGCCTCCATGGAACTGTATGAGGATGCCCGTTTAAATGAGTCAGTCTCCATGGAACTGTATGAGGATGCCCATTTAAATGAGTCAGTCTCCATGGAACTGTATGAGGATGCCCATTTAAATGAGTCAGTCTCCATGGAACTGCATGAGGATGCCCGTTTAAATGAGTCAGTCTCCATGGAACTGCATGAGGATGCCCGTTTAAATGAGTCAGTCTCCATGGAACTGTATGAGGATGCCATTATGAGGATGCCCATTTAAATGAGTCAGTCTCCATGGAGCTGTATGAGGATGCCCATTTAGATGAGTCCATCTCTATGGAACTGTATGAAGATGCCCATTTAAATGAGTCCATCACCATAGAACTGTATGAGGATGCCCATTTAGATGAGTCCATCTCTATGGAACTGTATGAAGATGCCCATATAAATGAGTCCATCACCATAGAACTGTATGAAGATGCCCATTTAAATGAGTCAGTCTCCATGGAGCAGTATGAGGATGCCCATTTAGATGAGTCCATCTCTATGGAACTGTATGAAGATGCCCATTTAAATGAGTCCATCACCATAGAACTGTATGAGGATGCCCATTTAGATGAGTCCATCTCTATGGAACTTTATGAAGATGCCCATTTAAATGAGTCCATCACCATAGAACTGTATGAAGATGCCCATTTAAATGAGTCAGTCTCCATGGAACTGTAGGAGGATGCCCATTTAAATGAGCCAGCCTCAATGGAACTGTGGGAGGATGCCCATTTAAATGAGTCAGTCTCCATGGAACTGTAGGAGGATGCCCATTTAAATGAGTCAGTCTCCATGGAGCTGTATGAGGATGCCCATTTAAATGAGTCCATCTCTATGGAACTGTATGAGGATGCCCATTTAAATGAGTCAGTCTCCATGGAACTGTAGGAGGATGCCCATTTAAATGAGTCCATCACCATAGAACTGTATGAACATGCCCATTTAAATGAGTCCATCACCATAGAGCTGTATGAAGATGCCCATTTAAATGAGTCCATCACCATAGAACTGTATGAAGATGCCCATTTAAATGAGTCCATCACCGTGGAACTGTATGAGGATGCCCATTTAAATGAGCCAGCCTCCATGGAACTGTATGAGGATGCCATTATGAGGATGCCCATTTAAATGAGTCAGTCTCCATGGAGCTGTAGGAGGATGCCCATTTAAATGAGTTCATCACCATAGAACTGTATGAACATGCCCATTTAAATGAGTCCATCACCATAGAACTATATGAAGATGCCCATTTAAATGAGTCCATCACCATAGAACTGTATGAAGATGCCCATTTAAATGAGTCCATCACCGTGGAACTGTATGAGGATGCCCATTTAAATGAGCCAGCCTCCATGGAACTGTATGAGGATGCCATTATGAGGATGCCCATTTAAATGAGTCAGTCTCCATGGAGCTGTAGGAGGATGGCCCATTTAAATGAGTCAGTCTCCATGGAAATGCATGAGGATGCCCATTTAAACGAGTCCATCACCATGGAACTGCATGAGGATGCCCATTTAAATGAACCAGCCTCAATGGAACTGTATGAGGATGCCCATTTAAATGAGCCAGTCTCCATGGAACTGCCTGAGGATGCCCATTTAAATGAGTCAGTCTCCATGTAACTGTATGAGGATGCAATTATGAGGATGCCCATTTAAATGAGTCAGCCTCCATGGAACTGTATGAGGATGCCTGTTTAAATGAGTCAGTCTCCATGGAACTGTATGAGGATGCCATTATGAGGATGCCAATTTAAATGAGTCAGCCTCCATGGAACTGTATGAGGATGCCCGTTTAAATGAGTCAGTCTCCATGGAACTGTATGAGGATGCCATTATGAGGATGCCCATTTAAATGATTCAGCCTCCATGGAACTGTATGAGGATGTCTGTTTAAATGAGTCAGTCTCCATGGAACTGTATGAGGATGCCCATTTAAACGAGTCCATCACCATGGAACTGCATGAGGATGCCCATTTAAATGAGCCAGCCTCAGCGGAACTGTGCGAGGATGCCCATTTAAATGAGTCAGCCTCAATGGAACTGTATGAGGATGCCCATTTAAATGAGTCAGTCTCCATGGAACTGTATGAGGATGCCATTATGAGGATGCCCATTTAAATGAGTCAGCCTCCATGGAACTGTATGAGGATGCCCGTTTAAATGAGTCAGTCTCGATGGAACTGTATGAGGATGCCCATTTAAATGAGTCAGTCTCCATGGAACTGTATGAGGATGCCATTATGAGGATGCCCATTTAAGTGAGTCAGTCTCCATGGAACTGCATGAGGATGCCCATTTAAACGAGTCCATCACCATGGAACTGTATGAGGATGCCCATTTAAATGAGCCAGTCTCCATGGAACTGCATGAGGATGCCCATTTAAATGAGTCAGTCTCCATGGAACTGCATGAGGATGCCCATTTAAACGAGTCCATCACCATGGAACTGTATGAGGATGCCCATTTAAATGAGCCAGTCTCCATGGAACTGCATGAGGATGCCCATTTAAATGAGTCAGTCTCCATGGAACTGTATGAGGATGCCATTATGAGGATGCCCATTTAAATGAGTCAGCCTCCATGGAACTGTATGAGGATGCCTGTTTAAATGAGTCAGTCTCCATGGAACTGTATGAGGATGCCATTATGAGGATGCCAATTTAAATGAGTCAGTCTCCATGGAACTGTAGGAGGATGCCCATTTAAATGAGTCAGTCTCCATGGAACTGTAGGAGGATGCCCATTTAAATGAGCCAGCCTCCATGGAACTGTATGAGGATGCCCATTTAAACGAGTCCATCACCATGGAACTGCATGAGGATGCCCATTTAAAGGAGCCAGCCTCAATGGAACTGTAAGAGGATGCCCATTTAAGTGAGTCAGTCTCCATGGAACTGCATGAGGATGCCCATTTAAACGAGTCCATCACCATGGAACTGTATGAGGATGCCCATTTAAATGAGCCAGTCTCCATGGAACTGCATGAGGATGCCCATTTAAATGAGTCAGTCTCTATGGAACTGTATGAGGATGCCATTATGAGGATGCCAATTTAAATGAGTCAGTCTCCATGGAACTGTATGAGGATGCCATTATGAGGATGCCCATTTAAATGAGTCAGTCTCCATGGAACGGTATGAGGATGCCCATTTAAATGAGTCAGCCTCCATGGAACTGTATGAGGATGCCCGTTTAAATGAGTCAGTCTCCATGGAACTGTATGAGGATGCCCATTTAAACGAGTCCATCACCATGGAACTGCATGAGGATGCCCATTTAAATGAGCCAGCCTCAATGGAACTGTGCGAGGATGCCCATTTAAATGAGTCAGTCTCCATGGAACTGTATGCGGATGCCCATTTAAATGAGTCAGTCTCCATGGAGCTGTATGAGGATGACCATTTAAATGAGTCAGTCTCCATGGAACTGTATGAGGATGCCATTATGAGGATGCCCATTTAAATGAGTCAGCCTCCATGGAACTGTATGAGGATGATCGTTTAAATGAGTCAGTCTCCATGGAACTGTATGAGGATGCCCATTTAAATGAGTGAGTCTCCATGGAACTGCATGAGGATGCCATTATGAGGATGCCCATTTAAATGAGTCAGCCTCCATGGAACTGTATGAGGATGCCTGTTTAAATGAGTCAGTCTCCATGGAACTGTAGGAGGATGCCCATTTAAATGAGTCAGTCTCCATGGAACTGTATGAGGATGCCCATTTAAATGAGTCAGTCTCCATGGAACTGTATGAGGATGCCCGTTTAAATGAGTCAGTCTCCATGGAACTGTATGAGGATGCCATTATGAGGATGCCCATTTAAATGAGTCAGCCTCCATGGAACTGTATGAGGATGCCCGTTTAAATGAGTCAGTCTCCATGGAACTGTATGAGGATGCCCATTTAAATGAGTCAGTCTCCATGGAACTGTATGAGGATGCCCATTTAAATGAGCCAGCCTCCATGGAACTGTATGAGGATGCCATTATGAGGATGCCCATTTAAATGAGTCAGCCTCCATGGAGCTGTATGAGGATGCCCATTTAGATGAGTCCATCTCTATGGAACTGTATGAAGATGCCCATTTAAATGAGTCCATCACCATAGAACTGTATGAGGATGCCCATTTAGATGAGTCCATCTCTATGGAACTGTATGAAGATGCCCATTTAAATGAGTCCATCACCATAGAACTGTATGAAGATGTCCATTTAAATGAGTCAGTCTCCATGGAGCTGTATGAGGATGCCCATTTAGATGAGTCCATCTCTATGGAACTGTATGAAGATGCCCATTTAAATGAGTCCATCACCATAGAACTGTATGAGGATGCCCATTTAGATGAGTCCATCTCTATGGAACTGTAGGAGGATGCCCATTTAAATGAGCCAGCCTCAATGGAACTGTGGGAGAATGCCCATTTAAATGAGTCAGTCTCCATGGAACTGTATGAAGATGCCCATTTAAATGAGTCAGTCTTCATAGAACTGTATGCGGATGCCCATTTAAATGAGTCAGTCTCCATGGAACTGTATGAGGATGCCCATTTAAATGAGTCCATCTCTATGGAACTGTATGAGGATGCCCATTTAAATGAGTCAGTCTCCATGGAACTGTAGGAGGATGCCCATTTAAATGAGTCCATCACCATAGAACTGTATGAACATGCCCATTTAAATGAGTCCATCACCAGAGAGCTGTATGAAGATGCCCATTTAAATGAGTCCATCACCATAGAACTGTATGAAGATGCCCATTTAAATGAGTCCATCACCGTGGAACTGTATGAGGATGCCCATTTAAATGAGCCAGCCTCCATGGAACTGTATGAGGATGCCCATTTAAATGAGTCCGTCACCATAGAACTGTATGAACATGCCCATTTAAATGAGTCCATCACCATAGAACTATATGAAGATGCCCATTTAAATGAGTCCATCACCATAGAACTGTATGAAGATGCCCATTTAAATGAGTCCATCACCGTGGAACTGTATGAGGATGCCATTATGAGGATGCCCATTTAAATGAGTCAGTCTCCATGGAGCTGTAGGAGGATGGCCCATTTAAATGAGTCAGTCTACATGGAAATGCATGAGGATGCCCATTTAAACGAGTCCATCACCATGGAACTGCATGAGGATGCCCATTTAAATGAGCCAGCCTCAATGGAACTGTATGAGGATGCCCATTTAAATGAGCCAGTCTCCATGGAACTGCCTGAGGATGCCCATTTAAATGAGTCAGTCTCCATGTAACTGTATGAGGATGCAATTATGAGGATGCCCATTTAAATGAGTCAGCCTCCATGGAACTGTATGAGGATGCCTGTTTAAATGAGTCAGTCTCCATGGAACTGTATGAGGATGCCATTATGAGGATGCCAATTTAAATGAGTCAGCCTCCATGGAACTGTATGAGGATGCCCGTTTAAATGAGTCAGTCTCCATGGAACTGTATGAGGATGCCATTATGAGGATGCCCATTTAAATGATTCAGCCTCCATGGAACTGTATGAGGATGCCTGTTTAAATGAGTCAGTCTCCATGGAACTGTATGAGGATGCCCATTTAAACGAGTCCATCACCATGGAACTGCATGAGGATGCCCATTTAAATGAGCCAGCCTCAATGGAACTGTGCGAGGATGCCCATTTAAATGAGTCAGCCTCAATGGAACTGTATGAGGATGCCCATTTAAATGAGTCAGTCTCCATGGAACTGTATGAGGATCCCATTATGAGGATGCCCATTTAAATGAGTCAGCCTCCATGGAACTGTATGAGGATGCCCGTTTAAATGAGTCAGTCTCGATGGAACTGTATGAGGATGCCCATTTAAATGAGTCAGTCTCCATGGAACTGTATGAGGATGCCATTATGAGGATGCCCATTTAAATGAGTCAGCCTCCATGGAACTGTATGAGGATGCCCATTTAAATGAGTCAGTCTACATCGAACTGTATGAGGATGCCATTATGAGGATGCCCATTTAAATGAGTCAGCCTCCATGGAACTGTATGAGGATGCCCGTTTAAATGAGTCAGTCTCCATGGAACTGTAGGAGGATGCCCATTTAAATGAGCCAGCCTACATGGAACTGTATGAGGATTCCCGTTTAAATGAGTCAGTCTCCATGGAACTGTAGGAGGATGCCCATTTAAATGAGTCAGTCTCCATGGAACTGTATGAGGATGCCCATTTAAATGAGTCAGTCTCCATGGAACTGTATGAGGATGCCCGTTTAAATGAGTCAGTCTCCATGGAACTGTATGAGGATGCCATTATGAGGATGCCCATTTAAATGAGCCACCCTCAATGGAACTGTATGAGGATGCCCATTTAAATGAGCCACCCACAATGGAACTGTATGAGGATGCCCATTTAAATGAGCCAGCCTCCATGGAACTGTATGAGGATGCCATTATGAGGATGCCCATTTAAATGAGTCAGCCTCCATGGAACTGTATGAGGATGCCCATTTAAATGAGTTAGTCTCCATGGAACTGTATGAGGATGCCCGTTTAAATGAGTCAGTCTCCATGGAACTGTATGAGGATGCCCGTTTAAATGAGTCAGTCTCCATGGAACTGTATGAGGATGCCCATTTAAATGAGTCAGTCTCCATGGAACTGTATGAGAATGCCCATTTAAATGAGCCAGCCTCAATGGAACTGTATGAGGATGCCCATTTAAATGAGTCAGTCTCCATGGAACTGTATGAGGATGCCATTATGAGGATGCCCATTTAAATGGGTCAGCCTCCATGGAACTGTATGCGGATGCCCATTTAAATGAGTCAGTCTCCATGGAACTGTATGATGATGCCCATTTAAATGAGTCAGTCTCCATGGAACTGTATGAGGATGCCCATTTAAATGAGTCCATCTCTATGGAACTGTATGAGGATGCCCATTTAAATGAGTCAGTCTCCATGGAACTGTAGGAGGATGCCCATTTAAATGAGTCAGTCTCCATGGAACTGTAGGAGGATGCCCTTTTAAATGAGCCAACCTCCATGGAACTGTGGGAGGATGCCCATTTAAATGAGTGAGTCTCCATGGAACTGTATGAGGATGCCCATTTAAATGAGTCAGTCTCCATAGAACTGTATGCGGATGCCCATTTAAATGAGTCAGTCTCCATGGAACTGTATGAGGATGCCCATTTAAATGAGTCAGTCTCCATGGAACTGTATGAGGATGCCCATTTAAATGAGTCCATCTCTATGGAACTGTATGAGGATGCCCATTTAAATGAGTCAGTCTCCATGGAACTGTAGGAAGATGCGCATTTAAATGAGCCAGCCTCCATGGAACTGTATGAGGATGCCCATTTAGATGAGTCCATCTCTATGGAACTGTATGTGGATGCCCATTTAAATGAGTCAGTCTCCATGGAACTGTATGAGGATGCCCATTTAAATGAGTCAGTCTCCATGGAGCTGTATGAGGATGCCCATTTAGATGAGTCCATCTGTATGGAACTGTATGAAGATGCCCATTTAAATGAGTTCATCACCATAGAACTGTATGAAGATGCCCATTTAAATGAGTCCATCACCATGGAACTGTATGAGGATGCCCATTTAAATGAGCCAGCCTCCATGGAGCTGCATGAGGATGCCCATTTAGATGAGTCAATCTCTATGGAACTGTATGAAGATGCCCATTTAAATGAGTCCATCACCATAGAACTGTATGAGGTTGCCCATTTAGATGAGTCCATCTCTATGGAACTGTATGTGGATGCCCATTTAAATGAGTCAGTCTCCATGGAACTGTATGAGGATGCCCATTTAAATGAGTCAGTCTCCATGGAACTGTATGAGGATGCCCATTTAAATGAGTCAGTCTCCATGGAGCTGCATGAGGATGCCCATTTAGATGAGTCCATCTCTATGGAACTGTATGTGGATGCCCATTTAAATGAGTCAGTCTCCATGGAACTGTATGAGGATGCCCATTTAAATGAGTCAGTCTCCATGGAGCTGCATGAGGATGCCCATTTAGATGAGTCCATCTCTATGGAACTGTATGAAGATGCCCATTTAAATGAGTCCATCACCATAGAACTGTATGAGGATGCCCATTTAGATGAGTCCATCTCTATGGAACTGTATGAAGATGCCCATTTAAATGAGTCCATCACCATAGAACTGTATGAAGATGCCCATTTAAATGAGCCAGCCTCCATGGAACTGTGGGAGGATGCCCATTTAAATGAGTCAGTCTCCATGGAACTGTATGAGGATGCCCATTTAAATGAGTGAGTCTCCATGGAACTGCATGAGGATGCCATTATGAGGATGCCCATTTAAATGAGTCAGCCTCCATGGAACTGTATGAGGATGCCCGTGTAAATGAGTCAGTCTCCATGGAACTGTATGAGGATGCCATTATGAGGATGCCCATTTAAATGAGTCAGCCTCTATGGAACTGTATGAGGATGCCCATTTAAATGAGTCAGTCTCCATGGAACTGCATGAGGATGCCCGTTTAAATGAGTCAGTCTCCATGGAACTGTATGAGGATGCCATTATGAGGATGCCCATTTAAATGAGTCAGCCTCCATGGAACTGTATGAGGATGCCCGTTTAAATGAGTCAGTCTCCATGGAACTGTATGAGGATGCCCATTTAAATGAGTCAGTCTCCATGGAACTGCATGAGGATGCCCGTTTAAATGAGTCAGTCTCCATGGAACTGCATGAGGATGCCCATTTAAATGAGTCAGTCTCCATGGAACTGTATGAGGATGCCATTATGAGGATGCCCATTTAAATGAGTCAGTCTCCATGGAGCTGTATAAGGATGCCCATTTAGATGAGTCCATCTCTATGGAACTGTATGAAGATGCCCATTTAAATGAGTCCATCACCATAGAACTGTATGAGGATGCCCATTTAGATGAGTCCATCTCTATGGAACTGTATGAAGATGCCCATATAAATGAGTCCATCACCATAGAACTGTATGAAGATGCCCATTTAAATGAGTCAGTCTCCATGGAGCTGTATGAGGATGCCCATTTAGATGAGTCCATCTCTATGGAACTGTATGAAGATGCCCATTTAAATGAGTCCATCACCATAGAACTGTATGAGGATGCCCATTTAGATGAGCCCATCTCTATGGAACTTTATGAAGATGCCCATTTAAATGAGTCCATCACCATAGAACTGTATGAAGATGCCCATTTAAATGAGTCAGTCTCCATGGAACTGTAGGAGGATGCCCATTTAAATGAGCCAGCCTCAATGGAACTGTGGGAGGATGCCCATTAAATGAGTCAGTCTCCATGGAACTGTAGGAGGATGCCCATTTAAATGAGTCAGTCTCCATGGAGCTGTATGAGGATGCCCATTTAAATGAGTCCATCTCTATGGAACTGTATGAAGATGCCCATTTAAATGAGTCAGTCTCCATAGAACTGTATGCGGATGCCCATTTAAATGAGTCAGTCTCCATGGAACTGTATGAGGATGCCCATTTAAATGAGTCCATCTCTATGGAACTGTATGAGGATGCCCGTTTAAATGAGTCAGTCTCCATGGAACTGTAGGAGGATGCCCATTTAAATGAGTCCATCACCATAGAACTGTATGAACATGCCCATTTAAATGAGTCCATCACCATAGAGCTGTATGAAGATGCCCATTTAAATGAGTCCATCACCATAGAACTGTATGAAGATGCCCATTTAAATGAGTCCATCACCGTGGAACTGTATGAGGATGCCCATTTAAATGAGCCAGCCTCCATGGAACTGTATGAGGATGCCATTATGAGGATGCCCATTTAAATGAGTCAGTCTCCATGGAGCTGTAGGAGGATGCCCATTTAAATGAGTCCATCACCATAGAACTGTATGAACATGCCCATTTAAATGAGTCCATCACCATAGAACTATATGAAGATGCCCATTTAAATGAGTCCATCACCATAGAACTGTATGAAGATGCCCATTTAAATGAGTCCATCACCGTGGAACTGTATGAGGATGCCCATTTAAATGAGCCAGCCTCCATGGAACTGTATGAGGATGCCATTATGAGGATGCCCATTTAAATGAGTCAGTCTCCATGGAGCTGTAGGAGGATGGCCCATTTAAATGAGTCAGTCTCCATGGAAATGCATGAGGATGCCCATTTAAATGAGTCCATCACCATGGAACTGCATGAGGATGCCCATTTAAATGAGCCAGCCTCAATGGAACTGTATGAGGATGCCCATTTAAATGAGCCAGTCTCCATGGAACTGCCTGAGGATGCCCATTTAAATGAGTCAGTCTCCATGTAACTGTATGAGGATGCAATTATGAGGATGCCCATTTAAATGAGTCAGCCTCCATGGAACTGTATGAGGATGCCTGTTTAAATGAGTCAGTCTCCATGGAACTGTATGAGGATGCCATTATGAGGATGCCAATTTAAATGAGTCAGCCTCCATGGAACTGTATGAGGATGCCCGTTTAAATGAGTCAGTCTCCATGGAACTGTATGAGGATGCCATTATGAGGATGCCCATTTAAATGATTCAGCCTCCATGGAACTGTATGAGGATGCCTGTTTAAATGAATCAGTCTCCATGGAACTGTATGAGGATGCCCATTTAAACGAGTCCATCACCATGGAACTGCATGAGGATGCCCATTTAAATGAGCCAGCCTCAGTGGAACTGTGCGAGGATGCCCATTTAAATGAGTCAGCCTCAATGGAACTGTATGAGGATGCCCATTTAAATGAGTCAGTCTCCATGGAACTGTATGAGGATGCCATTATGAGGATGCCCATTTAAATGAGTCAGCCTCCATGGAACTGTATGAGGATGCCCGTTTAAATGAGTCAGTCTCGATGGAACTGTATGAGGATGCCCATTTAAATGAGTCAGTCTCCATGGAACTGTATGAGGATGCCATTATGAGGATGCCCATTTAAATGAGTCAGCCTCCATGGAACTGTACGAGGATGCCCATTTAAATGAGTCAGTCTACATCGAACTGTATGAGGATGCCATTATGAGGATGCCCATTTAAATGAGTCAGCCTCCATGGAACTGTATGAGGATGCCCGTTTAAATGAGTCAGTCTCCATGGAACTGTAGGAGGATGCCCATTTAAATGAGCCAGCCTACATGGAACTGTATGAGGATTCCCGTTTAAATGAGTCAGTCTCCATGGAACTGTAGGAGGATGCCCATTTAAATGAGTCAGTCTCCATGGAACTGTATGAGGATGCCCATTTAAATGAGTCAGTCTCCATGGAACTGTATGAGGATGCCCGTTTAAATGAGTCAGTCTCCATGGAACTGTATGAGGATGCCATTATGAGGATGCCCATTTAAATGAGCCACCCTCAATGGAACTGTATGAGGATGCCCATTTAAATGAGCCACCCACAATGGAACTGTATGAGGATGCCCATTTAAATGAGCCAGCCTCCATGGAACTGTATGAGGATGCCATTATGAGGATGCCCATTTAAATGAGTCAGCCTCCATGGAACTGTATGAGGATGCCCATTTAAATGAGTTAGTCTCCATGGAACTGTATGAGGATGCCCGTTTAAATGAGTCAGTCTCCATGGAACTGTATGAGGATGCCCGTTTAAATGAGTCAGTCTCCATGGAACTGTATGAGGATGCCCATTTAAATGAGTCAGTCTCCATGGAACTGTATGAGAATGCCCATTTAAATGAGCCAGCCTCAATGGAACTGTATGAGGATGCCCATTTAAATGAGTCAGTCTCCATGGAACTGTATGAGGATGCCATTATGAGGATGCCCATTTAAATGAGTCAGCCTCCATGGAACTGTATGCGGATGCCCATTTAAATGAGTCAGTCTCCATGGAACTGTATGAGGATGCCCATTTAAATGAGTCAGTCTCCATGGAACTGTATGAGGATGCCCATTTAAATGAGTCCATCTCTATGGAACTGTATGAGGATGCCCATTTAAATGAGTCAGTCTCCCTGGAACTGTAGGAGGATGCCCATTTAAATGAGTCAGTCTCCATGGAACTGTAGGAGGATGCCCTTTTAAATGAGCCAACCTCCATGGAACTGTGGGAGGATGCCCATTTAAATGAGTCAGTCTCCATGGAACTGTATGAGGATGCCCATTTAAATGAGTCAGTCTCCATAGAACTGTATGCGGATGCCCATTTAAATGAGTCAGTCTCCATGGAACTGTATGAGGATGCCCATTTAAATGAGTCAGTCTCCATGGAACTGTATGAGGATGCCCATTTAAATGAGTCCATCTCTATGGAACTGTATGAGGATGCCCATTTAAATGAGTCAGTCTCCATGGAACTGTAGGAAGATGCGCATTTAAATGAGCCAGCCTCCATGGAACTGTATGAGGATGCCCATTTAGATGAGTCCATCTCTATGGAACTGTATGTGGATGCCCATTTAAATGAGTCAGTCTCCATGGAACTGTATGAGGATGCCCATTTAAATGAGTCAGTCTCCATGGAGCTGTATGAGGATGCCCATTTAGATGAGTCCATCTGTATGGAACTGTATGAAGATGCCCATTTAAATGAGTTCATCACCATAGAACTGTATGAAGATGCCCATTTAAATGAGTCCATCACCATGGAACTGTATGAGGATGCCCATTTAAATGAGCCAGCCTCCATGGAGCTGCATGAGGATGCCCATTTAGATGAGTCCATCTCTATGGAACTGTATGAAGATGCCCATTTAAATGAGTCCATCACCATAGAACTGTATGAGGTTGCCCATTTAGATGAGTCCATCTCTATGGAACTGTATGTGG
This sequence comes from Ambystoma mexicanum, assembly GCF_040938575.1. Classification (NCBI taxonomy): domain Eukaryota; kingdom Metazoa; phylum Chordata; class Amphibia; order Caudata; family Ambystomatidae; genus Ambystoma; species Ambystoma mexicanum. Next base: position 52,520,962 of record NC_090930.1, on the reverse strand, counting down.
ATGCCCATTTAAATGAGTCAGTCTCCATGGAACTGTATGAGGATGCCCATTTAAATGAGTCAGTCTCCATGGAACTGTATGAGGATGCCCATTTAAATGAGTCAGTCTCCATGGAGCTGCATGAGGATGCCCATTTAGATGAGTCCATCTCTATGGAACTGTATGAGGATGCCCATTTAAATGAGTCAGTCTCCATGGAACTGTATGAGGATGCCCATTTAAATGAGTCCATCACCATAGAACTGTATGAGGATGCCCATTTAAATGAGTCAGTCTCCATGGAGCTGCATGAGGATGCCCATTTAGATGAGTCCATCCCTATGGAACTGTATGAGGATGCCCATTTAAATGAGTCAGTCTCCATGGAACTGTATGAGGATGCCCATTTAAATGAGTCCATCACCATAGAACTGTATGAGGATGCCCATTTAGATGAGTCCATCTCTATGGAACTGTATGTGGATGCCCATTTAAATGAGTCAGTCTCCATGGAACTGTATGAGGATGCCCATTTAAATGAGTCAGTCTCCATGGAGCTGCATGAGGATGCCCATTTAGATGAGTCCATCTCTATGGAACTGTATGAGGATGCCCATTTAAATGAGTCAGTCTCCATGGAACTGTATGAGGATGCCCATTTAAATGAGTCCATCACCATAGAACTGTATGAGGATACCCATTTAGATGAGTCCATCTCTATGGAACTGTATGAAGATGCCCATTTAAATGAGTCCATCACCATAGAACTGTATGAAGATGCCCATTTAAATGAGCCAGCCTCCATGGAACTGTGGGAGGATGCCCATTTAAATGAGTCAGTCTCCATGGAACTGTATGAGGATGCCCATTTAAATGAGTCAGTCTCCATGGAACTGTATGAGGATGCCCATTTAAATGAGTCCATCTCTATGGAACTGTAGAAGGATGCCCATTTAAATGAGTCCATCTCTATGGAACTGTATGAGGATGCCCATTTAAACGAGTCCATCACCATGGAACTGTATGAGGATGCCCATTTAAATGAGCCAGTCTCCATGGAACTGCATGAGGATGCCCATTTAAATGAGTCAGTCTCCATGGAACTGTATGAGGATGCCCATTTAAATGAGTCAGCCTCCATGGAACTGTATGAGGATGGCCATTTAAATGAGTCAGTCTCCATAGAACTGTATGAGGATGCCATTATGAGGATGCTCATTTAAATGAGTCAGCCTCAATGGAACTGTATGAGGATGCCCGTTTAAATGAGTCAGTCTCCATGGAACTGTATGAGGATGGCCATTTAAATGAGTCAGTCTCCATAGAACTGTATGAGGATGCCATTATGAGGATGCCCATTTAAATGAGTCAGCCTCCATGGAACTGTAGGAGGATACCCATTTAAATGAGCCAGCCTACATGGAACTGTATGAGGATTCCCGTTTAAATGAGTCAGTCTCCATGGAACTGTAGGAGGATGCCCATTTAAATGAGTCAGTCTCCATGGAACTGTATGAGGATGCCCATTTAAATGAGTCAGTCTCCATGGAACTGTATGAGGATGCCCTTTTAAATGAGTCAGTCTCCATGGAACTGTATGAGGATGCCCATTTAAATGAGCCAGCCTCCATGGAACTGTATGAGGATGCCATTATGAGGATGCCCATTTAAATGAGTCAGCCTCCATGGAACTGTATGAGGATGCCCATTTAAATGAGTTAGTCTCCATGGAACTGTATGAGGATGCCCGTTAAATGAGTCATTCTCCATGGAACTGTATGAGGATGCCCGTTTAAATGAGTCAGTCTCCATGGAACTGTATGAGGATGCCCATTTAAATGAGTCAGTCTCCATGGAACTGTATGAGAATGCCCATTTAAATGAGCCAGCCTCAATGGAACTGTATGAGGATGCCCATTTAAATGAGTCAGTCTCCATGGAACTGTATGAGGATGCCATTATGAGGATGCCCATTTAAATGAGTCAGCCTCCATGGAACTGTATGCGGATGCCCATTTAAATGAGTCAGTCTCCATTGAACTGTATGAGGATGCCCATTTAAATGAGTCAGTCTCCATGGAACTGTATGAGGATGCCCATTTAAATGAGTCAGTCTCCATGGAACTGCATGAGGATGCCCGTTTAAATGAGTCAGTCTCCATGGAACTGCATGAGGATGCCCGTTTAAAATAGTCAGTCTCCATGGAACTGTATGAGGATGCCATTATGAGGATGCCCATTTAAATGAGTCAGTCTCCATGGAGCTGTATGAGGATGCCCATTTAGATGAGTCCATCTCTATGGAACTGTATGAAGATGCCCATTTAAATGAGTCCATCACCATAGAACTGTATGAGGATGCCCATTTAGATGAGTCCATCTCTATGGAACTGTATGAAGATGCCCATATAAATGAGTCCATCACCATAGAACTGTATGAAGATGCCCATTTAAATGAGTCAGTCTCCATGGAGCTGTATGAGGATGCCCATTTAGATGAGTCCATCTCTATGGAACTGTATGAAGATGCACATTTAAATGAGTCCATCACCATAGAACTGTATGAGGATGCCCATTTAGATGAGTCCATCTCTATGGAACTTTATGAAGATGCCCATTTAAATGAGTCCATCACCATAGAACTGTATGAAGATGCCCATTTAAATGAGTCAGTCTCCATGGAACTGTAGGAGGATGCCCATTTAAATGAGCCAGCCTCAATGGAACTGTGGGAGGATGCCCATTTAAATGAGTCAGTCTCCATGGAACTGTAGGAGGATGCCCATTTAAATGAGTCAGTCTCCATGGAGCTGTATGAGGATGCCCATTTAAATGAGTCCATCTCTATGGAACTGTATGAAGATGCCCATTTAAATGAGTCAGTCTCCATAGAACTGTATGCGGATGCCCATTTAAATGAGTCAGTCTCCATGGAACTGTATGAGGATGCCCATTTAAATGAGTCCATCTCTATGGAACTGTATGAGGATGCCCATTTAAATGAGTCAGTCTCCATGGAACTGTAGGAGGATGCCCATTTAAATGAGTCCATCACCATAGAACTGTATGAACATGCCCATTTAAATGAGTCCATCACCATAGAGCTGTATGAAGATGCCCATTTAAATGAGTCCATCACCATAGAACTGTATGAAGATGCCCATTTAAATGAGTCCATCACCGTGGAACTGTATGAGGATGCCCATTTAAATGAGCCAGCCTCCATGGAACTGTATGAGGATGCCATTATGAGGATGCACATTTAAATGAGTCAGTCTCCATGGAGCTGTAGGAGGATGCCCATTTAAATGAGTCCATCACCATAGAACTGTATGAACATGCCCATTTAAATGAGTCCATCACCATAGAACTATATGAAGATGCCCATTTAAATGAGTCCATCACCATAGAACTGTATGAAGATGCCCATTTAAATGAGTCCATCACCGTGGAACTGTATGAGGATGCCCATTTAAATGAGCCAGCCTCTATGGAACTGTATGAGGATGCCTGTTTAAATGAGTCAGTCTCCATGGAACTGTAGGAGGATGCCCATTTAAATGAGTCAGTCTCCATGGAACTGTATGAGGATGCCCATTTAAATGAGTCAGTCTCCATGGAACTGCATGAGGATGCCCGTTTAAATGAGTCAGTCTCCATGGAACTGTATGAGGATGCCATTATGAGGATGCCCATTTAAATGAGTCAGCCTCCATGGAACTGTATGAGGATGCCCGTTTAAATGAGTCAGTCTCCATGGAACTGTATGAGGATGCCCATTTAAATGAGTCAGTCTCCATGGAACTGTATGAGGATGCCCATTTAAATGAGTCAGTCTCCATGGAACTGCATGAGGATGCCCGTTTAAATGAGTCAGTCTCCATGGAACTGCATGAGGATGCCCGTTTAAATGAGTCAGTCTCCATGGAACTGTATGAGGATGCCATTATGAGGATGCCCATTTAAATGAGTCAGTCTCCATGGAGCTGTATGAGGATGCCCATTTAGATGAGTCCATCTCTATGGAACTGTATGAAGATGCCCATTTAAATGAGTCAGTCTCCATAGAACTGTATGAGGATGCCCATTTAGATGAGTCCATCTCTATGGAACTGTATGAAGATGCCCATATAAATGAGTCCATCACCATAGAACTGTATGAAGATGCCCATTTAAATGAGTCAGTCTCCATGGAGCTGTATGAGGATGCCCATTTAGATGAGTCCATCTCTATGGAACTGTATGAAGATGCCCATTTAAATGAGTCCATCACCATAGAACTGTATGAGGATGCCCATTTAGATGAGTCCATCTCTATGGAACTTTATGAAGATGCCCATTTAAATGAGTCCATCACCATAGAACTGTATGAAGATGCCCATTTAAATGAGTCAGTCTCCATGGAACTGTAGGAGGATGCCCATTTAAATGAGCCAGCCTCAATGGAACTGTGGGAGGATGCCCATTTAAATGAGTCAGTCTCCATGGAACTGTAGGAGGATGCCCATTTAAATGAGTCAGTCACCATGGAGCTGTATGAGGATGCCCATTTAAATGAGTCCATCTCTATGGAACTGTATGAAGATGCCCATTTAAATGAGTCAGTCTCCATAGAACTGTATGCGGATGCCCATTTAAATGAGTCAGTCTCCATGGAACTGTATGAGGATGCCCATTTAAATGAGTCCATCTCTATGGAACTGTATGAGGATGCCCATTTAAATGAGTCAGTCTCCATGGAACTGTAGGAGGATGCCCATTTAAATGAGTCCATCACCATAGAACTGTATGAACATGCCCATTTAAATGAGTCCATCACCATAGAGCTGTATGAAGATGCCCATTTAAATGAGTCCATCACCATAGAACTGTATGAAGATGCCCATTTAAATGAGTCCATCACCGTGGAACTGTATGAGGATGCCCATTTAAATGAGCCAGCCTCCATGGAACTGTATGAGGATGCCATTATGAGGATGCCCATTTAAATGAGTCAGTCTCCATGGAGCTGTAGGAGGATGCCCATTTAAATGAGTCCATCACCATAGAACTGTATGAACATGCCCATTTAAATGAGTCCATCACCATAGAACTATATGAAGATGCCCATTTAAATGAGTCCATCACCATAGAACTGTATGAAGATGCCCATTTAAATGAGTCCATCACCGTGGAACTGTATGAGGATGCCCATTTAAATGAGCCAGCCTCCATGGAACTGTATGAGGATGCAATTATGAGGATGCCCATTTAAATGAGTCAGTCTCCATGGAGCTGTAGGAGGATGGCCCATTTAAATGAGTCAGTCTCCATGGAAATGCATGAGGATGCCCATTTAAACGAGTCCATCACCATGGAACTGCATGAGGATGCCCATTTAAATGAGCCAGCCTCAATGGAACTGTATGAGGATGCCCATTTAAATGAGCCAGTCTCCATGGAACTGCCTGAGGATGCCCATTTAAATGAGTCAGTCTCCATGTAACTGTATGAGGATGCAATTATGAGGATGCCCATTTAAATGAGTCAGCCTCCATGGAACTGTATGAGGATGCCTGTTTAAATGAGTCAGTCTCCATGGAACTGTATGAGGATGCCATTATGAGGATGCCAATTTAAATGAGTCAGCCTCCATGGAACTGTATGAGGATGCCCGTTTAAATGAGTCAGTCTCCATGGAACTGTATGAGGATGCCATTATGAGGATGCCCATTTAAATGATTCAGCCTCCATGGAACTGTATGAGGATGCCTGTTTAAATGAGTCAGTCTCCATGGAACTGTATGAGGATGCCCATTTAAAGGAGTCCATCACCATGGAACTGCATGAGGATGCCCATTTAAATGAGCCAGCCTCAGTGGAACTGTGCGAGGATGCCCATTTAAATGAGTCAGCCTCAATGGAACTGTATGAGGATGCCCATTTAAATGAGTCAGTCTCCATGGAACTGTATGAGGATGCCATTATGAGGATGCCCATTTAAATGAGTCAGCCTCCATGGAACTGTATGAGGATGCCCGTTTAAATGAGTCAGTCTCGATGGAACTGTATGAGGATGCCCATTTAAATGAGTCAGTCTCCATGGAACTGTATGAGGATGCCATTATGAGGATGCCCATTTAAATGAGTCAGCCTCCATGGAACTGTATGAGGATGCCCATTTAAATGAGTCAGTCTACATCGAACTGTATGAGGATGCCATTATGAGGATGCCCATTTAAATGAGTCAGCCTCCATGGAACTGTATGAGGATGCCCGTTTAAATGAGTCAGTCTCCATGGAACTGTAGGAGGATGCCCATTTAAATGAGCCAGCCTACATGGAACTGTATGAGGATTCCCGTTTAAATGAGTCAGTCTCCATGGAACTGTAGGAGGATGCCCATTTAAATGAGTCAGTCTCCATGGAACTGTATGAGGATGCCCATTTAAATGAGTCAGTCTCCATGGAACTGTATGAGGATGCCCGTTTAAATGAGTCAGTCTCCATGGAACTGTATGAGGATGCCATTATGAGGATGCCCATTTAAATGAGCCACCCTCAATGGAACTGTATGAGGATGCCCATTTAAATGAGCCACCCACAATGGAACTGTATGAGGATGCCCATTTAAATGAGCCAGCCTCCATGGAACTGTATGAGGATGCCATTATGAGGATGCCCATTTAAATGAGTCAGCCTCCATGGAACTGTATGAGGATGCCCATTTAAATGAGTTAGTCTCCATGGAACTGTATGAGGATGCCCGTTTAAATGAGTCAGTCTCCATGGAACTGTATGAGGATGCCCGTTTAAATGAGTCAGTCTCCATGGAACTGTATGAGGATGCCCATTTAAATGAGTCAGTCTCCATGGAACTGTATGAGAATGCCCATTTAAATGAGCCAGCCTCAATGGAACTGTATGAGGATGCCCATTTAAATGAGTCAGTCTCCATGGAACTGTATGAGGATGCCATTATGAGGATGCCCATTTAAATGAGTCAGCCTCCATGGAACTGTATGCGGATGCCCATTTAAATGAGTCAGTCTCCATGGAACTGTATGAGGATGCCCATTTAAATGAGTCAGTCTCCATGGAACTGTATGAGGACGCCCATTTAAATGAGTCCGTCTCTATGGAACTGTATGAGGATGCCCATTTAAATGAGTCAGTCTCCATGGAACTGTGGGAGGATGCCCATTTAAATGAGTCAGTCTCCATGGAACTGTAGGAGGATGCCCTTTTAAATGAGCCAACCTCCATGGAACTGTGGGAGGATGCCCATTTAAATGAGTCAGTCTCCATGGAACTGTATGAGGATGCCCATTTAAATGAGTCAGTCTCCATGGAACTGTATGCGGATGCCCATTTAAATGAGTCAGTCTCCATGGAACTGTATGAGGATGCCCATTTAAATGAGTCAGTCTCCATGGAACTGCATGAGGATGCCCATTTAAATGAGTCCATCTCTATGGAACTGTATGAGGATGCCCATTTAGATGAGTCCATCTGTATGGAACTGTATGAAGATGCCCATTTAAATGAGTTCATCACCATAGAACTGTATGAAGATGCCCATTTAAATGAGTCCATCACCATGGAACTGTATGAGGATGCCCATTTAAATGAGCCAGCCTCCATGGAGCTGCATGAGGATGCCCATTTAGATGAGTCCATCTCTATGGAACTGTATGAAGATGCCCATTTAAATGAGTCCATCACCATAGAACTGTATGAGGTTGCCCATTTAGATGAGTCCATCTCTATGGAACTGTATGTGGATGCCCATTTAAATGAGTCAGTCTCCATGGAACTGTATGAGGATGCCCATTTAAATGAGTCAGTCTCCATGGAACTGTATGAGGATGCCCATTTAAATGAGTCAGTCTCCATGGAGCTGCATGAGGATGCCCATTTAGATGAGTCCATCTCTATGGAACTGTATGTGGATGCCCATTTAAATGAGTCAGTCTCCATGGAACTGTATGAGGATGCCCATTTAAATGAGTCAGTCTCCATGGAGCTGCATGAGGATGCCCATTTAGATGAGTCCATCTCTATGGAACTGTATGAGGATGCCCATTTAAATGAGTCCATCTCTATGGAACTGTATGTGGATGCCCATTTAAATGAGTCAGTCTCCATGGAACTGTATGAGGATGCCCATTTAAATGAGTCAGTCTCCATGGAACTGTATGAGGATGCCCATTTAAATGAGTCCATCACCATAGAACTGTATGAGGATGCCCATTTAGATGAGTCCATCTCTATGGAACTGTATGAAGATGCCCATTTAAATGAGTCCATCACCATAGAACTGTATGAAGATGCCCATTTAAATGAGCCAGCCTCCATGGAACTGTGGGAGGATGCCCATTTAAATGAGTCAGTCTCCATGGAACTGTATGAGGATGCCCATTTAAATGAGTCAGTCTCCATGGAACTGTATGAGGATACCCATTTAAATGAGTCCATCTCTATGGAACTGTAGAAGGATGCCCATTTAAATGAGTCCATCTCTATGGAACTGTATGAGGATGCCCATTTAAACGAGTCCATCACCATGGAACTGTATGAGGATGCCCATTTAAATGAGCCAGTCTCCATGGAACTGCATGAGGATGCCCATTTAAATGAGTCAGTCTCCATGGAACTGTATGAGGATGCCCATTTAAATGAGTCAGCCTCCATGGAACTGTATGAGGATGGCCATTTAAATGAGTCAGTCTCCATAGAACTGTATGAGGATGCCATTATGAGGATGCTCATTTAAATGAGTCAGCCTCAATGGAACTGTATGAGGATGCCCGTTTAAATGAGTCAGTCTCCATGGAACTGTATGAGGATGGCCATTTAAATGAGTCAGTCTCCATAGAACTATATGAGGATGCCATTATGAGGATGCCCATTTAAATGAGTCAGCCTCCATGGAACTGTAGGAGGATGCCCATTTAAATGAGCCAGCCTACATGGAACTGTATGAGGATTCCCGTTTAAATGAGTCAGTCTCCATGGAACTGTAGGAGGATGCCCATTTAAATGAGTCAGTCTCCATGGAACTGTATGAGGATGCCCATTTAAATGAGTCAGTCTCCATGGAACTGTATGAGGATGCCCGTTTAAATGAGTCAGTCTCCATGGAACTGTATGAGGATGCCCATTTAAATGAGCCAGCCTCCATGGAACTGTATGAGGATGCCATTATGAGGATGCCCATTTAAATGAGTCAGCCTCCATGGAACTGTATGAGGATGCCCATTTAAATGAGTTAGTCTCCATGGAACTGTATGAGGATGCCCGTTTAAATGAGTCAGTCTCCATGGAACTGTATGAGGATGCCCGTTTAAATGAGTCAGTCTCCATGGAACTGTATGAGGATGCCCATTTAAATGAGTCAGTCTCCATGGAACTGTATGAGAATGCCCATTTAAATGAGCCAGCCTCAATGGAACTGTATGAGGATGCCCATTTAAATGAGTCAGTCTCCATGGAACTGTATGAGGATGCCATTATGAGGATGCCCATTTAAATGAGTCAGCCTCCATGGAACTGTATGCGGATGCCCATTTAAATGAGTCAGTCTCCATGGAACTGTATGAGGATGCCCATTTAAATGAGTCCATCTCTATGGAACTGTATGAGGATGCCCATTTAAATGAGTCAGTCTCCATGGAACTGTAGGAGGATGCCCATTTAAATGAGTCAGTCTCCATGGAACTGTAGGAGGATGCCCTTTTAAATGAGCCAACCTCCATGGAACTGTGGGAGGATGCCCATTTAAATGAGTCAGTCTCCATGGAACTGTATGAGGATGCCCATTTAAATGAGTCAGTCTCCATAGAACTGTATGCGGATGCCCATTTAAATGAGTCAGTCTCCATGGAACTGTATGAGGATGCCCATTTAAATGAGTCAGTCTCCATGGAACTGTATGAGGATGCCCATTTAAATGAGTCCATCTCTATGGAACTGTATGAGTATGCCCATTTAAATGAGTCAGTCTCCATGGAACTGTAGGAAGATGCGCATTTAAATGAGCCAGCCTCCATGGAACTGTATGAGGATGCCCATTTAGATGAGTCCATCTCTATGGAACTGTATGTGGATGCCCATTTAAATGAGTCAGTCTCCATGGAACTGTATGAGGATGCCCATTTAAATGAGTCAGTCTCCATGGAGCTGTATGAGGATGCCCATTTAGATGAGTCCATCTGTATGGAACTGTATGAAGATGCCCATTTAAATGAGTTCATCACCATAGAACTGTATGAAGATGCCCATTTAAATGAGTCCATCACCATGGAACTGTATGAGGATGCCCATTTAAATGAGCCAGCCTCCATGGAGCTGCATGAGGATGCCCATTTAGATGAGTCCATCTCTATGGAACTGTATGAAGATGCCCATTTAAATGAGTCCATCACCATAGAACTGTATGAGGTTGCCCATTTAGATGAGTCCATCTCTATGGAACTGTATGTGGATGCCCATTTAAATGAGTCAGTCTCCATGGAACTGTATGAGGATGCCCATTTAAATGAGTCAGTCTCCATGGAACTGTATGAGGATGCCCATTTAAATGAGTCAGTCTCCATGGAGCTGCATGAGGATGCCCATTTAGATGAGTCCATCTCTATGGAACTGTATGTGGATGCCCATTTAAATGAGTCAGTCTCCATGGAACTGTATGAGGATGCCCATTTAAATGAGTCAGTCTCCATGGAGCTGCATGAGGATGCCCATTTAGATGAGTCCATCTCTATGGAACTGTATGACGATGCCCATTTAAATGAGTCCATCACCATAGAACTGTATGAGGATGCCCATTTAGATGAGTCCATCTCTATGGAACTGTATGAAGATGCCCATTTAAATGAGTCCATCACCATAGAACTGTATGAAGATGCCCATTTAAATGAGCCAGCCTCCATGGAACTGTGGGAGGATGCCCATTTAAATGAGTCAGTCTCCATGGAACTGTATGAGGATGCCCATTTAAATCAGTCAGTCTCCATGGAACTGTATGAGGATACCCATTTAAATGAGTCCATCTCTATGGAACTGTAGAAGGATGCCCATTTAAATGAGTCCATCTCTATGGAACTGTATGAGGATGCCCATTTAAACGAGTCCATCACCATGGAACTGTATGAGGATGCCCATTTAAATGAGCCAGTCTCCATGGAACTGCATGAGGATGCCCATTTAAATGAGTCAGTCTCCATGGAACTGTAGGAGGATGCCCATTTAAATGAGTCAGTCTCCATGGAACTGTATGAGGATGCCCATTTAAATGAGTCAGTCTCCATGGAACTGCATGAGGATGCCCGTTTAAATGAGTCAGTCTCCATGGAACTGTATGAGGATGCCATTATGAGGATGCCCATTTAAATGAGTCAGCCTCCATGAAACTGTATGAGGATGCCCGTTTAAATGAGTCAGTCTCCATGGAACTGTATGAGGATGCCCATTTAAATGAGTCAGTCTCCATGGAACTGTATGAGGATGCCCATTTAAATGAGTCAGTCTCCATGGAACTGCATGAGGATGCCCGTTTAAATGAGTCAGTCTCCATGGAACTGCATGAGGATGCCCGTTTAAATGAGTCAGTCTCCATGGAACTGTATGAGGATGCCATTATGAGGATGCCCATTTAAATGAGTCAGTCTCCATGGAGCTGTATGAGGATGCCCATTTAGATGAGTCCATCTCTATGGAACTGTATGAAGATGCCCATTTAAATGAGTCAGTCTCCATAGAACTGTATGAGGATGCCCATTTAGATGAGTCCATCTCTATGGAACTGTATGAAGATGCCCATATAAATGAGTCCATCACCATAGAACTGTATGAAGATGCCCATTTAAATGAGTCAGTCTCCATGGAGCTGTATGAGGATGCCCATTTAGATGAGTCCATCTCTATGGAACTGTATGAAGATGCCCATTTAAATGAGTCCATCACCATAGAACTGTATGAGGATGCCCATTTAGATGAGTCCATCTCTATGGAACTTTATGAAGATGCCCATTTAAATGAGTCCATCACCATAGAACTGTATGAAGATGCCCATTTAAATGAGTCAGTCTCCATGGAACTGTAGGAGGATGCCCATTTAAATGAGCCAGCCTCAATGGAACTGTGGGAGGATGCCCATTTAAATGAGTCAGTCTCCATGGAACTGTAGGAGGATGCCCATTTAAATGAGTCAGTCACCATGGAGCTGTATGAGGATGCCCATTTAAATGAGTCCATCTCTATGGAACTGTATGAAGATGCCCATTTTAATGAGTCAGTCTCCATAGAACTGTATGCGGATGCCCATTTAAATGAGTCAGTCTCCATGGAACTGTATGAGGATGCCCATTTAAATGAGTCCATCTCTATGGAACTGTATGAGGATGCCCATTTAAATGAGTCAGTCTCCATGGAACTGTAGGAGGATGCCCATTTAAATGAGTCCATCTCTATGGAACTGTATGAGGATGCCCATTTAAATGAGTCAGTCTCCATGGAACTGTAGGAGGATGCCCATTTAAATGAGTCCATCACCATAGAACTGTATGAACATGCCCATTTAAATGAGTCCATCACCATAGAGCTGTATGAAGATGCCCATTTAAATGAGTCCATCACCATAGAACTGTATGAAGATGCCCATTTAAATGAGTCCATCACCGTGGAACTGTATGAGGATGCCCATTTAAATGAGCCAGCCTCCATGGAACTGTATGAGGATGCCATTATGAGGATGCCCATTTAAATGAGTCAGTCTCCATGGAGCTGTAGGAGGATGCCCATTTAAATGAGTTCATCACCATAGAACTGTATGAACATGCCCATTTAAATGAGTCCATCACCATAGAACTATATGAAGATGCCCATTTAAATGAGTCCATCACCATAGAACTGTATGAAGATGCCCATTTAAATGAGTCCATCACCGTGGAACTGTATGAGGATGCCCATTTAAATGAGCCAGCCTCCATGGAACTGTATGAGGATGCCATTATGAGGATGCCCATTTAAATGAGTCAGTCTCCATGGAGCTGTAGGAGGATGGCCCATTTAAATGAGTCAGTCTCCATGGAAATGCATGAGGATGCCCATTTAAACGAGTCCATCACCATGGAACTGCATGAGGATGCCCATTTAAATGAACCAGCCTCAATGGAACTGTATGAGGATGCCCATTTAAATGAGCCAGTCTCCATGGAACTGCCTGAGGATGCCCATTTAAATGAGTCAGTCTCCATGTAACTGTATGAGGATGCAATTATGAGGATGCCCATTTAAATGAGTCAGCCTCCATGGAACTGTATGAGGATGCCTGTTTAAATGAGTCAGTCTCCATGGAACTGTATGAGGATGCCATTATGAGGATGCCAATTTAAATGAGTCAGCCTCCATGGAACTGTATGAGGATGCCCGTTTAAATGAGTCAGTCTCCATGGAACTGTATGAGGATGCCATTATGAGGATGCCCATTTAAATGATTCAGCCTCCATGGAACTGTATGAGGATGTCTGTTTAAATGAGTCAGTCTCCATGGAACTGTATGAGGATGCCCATTTAAACGAGTCCATCACCATGGAACTGCATGAGGATGCCCATTTAAATGAGCCAGCCTCAGTGGAACTGTGCGAGGATGCCCATTTAAATGAGTCAGCCTCAATGGAACTGTATGAGGATGCCCATTTAAATGAGTCAGTCTCCATGGAACTGTATGAGGATGCCATTATGAGGATGCCCATTTAAATGAGTCAGCCTCCATGGAACTGTATGAGGATGCCCGTTTAAATGAGTCAGTCTCGATGGAACTGTATGAGGATGCCCATTTAAATGAGTCAGTCTCCATGGAACTGTATGAGGATGCCATTATGAGGATGCCCATTTAAGTGAGTCAGTCTCCATGGAACTGCATGAGGATGCCCATTTAAACGAGTCCATCACCATGGAACTGTATGAGGATGCCCATTTAAATGAGCCAGTCTCCATGGAACTGCATGAGGATGCCCATTTAAATGAGTCAGTCTCCATGGAACTGCATGAGGATGCCCATTTAAACGAGTCCATCACCATGGAACTGTATGAGGATGCCCATTTAAATGAGCCAGTCTCCATGGAACTGCATGAGGATGCCCATTTAAATGAGTCAGTCTCCATGGAACTGTATGAGGATGCCATTATGAGGATGCCCATTTAAATGAGTCAGCCTCCATGGAACTGTATGAGGATGCCTGTTTAAATGAGTCAGTCTCCATGGAACTGTATGAGGATGCCATTATGAGGATGCCAATTTAAATGAGTCAGTCTCCATGGAACTGTAGGAGGATGCCCATTTAAATGAGTCAGTCTCCATGGAACTGTAGGAGGATGCCCATTTAAATGAGCCAGCCTCCATGGAACTGTATGAGGATGCCCATTTAAACGAGTCCATCACCATGGAACTGCATGAGGATGCCCATTTAAAGGAGCCAGCCTCAATGGAACTGTAAGAGGATGCCCATTTAAGTGAGTCAGTCTCCATGGAACTGCATGAGGATGCCCATTTAAACGAGTCCATCACCATGGAACTGTATGAGGATGCCCATTTAAATGAGCCAGTCTCCATGGAACTGCATGAGGATGCCCATTTAAATGAGTCAGTCTCTATGGAACTGTATGAGGATGCCATTATGAGGATGCCAATTTAAATGAGTCAGTCTCCATGGAACTGTATGAGGATGCCATTATGAGGATGCCCATTTAAATGAGTCAGTCTCCATGGAACGGTATGAGGATGCCCATTTAAATGAGTCAGCCTCCATGGAACTGTATGAGGATGCCCGTTTAAATGAGTCAGTCTCCATGGAACTGTATGAGGATGCCCATTTAAACGAGTCCATCACCATGGAACTGCATGAGGATGCCCATTTAAATGAGCCAGCCTCAATGGAACTGTGCGAGGATGCCCATTTAAATGAGTCAGTCTCCATGGAACTGTATGCGGATGCCCATTTAAATGAGTCAGTCTCCATGGAGCTGTATGAGGATGACCATTTAAATGAGTCAGTCTCCATGGAACTATATGAGGATGCCATTATGAGGATGCCCATTTAAATGAGTCAGCCTCCATGGAACTGTATGAGGATGATCGTTTAAATGAGTCAGTCTCCATGGAACTGTATGAGGATGCCCATTTAAATGAGTGAGTCTCCATGGAACTGCATGAGGATGCCATTATGAGGATGCCCATTTAAATGAGTCAGCCTCCATGGAACTGTATGAGGATGCCTGTTTAAATGAGTCAGTCTCCATGGAACTGTAGGAGGATGCCCATTTAAATGAGTCAGTCTCCATGGAACTGTATGAGGATGCCCATTTAAATGAGTCAGTCTCCATGGAACTGTATGAGGATGCCCGTTTAAATGAGTCAGTCTCCATGGAACTGTATGAGGATGCCATTATGAGGATGCCCATTTAAATGAGTCAGCCTCCATGGAACTGTATGAGGATGCCCGTTTAAATGAGTCAGTCTCCATGGAACTGTATGAGGATGCCCATTTAAATGAGTCAGTCTCCATGGAACTGTATGAGGATGCCCATTTAAATGAGCCAGCCTCCATGGAACTGTATGAGGATGCCATTATGAGGATGCCCATTTAAATGAGTCAGCCTCCATGGAGCTGTATGAGGATGCCCATTTAGATGAGTCCATCTCTATGGAACTGTATGAAGTTGCCCATTTAAATGAGTCCATCACCATAGAACTGTATGAGGATGCCCATTTAGATGAGTCCATCTCTATGGAACTGTATGAAGATGCCCATTTAAATGAGTCCATCACCATAGAACTGTATGAAGATGCCCATTTAAATGAGTCAGTCTCCATGGAGCTGTATGAGGATGCCCATTTAGATGAGTCCATCTCTATGGAACTGTATGAAGATGCCCATTTAAATGAGTCCATCACCATAGAACTGTATGAGGATGCCCATTTAGATGAGTCCATCTCTATGGAACTGTAGGAGGATGCCCATTTAAATGAGCCAGCCTCAATGGAACTGTGGGAGAATGCCCATTTAAATGAGTCAGTCTCCATGGAACTGTATGAAGATGCCCATTTAAATGAGTCAGTCTTCATAGAACTGTATGCGGATGCCCATTTAAATGAGTCAGTCTCCATGGAACTGTATGAGGATGCCCATTTAAATGAGTCCATCTCTATGGAACTGTATGAGGATGCCCATTTAAATGAGTCAGTCTCCATGGAACTGTAGGAGGATGCCCATTTAAATGAGTCCATCACCATAGAACTGTATGAACATGCCCATTTAAATGAGTCCATCACCAGAGAGCTGTATGAAGATGCCCATTTAAATGAGTCCATCACCATAGAACTGTATGAAGATGCCCATTTAAATGAGTCCATCACCGTGGAACTGTATGAGGATGCCCATTTAAATGAGCCAGCCTCCATGGAACTGTATGAGGATGCCCATTTAAATGAGTCCATCACCATAGAACTGTATGAACATGCCCATTTAAATGAGTCCATCACCATAGAACTATATGAAGATGCCCATTTAAATGAGTCCATCACCATAGAACTGTATGAAGATGCCCATTTAAATGAGTCCATCACCGTGGAACTGTATGAGGATGCCATTATGAGGATGCCCATTTAAATGAGTCAGTCTCCATGGAGCTGTAGGAGGATGGCCCATTTAAATGAGTCAGTCTACATGGAAATGCATGAGGATGCCCATTTAAACGAGTCCATCACCATGGAACTGCATGAGGATGCCCATTTAAATGAGCCAGCCTCAATGGAACTGTATGAGGATGCCCATTTAAATGAGCCAGTCTCCATGGAACTGCCTGAGGATGCCCATTTAAATGAGTCAGTCTCCATGTAACTGTATGAGGATGCAATTATGAGGATGCCCATTTAAATGAGTCAGCCTCCATGGAACTGTATGAGGATGCCTGTTTAAATGAGTCAGTCTCCATGGAACTGTATGAGGATGCCATTATGAGGATGCCAATTTAAATGAGTCAGCCTCCATGGAACTGTATGAGGATGCCCGTTTAAATGAGTCAGTCTCCATGGAACTGTATGAGGATGCCATTATGAGGATGCCCATTTAAATGATTCAGCCTCCATGGAACTGTATGAGGATGCCTGTTTAAATGAGTCAGTCTCCATGGAACTGTATGAGGATGCCCATTTAAACGAGTCCATCACCATGGAACTGCATGAGGATGCCCATTTAAATGAGCCAGCCTCAATGGAACTGTGCGAGGATGCCCATTTAAATGAGTCAGCCTCAATGGAACTGTATGAGGATGCCCATTTAAATGAGTCAGTCTCCATGGAACTGTATGAGGATCCCATTATGAGGATGCCCATTTAAATGAGTCAGCCTCCATGGAACTGTATGAGGATGCCCGTTTAAATGAGTCAGTCTCGATGGAACTGTATGAGGATGCCCATTTAAATGAGTCAGTCTCCATGGAACTGTATGAGGATGCCATTATGAGGATGCCCATTTAAATGAGTCAGCCTCCATGGAACTGTATGAGGATGCCCATTTAAATGAGTCAGTCTACATCGAACTGTATGAGGATGCCATTATGAGGATGCCCATTTAAATGAGTCAGCCTCCATGGAACTGTATGAGGATGCCCGTTTAAATGAGTCAGTCTCCATGGAACTGTAGGAGGATGCCCATTTAAATGAGCCAGCCTACATGGAACTGTATGAGGATTCCCGTTTAAATGAGTCAGTCTCCATGGAACTGTAGGAGGATGCCCATTTAAATGAGTCAGTCTCCATGGAGCTGTATGAGGATGCCCATTTAGATGAGTCCATCTGTATGGAACTGTATGAAGATGCCCATTTAAATGAGTTCATCACCATAGAACTGTATGAAGATGCCCATTTAAATGAGTCCATCACCATGGAACTGTATGAGGATGCCCATTTAAATGAGCCAGCCTCCATGGAGCTGCATGAGGATGCCCATTTAGATGAGTCAATCTCTATGGAACTGTATGAAGATGCCCATTTAAATGAGTCCATCACCATAGAACTGTATGAGGTTGCCCATTTAGATGAGTCCATCTCTATGGAACTGTATGTGGATGCCCATTTAAATGAGTCAGTCTCCATGGAACTGTATGAGGATGCCCATTTAAATGAGTCAGTCTCCATGGAACTGTATGAGGATGCCCATTTAAATGAGTCAGTCTCCATGGAGCTGCATGAGGATGCCCATTTAGATGAGTCCATCTCTATGGAACTGTATGTGGATGCCCATTTAAATGAGTCAGTCTCCATGGAACTGTATGAGGATGCCCATTTAAATGAGTCAGTCTCCATGGAGCTGCATGAGGATGCCCATTTAGATGAGTCCATCTCTATGGAACTGTATGAAGATGCCCATTTAAATGAGTCCATCACCATAGAACTGTATGAGGATGCCCATTTAGATGAGTCCATCTCTATGGAACTGTATGAAGATGCCCATTTAAATGAGTCCATCACCATAGAACTGTATGAAGATGCCCATTTAAATGAGCCAGCCTCCATGGAACTGTGGGAGGATGCCCATTTAAATGAGTCAGTCTCCATGGAACTGTATGAGGATGCCCATTTAAATGAGTGAGTCTCCATGGAACTGCATGAGGATGCCATTATGAGGATGCCCATTTAAATGAGTCAGCCTCCATGGAACTGTATGAGGATGCCCGTGTAAATGAGTCAGTCTCCATGGAACTGTATGAGGATGCCATTATGAGGATGCCCATTTAAATGAGTCAGCCTCTATGGAACTGTATGAGGATGCCTGTTTAAATGAGTCAGTCTCCATGGAACTGTAGGAGGATGCCCATTTAAATGAGTCAGTCTCCATGGAACTGTATGAGGATGCCCATTTAAATGAGTCAGTCTCCATGGAACTGCATGAGGATGCCCGTTTAAATGAGTCAGTCTCCATGGAACTGTATGAGGATGCCATTATGAGGATGCCCATTTAAATGAGTCAGCCTCCATGGAACTGTATGAGGATGCCCGTTTAAATGAGTCAGTCTCCATGGAACTGTATGAGGATGCCCATTTAAATGAGTCAGTCTCCATGGAACTGCATGAGGATGCCCGTTTAAATGAGTCAGTCTCCATGGAACTGCATGAGGATGCCCATTTAAATGAGTCAGTCTCCATGGAACTGTATGAGGATGCCATTATGAGGATGCCCATTTAAATGAGTCAGTCTCCATGGAGCTGTATAAGGATGCCCATTTAGATGAGTCCATCTCTATGGAACTGTATGAAGATGCCCATTTAAATGAGTCCATCACCATAGAACTGTATGAGGATGCCCATTTAGATGAGTCCATCTCTATGGAACTGTATGAAGATGCCCATATAAATGAGTCCATCACCATAGAACTGTATGAAGATGCCCATTTAAATGAGTCAGTCTCCATGGAGCTGTATGAGGATGCCCATTTAGATGAGTCCATCTCTATGGAACTGTATGAAGATGCCCATTTAAATGAGTCCATCACCATAGAACTGTATGAGGATGCCCATTTAGATGAGCCCATCTCTATGGAACTTTATGAAGATGCCCATTTAAATGAGTCCATCACCATAGAACTGTATGAAGATGCCCATTTAAATGAGTCAGTCTCCATGGAACTGTAGGAGGATGCCCATTTAAATGAGCCAGCCTCAATGGAACTGTGGGAGGATGCCCATTAAATGAGTCAGTCTCCATGGAACTGTAGGAGGATGCCCATTTAAATGAGTCAGTCTCCATGGAGCTGTATGAGGATGCCCATTTAAATGAGTCCATCTCTATGGAACTGTATGAAGATGCCCATTTAAATGAGTCAGTCTCCATAGAACTGTATGCGGATGCCCATTTAAATGAGTCAGTCTCCATGGAACTGTATGAGGATGCCCATTTAAATGAGTCCATCTCTATGGAACTGTATGAGGATGCCCGTTTAAATGAGTCAGTCTCCATGGAACTGTAGGAGGATGCCCATTTAAATGAGTCCATCACCATAGAACTGTATGAACATGCCCATTTAAATGAGTCCATCACCATAGAGCTGTATGAAGATGCCCATTTAAATGAGTCCATCACCATAGAACTGTATGAAGATGCCCATTTAAATGAGTCCATCACCGTGGAACTGTATGAGGATGCCCATTTAAATGAGCCAGCCTCCATGGAACTGTATGAGGATGCCATTATGAGGATGCCCATTTAAATGAGTCAGTCTCCATGGAGCTGTAGGAGGATGCCCATTTAAATGAGTCCATCACCATAGAACTGTATGAACATGCCCATTTAAATGAGTCCATCACCATAGAACTATATGAAGATGCCCATTTAAATGAGTCCATCACCATAGAACTGTATGAAGATGCCCATTTAAATGAGTCCATCACCGTGGAACTGTATGAGGATGCCCATTTAAATGAGCCAGCCTCCATGGAACTGTATGAGGATGCCATTATGAGGATGCCCATTTAAATGAGTCAGTCTCCATGGAGCTGTAGGAGGATGGCCCATTTAAATGAGTCAGTCTCCATGGAAATGCATGAGGATGCCCATTTAAATGAGTCCATCACCATGGAACTGCATGAGGATGCCCATTTAAATGAGCCAGCCTCAATGGAACTGTATGAGGATGCCCATTTAAATGAGCCAGTCTCCATGGAACTGCCTGAGGATGCCCATTTAAATGAGTCAGTCTCCATGTAACTGTATGAGGATGCAATTATGAGG
This sequence comes from Ambystoma mexicanum, assembly GCF_040938575.1. NCBI lineage: Eukaryota > Metazoa > Chordata > Amphibia > Caudata > Ambystomatidae > Ambystoma > Ambystoma mexicanum. Next base: position 52,500,212 of record NC_090930.1, on the reverse strand, counting down.
ATGCCCATTTAAATGAGTCAGCCTCCATGGAACTGTATGAGGATGCCTGTTTAAATGAGTCAGTCTCCATGGAACTGTATGAGGATGCCATTATGAGGATGCCAATTTAAATGAGTCAGCCTCCATGGAACTGTATGAGGATGCCCGTTTAAATGAGTCAGTCTCCATGGAACTGTATGAGGATGCCATTATGAGGATGCCCATTTAAATGATTCAGCCTCCATGGAACTGTATGAGGATGCCTGTTTAAATGAGTCAGTCTCCATGGAACTGTATGAGGATGCCCATTTAAACGAGTCCATCACCATGGAACTGCATGAGGATGCCCATTTAAATGAGCCAGCCTCAGTGGAACTGTGCGAGGATGCCCATTTAAATGAGTCAGCCTCAATGGAACTGTATGAGGATGCCCATTTAAATGAGTCAGTCTCCATGGAACTGTATGAGGATGCCATTATGAGGATGCCCATTTAAATGAGTCAGCCTCCATGGAACTGTATGAGGATGCCCGTTTAAATGAGTCAGTCTCGATGGAACTGTATGAGGATGCCCATTTAAATGAGTCAGTCTCCATGGAACTGTATGAGGATGCCATTATGAGGATGCCCATTTAAATGAGTCAGCCTCCATGGAACTGTATGAGGATGCCCATTTAAATGAGTCAGTCTACATCGAACTGTATGAGGATGCCATTATGAGGATGCCCATTTAAATGAGTCAGCCTCCATGGAACTGTATGAGGATGCCCGTTTAAATGAGTCAGTCTCCATGGAACTGTAGGAGGATGCCCATTTAAATGAGCCAGCCTACATGGAACTGTATGAGGATTCCCGTTTAAATGAGTCAGTCTCCATGGAACTGTAGGAGGATGCCCATTTAAATGAGTCAGTCTCCATGGAACTGTATGAGGATGCCCATTTAAATGAGTCAGTCTCCATGGAACTGTATGAGGATGCCCGTTTAAATGAGTCAGTCTCCATGGAACTGTATGAGGATGCCATTATGAGGATGCCCATTTAAATGAGCCACCCTCAATGGAACTGTATGAGGATGCCCATTTAAATGAGCCACCCACAATGGAACTGTATGAGGATGCCCATTTAAATGAGCCAGCCTCCATGGAACTGTATGAGGATGCCATTATGAGGATGCCCATTTAAATGAGTCAGCCTCCATGGAACTGTATGAGGATGCCCATTTAAATGAGTTAGTCTCCATGGAACTGTATGAGGATGCCCGTTTAAATGAGTCAGTCTCCATGGAACTGTATGAGGATGCCCGTTTAAATGAGTCAGTCTCCATGGAACTGTATGAGGATGCCCATTTAAATGAGTCAGTCTCCATGGAACTGTATGAGAATGCCCATTTAAATGAGCCAGCCTCAATGGAACTGTATGAGGATGCCCATTTAAATGAGTCAGTCTCCATGGAACTGTATGAGGATGCCATTATGAGGATGCCCATTTAAATGAGTCAGCCTCCATGGAACTGTATGCGGATGCCCATTTAAATGAGTCAGTCTCCATGGAACTGTATGAGGATGCCCATTTAAATGAGTCAGTCTCCATGGAACTGTATGAGGATGCCCATTTAAATGAGTCCATCTCTATGGAACTGTATGAGGATGCCCATTTAAATGAGTCAGTCTCCCTGGAACTGTAGGAGGATGCCCATTTAAATGAGTCAGTCTCCATGGAACTGTAGGAGGATGCCCTTTTAAATGAGCCAACCTCCATGGAACTGTGGGAGGATGCCCATTTAAATGAGTCAGTCTCCATGGAACTGTATGAGGATGCCCATTTAAATGAGTCAGTCTCCATAGAACTGTATGCGGATGCCCATTTAAATGAGTCAGTCTCCATGGAACTGTATGAGGATGCCCATTTAAATGAGTCAGTCTCCATGGAACTGTATGAGGATGCCCATTTAAATGAGTCCATCTCTATGGAACTGTATGAGGATGCCCATTTAAATGAGTCAGTCTCCATGGAACTGTAGGAAGATGCGCATTTAAATGAGCCAGCCTCCATGGAACTGTATGAGGATGCCCATTTAGATGAGTCCATCTCTATGGAACTGTATGTGGATGCCCATTTAAATGAGTCAGTCTCCATGGAACTGTATGAGGATGCCCATTTAAATGAGTCAGTCTCCATGGAGCTGTATGAGGATGCCCATTTAGATGAGTCCATCTGTATGGAACTGTATGAAGATGCCCATTTAAATGAGTTCATCACCATAGAACTGTATGAAGATGCCCATTTAAATGAGTCCATCACCATGGAACTGTATGAGGATGCCCATTTAAATGAGCCAGCCTCCATGGAGCTGCATGAGGATGCCCATTTAGATGAGTCCATCTCTATGGAACTGTATGAAGATGCCCATTTAAATGAGTCCATCACCATAGAACTGTATGAGGTTGCCCATTTAGATGAGTCCATCTCTATGGAACTGTATGTGGATGCCCATTTAAATGAGTCAGTCTCCATGGAACTGTATGAGGATGCCCATTTAAATGAGTCAGTCTCCATGGAACTGTATGAGGATGCCCATTTAAATGAGTCAGTCTCCATGGAGCTGCATGAGGATGCCCATTTAGATGAGTCCATCTCTATGGAACTGTATGAGGATGCCCATTTAAATGAGTCAGTCTCCATGGAACTGTATGAGGATGCCCATTTAAATGAGTCCATCACCATAGAACTGTATGAGGATGCCCATTTAAATGAGTCAGTCTCCATGGAGCTGCATGAGGATGCCCATTTAGATGAGTCCATCCCTATGGAACTGTATGAGGATGCCCATTTAAATGAGTCAGTCTCCATGGAACTGTATGAGGATGCCCATTTAAATGAGTCCATCACCATAGAACTGTATGAGGATGCCCATTTAGATGAGTCCATCTCTATGGAACTGTATGTGGATGCCCATTTAAATGAGTCAGTCTCCATGGAACTGTATGAGGATGCCCATTTAAATGAGTCAGTCTCCATGGAGCTGCATGAGGATGCCCATTTAGATGAGTCCATCTCTATGGAACTGTATGAGGATGCCCATTTAAATGAGTCAGTCTCCATGGAACTGTATGAGGATGCCCATTTAAATGAGTCCATCACCATAGAACTGTATGAGGATACCCATTTAGATGAGTCCATCTCTATGGAACTGTATGAAGATGCCCATTTAAATGAGTCCATCACCATAGAACTGTATGAAGATGCCCATTTAAATGAGCCAGCCTCCATGGAACTGTGGGAGGATGCCCATTTAAATGAGTCAGTCTCCATGGAACTGTATGAGGATGCCCATTTAAATGAGTCAGTCTCCATGGAACTGTATGAGGATACCCATTTAAATGAGTCCATCTCTATGGAACTGTAGAAGGATGCCCATTTAAATGAGTCCATCTCTATGGAACTGTATGAGGATGCCCATTTAAACGAGTCCATCACCATGGAACTGTATGAGGATGCCCATTTAAATGAGCCACTCTCCAAGGAACTGCATGAGGATGCCCATTTAAATGAGTCAGTCTCCATGGAACTGTATGAGGATTTTCATTTAAATGAGTCAGCCTCCATGGAACTGTATGAGGATGGCCATTTAAATGAGTCAGTCTCCATAGAACTGTATGAGGATGCCATTATGAGGATGCTCATTTAAATGAGTCAGCCTCAATGGAACTGTATGAGGATGCCCGTTTAAATGAGTCAGTCTCCATGGAACTGTATGAGGATGGCCATTTAAATGAGTCAGTCTCCATAGAACTGTATGAGGATGCCATTATGAGGATGCCCATTTAAATGAGTCAGCCTCCATGGAACTGTAGGAGGATGCCCATTTAAATGAGCCAGCCTACATGGAACTGTATGAGGATTCCCGTTTAAATGAGTCAGTCTCCATGGAACTGTAGGAGGATGCCCATTTAAATGAGTCAGTCTCCATGGAACTGTATGAGGATGCCCATTTAAATGAGTCAGTCTCCATGGAACTGTATGAGGATGCCCTTTTAAATGAGTCAGTCTCCATGGAACTGTATGAGGATGCCCATTTAAATGAGCCAGCCTCCATGGAACTGTATGAGGATGCCATTATGAGGATGCCCATTTAAATGAGTCAGCCTCCATGGAACTGTATGAGGATGCCCATTTAAATGAGTTAGTCTCCATGGAACTGTATGAGGATGCCCGTTTAAATGAGTCATTCTCCATGGAACTGTATGAGGATGCCCGTTTAAATGAGTCAGTCTCCATGGAACTGTATGAGGATGCCCATTTAAATGAGTCAGTCTCCATGGAACTGTATGAGAATGCCCATTTAAATGAGCCAGCCTCAATGGAACTGTATGAGGATGCCCATTTAAATGAGTCAGTCTCCATGGAACTGTATGAGGATGCCATTATGAGGATGCCCATTTAAATGAGTCAGCCTCCATGGAACTGTATGCGGATGCCCATTTAAATGAGTCAGTCTCCATTGAACTGTATGAGGATGCCCATTTAAATGAGTCAGTCTCCATGGAACTGTATGAGGATGCCCATTTAAATGAGTCAGTCTCCATGGAACTGCATGAGGATGCCCGTTTAAATGAGTCAGTCTCCATGGAACTGCATGAGGATGCCCGTTTAAAATAGTCAGTCTCCATGGAACTGTATGAGGATGCCATTATGAGGATGCCCATTTAAATGAGTCAGTCTCCATGGAGCTGTATGAGGATGCCCATTTAGATGAGTCCATCTCTATGGAACTGTATGAAGATGCCCATTTAAATGAGTCCATCACCATAGAACTGTATGAGGATGCCCATTTAGATGAGTCCATCTCTATGGAACTGTATGAAGATGCCCATATAAATGAGTCCATCACCATAGAACTGTATGAAGATGCCCATTTAAATGAGTCAGTCTCCATGGAGCTGTATGAGGATGCCCATTTAGATGAGTCCATCTCTATGGAACTGTATGAAGATGCACATTTAAATGAGTCCATCACCATAGAACTGTATGAGGATGCCCATTTAGATGAGTCCATCTCTATGGAACTTTATGAAGATGCCCATTTAAATGAGTCCATCACCATAGAACTGTATGAAGATGCCCATTTAAATGAGTCAGTCTCCATGGAACTGTAGGAGGATGCCCATTTAAATGAGCCAGCCTCAATGGAACTGTGGGAGGATGCCCATTTAAATGAGTCAGTCTCCATGGAACTGTAGGAGGATGCCCATTTAAATGAGTCAGTCTCCATGGAGCTGTATGAGGATGCCCATTTAAATGAGTCCATCTCTATGGAACTGTATGAAGATGCCCATTTAAATGAGTCAGTCTCCATAGAACTGTATGCGGATGCCCATTTAAATGAGTCAGTCTCCATGGAACTGTATGAGGATGCCCATTTAAATGAGTCCATCTCTATGGAACTGTATGAGGATGCCCATTTAAATGAGTCAGTCTCCATGGAACTGTAGGAGGATGCCCATTTAAATGAGTCCATCACCATAGAACTGTATGAACATGCCCATTTAAATGAGTCCATCACCATAGAGCTGTATGAAGATGCCCATTTAAATGAGTCCATCACCATAGAACTGTATGAAGATGCCCATTTAAATGAGTCCATCACCGTGGAACTGTATGAGGATGCCCATTTAAATGAGCCAGCCTCCATGGAACTGTATGAGGATGCCATTATGAGGATGCACATTTAAATGAGTCAGTCTCCATGGAGCTGTAGGAGGATGCCCATTTAAATGAGTCCATCACCATAGAACTGTATGAACATGCCCATTTAAATGAGTCCATCACCATAGAACTATATGAAGATGCCCATTTAAATGAGTCCATCACCATAGAACTGTATGAAGATGCCCATTTAAATGAGTCCATCACCGTGGAACTGTATGAGGATGCCCATTTAAATGAGCCAGCCTCTATGGAACTGTATGAGGATGCCTGTTTAAATGAGTCAGTCTCCATGGAACTGTAGGAGGATGCCCATTTAAATGAGTCAGTCTCCATGGAACTGTATGAGGATGCCCATTTAAATGAGTCAGTCTCCATGGAACTGCATGAGGATGCCCGTTTAAATGAGTCAGTCTCCATGGAACTGTATGAGGATGCCATTATGAGGATGCCCATTTAAATGAGTCAGCCTCCATGGAACTGTATGAGGATGCCCGTTTAAATGAGTCAGTCTCCATGGAACTGTATGAGGATGCCCATTTAAATGAGTCAGTCTCCATGGAACTGTATGAGGATGCCCATTTAAATGAGTCAGTCTCCATGGAACTGCATGAGGATGCCCGTTTAAATGAGTCAGTCTCCATGGAACTGCATGAGGATGCCCGTTTAAATGAGTCAGTCTCCATGGAACTGTATGAGGATGCCATTATGAGGATGCCCATTTAAATGAGTCAGTCTCCATGGAGCTGTATGAGGATGCCCATTTAGATGAGTCCATCTCTATGGAACTGTATGAAGATGCCCATTTAAATGAGTCAGTCTCCATAGAACTGTATGAGGATGCCCATTTAGATGAGTCCATCTCTATGGAACTGTATGAAGATGCCCATATAAATGAGTCCATCACCATAGAACTGTATGAAGATGCCCATTTAAATGAGTCAGTCTCCATGGAGCTGTATGAGGATGCCCATTTAGATGAGTCCATCTCTATGGAACTGTATGAAGATGCCCATTTAAATGAGTCCATCACCATAGAACTGTATGAGGATGCCCATTTAGATGAGTCCATCTCTATGGAACTTTATGAAGATGCCCATTTAAATGAGTCCATCACCATAGAACTGTATGAAGATGCCCATTTAAATGAGTCAGTCTCCATGGAACTGTAGGAGGATGCCCATTTAAATGAGCCAGCCTCAATGGAACTGTGGGAGGATGCCCATTTAAATGAGTCAGTCTCCATGGAACTGTAGGAGGATGCCCATTTAAATGAGTCAGTCACCATGGAGCTGTATGAGGATGCCCATTTAAATGAGTCCATCTCTATGGAACTGTATGAAGATGCCCATTTAAATGAGTCAGTCTCCATAGAACTGTATGCGGATGCCCATTTAAATGAGTCAGTCTCCATGGAACTGTATGAGGATGCCCATTTAAATGAGTCCATCTCTATGGAACTGTATGAGGATGCCCATTTAAATGAGTCAGTCTCCATGGAACTGTAGGAGGATGCCCATTTAAATGAGTCCATCACCATAGAACTGTATGAACATGCCCATTTAAATGAGTCCATCACCATAGAGCTGTATGAAGATGCCCATTTAAATGAGTCCATCACCATAGAACTGTATGAAGATGCCCATTTAAATGAGTCCATCACCGTGGAACTGTATGAGGATGCCCATTTAAATGAGCCAGCCTCCATGGAACTGTATGAGGATGCCATTATGAGGATGCCCATTTAAATGAGTCAGTCTCCATGGAGCTGTAGGAGGATGCCCATTTAAATGAGTCCATCACCATAGAACTGTATGAACATGCCCATTTAAATGAGTCCATCACCATAGAACTATATGAAGATGCCCATTTAAATGAGTCCATCACCATAGAACTGTATGAAGATGCCCATTTAAATGAGTCCATCACCGTGGAACTGTATGAGGATGCCCATTTAAATGAGCCAGCCTCCATGGAACTGTATGAGGATGCCATTATGAGGATGCCCATTTAAATGAGTCAGTCTCCATGGAGCTGTAGGAGGATGGCCCATTTAAATGAGTCAGTCTCCATGGAAATGCATGAGGATGCCCATTTAAACGAGTCCATCACCATGGAACTGCATGAGGATGCCCATTTAAATGAGCCAGCCTCAATGGAACTGTATGAGGATGCCCATTTAAATGAGCCAGTCTCCATGGAACTGCCTGAGGATGCCCATTTAAATGAGTCAGTCTCCATGTAACTGTATGAGGATGCAATTATGAGGATGCCCATTTAAATGAGTCAGCCTCCATGGAACTGTATGAGGATGCCTGTTTAAATGAGTCAGTCTCCATGGAACTGTATGAGGATGCCATTATGAGGATGCCAATTTAAATGAGTCAGCCTCCATGGAACTGTATGAGGATGCCCGTTTAAATGAGTCAGTCTCCATGGAACTGTATGAGGATGCCATTATGAGGATGCCCATTTAAATGATTCAGCCTCCATGGAACTGTATGAGGATGCCTGTTTAAATGAGTCAGTCTCCATGGAACTGTATGAGGATGCCCATTTAAAGGAGTCCATCACCATGGAACTGCATGAGGATGCCCATTTAAATGAGCCAGCCTCAGTGGAACTGTGCGAGGATGCCCATTTAAATGAGTCAGCCTCAATGGAACTGTATGAGGATGCCCATTTAAATGAGTCAGTCTCCATGGAACTGTATGAGGATGCCATTATGAGGATGCCCATTTAAATGAGTCAGCCTCCATGGAACTGTATGAGGATGCCCGTTTAAATGAGTCAGTCTCGATGGAACTGTATGAGGATGCCCATTTAAATGAGTCAGTCTCCATGGAACTGTATGAGGATGCCATTATGAGGATGCCCATTTAAATGAGTCAGCCTCCATGGAACTGTATGAGGATGCCCATTTAAATGAGTCAGTCTACATCGAACTGTATGAGGATGCCATTATGAGGATGCCCATTTAAATGAGTCAGCCTCCATGGAACTGTATGAGGATGCCCGTTTAAATGAGTCAGTCTCCATGGAACTGTAGGAGGATGCCCATTTAAATGAGCCAGCCTACATGGAACTGTATGAGGATTCCCGTTTAAATGAGTCAGTCTCCATGGAACTGTAGGAGGATGCCCATTTAAATGAGTCAGTCTCCATGGAACTGTATGAGGATGCCCATTTAAATGAGTCAGTCTCCATGGAACTGTATGAGGATGCCCGTTTAAATGAGTCAGTCTCCATGGAACTGTATGAGGATGCCATTATGAGGATGCCCATTTAAATGAGCCACCCTCAATGGAACTGTATGAGGATGCCCATTTAAATGAGCCACCCACAATGGAACTGTATGAGGATGCCCATTTAAATGAGCCAGCCTCCATGGAACTGTATGAGGATGCCATTATGAGGATGCCCATTTAAATGAGTCAGCCTCCATGGAACTGTATGAGGATGCCCATTTAAATGAGTTAGTCTCCATGGAACTGTATGAGGATGCCCGTTTAAATGAGTCAGTCTCCATGGAACTGTATGAGGATGCCCGTTTAAATGAGTCAGTCTCCATGGAACTGTATGAGGATGCCCATTTAAATGAGTCAGTCTCCATGGAACTGTATGAGAATGCCCATTTAAATGAGCCAGCCTCAATGGAACTGTATGAGGATGCCCATTTAAATGAGTCAGTCTCCATGGAACTGTATGAGGATGCCATTATGAGGATGCCCATTTAAATGAGTCAGCCTCCATGGAACTGTATGCGGATGCCCATTTAAATGAGTCAGTCTCCATGGAACTGTATGAGGATGCCCATTTAAATGAGTCAGTCTCCATGGAACTGTATGAGGACGCCCATTTAAATGAGTCCGTCTCTGTGGAACTGTATGAGGATGCCCATTTAAATGAGTCAGTCTCCATGGAACTGTGGGAGGATGCCCATTTAAATGAGTCAGTCTCCATGGAACTGTAGGAGGATGCCCTTTTAAATGAGCCAACCTCCATGGAACTGTGGGAGGATGCCCATTTAAATGAGTCAGTCTCCATGGAACTGTATGAGGATGCCCATTTCAATGAGTCAGTCTCCATGGAACTGTATGCGGATGCCCATTTAAATGAGTCAGTCTCCATGGAACTGTATGAGGATGCCCATTTAAATGAGTCAGTCTCCATGGAACTGCATGAGGATGCCCATTTAAATGAGTCCATCTCTATGGAACTGTATGAGGATGCCCATTTAAATGAGTCAGTCTCCATGGAACTGTAGGAAGATGCGCATTTAAATGAGCCAGCCTCCATGGAACTGTATGAGGATGCCCATTTAGATGAGTCCATCTCTATGGAACTGTATGTGGATGCCCATTTAAATGAGTCAGTCTCCATGGAACTGTATGAGGATGCCCATTTAAATGAGTCAGTCTCCATGGAGCTGTATGAGGATGCCCATTTAGATGAGTCCATCTGTATGGAACTGTATGAAGATGCCCATTTAAATGAGTTCATCACCATAGAACTGTATGAAGATGCCCATTTAAATGAGTCCATCACCATGGAACTGTATGAGGATGCCCATTTAAATGAGCCAGCCTCCATGGAGCTGCATGAGGATGCCCATTTAGATGAGTCCATCTCTATGGAACTGTATGAAGATGCCCATTTAAATGAGTCCATCACCATAGAACTGTATGAGGTTGCCCATTTAGATGAGTCCATCTCTATGGAACTGTATGTGGATGCCCATTTAAATGAGTCAGTCTCCATGGAACTGTATGAGGATGCCCATTTAAATGAGTCAGTCTCCATGGAACTGTATGAGGATGCCCATTTAAATGAGTCAGTCTCCATGGAGCTGCATGAGGATGCCCATTTAGATGAGTCCATCTCTATGGAACTGTATGTGGATGCCCATTTAAATGAGTCAGTCTCCATGGAACTGTATGAGGATGCCCATTTAAATGAGTCAGTCTCCATGGAGCTGCATGAGGATGCCCATTTAGATGAGTCCATCTCTATGGAACTGTATGAGGATGCCCATTTAAATGAGTCAGTCTCCATGGAACTGTATGAGGATGCCCATTTAAATGAGTCCATCACCATAGAACTGTATGAGGATGCCCATTTAGATGAGTCCATCTCTATGGAACTGTATGAAGATGCCCATTTAAATGAGTCCATCACCATAGAACTGTATGAAGATGCCCATTTAAATGAGCCAGCCTCCATGGAACTGTGGGAGGATGCCCATTTAAATGAGTCAGTCTCCATGGAACTGTATGAGGATGCCCATTTAAATGAGTCAGTCTCCATGGAACTGTATGAGGATACCCATTTAAATGAGTCCATCTCTATGGAACTGTAGAAGGATGCCCATTTAAATGAGTCCATCTCTATGGAACTGTATGAGGATGCCCATTTAAACGAGTCCATCACCATGGAACTGTATGAGGATGCCCATTTAAATGAGCCAGTCTCCATGGAACTGCATGAGGATGCCCATTTAAATGAGTCAGTCTCCATGGAACTGTATGAGGATGCCCATTTAAATGAGTCAGCCTCCATGGAACTGTATGAGGATGGCCATTTAAATGAGTCAGTCTCCATAGAACTGTATGAGGATGCCATTATGAGGATGCTCATTTAAATGAGTCAGCCTCAATGGAACTGTATGAGGATGCCCGTTTAAATGAGTCAGTCTCCATGGAACTGTATGAGGATGGCCATTTAAATGAGTCAGTCTCCATAGAACTATATGAGGATGCCATTATGAGGATGCCCATTTAAATGAGTCAGCCTCCATGGAACTGTAGGAGGATGCCCATTTAAATGAGCCAGCCTACATGGAACTGTATGAGGATTCCCGTTTAAATGAGTCAGTCTCCATGGAACTGTAGGAGGATGCCCATTTAAATGAGTCAGTCTCCATGGAACTGTATGAGGATGCCCATTTAAATGAGTCAGTCTCCATGGAACTGTATGAGGATGCCCGTTTAAATGAGTCAGTCTCCATGGAACTGTATGAGGATGCCCATTTAAATGAGCCAGCCTCCATGGAACTGTATGAGGATGCCATTATGAGGATGCCCATTTAAATGAGTCAGCCTCCATGGAACTGTATGAGGATGCCCATTTAAATGAGTTAGTCTCCATGGAACTGTATGAGGATGCCCGTTTAAATGAGTCAGTCTCCATGGAACTGTATGAGGATGCCCGTTTAAATGAGTCAGTCTCCATGGAACTGTATGAGGATGCCCATTTAAATGAGTCAGTCTCCATGGAACTGTATGAGAATGCCCATTTAAATGAGCCAGCCTCAATGGAACTGTATGAGGATGCCCATTTAAATGAGTCAGTCTCCATGGAACTGTATGAGGATGCCATTATGAGGATGCCCATTTAAATGAGTCAGCCTCCATGGAACTGTATGCGGATGCCCATTTAAATGAGTCAGTCTCCATGGAACTGTATGAGGATGCCCATTTAAATGAGTCCATCTCTATGGAACTGTATGAGGATGCCCATTTAAATGAGTCAGTCTCCATGGAACTGTAGGAGGATGCCCATTTAAATGAGTCAGTCTCCATGGAACTGTAGGAGGATGCCCTTTTAAATGAGCCAACCTCCATGGAACTGTGGGAGGATGCCCATTTAAATGAGTCAGTCTCCATGGAACTGTATGAGGATGCCCATTTAAATGAGTCAGTCTCCATAGAACTGTATGCGGATGCCCATTTAAATGAGTCAGTCTCCATGGAACTGTATGAGGATGCCCATTTAAATGAGTCAGTCTCCATGGAACTGTATGAGGATGCCCATTTAAATGAGTCCATCTCTATGGAACTGTATGAGTATGCCCATTTAAATGAGTCAGTCTCCATGGAACTGTAGGAAGATGCGCATTTAAATGAGCCAGCCTCCATGGAACTGTATGAGGATGCCCATTTAGATGAGTCCATCTCTATGGAACTGTATGTGGATGCCCATTTAAATGAGTCAGTCTCCATGGAACTGTATGAGGATGCCCATTTAAATGAGTCAGTCTCCATGGAGCTGTATGAGGATGCCCATTTAGATGAGTCCATCTGTATGGAACTGTATGAAGATGCCCATTTAAATGAGTTCATCACCATAGAACTGTATGAAGATGCCCATTTAAATGAGTCCATCACCATGGAACTGTATGAGGATGCCCATTTAAATGAGCCAGCCTCCATGGAGCTGCATGAGGATGCCCATTTAGATGAGTCCATCTCTATGGAACTGTATGAAGATGCCCATTTAAATGAGTCCATCACCATAGAACTGTATGAGGTTGCCCATTTAGATGAGTCCATCTCTATGGAACTGTATGTGGATGCCCATTTAAATGAGTCAGTCTCCATGGAACTGTATGAGGATGCCCATTTAAATGAGTCAGTCTCCATGGAACTGTATGAGGATGCCCATTTAAATGAGTCAGTCTCCATGGAGCTGCATGAGGATGCCCATTTAGATGAGTCCATCTCTATGGAACTGTATGTGGATGCCCATTTAAATGAGTCAGTCTCCATGGAACTGTATGAGGATGCCCATTTAAATGAGTCAGTCTCCATGGAGCTGCATGAGGATGCCCATTTAGATGAGTCCATCTCTATGGAACTGTATGACGATGCCCATTTAAATGAGTCCATCACCATAGAACTGTATGAGGATGCCCATTTAGATGAGTCCATCTCTATGGAACTGTATGAAGATGCCTATTTAAATGAGTCCATCACCATAGAACTGTATGAAGATGCCCATTTAAATGAGCCAGCCTCCATGGAACTGTGGGAGGATGCCCATTTAAATGAGTCAGTCTCCATGGAACTGTATGAGGATGCCCATTTAAATCAGTCAGTCTCCATGGAACTGTATGAGGATACCCATTTAAATGAGTCCATCTCTATGGAACTGTAGAAGGATGCCCATTTAAATGAGTCCATCTCTATGGAACTGTATGAGGATGCCCATTTAAACGAGTCCATCACCATGGAACTGTATGAGGATGCCCATTTAAATGAGCCAGTCTCCATGGAACTGCATGAGGATGCCCATTTAAATGAGTCAGTCTCCATGGAACTGTAGGAGGATGCCCATTTAAATGAGTCAGTCTCCATGGAACTGTATGAGGATGCCCATTTAAATGAGTCAGTCTCCATGGAACTGCATGAGGATGCCCGTTTAAATGAGTCAGTCTCCATGGAACTGTATGAGGATGCCATTATGAGGATGCCCATTTAAATGAGTCAGCCTCCATGAAACTGTATGAGGATGCCCGTTTAAATGAGTCAGTCTCCATGGAACTGTATGAGGATGCCCATTTAAATGAGTCAGTCTCCATGGAACTGTATGAGGATGCCCATTTAAATGAGTCAGTCTCCATGGAACTGCATGAGGATGCCCGTTTAAATGAGTCAGTCTCCATGGAACTGCATGAGGATGCCCGTTTAAATGAGTCAGTCTCCATGGAACTGTATGAGGATGCCATTATGAGGATGCCCATTTAAATGAGTCAGTCTCCATGGAGCTGTATGAGGATGCCCATTTAGATGAGTCCATCTCTATGGAACTGTATGAAGATGCCCATTTAAATGAGTCAGTCTCCATAGAACTGTATGAGGATGCCCATTTAGATGAGTCCATCTCTATGGAACTGTATGAAGATGCCCATATAAATGAGTCCATCACCATAGAACTGTATGAAGATGCCCATTTAAATGAGTCAGTCTCCATGGAGCTGTATGAGGATGCCCATTTAGATGAGTCCATCTCTATGGAACTTTATGAAGATGCCCATTTAAATGAGTCCATCACCATAGAACTGTATGAAGATGCCCATTTAAATGAGTCAGTCTCCATGGAACTGTAGGAGGATGCCCATTTAAATGAGCCAGCCTCAATGGAACTGTGGGAGGATGCCCATTTAAATGAGTCAGTCTCCATGGAACTGTAGGAGGATGCCCATTTAAATGAGTCAGTCACCATGGAGCTGTATGAGGATGCCCATTTAAATGAGTCCATCTCTATGGAACTGTATGAAGATGCCCATTTAAATGAGTCAGTCTCCATAGAACTGTATGCGGATGCCCATTTAAATGAGTCAGTCTCCATGGAACTGTATGAGGATGCCCATTTAAATGAGTCCATCTCTATGGAACTGTATGAGGATGCCCATTTAAATGAGTCAGTCTCCATGGAACTGTAGGAGGATGCCCATTTAAATGAGTCCATCACCATAGAACTGTATGAACATGCCCATTTAAATGAGTCCATCACCATAGAGCTGTATGAAGATGCCCATTTAAATGAGTCCATCACCATAGAACTGTATGAAGATGCCCATTTAAATGAGTCCATCACCGTGGAACTGTATGAGGATGCCCATTTAAATGAGTCAGTCTCCATGGAACTGCATGAGGATGCCCGTTTAAATGAGTCAGTCTCCATGGAACTGTATGAGGATGCCATTATGAGGATGCCCATTTAAATGAGTCAGCCTCCATGAAACTGTATGAGGATGCCCGTTTAAATGAGTCAGTCTCCATGGAACTGTATGAGGATGCCCATTTAAATGAGTCAGTCTCCATGGAACTGTATGAGGATGCCCATTTAAATGAGTCAGTCTCCATGGAACTGCATGAGGATGCCCGTTTAAATGAGTCAGTCTCCATGGAACTGCATGAGGATGCCCGTTTAAATGAGTCAGTCTCCATGGAACTGTATGAGGATGCCATTATGAGGATGCCCATTTAAATGAGTCAGTCTCCATGGAGCTGTATGAGGATGCCCATTTAGATGAGTCCATCTCTATGGAACTGTATGAAGATGCCCATTTAAATGAGTCAGTCTCCATAGAACTGTATGAGGATGCCCATTTAGATGAGTCCATCTCTATGGAACTGTATGAAGATGCCCATATAAATGAGTCCATCACCATAGAACTGTATGAAGATGCCCATTTAAATGAGTCAGTCTCCATGGAGCTGTATGAGGATGCCCATTTAGATGAGTCCATCTCTATGGAACTGTATGAAGATGCCCATTTAAATGAGTCCATCACCATAGAACTGTATGAGGATGCCCATTTAGATGAGTCCATCTCTATGGAACTTTATGAAGATGCCCATTTAAATGAGTCCATCACCATAGAACTGTATGAAGATGCCCATTTAAATGAGTCAGTCTCCATGGAACTGTAGGAGGATGCCCATTTAAATGAGCCAGCCTCAATGGAACTGTGGGAGGATGCCCATTTAAATGAGTCAGTCTCCATGGAACTGTAGGAGGATGCCCATTTAAATGAGTCAGTCACCATGGAGCTGTATGAGGATGCCCATTTAAATGAGTCCATCTCTATGGAACTGTATGAAGATGCCCATTTAAATGAGTCAGTCTCCATAGAACTGTATGCGGATGCCCATTTAAATGAGTCAGTCTCCATGGAACTGTATGAGGATGCCCATTTAAATGAGTCCATCTCTATGGAACTGTATGAGGATGCCCATTTAAATGAGTCAGTCTCCATGGAACTGTAGGAGGATGCCCATTTAAATGAGTCCATCACCATAGAACTGTATGAACATGCCCATTTAAATGAGTCCATCACCATAGAGCTGTATGAAGATGCCCATTTAAATGAGTCCATCACCATAGAACTGTATGAAGATGCCCATTTAAATGAGTCCATCACCGTGGAACTGTATGAGGATGCCCATTTAAATGAGCCAGCCTCCATGGAACTGTATGAGGATGCCATTATGAGGATGCCCATTTAAATGAGTCAGTCTCCATGGAGCTGTAGGAGGATGCCCATTTAAATGAGTCCATCACCATAGAACTGTATGAACATGCCCATTTAAATGAGTCCATCACCATAGAACTATATGAAGATGCCCATTTAAATGAGTCCATCACCATAGAACTGTATGAAGATGCCCATTTAAATGAGTCCATCACCGTGGAACTGTATGAGGATGCCCATTTAAATGAGCCAGCCTCCATGGAACTGTATGAGGATGCCATTATGAGGATGCCCATTTAAATGAGTCAGTCTCCATGGAGCTGTAGGAGGATGGCCCATTTAAATGAGTCAGTCTCCATGGAAATGCATGAGGATGCCCATTTAAACGAGTCCATCACCATGGAACTGCATGAGGATACCCATTTAAATGAGCCAGCCTCAATGGAACTGTATGAGGATGCCCATTTAAATGAGCCAGTCTCCATGGAACTGCCTGAGGATGCCCATTTAAATGAGTCAGTCTCCATGTAACTGTATGAGGATGCAATTATGAGGATGCCCATTTAAATGAGTCAGCCTCCATGGAACTGTATGAGGATGCCTGTTTAAATGAGTCAGTCTCCATGGAACTGTATGAGGATGCCATTATGAGGATGCCAATTTAAATGAGTCAGCCTCCATGGAACTGTATGAGGATGCCCGTTTAAATGAGTCAGTCTCCATGGAACTGTATGAGGATGCCATTATGAGGATGCCCATTTAAATGATTCAGCCTCCATGGAACTGTATGAGGATGCCTGTTTAAATGAGTCAGTCTCCATGGAACTGTATGAGGATGCCCATTTAAAGGAGTCCATCACCATGGAACTGCATGAGGATGCCCATTTAAATGAGCCAGCCTCAGTGGAACTGTGCGAGGATGCCCATTTAAATGAGTCAGCCTCAATGGAACTGTATGAGGATGCCCATTTAAATGAGTCAGTCTCCATGGAACTGTATGAGGATGCCATTATGAGGATGCCCATTTAAATGAGTCAGCCTCCATGGAACTGTATGAGGATGCCCGTTTAAATGAGTCAGTCTCGATGGAACTGTATGAGGATGCCCATTTAAATGAGTCAGTCTCCATGGAACTGTATGAGGATGCCATTATGAGGATGCCCATTTAAATGAGTCAGCCTCCATGGAACTGTATGAGGATGCCCATTTAAATGAGTCAGTCTACATCGAACTGTATGAGGATGCCATTATGAGGATGCCCATTTAAATGAGTCAGCCTCCATGGAACTGTATGAGGATGCCCGTTTAAATGAGTCAGTCTCCATGGAACTGTAGGAGGATGCCCATTTAAATGAGCCAGCCTACATGGAACTGTATGAGGATTCCCGTTTAAATGAGTCAGTCTCCATGGAACTGTAGGAGGATGCCCATTTAAATGAGTCAGTCTCCATGGAACTGTATGAGGATGCCCATTTAAATGAGTCAGTCTCCATGGAACTGTATGAGGATGCCCGTTTAAATGAGTCAGTCTCCATGGAACTGTATGAGGATGCCATTATGAGGATGCCCATTTAAATGAGCCACCCTCAATGGAACTGTATGAGGATGCCCATTTAAATGAGCCACCCACAATGGAACTGTATGAGGATGCCCATTTAAATGAGCCAGCCTCCATGGAACTGTATGAGGATGCCATTATGAGGATGCCCATTTAAATGAGTCAGCCTCCATGGAACTGTATGAGGATGCCCATTTAAATGAGTTAGTCTCCATGGAACTGTATGAGGATGCCCGTTTAAATGAGTCAGTCTCCATGGAACTGTATGAGGATGCCCGTTTAAATGAGTCAGTCTCCATGGAACTGTATGAGGATGCCCATTTAAATGAGTCAGTCTCCATGGAACTGTATGAGAATGCCCATTTAAATGAGCCAGCCTCAATGGAACTGTATGAGGATGCCCATTTAAATGAGTCAGTCTCCATGGAACTGTATGAGGATGCCATTATGAGGATGCCCATTTAAATGAGTCAGCCTCCATGGAACTGTATGCGGATGCCCATTTAAATGAGTCAGTCTCCATGGAACTGTATGAGGATGCCCATTTAAATGAGTCAGTCTCCATGGAACTGTATGAGGACGCCCATTTAAATGAGTCCATCTCTATGGAACTGTATGAGGATGCCCATTTAAATGAGTCAGTCTCCATGGAACTGTAGGAGGATGCCCATTTAAATGAGTCAGTCTCCATGGAACTGTAGGAGGATGCCCTTTTAAATGAGCCAACCTCCATGGAACTGTGGGAGGATGCCCATTTAAATGAGTCAGTCTCCATGGAACTGTATGAGGATGCCCATTTAAATGAGTCAGTCTCCATAGAACTGTATGCGGATGCCCATTTAAATGAGTCAGTCTCCATGGAACTGTATGAGGATGCCCATTTAAATGAGTCAGTCTCCATGGAACTGTATGAGGATGCCCATTTAAATGAGTCCATCTCTATGGAACTGTATGAGGATGCCCATTTAAATGAGTCAGTCTCCATGGAACTGTAGGAAGATGCGCATTTAAATGAGCCAGCCTCCATGGAACTGTATGAGGATGCCCATTTAGATGAGTCCATCTCTATGGAACTGTATGTGGATGCCCATTTAAATGAGTCAGTCTCCATGGAACTGTATGAGGATGCCCATTTAAATGAGTCAGTCTCCATGGAGCTGTATGAGGATGCCCATTTAGATGAGTCCATCTGTATGGAACTGTATGAAGATGCCCATTTAAATGAGTTCATCACCATAGAACTGTATGAAGATGCCCATTTAAATGAGTCCATCACCATGGAACTGTATGAGGATGCCCATTTAAATGAGCCAGCCTCCATGGAGCTGCATGAGGATGCCCATTTAGATGAGTCCATCTCTATGGAACTGTATGAAGATGCCCATTTAAATGAGTCCATCACCATAGAACTGTATGAGGTTGCCCATTTAGATGAGTCCATCTCTATGGAACTGTATGTGGATGCCCATTTAAATGAGTCAGTCTCCATGGAACTGTATGAGGATGCCCATTTAAATGAGTCAGTCTCCATGGAACTGTATGAGGATGCCCATTTAAATGAGTCAGTCTCCATGGAGCTGCATGAGGATGCCCATTTAGATGAGTCCATCTCTATGGAACTGTATGTGGATGCCCATTTAAATGAGTCAGTCTCCATGGAACTGTATGAGGATGCCCATTTAAATGAGTCAGTCTCCATGGAGCTGCATGAGGATGCCCATTTAGATGAGTCCATCTCTATGGAACTGTATGAGGATGCCCATTTAAATGAGTCAGTCTCCATGGAACTGTATGAGGATGCCCATTTAAATGAGTCCATCACCATAGAACTGTATGAGGATGCCCATTTAGATGAGTCCATCTCTATGGAACTGTATGAAGATGCCCATTTAAATGAGTCCATCACCATAGAACTGTATGAAGATGCCCATTTAAATGAGCCAGCCTCCATGGAACTGTGGGAGGATGCCCATTTAAATGAGTCAGTCTCCATGGAACTGTATGAGGATGCCCATTTAAATGAGTCAGTCTCCATGGAACTGTATGAGGATACCCATTTAAATGAGTCAGTCTCCATGGAACTGTATGAGGATGGCCATTTAAATGAGTCAGTCTCCATAGAACTGTATGAGGATGCCATTATGAGGATGCTCATTTAAATGAGTCAGCCTCAATGGAACTGTATGAGGATGCCCATTTAAATGAGTCCATCACCATAGAACTGTATGAGGATGCCCATTTAGATGAGTCCATCTCTATGGAACTGTAGAAGGATGCCCATTTAAATGAGTCCATCTCTATGGAACTGTATGAGGATGCCCATTTAAATGAGTCAGTCTCCATGGAACTGTATGAGGATGCCCATTTAAATGAGTCCATCACCATAGAACTGTATGAGGATGCCCATTTAGATGAGTCCATCTCTATGGAACTGTAGAAGGATGCCCATTTAAATGAGTCCATCTCTATGGAACTGTATGAGGATGCCCATTTAAACGAGTCCATCACCATGGAACTGTATGAGGATGCCCATTTAAATGAGCCAGTCTCCATGGAACTGCATGAGGATGCCCATTTAAATGAGTCAGTCTCCATGGAACTGTATGAGGATGCCCATTTAAATGAGTCAGCCTCCATGGAACTGTATGAGGATGGCCATTTAAATGAGTCAGTCTCCATAGAACTGTATGAGGATGCCATTATGAGGATGCTCATTTAAATGAGTCAGCCTCAATGGAACTGTATGAGGATGCCCGTTTAAATGAGTCAGTCTTCATGGAACTGTATGAGGATGGCCATTTAAATGAGTCAGTCTCCATAGAACTATATGAGGATGCCATTATGAGGATGCCCATTTAAATGAGTCAGCCTCCATGGAACTGTAGGAGGATGCCCATTTAAATGAGCCAGCCTACATGGAACTGTATGAGGATTCCCGTTTAAATGAGTCAGTCTCCATGGAACTGTAGGAGGATGCCCATTTAAATGAGTCAGTCTCCATGGAACTGTATGAGGATGCCCATTTAAATGAGTCAGTCTCCATGGAACTGTATGAGGATGCCCGTTTAAATGAGTCAGTCTCCATGGAACTGTATGAGGATGCCCATTTAAATGAGCCAGCCTCCATGGAACTGTATGAGGATGCCATTATGAGGATGCCCATTTAAATGAGTCAGCCTCCATGGAACTGTATGAGGATGCCCATTTAAATGAGTTAGTCTCCATGGAACTGTATGAGGATGCCCGTTTAAATGAGTCAGTCTCCATGGAACTGTATGAGGATGCCCGTTTAAATGAGTCAGTCTCCATGGAACTGTATGAGGATGCCCATTTAAATGAGTCAGTCTCCATGGAACTGTATGAGAATGCCCATTTAAATGAGCCAGCCTCAATGGAACTGTATGAGGATGCCCATTTAAATGAGTCAGTCTCCATGGAACTGTATGAGGATGCCATTATGAGGATGCCCATTTAAATGAGTCAGCCTCCATGGAACTGTATGCGGATGCCCATTTAAATGAGTCAGTCTCCATGGAACTGTATGAGGATGCCCATTTAAATGAGTCAGTCTCCATGGAACTGTATGAGGATGCCCATTTAAATGAGTCCATCTCTATGGAACTGTATGAGGATGCCCATTTAAATGAGTCAGTCTCCATGGAACTGTAGGAGGATGCCCATTTAAATGAGTCAGTCTCCATGGAACTGTAGGAGGATGCCCTTTTAAATGAGCCAACCTCCATGGAACTGTGGGAGGATGCCCATTTAAATGAGTCAGTCTCCATGGAACTGTATGAGGATGCCCATTTAAATGAGTCAGTCTCCATAGAACTGTATGCGGATGCCCATTTAAATGAGTCAGTCTCCATGGAACTGTATGAGGATGCCCATTTAAATGAGTCAGTCTCCATGGAACTGTATGAGTATGCCCATTTAAATGAGTCAGTCTCCATGGAACTGTAGGAAGATGCGCATTTAAATGAGCCAGCCTCCATGGAACTGTATGAGGATGCCCATTTAGATGAGTCCATCTCTATGGAACTGTATGTGGATGCCCATTTAAATGAGTCAGTCTCCATGGAACTGTATGAGGATGCCCATTTAAATGAGTCAGTCTCCATGGAGCTGTATGAGGATGCCCATTTAGATGAGTCCATCTGTATGGAACTGTATGAAGATGCCCATTTAAATGAGTTCATCACCATAGAACTGTATGAAGATGCCCATTTAAATGAGTCCATCACCATGGAACTGTATGAGGATGCCCATTTAAATGAGCCAGCCTCCATGGAGCTGCATGAGGATGCCCATTTAGATGAGTCCATCTCTATGGAACTGTATGAAGATGCCCATTTAAATGAGTCCATCACCATAGAACTGTATGAGGTTGCCCATTTAGATGAGTCCATCTCTATGGAACTGTATGTGGATGCCCATTTAAATGAGTCAGTCTCCATGGAACTGTATGAGGATGCCCATTTAAATGAGTCAGTCTCCATGGAACTGTATGAGGATGCCCATTTAAATGAGTCAGTCTCCATGGAGCTGCATGAGGATGCCCATTTAGATGAGTCCATCTCTATGGAACTGTATGTGGATGCCCATTTAAATGAGTCAGTCTCCATGGAACTGTATGAGGATGCCCATTTAAATGAGTCAGTCTCCATGGAGCTGCATGAGGATGCCCATTTAGATGAGTCCATCTCTATGGAACTGTATGAAGATGCCCATTTAAATGAGTCCATCACCATAGAACTGTATGAGGATGCCCATTTAGATGAGTCCATCTCTATGGAACTGTATGAAGATGCCCATTTAAATGAGTCCATCACCATAGAACTGTATGAAGATGCCCATTTAAATGAGCCAGCCTCCATGGAACTGTGGGAGGATGCCCATTTAAATGAGTCAGTCTCCATGGAACTGTATGAGGATGCCCATTTAAATCAGTCAGTCTCCATGGAACTGTATGAGGATACCCATTTAAATGAGTCCATCTCTATGGAACTGTAGAAGGATGCCCATTTAAATGAGTCCATCTCTATGGAACTGTATGAGGATGCCCATTTAAACGAGTCCATCACCATGGAACTGTATGAGGATGCCCATTTAAATGAGCCAGTCTCCATGGAACTGCATGAGGATGCCCATTTAAATGAGTCAGTCTCCATGGAACTGTATGAGGATGCCCATTTAAATGAGTCAGCCTCCATGGAACTGTATGAGGATGGCCATTTAAATGAGTCAGTCTCCATAGAACTGTATGAGGATGCCATTATGAGGATGCTCATTTAAATGAGTCAGCCTCCATGGAACTGTATGAGGATGCCCGTTTAAATGAGTCAGTCTCCATGGAACTGTATGAGGATGGCCATTTAAATGAGTCAGTCTCCATAGAACTGTATGAGGATGCCATTATGAGGATGCCCATTTAAATGAGTCAGCCTCCATGGAACTGTACGAGGATGCCCATTTAAATGAGTCAGCCTCCATGGAACTGTATGCGGATGCCCATTTAAATGAGTCAGTCTCCATGGAGCTGTATGAGGATGCCCATTTAAATGAGTCAGTCTCCATGGAACTGAATGAGGATGCCATTATGAGGATGCCCATTTAAATGAGTCAGCCTCCATGGAACTGTATGAGGATGCCCGTTTAAATGAGTCAGTCTCCATGGAACTGTATGAGGATGCCCATTTAAATGAGTGAGTCTCCATGGAACTTTATGAGGATGCCATTATGAGGATGCCCATTTAAATGAGTCAGCCTCCATGGAACTGTATGAGGATGCCCGTGTAAATGAGTCAGTCTCCATGGAACTGTATGAGGATGCCATTATGAGGATGCCCATTTAAATGAGTCAGCCTCCATGGAACTGTATGAGGATGCCTGTTTAAATGAGTCAGTCTCCATGGAACTGTATGAAGATGCCCATTTAAATGAGCCAGCCTCCATGGAACTGCATGAGGATGCCCGTTTAAATGAGTCAGTCTCCATGGAACTGTATGAGGATGCCCATTTAAATGAGTCCATCTCTATGGAACTGTATGAGGATGCCCATTTAAATGAGTCCATCTCTATGGAACTGTATGAAGATGCCCATTTAAATGAGCCAGCCTCCATGGAACTGCATGAGGATGCACGTTTAAATGAGTCAGTCTCCATGGAACTGTATGAGGATACCCATTTAAATGAGTCAGCCTCCATGGAACTGTAGGAGGATGCCCATTTAAATGAGTCAGTCTCCATGGAACTGTATGAGGATGCCATTATGAGGATGCCCATTTAAATGAGCCACCCTCAATGGAACTGTATGAGGATGCCCATTTAAATGAGCCACCCACAATGGAACTGTATGAGGATGCCCATTTAAATGAGCCAGCCTCCATGGAACTGTATGAGGATGCCATTATGAGGATGCCCATTTAAATGAGTCAGCCTCCATGGAACTGTATGAGGATGCCCATTTAAATGAGTTAGTCTCCATGGAACTGTATGAGGATGCCCGTTTAAATGAGTCAGTCTCCATGGAACTGTATGAGGATGCCCGTTTAAATGAGTCAGTCTCCATGGAACTGTATGAGGATGCCCATTTAAATGAGTCAGTCTCCATGGAACTGTATGAGAATGCCCATTTAAATGAGCCAGCCTCGATGGAACTGTATGAGGATGCCCATTTAAATGAGTCAGTCTCCATAGAACTGTATGAGGATGCCATTATGAGGATGCCCATTTAAATGAGTCAGCCTCCATGGAACTGTATGCGGATGCCCATTTAAATGAGTCAGTCTCCATGGAACTGTATGAGGATGCCCATTTAAATGAGTCAGTCTCCATGGAACTGTATGAGGATGCCCATTTAAATGAGTCCATCTCTATGGAACTGTATGAGGATGCCCATTTAAATGAGTCAGTCTCCATGGAACTGTAGGAGGATGCCCATTTAAATGAGTCAGTCTCCATGGAACTGTAGGAGGATGCCCTTTTAAATGAGCCAACCTCCATGGAACTGTGGGAGGATGCCCATTTAAATGAGTCAGTCTCCATGGAACTGTATGAGGATGCCCATTTAAATGAGTCAGTCTCCATAGAACTGTATGCGGATGCCCATTTAAATGAGTCAGTCTCCATGGAACTGTATGAGGATGCCCATTTAAATGAGTCAGTCTCCATGGAACTGTATGAGGATGCCCATTTAAATGAGTCCATCTCTATGGAACTGTATGAGGATGCCCATTTAAATGAGTCAGTCTCCATGGAACTGTAGGAAGATGCGCATTTAAATGAGCCAGCCTCCATGGAACTGTATGAGGATGCCCATTTAGATGAGTCCATCTCTATGGAACTGTATGTGGATGCCCATTTAAATGAGTCAGTCTCCATGGAACTGTATGAGGATGCCCATTTAAATGAGTCAGTCTCCATGGAGCTGTATGAGGATGCCCATTTAGATGAGTCCATCTGTATGGAACTGTATGAAGATGCCCATTTAAATGAGTTCATCACCATAGAACTGTATGAAGATGCCCATTTAAATGAGTCCATCACCATGGAACTGTATGAGGATGCCCATTTAAATGAGCCAGCCTCCATGGAGCTGCATGAGGATGCCCATTTAGATGAGTCCATCTCTATGGAACTGTATGAAGATGCCCATTTAAATGAGTCCATCACCATAGAACTGTATGAGGTTGCCCATTTAGATGAGTCCATCTCTATGGAACTGTATGTGGATGCCCATTTAAATGAGTCAGTCTCCATGGAACTGTATGAGGATGCCCATTTAAATGAGTCAGTCTCCATGGAACTGTATGAGGATGCCCATTTAAATGAGTCAGTCTCCATGGAGCTGCATGAGGATGCCCATTTAGATGAGTCCATCTCTATGGAACTGTATGTGGATGCCCATTTAAATGAGTCAGTCTCCATGGAACTGTATGAGGATGCCCATTTAAATGAGTCAGTCTCCATGGAGCTGCATGAGGATGCCCATTTAGATGAGTCCATCTCTATGGAACTGTATGAGGATGCCCATTTAAATGAGTCAGTCTCCATGGAACTGTATGAGGATGCCCATTTAAATGAGTCCATCACCATAGAACTGTATGAGGATGCCCATTTAGATGAGTCCATCTCTATGGAACTGTATGAAGATGCCCATTTAAATGAGTCCATCACCATAGAACTGTATGAAGATGCCCATTTAAATGAGCCAGCCTCCATGGAACTGTGGGAGGATGCCCATTTAAATGAGTCAGTCTCCATGGAACTGTATGAGGATGCCCATTTAAATGAGTCAGTCTCCATGGAACTGTATGAGGATACCCATTTAAATGAGTCCATCTCTATGGAACTGTAGAAGGATGCCCATTTAAATGAGTCCATCTCTATGGAACTGTATGAGGATGCCCATTTAAACGAGTCCATCACCATGGAACTGTATGAGGATGCCCATTTAAATGAGCCAGTCTCCATGGAACTGCATGAGGATGCCCATTTAAATGAGTCAGTCTCCATGGAACTGTATGAGGATGCCCATTTAAATGAGTCAGCCTCCATGGAACTGTATGAGGATGGCCATTTAAATGAGTCAGTCTCCATAGAACTGTATGAGGATGCCATTATGAGGATGCTCATTTAAATGAGTCAGCCTCAATGGAACTGTATGAGGATGCCCGTTTAAATGAGTCAGTCTCGATGGAACTGTATGAGGATGGCCATTTAAATGAGTCAGTCTCCATAGAACTATATGAGGATGCCATTATGAGGATGCCCATTTAAATGAGTCAGCCTCCATGGAACTGTAGGAGGATGCCCATTTAAATGAGCCAGCCTACATGGAACTGTATGAGGATTCCCGTTTAAATGAGTCAGTCTCCATGGAACTGTAGGAGGATGCCCATTTAAATGAGTCAGTCTCCATGGAACTGTATGAGGATGCCCATTTAAATGAGTCAGTCTCCATGGAACTGTATGAGGATGCCCGTTTAAATGAGTCAGTCTCCATGGAACTGTATGAGGATGCCCATTTAAATGAGCCAGCCTCCATGGAACTGTATGAGGATGCCATTATGAGGATGCCCATTTAAATGAGTCAGCCTCCATGGAACTGTATGAGGATGCCCATTTAAATGAGTTAGTCTCCATGGAACTGTATGAGGATGCCCGTTTAAATGAGTCAGTCTCCCTGGAACTGTATGAGGATGCCCGTTTAAATGAGTCAGTCTCCATGGAACTGTATGAGGATGCCCATTTAAATGAGTCAGTCTCCATGGAACTGTATGAGAATGCCCATTTAAATGAGCCAGCCTCAATGGAACTGTATGAGGATGCCCATTTAAATGAGTCAGTCTCCATGGAACTGTATGAGGATGCCATTATGAGGATGCCCATTTAAATGAGTCAGCCTCCATGGAACTGTATGCGGATGCCCATTTAAATGAGTCAGTCTCCATGGAACTGTATGAGGATGCCCATTTAAATGAGTCAGTCTCCATGGAACTGTATGAGGATGCCCATTTAAATGAGTCCATCTCTATGGAACTGTATGAGGATGCCCATTTAAATGAGTCAGTCTCCATGGAACTGTAGGAGGATGCCCATTTAAATGAGTCAGTCTCCATGGAACTGTAGGAGGATGCCCTTTTAAATGAGCCAACCTCCATGGAACTGTGGGAGGATGCCCATTTAAATGAGTCAGTCTCCATGGAACTGTATGAGGATGCCCATTTAAATGAGTCAGTCTCCATAGAACTGTATGCGGATGCCCATTTAAATGAGTCAGTCTCCATGGAACTGTATGAGGATGCCCATTTAAATGAGTCAGTCTCCATGGAACTGTATGAGTATGCCCATTTAAATGAGTCAGTCTCCATGGAACTGTAGGAAGATGCGCATTTAAATGAGCCAGCCTCCATGGAACTGTATGAGGATGCCCATTTAGATGAGTCCATCTCTATGGAACTGTATGTGGATGCCCATTTAAATGAGTCAGTCTCCATGGAACTGTATGAGGATGCCCATTTAAATGAGTCAGTCTCCATGGAGCTGTATGAGGATGCCCATTTAGATGAGTCCATCTGTATGGAACTGTATGAAGATGCCCATTTAAATGAGTTCATCACCATAGAACTGTATGAAGATGCCCATTTAAATGAGTCCATCACCATGGAACTGTATGAGGATGCCCATTTAAATGAGCCAGCCTCCATGGAGCTGCATGAGGATGCCCATTTAGATGAGTCCATCTCTATGGAACTGTATGAAGATGCCCATTTAAATGAGTCCATCACCATAGAACTGTATGAGGTTGCCCATTTAGATGAGTCCATCTCTATGGAACTGTATGTGGATGCCCATTTAAATGAGTCAGTCTCCATGGAACTGTATGAGGATGCCCATTTAAATGAGTCAGTCTCCATGGAACTGTATGAGGATGCCCATTTAAATGAGTCAGTCTCCATGGAGCTGCATGAGGATGCCCATTTAGATGAGTCCATCTCTATGGAACTGTATGTGGATGCCCATTTAAATGAGTCAGTCTCCATGGAACTGTATGAGGATGCCCATTTAAATGAGTCAGTCTCCATGGAGCTGCATGAGGATGCCCATTTAGATGAGTCCATCTCTATGGAACTGTATGAAGATGCCCATTTAAATGAGTCCATCACCATAGAACTGTATGAGGATGCCCATTTAGATGAGTCCATCTCTATGGAACTGTATGAAGATGCCCATTTAAATGAGTCCATCACCATAGAACTGTATGAAGATGCCCATTTAAATGAGCCAGCCTCCATGGAACTGTGGGAGGATGCCCATTTAAATGAGTCAGTCTCCATGGAACTGTATGAGGATGCCCATTTAAATCAGTCAGTCTCCATGGAACTGTATGAGGATACCCATTTAAATGAGTCCATCTCTATGGAACTGTAGAAGGATGCCCATTTAAATGAGTCCATCTCTATGGAACTGTATGAGGATGCCCATTTAAACGAGTCCATCACCATGGAACTGTATGAGGATGCCCATTTAAATGAGCCAGTCTCCATGGAACTGCATGAGGATGCCCATTTAAATGAGTCAGTCTCCATGGAACTGTATGAGGATGCCCATTTAAATGAGTCAGCCTCCATGGAACTGTATGAGGATGGCCATTTAAATGAGTCAGTCTCCATAGAACTGTATGAGGATGCCATTATGAGGATGCTCATTTAAATGAGTCAGCCTCCATGGAACTGTATGAGGATGCCCGTTTAAATGAGTCAGTCTCCATGGAACTGTATGAGGATGGCCATTTAAATGAGTCAGTCTCCATAGAACTGTATGAGGATGCCATTATGAGGATGCCCATTTAAATGAGTCAGCCTCCATGGAACTGTACGAGGATGCCCATTTAAATGAGTCAGCCTCCATGGAACTGTATGCGGATGCCCATTTAAATGAGTCAGTCTCCATGGAGCTGTATGAGGATGCCCATTTAAATGAGTCAGTCTCCATGGAACTGAATGAGGATGCCATTATGAGGATGCCCATTTAAATGAGTCAGCCTCCATGGAACTGTATGAGGATGCCCGTTTAAATGAGTCAGTCTCCATGGAACTGTATGAGGATGCCCATTTAAATGAGTGAGTCTCCATGGAACTTTATGAGGATGCCATTATGAGGATGCCCATTTAAATGAGTCAGCCTCCATGGAACTGTATGAGGATGCCCGTGTAAATGAGTCAGTCTCCATGGAACTGTATGAGGATGCCATTATGAGGATGCCCATTTAAATGAGTCAGCCTCCATGGAACTGTATGAGGATGCCTGTTTAAATGAGTCAGTCTCCATGGAACTGTATGAAGATGCCCATTTAAATGAGCCAGCCTCCATGGAACTGCATGAGGATGCCCGTTTAAATGAGTCAGTCTCCATGGAACTGTATGAGGATGCCCATTTAAATGAGTCCATCTCTATGGAACTGTATGAGGACGCCCATTTAAATGAGTCCATCTCTATGGAACTGTATGAAGATGCCCATTTAAATGAGCCAGCCTCCATGGAACTGCATGAGGATGCACGTTTAAATGAGTCAGTCTCCATGGAACTGTATGAGGATACCCATTTAAATGAGTCAGCCTCCATGGAACTGTAGGAGGATGCCCATTTAAATGAGTCAGTCTCCATGGAACTGTATGAGGATGCCATTATGAGGATGCCCATTTAAATGAGCCACCCTCAATGGAACTGTATGAGGATGCCCATTTAAATGAGCCACCCACAATGGAACTGTATGAGGATGCCCATTTAAATGAGCCAGCCTCCATGGAACTGTATGAGGATGC
The DNA here is from genome assembly GCF_040938575.1 of Ambystoma mexicanum. Classification (NCBI taxonomy): domain Eukaryota; kingdom Metazoa; phylum Chordata; class Amphibia; order Caudata; family Ambystomatidae; genus Ambystoma; species Ambystoma mexicanum. The sequence continues at coordinate 52,469,882 of NC_090930.1, read as the reverse complement.
CATTATGAGGATGCCCATTTAAATGAGTCAGCCTCCATGGAACTGTATGAGGATGCCCATTTAAATGAGTTAGTCTCCATGGAACTGTATGAGGATGCCCGTTTAAATGAGTCAGTCTCCATGGAACTGTATGAGGATGCCCGTTTAAATGAGTCAGTCTCCATGGAACTGTATGAGGATGCCCATTTAAATGAGTCAGTCTCCATGGAACTGTATGAGAATGCCCATTTAAATGAGCCAGCCTCGATGGAACTGTATGAGGATGCCCATTTAAATGAGTCAGTCTCCATAGAACTGTATGAGGATGCCCATTTAAATGAGTCAGCCTCCATGGAACTGTATGCGGATGCCCATTTAAATGAGTCAGTCTCCATGGAACTGTATGAGGATGCCCATTTAAATGAGTCAGTCTCCATGGAACTGTATGAGGATGCCCATTTAAATGAGTCCATCTCTATGGAACTGTATGAGGATGCCCATTTAAATGAGTCAGTCTCCATGGAACTGTAGGAGGATGCCCATTTAAATGAGTCAGTCTCCATGGAACTGTAGGAGGATGCCCTTTTAAATGAGCCAACCTCCATGGAACTGTGGGAGGATGCCCATTTAAATGAGTCAGTCTCCATGGAACTGTATGAGGATGCCCATTTAAATGAGTCAGTCTCCATAGAACTGTATGCGGATGCCCCTTTAAATGAGTCAGTCTCCATGGAACTGTATGAGGATGCCCATTTAAATGAGTCAGTCTCCATGGAACTGTATGAGGATGCCCATTTAAATGAGTCCATCTCTATGGAACTGTATGAGGATGCCCATTTAAATGAGTCAGTCTCCATGGAACTGTAGGAAGATGCCCATTTAAATGAGCCAGCCTCCATGGAACTGTATGAGGATGCCCATTTAGATGAGTCCATCTCTATGGAACTGTATGTGGATGTCCATTTAAATGAGTCAGTCTCCATGGAACTGTATGAGGATGCCCATTTAAATGAGTCAGTCTCCATGGAGCTGTATGAGGATGCCCATTTAGATGAGTCCATCTGTATGGAACTGTATGAAGATGCCCATTTAAATGAGTTCATCACCATAGAACTGTATGAAGATGCCCATTTAAATGAGTCCATCACCATGGAACTGTATGAGGATGCCCATTTAAATGAGCCAGCCTCCATGGAGCTGCATGAGGATGCCCATTTAGATGAGTCCATCTCTATGGAACTGTATGAAGATGCCCATTTAAATGAGTCCATCACCATAGAACTGTATGAGGATGCCCATTTAGATGAGTCCATCTCTATGGAACTGTATGTGGATGCCCATTTAAATGAGTCAGTCTCCATGGAACTGTATGAGGATGCCCATTTAAATGAGTCAGTCTCCATGGAACTGTATGAGGATGCCCATTTAAATGAGTCAGTCTCCATGGAGCTGCATGAGGATGCCCATTTAGATGAGTCCATCTCTATGGAACTGTATGTGGATGCCCATTTAAATGAGTCAGTCTCCATGGAACTGTATGAGGATGCCCATTTAAATGAGTCAGTCTCCATGGAGCTGCATGAGGATGCCCATTTAGATGAGTCCATCTCTATGGAACTGTATGAAGATGCCCATTTAAATTAGTCCATCACCATAGAACTGTATGAGGATGCCCATTTAGATGAGTCCATCTCTATGGAACTGTATGAAGATGCCCATTTAAATGAGTCCATCACCATAGAACTGTATGAAGATGCCCATTTAAATGAGCCAGCCTCCATGGAACTGTGGGAGGATGCCCATTTAAATGAGTCAGTCTCCATGGAACTGTATGAGGATGCCCATTTAAATGAGTCCATCTCTATGGAACTGTAGTAGGATGCCCATTTAAATGAGTCCATCTCTATGGAACTGTATGAGGATGCCCATTTAAACGAGTCCATCACCATGGAACTGTATGAGGATGCCCATTTAAATGAGCCAGTCTCCATGGAACTGCATGAGGATGCCCATTTAAATGAGTCAGTCTCCATGGAACTGTATGAGGATGCCCATTTAAATGAGTCAGCCTCCATGGAACTGTATGAGGATGGCCATTTAAATGAGTCAGTCTCCGTAGAACTGTATGAGGATGCCATTATGAGGATGCTCATTTAAATGAGTCAGCCTCCATGGAACTGTATGAGGATGCCCGTTTAAATGAGCCAGTCTCCATGGAACTGCATGAGGATGCCAATTTAAATGAGTCAGTCTCCATGGAACTGTATGAGGATGCCCATTTAAATGAGTCAGCCTCCATGGAACTGTATGAGGATGCCCATTTAAATGAGTCAGTCTCCATGGAACTGTATGAGGATGCCATTATGAGGATGCTCATTTAAATGAGTCAGTCTCCATGGAACTGTATGAGGATGCCATTATGAGGATGCTCATTTAAATGAGTCAGCCTCCATGGAACTGTATGAGGATGCCCGTTTAAATGAGTCAGTCTCCATAGAACTGTATGCGGATGCCCATTTAAATGAGTCAGTCTCCATGGAACTGTATGAGGATGCCCATTTAAATGAGTCAGTCTCCATGGAACTGTATGAGGATGCCATTATGAGGATGCCCATTTAAATGAGTCAGCCTCCATGGAGCTGTAGGAAGATGCCCATTTAAATGAGCCAGCCTCCATGGAACTGTATGAGGATGCCCATTTAGATGAGTCCATCTCTATGGAACTGTATGTGGATGTCCATTTAAATGAGTCAGTCTCCATGGAACTGTATGAGGATGCCCATTTAAATGAGTCAGTCTCCATGGAGCTGTATGAGGATGCCCATTTAGATGAGTCCATCTGTATGGAACTGTATGAAGATGCCCATTTAAATGAGTTCATCACCATAGAACTGTATGAAGATGCCCATTTAAATGAGTCCATCACCATGGAACTGTATATGGATGCCCATTTAAATGAGCCAGCCTCCATGGAGCTGCATGAGGATGCCCATTTAGATGAGTCCATCTCTATGGAACTGTATGAAGATGCCCATTTAAATGAGTCCATCACCATAGAACTGTATGAGGATGCCCATTTAGATGAGTCCATCTCTATGGAACTGTATGTGGATGCCCATTTAAATGAGTCAGTCTCCATGGAACTGTATGAGGATGCCCATTTAAATGAGTCAGTCTCCATGGAACTGTATGAGGATGCCCATTTAAATGAGTCAGTCTCCATGGAGCTGCATGAGGATGCCCATTTAGATGAGTCCATCTCTATGGAACTGTATGTGGATGCCCATTTAAATGAGTCAGTCTCCATGGAACTGTATGAGGATGCCCATTTAAATGAGTCCATCTCTATGGAACTGTATGAAGATGCCCATTTAAATGAGTCCATCACCATAGAACTGTATGAAGATGCCCATTTAAATGAGCCAGCCTCCATGGAACTGTGGGAGGATGCCCATTTAAATGAGTCAGTCTCCATGGAACTGTATGAGGATGCCCATTTAAATGAGTCAGTCTCCATGGAACTGTATGAGGATACCCATTTAAATGAGTCCATCTCTATGGAACTGTAGGAGGATGCCCATTTAGATGAGTCCATCTCTATGGAACTGTATGAGGATGCCCATTTAAACGAGTCCATCACCATGGAACTGTATGAGGATGCCCATTTAAATGAGCCAGTCTCCATGGAACTGCATGAGGATGCCCATTTAGATGAGTCAGTCTCCATGGAACTGTATGAGGATGCCCATTTAAATGAGTCAGCCTCCATGGAACTGTATGAGGATGGCCATTTAAATGAGTCAGTCTCCATAGAACTGTATGAGGATGCCATTATGAGGATGCTCATTTAAATGAGTCAGCCTCCATGGAACTGTATGAGGATGCCCGTTTAAATGAGTCAGTCTCCATGGAACTGTATGAGGATGGCCATTTAAATGAGGCAGTCTCCATAGAACTGTATGAGGATGCCATTATGAGGATGCCCATTTAAATGAGTCAGCCTCCATGGAACTGTACGAGGATGCCCATTTAAATGAGTCAGCCTCCATGGAACTGTATGCGGATGCCCATTTAAATGAGTCAGTCTCCATGGAGCTGTATGAGGATGCCCATTTAAATGAGTCAGTCTCCATGGAACTGAATGAGGATGCCATTATGAGGATGCCCATTTAAATGAGTCAGCCTCCATGGAACTGTATGAGGATGCCCGTTTAAATGAGTCAGTCTCCATGGAACTGTATGAGGATGCCCATTTAAATGAGTGAGTCTCCATGGAACTGTATGAGGATGCCATTATGAGGATGCCCATTTAAATGAGTCAGCCTCCATGGAACTGTATGAGGATGCCCGTGTAAATGAGTCAGTCTCCATGGAACTGTATGAGGATGCCATTATGAGGATGCCCATTTAAATGAGTCAGCCTCCATGGAACTGTATGAGGATGCCTGTTTAAATGAGTCAGTCTCCATGGAACTGTAGGAGGATGCCCATTTAAATGAGCCAGCATCCATGGAACTGTATGAGGATGCCCATTTAAATGAGTCAGTCTCCATGGAACTGTAGGAGGATGCCCATTTAAATGAGTCAGTCTCCATGGAACTGTATGAGGATGCCCATTTAAATGAGTCAGTCTCCATGGAACTGTATGAGGATGCCATTATGAGGATGCCCATTTAAATGAGTCAGCCTCCATGGAACTGTATGAGGATGCCCGTTTAAATGAGTCAGTCTCCATGGAACTGTATGAGGATGCCCATTTAAATGAGTCAGTCTCCATGGAACTGTATGAGGATGCCCATTTAAATGAGCCAGCCTCCATGGAACTGTATGAGGATGCCCGTTTAAATGAGTCAGTCTCCATGGAACTGTATGAGGATGCCCATTTAAATGAGTGAGTCTCCATGGAACTGTATGAGGATGCCGATTTAAAGGAGCCAGCCTCCATGGAACTGTATGAGGATGCCATTATGAGGATGCCCATTTGAATGAGTCCATCTCTATGGAACTGTATGAAGATGCCCATTTAAATGAGTCCATCACCATAGAACTGTATGAAGATGCCCATTTAAATGAGTCTGTCTCCATGGAGCTGTATGAGGATGCCCATTTAGATGAGTCCATCTCTATGGAACGGTATGAAGATGCCCATTTAAATGAGTCCATCACCATAGAACTGTATGAGGATGCCCATTTAGATGAGTCCATCTCTATGGAACTGTATGAAGATGCCCATTTAAATGAGTCCTTCACCATAGAACTGTATGAAGATGCCCATTTAAATGAGTCAGCCTCCATGGAACTGTATGAAGATGCCCATTTAAATGAGCAGCCTCCATGGAACTGTGGGAGGATGCCCATTTAAATGAGTCAGTCTCCATGGAACTGTATGAGGATGCCCATTTAAATGAGTCAGTCTCCATAGAACTGTATGCGGATGCCCATTTAAATGAGTCAGTCTCCATGGAACTGTATGAGGATACCCATTTAAATGAGTCCATCTCTATGGAACTGTATGAGGATGCCCATTTAAATGAGTCAGTCTCCATGGAACTGTAGGAGGATGCCCATTTAAATGAGCCAGCCTCCATGGAACTGTATGAGGATGCCCATTAAATGAGTCCATCTCTATGGAACTGTATGTGGATGCCCATTTAAATGAGTCAGTCTCCATGGAAATGTAGGAGGATGCCCATTTAAATGAGCCAGCCTCCATGGAACTGTATGAGGATGCACATTTAGATGAGTCCATCTCTATGGAACTGTATGAGGATGCCCATTTAAATGAGTCCATCACCATAGAACTGTATGAAGATGCCCATTTAAATGAGCCCATCACCATAGAACTGTATGAAGGTGCCCATTTAAATGAGTCCATCACAATGGAACTGTATGAGGATGTCCATTTAAATGAGTCAGTCTCCATGGAACTGCATGAGGATGCCATTATGAGGATGCCCATTTAAATGAGTCAGCCTCCATGGAACTGTATGAGGATGCCCGTGTAAATGAGTCAGTCTCCATGGAACTGTATGAGGATGCCATTATGAGGATGCCCATTTAAATGAGTCAGCCTCCATGGAACTGTATGAGGATGCCTGTTTAAATGAGTCAGTCTCCATGGAACTGTAGGAGGATGCCCATTTAAATGAGCCAGCATCCATGGAACTGTATGAGGATGCCCATTTAAATGAGTCAGTCTCCATGGAACTGTAGGAGGATGCCCATTTAAATGAGTCAGTCTCCATGGAACTGTATGAGGATGCCCATTTAAATGAGTCAGTCTCCATGGAACTGTATGAGGATGCCATTATGAGGATGCCCATTTAAATGAGTCAGCCTCCATGGAACTGTATGAGGATGCCCGTTTAAATGAGTCAGTCTCCATGGAACTGTATGAGGATGCCCATTTAAATGAGTCAGTCTCCATGGAACTGTATGAGGATGCCCATTTAAATGAGCCAGCCTCCATGGAACTGTATGAGGATGCCCGTTTAAATGAGTCAGTCTCCATGGAACTGTATGAGGATGCCCATTTAAATGAGTGAGTCTCCATGGAACTGTATGAGGATGCCGATTTAAAGGAGCCAGCCTCCATGGAACTGTATGAGGATGCCATTATGAGGATGCCCATTTGAATGAGTCCATCTCTATGGAACTGTATGAAGATGCCCATTTAAATGAGTCCATCACCATAGAACTGTATGAAGATGCCCATTTAAATGAGTCTGTCTCCATGGAGCTGTATGAGGATGCCCATTTAGATGAGTCCATCTCTATGGAACGGTATGAAGATGCCCATTTAAATGAGTCCATCACCATAGAACTGTATGAGGATGCCCATTTAGATGAGTCCATCTCTATGGAACTGTATGAAGATGCCCATTTAAATGAGTCCTTCACCATAGAACTGTATGAAGATGCCCATTTAAATGAGTCAGCCTCCATGGAACTGTATGAAGATGCCCATTTAAATGAGCAGCCTCCATGGAACTGTGGGAGGATGCCCATTTAAATGAGTCAGTCTCCATGGAACTGTATGAGGATGCCCATTTAAATGAGTCAGTCTCCATAGAACTGTATGCGGATGCCCATTTAAATGAGTCAGTCTCCATGGAACTGTATGAGGATACCCATTTAAATGAGTCCATCTCTATGGAACTGTATGAGGATGCCCATTTAAATGAGTCAGTCTCCATGGAACTGTAGGAGGATGCCCATTTAAATGAGCCAGCCTCCATGGAACTGTATGAGGATGCCCATTAAATGAGTCCATCTCTATGGAACTGTATGTGGATGCCCATTTAAATGAGTCAGTCTCCATGGAAATGTAGGAGGATGCCCATTTAAATGAGCCAGCCTCCATGGAACTGTATGAGGATGCACATTTAGATGAGTCCATCTCTATGGAACTGTATGAGGATGCCCATTTAAATGAGTCCATCACCATAGAACTGTATGAAGATGCCCATTTAAATGAGCCCATCACCATAGAACTGTATGAAGGTGCCCATTTAAATGAGTCCATCACAATGGAACTGTATGAGGATGTCCATTTAAATGAGTCAGTCTCCATGGAACTGCATGAGGATGCCATTATGAGGATGCCCATTTAAATGAGTCAGCCTCCATGGAACTGTATGAGGATGCCCGTGTAAATGAGTCAGTCTCCATGGAACTGTATGAGGATGCCATTATGAGGATGCCCATTTAAATGAGTCAGCCTCCATGGAACTGTATGAGGATGCCTGTTTAAATGAGTCAGTCTCCATGGAACTGTAGGAGGATGCCCATTTAAATGAGCCAGCATCCATGGAACTGTATGAGGATGCCCATTTAAATGAGTCAGTCTCCATGGAACTGTAGGAGGATGCCCATTTAAATGAGTCAGTCTCCATGGAACTGTATGAGGATGCCCATTTAAATGAGTCAGTCTCCATGGAACTGTATGAGGATGCCATTATGAGGATGCCCATTTAAATGAGTCAGCCTCCATGGAACTGTATGAGGATGCCCGTTTAAATGAGTCAGTCTCCATGGAACTGTATGAGGATGCCCATTTAAATGAGTCAGTCTCCATGGAACTGTATGAGGATGCCCATTTAAATGAGCCAGCCTCCATGGAACTGTATGAGGATGCCCGTTTAAATGAGTCAGTCTCCATGGAACTGTATGAGGATGCCCATTTAAATGAGTGAGTCTCCATGGAACTGTATGAGGATGCCGATTTAAAGGAGCCAGCCTCCATGGAACTGTATGAGGATGCCATTATGAGGATGCCCATTTGAATGAGTCCATCTCTATGGAACTGTATGAAGATGCCCATTTAAATGAGTCCATCACCATAGAACTGTATGAAGATGCCCATTTAAATGAGTCTGTCTCCATGGAGCTGTATGAGGATGCCCATTTAGATGAGTCCATCTCTATGGAACGGTATGAAGATGCCCATTTAAATGAGTCCATCACCATAGAACTGTATGAGGATGCCCATTTAGATGAGTCCATCTCTATGGAACTGTATGAAGATGCCCATTTAAATGAGTCCTTCACCATAGAACTGTATGAAGATGCCCATTTAAATGAGTCAGCCTCCATGGAACTGTATGAAGATGCCCATTTAAATGAGCAGCCTCCATGGAACTGTGGGAGGATGCCCATTTAAATGAGTCAGTCTCCATGGAACTGTATGAGGATGCCCATTTAAATGAGTCAGTCTCCATAGAACTGTATGCGGATGCCCATTTAAATGAGTCAGTCTCCATGGAACTGTATGAGGATACCCATTTAAATGAGTCCATCTCTATGGAACTGTATGAGGATGCCCATTTAAATGAGTCAGTCTCCATGGAACTGTAGGAGGATGCCCATTTAAATGAGCCAGCCTCCATGGAACTGTATGAGGATGCCCATTAAATGAGTCCATCTCTATGGAACTGTATGTGGATGCCCATTTAAATGAGTCAGTCTCCATGGAAATGTAGGAGGATGCCCATTTAAATGAGCCAGCCTCCATGGAACTGTATGAGGATGCACATTTAGATGAGTCCATCTCTATGGAACTGTATGAGGATGCCCATTTAAATGAGTCCATCACCATAGAACTGTATGAAGATGCCCATTTAAATGAGCCCATCACCATAGAACTGTATGAAGGTGCCCATTTAAATGAGTCCATCACAATGGAACTGTATGAGGATGTCCATTTAAATGAGTCAGTCTCCATGGAACTGCATGAGGATGCCCATTTAAACGAGTCCATCACCATGGAACTGCATGAGGATGCCCATTTAAATGAGCCAGTCTCCATGGAACTGCATGAGGATGCCCATTTAAATGAGTCAGCCTCCATGGAACTGTATGAGGATGCCTGTTTAAATGAGTCAGCCTCCATGGAACTGTATGAGGATTCCATTATGAGGATGCCAATTTAAATGAGTCAGCCTCCATGGAACTGTATGAGGATGCCTGTTTAAATGAGTCAGTCTCCATGGAACTGTATGAGGATGCCCATTTAAACGAGTCCATCACCATGGAACTGCATGAGGATGCCCATTTAAATGAGCCAGCCTCAATGGAACTGTGCGAGGATGCCCATTTAAATGAGTCAGTCTCCATGGAGCTGTATGAGGATGCCCATTTAAATGTGTCAGTCTCCATGGAACTGTAGGAGGATGCCCATTTAAAAGAGTCAGCCTCCATGGAACTGTATGAGGATGCCCATTTAAATGAGTGAGTCTCCATGGAACTGTATGAGGATGCCATTATGAGGATGCCCATTTAAATGAGTCAGCCTCCATGGAACTGTATGAGGATGCCCATTTAAATGAGTGAGTCTCCATGGAACTGTATGAGGATGCCATTATGAGGAGGCCCATTTAAATGAGTCAGCCTCCATGGAACTGTATGAGGATGCCCGTTTAAATGAGTCAGTCTCCATGGAACTGTATGAGGATGCCATTATGAGGATGCCCATTTAAATGAGTCAGCCTCCATGGAACTGTATGAGGATGCCCGTTTAAATGAGTCAGTCTCCATGGAACTGTAGGAGGATGCCCATTTAAATGAGCCAGCCTCCATGGAACTGTATGAGGATGCCCGTTTAAATCAGTCAGTCTCCATGGAACTTATAGGAGGATGCCCATTTAAATGAGTCAGTCTCCATGGAAATGTATGAGGATGCCCATTTAAATGAGTCAGTCTCCATGGAACTGTATGAGGATGCCCGTTTAAATGAGTCAGTCTCCATGGAACTGTATGAGGATGCCATTATGAGGATGCCCATTTAAATGAGTCAGCCTCCATGGAACTGTATGAGGATGCCCGTTTAAATGAGTCAGTCTCCATGGAACTGTATGAGGATGCCCATTTAAATGAGTCAGTCTCCATGGAACTGTATGAGGATGCCCATTTAAATGAGCCAGCCTCCATGGAACTGTATGAGGATGCCATTATGAGGATGCCCATTTAAATGAGTCAGCCTCCATGGAACTGTATGAGGATGCCCGTTTAAATGAGTCAGTCTCCATGGAACTGTATGAGGATGCCCATTTAAATGAGTCAGTCTCCAGTGAACTGTATGAGGATGCCCATTTAAATGATTCAGTCTCCATGGAACTGTATGAGGATGCCCATTTAAATGAGCCAGCCTCCATGGAACTGTATGAGGATGCCATTATGAGGATGCCCATTTAAATGAGCCAGCCTCCCTGGAACTGTAGGAGGATGCCCATTTAAATGAGTCAGTCTCCATGGAACTGCATCAGGATGCCCATTTAAATGAATTAATCTCTGTGGAACTGTATGAGGATGCCCATTTAAATGAGTCAGTCTCCAAGGAACTGTATGAGGATGCCCATTTAAATGAATTAATCTCTGTGGAACTGTATGAGGGTGCCCATTTAAATGAGTCAGTCTCCATGGAACTGTATGAGGATGCCCATTTAAATAAGTCAGTCTCCATGGAACTGTATGAGGATGCCATTATGAGGATGCCCATTTAAATGAGCCAGCCTCCATGGAACTGTATGAGGATGCCCATTTAAATGAGTCAGTCTCCATGAAACTGTATGAGGATGCCCATTTAAATGAGTCAGTCTCCATGGAACTGTATGAGGATGCCCATTTAAATGAGTCAGTCTCCATGGAACTGTATGAGGATGCCCATTTAAATAAGTCAGTCTCCATGGAACTGTAGGAGGATGCCCATTTAAATGAGTCAGCCTCCATGGAACTGCATGAGGATGCCCATTTAAATGAGTCAGTCTCCATGGAACTGCAGGAGGATGCCCATTTAAATGAGTCAGCCTCCATGGAACTGCATGAGGATGCCCGTTTAAATGAGTCAGTCTCCATGGAACTGTATGAGGATGCCCATTTAAATGAGTCAGTCTCCATGGAACTGTATGAGGATGCCATTATGAGGATGCCCATTTAAATGAGCCAGCCTCCATGGAACTGTATGAGGATGCCCGTTTAAATGAGTCAGTCTCCATGGAACTGTATGCGATTGCCCATTTAAATGAGTCAGTCTCCATGGAACTGTATGAGGATGTCCATTTAGATAAGTCAGTCTCCATGGAACTGTATGAGGACGCCCGTTTAAATGAGTCAGTCTCCATGGAACTGTATGAGGACGCCCATTTAAATGAGTCAGTCTCCATGGAACTGTATGAGGATGCCCATTTAAATGAGTCAGTCTCCATGGAACTGTATGAGGATGGCCGTTTAAATGAGTCAGTCTCCATGGAACTGTATGAGGATGCCCATTTAAATGAGTCAGCCTCCATGGAACTGTATGAGGATGCCCATTTAAATGAGTCCATCTCTATGGTACTGTATGAGGATGCCCATTTAAATGAGTCAGTCTCCATGGAACTGTATGAGGATGCCCATTTAAATGAGTCCATCTCTATGGAACTGTATGAGGATGCCCATTTAAATGAGCCAGCCTCCATGGAACTGTATGAGGATGCCCATTTAAATGAATTAATCTCTATGGAACTGTATGAGGATGCCCATTTAAATAAGTCAGTCTCCATGGAACTGTATGAGGATGCCCGTTTAAATGAGTCAGTCTCCATGGAACTGTATGAGGATGCTCGTTTAAATGAGTCCATCTCTATGGAACTGTATGAAGATGACCATTTAAATGAGTCAGCCTCCATGGAACTGTAGGAGGATGCCCATTTAAATGAGTCAGCCTCCATGGAACTGCATGAGGATGCCCGTTTAAATGAGTCAGTCTCCATGGAACTGTAGGAGGATGCCCATTTAAATGAGTCAGTCTCCATGGAACTGTATGAGGATGCCCATTTAAATGAGTCAGTCTCCATGGAACTGTATGAGGATGCCATTATGAGGATGCCCATTTAAATAAGTCAGTCTCCATGGAACTGTATGAGGATTCCCCAGGAACACCTGCATGTCCAGTGATGGCACCCTTCCTGCTTAACAGAGTAAGCCATGTGCCGAGAACAAAAGGTGCAACATACTCTAAAGTACACGACACCCAAGAATCCTAAGGGGGTGACATGAGTAGTACACCACACCCAATAATCCTATGGGGGTGACATGAGTAGTACACCACACGTTAGAATCCTATGGGGGTGACAAGAGTAGTACACCACACCCAATAATCCTATGGGGGGTGACATGAGTAGTACACCACACCCAAGAATCCCATGGGGTTGACATGAGTAGAACACCACACCCAAGAATCCTATGGGGGTGACATGAGTTGTACACCACACCCAAGAATCCTATGGGGGTGACATGAGTAGTACACCACACCCGGGAATGCTAAGGGGGTGACATGAGTAGTACACTACACCCAAGAATCCTATGGGGGTGACATGAGCAGTACACCACACCCAAGAATCCTATGGGGGTGACATGAGTAGTACACCACACCCAAGAATCCTATGGGGGTGAAATGAGTAGTACACCACACCCAAGAAATTTATGGGGGTGACATGAGTAGTACACGACACCCAAAAAATCCTATGGGGGTGACATGAGTAGTGCAACACACCCAAGAATCCTAAGGGGGTGACATGAGTTGTACACCACACCCAAGAATCCTATGGGGGTGACATGAGTAGTACACCACACCCGGGAATGCTAAGGGGGTGACATGAGTAGTACACTACACCCAAGAATCCTATGGGGGTGACATGAGCAGTACACCACACCCAAGAATCCTATGGGGGGTGACATGAGTAGTACACCACACCCAAGAAGCCTATGGGGGTGACATGGGAAATACATCACTCCCAAGAATCCTATGGGGGTGACATGAGTAGTACACCACACCCAAGAATCCTATGGGGTGACATGGGAAATACATCACACCCAAGAATCCTATGGGGGTGACATGAGTAGTACACCACACCCAAGAATTCTATGGGGGTGACATGAGAAGTACATCACACCCAAGAATCCTATGGGGGTGACATGAGTAGTACATCACACCCAAGAGTCCAATGGGGGTGACATGAGTAGTACACCACACCCAAGAGTCCTAAGGGGGTGGCATGAGTAGTACACCACACCCAAGAATCCTATGGAGGTGACATGAGTAATACACCACACCCAAGAATCCTATGGGGGTGACACGAGTAATACACCACACCCAGGAAGCCTATGGGGGTGACATGGGAAATACATCACACCCAAGAATCCTATGGGGGTGACATGAGTAATACACCACACCCAAGAATCCTATGGGGGTGACATGAGAAGTACATCACACCCAAGAATCCTATGGGGGTGACATGAGTAGTACATCACACCCAAGAGTCCAATGGGGGTGACATGAGTAGTACACCACACCCAAGAGTCCTAAGGGGGTGGCATGAGTAGTACACCACACCCAAGAATCCTATGGAGGTGACATGAGTAATACACCACACCCAAGAATCCTATGGGGGTGACACGAGTAATACACCACACCCAGGAAGCCTATGGGGGTGACATGGGAAATACATCACACCCAAGAATCCTATGGGGGTGACATGAGTAGTACACCACACCCAAGAATCCTATGGGGGTGACATGAGTAGTACACCACACACAAGAGTCCAATGGGGGTGACATGAGTAGTACACCACCCCCAAGAGTCCTAAGCGGGTGGCATGAGTAGTACACCACACCCAAGAATCCTATGGGGGTGACATGAGTAATACACCACACCCAAGAATCCTATGGGGGTGACACAAGTAGTACACCACACCCAAGAATCCTATGGGGGTGACATGGGAAATACATCACACCCAAGAATCCTATGGGGGTGACATGAGTAGTACACCACACCGAAGAATCCTATGGGGGTGACATGAGTAGTACACCACACCTAAGAATCCTATGGGGGTGACATGAGACGTACATAACACCCAAGAATCCTATGGGGGTGACATGAGTAGTACACCACACCCAAGAATCCTATGGGGGTGACATGAGTAGTATACCACACCCAAGAATCCTATAGGGGTGACACGAGTAGTACACCACACCCAAGAATCCAATGGGGGTGACATGAGTAGTACACAACACCCAAGAATCCCATGGGGGTGACATGAGTTGTACACCACACCCAAGTGTCCTAAGGGGGTGACATGAGTAGTACACCACACCCAAGAATTCTATGGATGTGACTTGAGTAGTACACCACACCCAAGAATCTTATGGGGGTGACATGAGTAGTACACGACACCCACAAATCCTATGGGGGTGACATAAGTAGTACAAGACACCCAGGAATCCTAAGGGGGTGACATGAGTAGTACACCACACCCAAGAATCCTATGGGGGTGACACGAGTAGTACACCACACCCAGGAATCCTATGGGGTGACATGGGAAATACATCACACCCAAGAATCCTATGGGGGTGACATGAGTAGTACACCACACCCAAGAATCCTATGGGGGTGACATGAGAAGTACATCACACCCAAGAATCCTATGGGGGTGACATGAGTAGTACATCACACCCAAGAGTCCAATGGGGGTGACATGAGTAGTACACCACACCCAAGAGTCCTAAGGGGGTGGCATGAGTAGTACACCACACCCAAGAATCCTATGGAGGTGACATGAGTAATACACCACACCCAAGAATCCTATGGGGGTGACACGAGTAATACACCACACCCAGGAAGCCTATGGGGGTGACATGGGAAATACATCACACCCAAGAATCCTATGGGGGTGACATGAGTAATACACCACACCCAAGAATCCTATGGGGGTGACATGAGTAGTACACCACACACAAGAGTCCAATGGGGGTGACATGAGTAGTACACCACCCCCAAGAGTCCTAAGGGGTGGCATGAGTAGTACACCACACCCAAGAATCCTATGGGGGTGACATGAGTAATACACCACACCCAAGAATCCTATGGGGGTGACACAAGGAGTACACCACACCCAAGAATCCTATGGGGGTGACATGGGAAATACATCACACCCAAGAATCCTATGGGGGTGACATGAGTAGTACACCACACCGAAGAATCCTATGGGGGTGACATGAGTAGTACACCACACCTAAGAATCCTATGGGGGTGACATGAGACGTACATAACACCCAAGAATCCTATGGGGGTGACATGAGTAGTACACCACACCCAAGAATCCTATGGGGGTGACATGAGTAGTATACCACACCCAAGAATCCTATAGGGGTGACACGAGTAGTACACCACACCCAAGAATCCAATGGGGGTGACATGAGTAGTACACAACACCCAAGAATCCCATGGGGGTGACATGAGTTGTAGACCACACCCAAGTGTCCTAAGGGGGTGACATGAGTAGTACACCACACCCAAGAATTCTATGGATGTGACTTGAGTAGTACACCACACCCAAGAGTCCTAAGGGGGTGACATGAGTAGTACACCACACCCAAGAATCCTAAGGGGTGACATGAGTATTACAAGACACCCAAGAATCCTATGGGGGTGACATGAGTAGTACACCACACCCAAGCATCCTATGTGGGTTACATGAGTAGTACACCACACCCAATAATCTTATGTGGGAGACATGAGTAGTACACCACACCCAAGAATCCTATGGGGGTGACATGAGTAGTACACGACACCCAAGAATCCCAAGGGGGTGACATGAGTAGTACACCACACCCAAGAATCCTATGGGGGTGACATGAGTAGTACACGACACCCAAGAATCCCAAGGGCGTGATATGAGTAGTACACCACACCCAAGAATCCTATGGGGGTGACATGAGTAGTACACCACACCCAAGAATCCTATGGGGGTGACATGAGTAGTACACCACACCCAAGAATCCTATGGGGGATGACATGAGTAGTACATCACACCCAAGAATCCTATGGGGGTGACATGAGTAATACACCACACCCACGAATCCTATGGGGGTGACACGAGTAGTACACCACACCCAAGAATCCTATGGGGGTGACATGGGAAATACATCACACCCAAGAATCCTATGGGGGTGACATGAGTAGTACACCACACCTAAGAATCCTATGGGGGTGACATGATTAGTACACCACACCCAAGAATCCTATGGGGGTGACATGAGTAGTATACCACACCCAAGAATCCTATAGGGGTGACACGAGTAGTACACCACACCCAAGAATCCAATGGGGGTGACATGAGTAGTACACCACACCCAAGAATCCTATGGGGGTGACATGAGTTGTACACCACACCCAAGTGTCCTAAGGGGGTGTCATGAGTAGTACACCACACCCAAGAATTCTATGGATGTGACTTGAGTAGTACACCACACCCAAGAATCCTGTGGGGGTGACATGAGTAGTACACCACACCCAAGAATCATATGGGGGTGACATGAGTAGTACACCACACCCAAGAATCTTATGGGGGTGACATGAGTAGTACACGACACCCACAAATCCTATGGGGGTGACATAAGTAGTACAAGACACCCAGGAATCCTAAAGGGGTGACATGAGTTGTACACCACACCCAGGAATCCTATGGGGTGACATGGGAAATACATCACACCCAAGAATCCTATGGGGGTGACATGAGCAGTACACCACACCCAAGAATCCTATGGGGGTGACATGAGAAGTACATCACACCCAAGAATCCTATGGGGTGACATGAGTAGTACACCACACCCAAGCGTCCTATGGGGGTGACATGAGTAGTACACCACACCCAAGAGTCCTAAGGGGGTGACATGCGTAGTACACCACACCCAAGAATCCTAAGGGGGTGACATGATTATTACAAGACACCCAAGAATCCTATGGGGGTGACATGAGTAGTACACCACACGCAAGAATCCTATGGGGGTGACATGAGTAGTACACCACACCCAAGAATCCTATGGGGGTGACATGAGTTGTACACCACACCCAAGAGTCCTAAGGGGGTGACATGAGTAGTACACCACACCCAAGAGTCCTAAGGGGGTGACATGAATAGTACACCACACCCAAGAATCCTATAGGGGTGACACGAGTAGTACACCACACCCAAGAATTCTATGGGTGTGACACGAGTAGTAAACCACACCCAAGAATCCTATGGGGGTGACACGAGTAGTACACCACACCCAAGAATCCTATGAGGGTGACATGAGTAGTACACCACACCCAAGAATCCTAAGGGGGTGACATGAGTAGTACAAGACACCCAAGAATCCTATGGGGGAGACATGAGTAGTACACCACACCCAAGCGTCCTATGGGGGTGACATGAGTAGTACACCACACCCAAGAATCTTATGTGGGAGACATGAGTAGTACACCACACCCAAGATTCCTAAGGGGGTGACATGAGTAGTACACCACACCCAAGAATCCTAAGGGGGTGACATGAGTATTACAAGACACCCAAGAATCCTATGGGGGTGACATGAGTAGTACACCACACCCAAGAATCCTATGGGGGTGACATGAGTAGTACACCACACCCAATAATCTTATGTGGGAGACATGAGTAGTACACCACACCCAAGAATCCTATAGGGGTGACATGAGTAGTACACGACACCCAAGAATCCCAAGGGGGTGACATGAGTAGTACACCACTCCCAAGAATCCTATGGGGGTGACATGAGTAGTACACGACACCCAAGAATCCCAAGGGGGTGACATGAGTAGTACACCACATCCAAGAATCCTATGGGGGTGACATGAGTAGTACACCACACCCAAGAATCCTATGGGGGTGACATGAGTAGTACACCACACCCAAGAATCCCATGGGGGATGACATGAGTAGTACATCACACCCAAGAATCCTATGGGGGTGACATGAGTAGTACACCACACCCAAGAATCCTATGGGGGTGACACGAGTAGTACACCACACCCAAGAATCCTATGGGGGTGACATGGGAAATACATCACACCCAAGAATCCTATGGGGGTGACATGAGTAGTACACCACACCTAAGAATCCTATGGGGGTGACATGAGTAGTACACCACACCCAAGAATCCTATGGGGGTGACATGAGTAGTATACCACACCCAAGAATCCTATAGGGGTGACACGAGTAGTACACCACACCCAAGAATCCAATGGGGGTGACATGAGTAGTACACCACACCCAAGAATCCTATGGGGGTGACATGAGTTGTACACCACACCCAAGTGCCTAAGGGGGTGACATGAGTAGTACACCACACCCAAGAATTCTATGGATGTGACTTGAGTAGTACACCACACCCAAGAATCCTGTGGGGGTGACATGAGTAGTACACCACACCCAAGAATCCTATGGGGGTGACATGAGTAGTACACCACACCCAAGAATCTTATGGGGGTGACATGAGTAGTACACGAAACCCAAAAATCCTATGGGGCTGACATAGGTAGTAAAAGACACCCAGGAATCCTAAAGGGGTGACATGAGTAGTACACCACACCCAAGAATCCTATGGGGGTGACACGAGTAGTACACCACACCCAGGAATCCTATGGGGTGACATGGGAAATACATCACACCCAAGAATCCTATGGGGGTGACATGAGCAGTACACCACACCCAAGAATCCTATGGGGGTGACATGAGAAGTACATCACACCCAAGAATCCTATGGGGGTGACATGAGTAGTACACCACACCCAAGAATCCTAACGGGGTGACATGAGTAGTACACCACACCCAAGAATTCTATGGGGGTGACATGAGTAGTACACCACACCCAATAATCCTATGGGGTGACATGAGTAGTAAACCACACACAAGAATCCTATGGGGGTGACATGAGTAGAACACCACACCCAAGAATCCTAGGGGCGTGACATGAGTAGTACTCCACACCCAAGAATTCTCTCAGGGTGACATGAGTAGTACACAACACCCAAGAATCCTATGGGGGTGACATGAGTAGTACACCACACGCAAGAATCCTATGGGGGTGACATGAGTAGTACACCACACGCAAGAATCCTATGGGGGTGACATGAGTAGTACACCACACCCAAGAATCCTATGGGGGTGACATGAGTAGTACACCACACCCAAGAATCCTATGGAGGTGACATGAGTAGTACACAACACCCAAGAATCCTATGGGGGTGACATGAGTAGTACACCACACCCAATAATCTTATGTGGGAGACATGAGTAGTACACCACACCCAAGAATCCTATAGGGGTGACATGAGTAGTACACGACACCCAAGAATCCCAAGGGGGTGACATGAGTAGTACACCACTCCCAAGAATCCTATGGGGGTGACATGAGTAGTACACGACACCCAAGAATCCCAAGGGGGTGACATGAGTAGTACACCACATCCAAGAATCCTATGGGGGTGACATGAGTAGTACACCACACCCAAGAATCCTATGGGGGTGACATGAGTAGTACACCACACCCAAGAATCCTATGGGGGATGACATGAGTAGTACATCACACCCAAGAATCCTTTGGGGGTGACATGAGTAGTACACCACACCCAAGAATCCTATGGGGGTGACACGAGTAGTACACCACACCCAAGAATCCTATGGGGGTGACATGGGAAATACATCACACCCAAGAATCTTATGGGGGTGACATGAGTAGTACACCACACCTAAGAATCCTATGGGGGTGACATGAGTAGTACACCACACCCAAGAATCCTATGGGGGTGACATGAGTAGTATACCACACCCAAGAATCCTATAGGGGTGACACGAGTAGTACACCACACCCAAGAATCCAATGGGGGTGACATGAGTAGTACACCACACCCAAGAATCCTATGGGGGTGACATGAGTTGTACACCACACCCAAGTGCCTAAGGGGGTGACATGAGTAGTACACCACACCCAAGAATTCTATGGATGTGACTTGAGTAGTACACCACACCCAAGAATCCTGTGGGGGTGACATGAGTAGTACACCACACCCAAGAATCCTATGGGGGTGACATGAGTAGTACACCACACCCAAGAATCTTATGGGGGTGACATGAGTAGTACACGAAACCCAAAAATCCTATGGGGCTGACATAGGTAGTAAAAGACACCCAGGAATCCTAAAGGGGTGACATGAGTAGTACACCACACCCAAGAATCCTATGGGGGTGACACGAGTAGTACACCACACCCAGGAATCCTATGGGGTGACATGGGAAATACATCACACCCAAGAATCCTATGGGGGTGACATGAGCAGTACACCACACCGAAGAATCCTATGGGGGTGACATGAGAAGTACATCACACCCAAGAATCCTATGGGGGTGACATGAGTAGTACACCACACCCAAGAATCCTAACGGGGTGACATGAGTAGTACACCACACCCAAGAATTTTTATGGGGGTGACATGAGTAGTACACCACACCCAATAATCCTATGGGGTGACATGAGTAGTACACCACACACAAGAATCCTATGGGGGTGACATGAGTAGAACACCACACCCAAGAATCCTAGGGGCGTGACATGAGTAGTACTCCACACCCAAGAATTCTCTCAGGGTGACATGAGTAGTACACAACACCCAAGAATCCTATGGGGGTGACATGAGTAGTACACCACACGCAAGAATCCTATGGGGGTGACATGAGTAGTACACCACACCCAAGAATCCTATGGGGGTGACATGAGTAGTACACCACACCCAAGAATCCTATGGGGGTGACATGAGTAGTACACCACACCCAAGAATCCTATGGGGGTGACATGAGTAGTACACCACACCCAAGAATTCTATGGGGATGACATGAGTAGTACACCACACCCAATAATCCTATGGGGTGACATGAGTAGTACACCACACACAAGAATCCTATGGGGGTGACATGAGTAGAACACCACACCCAAGAATCCTATGGGGGTGACATGAGTAGTACTCCACACCCAAGAATCCTATGGGGGTGACATGAGTAGTACACAGCACCCAAGAATCCTATGGGGGTGACATGAGTAGTACATGACACCCAAGAATCCTATGGGGGTGACATGAGTAGTACACCACACGCAAGAATCCTATGGGGGTGACATGAGTAGTACACCACATCCAAGAATCCTATCGGGGTGACATGAGTAGTACACCACACCCAAGAATCCTAAGGGGTGACATGAGTATTACAAGACACCCAAGAATCCTATGGGGGTGACATGAGTAGTACACCACACGCAAGAATCCTATGGGGGTGACATGAGTAGTACACCACACCCATGAATCCTATGGGGGTGACATGAGTTGTACACCACACCCAAGAGTCCTAAGGGTGTGACATGAGTAGTACACCACGCCCAAGAGTCCTAAGGGGGTGACATGAGTAGTACACCACACCCAAGAATCCTATAGGGGTGACACGAGTAGTACACCACGCCCAAGAATTCTATGGGTGTGACACGAGTAGTAAACCACACCCAAGAATCCTATGGGGGTGACACGAGTAGTACACCACACCCAAGAATCCTATGGGGGTGACACGAGTAGTACACCACACCCAAGAATCCTAAGGGGGTGACATGAGTAGTACAAGACACCCAAGAATCCTATGGGGGAGACATGAGTAGTACACCACACCCAAGCGTCCTATGGGGGTGACATGAGTAGTACACCACACCCAAGAATCTTATGTGGGAGACATGAGTAGTACACCACACCCAAGAGTCCTACGGGGGTGACATGAGTAGTACACAACACCCAAGAATCCTAAGGGGTGACATGAGTATTACAAGACACCCAAGAATCCTATGGGGGTGACATGAGTAGTACACCACACGAAGCATCCTATGTGGGTTACATGAGTAGTACACCACACCCAATAATCTTATGTGGGAGACATGAGTAGTACACCACACGCAAGAATCCTATGGGGGTGACATGAGTAGTACACGACACCCAAGAATCCCAAGGGGGTGACATGAGTAGTACACCACACCCAAGAATCCTATGGGGGTGACATGAGTAGTACACGACACCCAAGAATCCCAAGGGGGTGATATGAGTAGTACACCACACCCAAGAATCCTATGGGGGTGACATGAGTAGTACACCACACCCAAGAATCCTATGGGGGTGACATGAGTAGTACACCACACCCAAGAATCCTATGGGGGATGACATGAGTTGTACATCACAGCCAAGAATCCTATGGCGGTGACATGAGTAGTACACCACACCAAGAATCCTATGGGGGTGACATGAGTAATACACCACACCCACGAATCCTATGGGGGTGACACGAGTAGCACACCACACCCAAGAATCCTATGGGGGTGACATGGGAAATACATCACACCCAAGAATCCTATGGGGCTGACATGAGTAGTACACCACACCTAAGAATACTATGGGGGTGACATGAGTAGTACACCACACAAAGGAATCCTATGGGGGTGACATGAGTAGTATACCACACCCAAGAATCCTATAGGGGTGACACGAGTAGTACACCACACCCAAGAATCCAATGGGGGTGAAATGAGTAGTACACCTCACCCAAGAATCCTATGGGGGTGACATGAGTTGTACACCACACCCAAGAATTCTATGGATGTGACTTGAGTAGTACACCACACCCAAGAATCCTGCGGGGTTGACATGAGTAGTACACCACACCCAAGAATCCTGCGGGGGTGACATGAGTAGTACACCACACCCAAGAATCATATGGGGGTGACATGAGTAGTACACCACACCCAAGAATCTGATGGGGGTGACATGAGTAGTACACGACACCCACAAATCCTATGGGGGTGACATAAGTAGTACAAGACACCCAGGAATCCTAAAGGGGTGACATGAGTAGTACACCACACCCAAGAATCCTATGGGGGTGACACGAGTAGTACACCACACCCAGGAATCCTATGGGGTGACATGGGAAATACATCACACCCAAGAATCCTATGGGGGTGACATGAGCAGTACACCACACCCAAGAATCCTATGTGGGTGACATGAGAAGTACATCACACCCAAGAATCCTATGGGGGTGACATGAGTAGTACACCACACCCAAGAATCCTAACGGGGTGACATGAGTAGTACACCACACCCAAGAATTCTATGGGGGTGACATGAGTAGTACACCACACCCAACAATCCTATGGGGTGACATGAGTAGTACACCACACACAAGAATCCTAGGGGGGTGACATGAGTAGTACTCCACACCCAAGAGTCCTAAGGGGGTGACATGAATAGTACACCACACCCAAGAATCCTATAGGGGTGACACGAGTAGTACACCACACCCAAGAATTCTATGGGTGTGACACGAGTAGTAAACCACACCCAAGAATCCTATGGGGGTGACACGAGTAGTACACCACACCCAAGAATCCTATGGGGGCGACACGAGTAGTACACCACACCCAAGAATCCTAAGGGGGTGACATGAGTAGTACAAGACACCCAAGAATCCTATGGGGGAGACATGAGTAGTACACCACACCCAAGCGTCCTATGGGGGTGACATGAGTAGTACACCACACCCAAGAATCTTATGTGGGAGACATGAGTAGTATACCACACCCAAGAGTCCTAAGGGGGTGACATGAGTAGTACACCACACCCAAGAATCCTAAGGGGGTGACATGAGTATTACAAGCCACCCAAGAATCCTATGGGGGTGACATGAGTAGTACACCACACCCAAGCATCCTATGGGGGTGACATGAGTAGTACACCACACCCAATAATCTTATGTGGGAGACATGAGTAGTACACCACACCCAAGAATCCTGTGGGGCTGACATGAGTAGTACACGACACCCAAGAATCCCAAGGGGGTGACATGAGTAGTACACCACTCCCAAGAATCCTATGGGGGTGACATGAGTAGTACACGACACCCAAGAATCCTATGGGGGTGACATGAGTAGTACACCACATCCAAGAATCCTATGGGGGTGACATGAGTAGTACACCACACCCAAGAATCCTATGGGGGTGACATGAGTAGTACACCACACCCAAGAATCCTATGGGGGATGACATGAGTAGTACATCACACCCAAGAATCCTATGGGGGTGACATGAGTAGTACACCACACCAAGAATCCTATGGGGGTGACATGAGTAATACACCACACCCAAGAATCCTATGGGGGTGACACGAGTAGTACACCACACCCAAGAATCCTATGGGGGTGACATGGGAAATACATCACACCCAAGAATCCTATGGGGGTGACATGAGTAGTACACCACACCTAAGAATCCTATGGGGGTGACATGAGTAGTACACCACACCCAAGAATCCTATGGGGGTGACATGAGTAGTATACTACACCCAGGAATCCTATAGGGGTGACACGAGTAGTACACCACACCCAAGAATCCAATTGGGGTGACATGAGTAGTACACCACACCCAAGAATCCTATGGGGGTGACATGAGTTGTACACCACACCCAAGTGCCTAAGGGGGTGACATGAGTAGTACACCACACCCAAGAATTCTATGGTTGTGACTTGAGTAGTACACCACACCCAAGAATCCTGTGGGGGTGACATGAGTAGTACACCACACCCAATAATCCTATGGGGGTGACATGAGTAGTACACCACACCCAAGAATCCTATGGGGGTGACATGAGTAGTACACGACACCCAAAAATCCTATGGGGGTGACATGTGTAGTACACCACACCCAAGAATTCTATGGATGTGACTTGAGTAGTACACCACACCCAAGAATCCTGTGGGGGTGACATAAGTAGTACACCACACCCAAGAATCCTATGGGGGTGACATGAGTAGTACACGACACCCAAAAATCCTATGGGGCTGACATAAGTAGTACAAGACACCCAGGAATCCTAAAGGGGTGACATGAGTAGTACACCACACCCAAGAATCCTATGGGGGTGACAAGAGTAGTACACCACACCCAGGAATCCTATGGGGTGACATGGGAAATACATCACACCCAAGAATCCTATGGGGGTGACATGAGCAGTACACCACACCCAAGAATCCTATGGGGGTGACATGAGAAGTACATCACACCCAAGAATCCTATGGGGGTGACATGAGTAGTACACCACACCCAAGAATCCTAACGGGGTGACATGAGTAGTACACCACACCCAAGAATTCTATGGGGGTGACATGAGTAGTACACCACACCCAATAATCCTATGGGGTGACATGAGTAGAACACCACACACAAGAATCCTATGGGGGTGACATGAGTAGTACACCACACGCACGAATCATATGGGGGTGACATGAGTAGTACACCACACCCAAGAATCTTATGGGGGTGACATGAGTAGTACACCACACCCAAGAATCCTATGGGGGTGACATGAGTAGTACACCACACCGAAGAATCCTAAGGGGGTGACATGAGTAGTACACCACACCCAAGAGTCCTAAGGGGATGACATGAGTAGTACACCACACCCAAGAATCCTAAGGGGGTGACATGAGTATTACAAGACACCCAAGAATCCTATGGGGGTGACATGAGTAGTACACCACACGCAAGAATCCTATAGGGGTGACATGAGTAGTACACCACACCCAAGAATCCTATGGGGGTGACATGAGTTGTACACCACACCCAAGAGTCCTAAGGGGTTGACATGAGTAGTACACCACACCCAAGAGTCCTAAGGGGGTGACATGAGTAGTACACCACAACCAAGAATCCTATAGGGGTGACACGAGTAGTACACCACACCAAGAATTCTATGGGTGTGACACGAGTAGTAAACCACACCCAAGAATCCTATGGGGGTGACACGAGTAGTACACCACTCCCAAGAATCCTATGGGGGTGACACGAGTAGTACACCACACCCAAGAATCCTAAGGGGGTGACATGAGTAGTACAAGACACCCAAGAATCCTATGGGGGAGACATGAGTAGTACACCACACCCAAGCGTCCTATGGGGGTGACATGAGTAGTACAACACACCCAAGAATCTTATGTGGGAGACATGAGTAGTACACCACACCCAAGAGTCCTAAGGGGGTGACATGAGTAGTACACCACACCCAAGAATCCTAAGGGGGTGACATGAGTATTACAAGACACCCAAGAATCCTATGGGGGTGACATGAGTAGTACACCACACCCAAGCATCCTATGGGGGTGACATGAGTAGTACACCACACCCAATAATCTTATGTGGGTGACATGAGTAGTACACCACACCCACGAATCCTATGGGGATGACATGAGTAGTACATCACACCCAAGAATCCTATGGGGTGACATGAGTAGTACACCACACCAAGAATCCTATGGGGGTGACATGAGTAGTACACAACATCAATCGAGGGAGGAAAACGTTAAGGGAACAGGGCACTAACGCAATAATACACGCACAGTCATTATATGATGATGCACTGAAAAGGGAGGTAGCGACCCATGGAACTAATACTCCCACTGTGAGTGAAAAGGCAGTAGCTCAAGGTGCCATGTGAACCAGCAGAACAATAACACGTGAAAATAAGTGCGTAGTCAGTGAGGACCACCCGAATTTAAGCATTGTGACGTCTGATTGCACAGTTGTGGCGGGTTGCACAGTTGTGGAGGGTTTGGAGGGCAGTGCCATGTTCTCCCCACTGGTAATTGTCACTAGTACTGCCAATGAGATGACGAGACAGGTCGATACTAATATACCTCCAAAAGTGGCATGTTCCGCAAGTAAGCCCTTGCGAGAGTGCAACACATGGAATGTTCTGGTTGAAACTGAATGGAATAAGACCGCTGACGGCGGCAAGGCTAAACCACACATGAAAAGTGTACCGCAAAGTCTAATGTGCCAAACAACGAAGAAACCCAAGAAAGCGCATCGTGAGGGTCTTGATAGTTCCCTGGGGGACACGCAGTGCCTGTTTACAGGTGACGCGGACCAATCCCCAGCAAGTAGAGCCACCAAGCATAAGGCTAATGGCAAAATGATGACTCCTGGAACTACACTAGCTGAGCACTCTCAGACTGAGGAGAACCTACAGGAACATAAGAAGACAAATAGAGAGAAAATTGTAGATAGTCGCGTAATACCAATAACGGAGGAATTCAATGCATTACACATACAAGCAGAATCCCCCATAGAATACCTTCCGCCCTTAAGCAGGTGGGCCCTCCTGTGTATCCTGAGTAGCAAAGCGGCTTTACGAACGATACACTCTGAAGATTCTGGAATTCTTGATCAGGTTGGAGATAATGGTATGTCTATTTCTAAGATCTGGTTTTCCTCAGAATCTACATTAGAATAGATGTTCCACCTGACGATGAGTTGAGTAAACTGGGATATAGCTGCAGGCTGGTAGAAATAACTGGGAAAATGACTATGAAAAATGCAGCGTGACGTGGAGGCCAAGGTAGTGCGCGAGCAGAGAACAAGTGGAGCAATACGTGGCATGGGTGCCAACAGAGGGAGAGGTGGCATGAGACTACAGTGACTAACCAGCAATGGAAGATACAGGAGTCTCCTTGATTAGAAGGCGTCACTGGCGATGGTTACTGGCAGTGGCTGCCCCCCGTCTTTAAGGCCCACTTTCAGCAATTAATCAATGACGATAGTATTATATGTTCGTGGAACACTAGAGGGTTTGGCCATTTGTCAGCTGAGCAGGGTTTATTGACCCATAATGACCTATATACCATCATTGCACTACAGGAAACATGGATGACCGAAACATGTGAATTTGCTGGTAGATGCACAACACAAATAGTAGCCACCCAAGGTCCTAATGGCCGACCCAAGATCTCTGTCCACCATCCATGGTGTCTGGGTCCTATGACTGTGTCAACTACTATGGTTCAAGTTGTGAAAACTGTATTTAAGAAGAGGAAGATGATAGAGTTTAACATTTAGGACCCTCCAAATAACTTTGCCACTCAATTAAGTATTGCTTCGGTGAGAAAAATACCAGCTGCCATAGACCCTCACTTCCCCCGTGTGGTTAATGGGAGACCTCAACCCAAAGATCTGTCTAGAAAGCGATGAGCAGGTGAATCTTGTAGTGTCCGCACCGTTAATCCATCGGCACTTAACAAACAGGGAAAGGCGTGGGCTCTCCTACTGAACCCCTGTGAAATGATTAAGTTAAAGGGACACTGTACTGGTGATGCACATACGGCAGTGCCTCCATCATCGATTATGTGCTGGTGAAAGACATGGCAGTGGTAGCTCGTGAGGAGAGTGATCACATGCCCTTGTGTGTCCTACTTAAATCTGCTTTTAACTGTGATACTACTGTCATCTACGACCAGAACGGTGACATCTTTGTAAACAATGGATCTAATCGCATGCTGTGGAATGCGGTCAACCTGGGCAAAGCCAAGCAGGCCACTGAGACACTCTTCCCTACTTCTATACAGTGCTACACTCATGGGAGGAGCAGTGATAGATCTGCCATGCATACCACTAAGGCTACTGGAGCGGTGGTACAACAAAGACGAAAGTACTTAAGCCCCCATGAACACTGGAATGGTGCGTATGAGAAATGGAAGAACTATGGCAAAAGGAAAATGGCTGCGAAAAAACAACTAAGGTCAAATATAGCTAGTGTGATCCCTCGTGCTCAAATGTGAAACCAATTAATGAATACCGTCGATGGCTTATGGCGCACAAATGAGTCTGTAATGGAGGTCTGGCTCAACATCGCAGCGCATCGAGAATGGGTCACTCGACAGGAGTACGGACAGTAGTAATAAGAGGCCTGCACATTACCGGTGTCCCAGAAAGTCAGTGGTAGAAACATACCCAGTTAACACTGGGTGCCACGCAACCCCTAGATCCTGAAATAGTGATGCTGTCTGAAAAATGGACATGTAAATCTTCCATTGGTGATATCACTAAGATCATAGAGAAACTTAATAACTCTTTTGCAGCTGGTGCAGACAAAACATGTAACAGCATGATCAAACAATCTCCCAGGATGTGTGCCCAGGCATTATATATCCTATTTAATCACATGGGGGAATGGGGGAATGTGGAATGCTCCCCAAGACCTGGAGTGAGAGACACATTCTTCCGGTCCATAAGAAGGGGTGATGGACCACTCCGTCTAATTACCGGGTGCTCGCAATGCTCGACATCCATGGCAACATATTTGCAAAGATTTTGCTGTGTGAACTGATGAAGTGGATTCAGGATAACAGAATACTTCCACCCAATCAGATTGAGTTTCATGTCAATTCTAATAGCACACAGATCTTCTGACCCAAGTAGCCACTGGTGAATATGCCCGGGTTAGACGCCAAACATCTGTCTCCGGGGCTTGCATCGATTTTAGTGCAACTGTGATGAGAAACCGAATATGGCGCAAGCTCATTGCCTTGAACGTCCCTCCTGGACTGTTACAAATGATAAAGCTACTTCATAAAAACACCAGTATTGGGGTACGCCAGGATGGTCGGGGTATATTAGCTGAATCCATCCCTTCGTGCAGGGGCGTCAAACCAGGATGTATAGTGGCTACCACATTATGTAGCCTATACATTGGTGACCTGGCAGCTGTCTTTGATAGCCTGAAGCATTAACCAGCGAAAGTGGGTCCACTTAAAATCAGTTGCCTAGGTTACGCCGACGACCTGCTCTTGCTAGATCAAACAACCAAGGCACTTCAAAGCATGGTTGATGCTTTCTTGACCTACGTGAAATCGAATGGCCTTAAAGTTCATATTAGCAAAACAAAGATCATGACCTTTACTGGTAATGGGAAGAAACATCGATCCAGTTTTGTGTTAAAGCCTTTGCCAGTCTACATCATTCTGTAGAAATAGGCACGTTGGGAAAGATTCACAATGGCTGGTAGGATTTGTGTGGAGACCGCATGGTATGCAGATGAGGGCATGCAAATGTTGGCTTCCTCAAAAATGGGTTGCTTACATTCTAGAAACAGATCTAGTAAACTTGGCAACCAAAAGTAAGACTGGCTAATTTATCCAATATAGAATGACACCGACCAGCCTACCAAAAAATATTCTGGCTTCCCCAAATAGCTGCGGGATCAGACAACATTGAATGCATGCCAAGCGCTGGAAACAAAAGGTGCCCTTATTGGCATTGCTAGCTCAGATCGCCTGCGCCGATTCTGTGGCAACTACGTTATGGAGTCGCTAGAACACATGTTGGTGCAATGTGAGAGTGTGGAACAGCTTAGGCACTCACACCTGAAATCCTGTAGTAATGCAATGCACTGTCTTGATAGGAAAACTCTTTTTCTTGAAGGAAATTAACTAAACGTTGTATTATACATGGTTACATTTTATTGGATTTGGAATGAAATTGTAAGTGAGTTATCACTAGGGATATTTTAAGGTAATAAATGTATTATACTCTTAACTGTATTTGAACAGTATTTTATGGTTTTTATGCAATAACGTGGACATGTGTATAAAATGTGAGCAATTTGGGAGGCGGGATACACTTGTTGTTTTATGTGGATGTAAATTGTGTTTGATTGTGTGTGTTGTATATACAAAGCCAAGTTGGCTATGCATATAGTAAATAAATAAATAAATATAGGGTGGAAATGAAGAAGGATATGCTTGGGGACTGGAGATAACAAACATCTCACCTGCACCTCCACAGGGTGTTTCCTTGGAAATAAAGAAGGATATGCTTGGGGACCGGAGAGAAAACAAATCTCACCTGCACCTCCACAGGGTGTTTCCTTGGAAATAAAGAAGGATATGCTTGAGGACTGGAGATAAAAAACATCTCACCTGCACCTCCACAGGGTGTTTCCTTGGAAATAAAGAAGGATATGCTTGGGGACCGGAGAGAACACAAATCTCACCTGCACCTCCACAGGGTGTTTCCTTGGAAATAAAGAAGGATATGCTTGGGGACCGGAGAGAACACAAATCTCACCTGCACCTCCACAGGGTGTTTCCTTGGAAATAAAGAAGGATATGCTTGGGGACCGGAGAGAACACAAATCTCACCTGCACCTCCGCAAGGGGGGGTTCCATGGAAATAAAGAAGGCTATGCTTGGGGACTGGAGATAACAAACATCTCACCTGCACCTTCGCAAGGGGGGGTTCCATGGAAATAAAGAAGGATATGCTTGAGGACTGGAGATAACAAACATCTCACCTGCACCTCCACAGGGTGTTTCCTTGGAAATAAAGAAGGATATGCTTGGGGACCGGAGAGAACACAAATCTCACCTGCACCTCCACAGGGTGTTTCCTTGGAAATAAAGAAGGATATGCTTGAGGACTGGAGACAACAAACATCTCACCTGCACCTCCACAGGGTGTTTCCTTGGAAATAAAGAAGGATATGCTTGGGGACCGGAGAGAACACAAATCTCACCTGCACCTCCACAGGGTGTTTCCTTGGAAATAAAGAAGGATATGCTTGGGGACCGGAGAGAACACAAATCTCACCTGCACCTCCACAGGGTGTTTCCTTGGAAATAAAGAAGGATATGCTTGGGGACCGGAGAGAACACAAATCTCACCTGCACCTCCGCAAGGGGGGGTTCCATGGAAATAAAGAAGGCTATGCTTGGGGACTGGAGATAACAAACATCTCACCTGCACCTTCACAAGGGGGGGTTCCATGGAAATAAAGAAGGATATGCTTGAGGACTGGAGATAACAAACATCTCACCTGCACCTCCACAGGGTGTTTCCTTGGAAATAAAGAAGTATATGCTTGGGGACCGGAGAGAACACAAATCTCACCTGCACCTCCACAGGGTGTTTCCTTGGAAATAAAGAAGGATATGCTTGAGGACTGGAGATAACAAACATCTCACCTGCACCTCCACAAGGTGTTTCCTTGGAAATAAAGAAGGATATGCTTGGGGACCGGAGAGAACACAAATCTCACCTGCACCTCCACAGGGTGTTTCCTTGGAAATAAAGAAGGATATGCTTGGGGACCGGAGAGAACACAAATCTCACCTGCACCTCCACAGGGTGTTTCCTTGGAAATAAAGAAGGATATGCTTGGGGACCGGAGAGAACACAAATCTCACCTGCACCTCCACAGGATGTTTCCCTGGAAATAAAGAAGGATATGCTTGATGACCGGAGAGAACACAAATCTCACCTGCACCTCCGCAAGGGGGGGTTCCATGGAAATAAAGAAGGATATGCTTGGGGACCGGAGAGAACACAAATCTCACCTGCACCTCCGCAAGGGGGGGTTCCATGGAAATAAAGAAGGATATGCTTGGGGACCGGAGAGAACACAAATCTCACCTGCACCTCCGCAAGGGGGGGTTCCATGGAAATAAAGAAGGGTATGCTTGAGGACTGGAGATAACAAACATCTCACCTGCACCTTCACAAGGGGGGGTTCCATGGAAATAAAGAAGGATATGCTTGAGGACTGGAGATAACAAACATCTCACCTGCACCTCCACAGGGTGTTTCCTTGGAAATAAAGAAGGATATGCTTGGGGACTGGAGAGAACACAAATCTCACCTGCACCTCCACAGGGTGTTTCCTTGGAAATAAAGAAGGATATGCTTGGGGACCGGAGATAACACAAATCTCACCTGCACCTCCACAGGGTGTTTCCTTGGAAATAAAGAAGGATATGCTTGGGGACCGGAGAGAACACAAATCTCACCTGCACCTCCACAGGGTGTTTCCTTGGAAATAAAGAAGGATATGCTTGGGGACCGGAGAGAACACAAATCTCACCTGCACCTCCACAGGGTGTTTCCTTGGAAATAAAGAAGGATATGCTTGGGGACCGAAGAGAACACAAATCTCACCTGCACCTCCGCAAGGGGGGGTTCCATGGAAATAAAGAAGGATATGCTTGGGGACCGGAGAGAACACAAATCTCACCTGCACCTCCGCAAGGGGGGGTTCCATGGAAATAAAGAAGGATATGCTTGGGGACCGGAGAGAACACAAATCTCACCTGCACCTCCGCAAGGGGGGGTTCCATGGAAATAAAGAAGGATATGCTTGAGGACTGGAGATAACAAACATCTCACCTGCACCTTCACAAGGGGGGGTTCCATGGAAATAAAGAAGGATATGCTTGAGGACTGGAGATAACAAACATCTCACCTGCACCTCCACAGGGTGTTTCCTTGGATATAAAGAAGGATATGCTTGGGGACCGGAGAGAACACAAATCTCACCTGCACCTCCACAGGGTGTTTCCTTGGAAATAAAGAAGGATATGCTTGGGGACCGGAGAGAACACAAATCTCACCTGCACCTCCGCAAGGGGGGGTTCCATGGAAATAAAGAAGGATATGCTTGAGGACTGGAGATAACAAACATCTCACCTGCACCTTCACAAGGGGGGGTTCCATGGAAATAAAGAAGGATATGCTTGAGGACTGGAGATAACAAACATCTCACCTGCACCTTCACAAGGGGGGGTTCCATGGAAATAAAGAAGGATATGCTTGAGGACTGGAGATAACAAACATCTCACCTGCACCTCCAGAGGGTGTTTCCTTGGAAATAAAGAAGGATATGCTTGGGGACCGGAGAGAACACAAATCTCACCTGCACCTCCACAGGGTGTTTCCTTGGAAATAAAGAAGGATATGCTTGGGGACCGGAGAGAACACAAATCTCACCTGCACCTCCGCAAGGGGGGGTTCCATGGAAATAAAGAAGGATATGCTTGAGGACTGGAGATAACAAACATCTCACCTGCACCTTCACAAGGGGGGGTTCCATGGAAATAAAGAAGGATATGCTTGAGGACTGGAGATAACAAACATCTCACCTGCACCTCCACAGGGTGTTTCCTTGGAAATAAAGAAGGATATGCTTGGGGACCGGAGAGAACACAAATCTCACCTGCACCTCCACAGGGTGTTTCCTTGGAAATAAAGAAGGATATGCTTGGGGACCGAAGAGAACACAAATCTCACCTGCACCTCCGCAAGGGGGGGTTCCATGGAAATAAAGAAGGATATGCTTGGGGACCGGAGAGAACACAAATCTCACCTGCACCTCCGCAAGGGGGGGTTCCATGGAAATAAAGAAGGATATGCTTGAGGACTGGAGATAACAAACATCTCACCTGCACCTTCACAAGGGGGGTTCCATGGAAATAAAGAAGGATATGCTTGAGGACTGGAGATAACAAACATCTCACCTGCACCTTCACAAGGGGGGGTTCCATGGAAATAAAGAAGGATATGCTTGAGGACTGGAGATAACAAACATCTCACCTGCACCTCCACAGGGTGTTTCCTTGGAAATAAAGAAGGATATGCTTGGGGACCGGAGAGAACACAAATCTCACCTGCACCTCCACAGGGTGTTTCCTTGGAAATAAAGAAGGATATGCTTGGGGACCGAAGAGAACACAAATCTCACCTGCACCTCCGCAAGGGGGGGTTCCATGGAAATAAAGAAGGATATGCTTGGGGACCGGAGAGAACACAAATCTCACCTGCACCTCCGCAAGGGGGGGTTCCATGGAAATAAAGAAGGATATGCTTGAGGACTGGAGATAACAAACATCTCACCTGCACCTTCACAAGGGGGGTTCCATGGAAATAAAGAAGGATATGCTTGAGGACTGGAGATAACAAACATCTCACCTGCACCTTCACAAGGGGGGGTTCCATGGAAATAAAGAAGGATATGCTTGAGGACTGGAGATAACAAACATCTCACCTGCACCTCCACAGGGTGTTCAGAGGATTATTATAGTCCTCTTTAATCTTAATCATAATCTTGCATTTTAGTTCTTCCTTTTCACTCCAGTCCTTCCCCTTCATCCTTTCTTCCAGTCCTTCTCCTTCATCCTTCTCTTTCTAGTTCGGCGGTGCAGGTAAAGTGCTTGTAAAAGTGGTGAATATTCCATGACCGCCCCTTTTCCCTCACAGCCAAACTACAGGTTTGCTGGTGAGGGTTGCCTGATTTACCACCAACCTATAACTGCAGGTAAATTGGGCCCCAAGAAGCAAAAAGCAGCCATTATTATTGGCACCGTTATTACTGGTGATGGCAATACCGCCAATTCTCCCCATGGAGCCAATAGGACTCCATGGAATGGGGAATGACCGCTGTTGTCGGCCCCTGGAATATCCCAGTAATACCGGGATATTTATTTATTTATTTGTACATTTGGAAAGCGCGCAAAGCACAGAGTCATCTAGGCGCTGAAGCTTAAGAAGTTGGTTACATGACTTTGGCACTTCTAAAAACATGCCTTTACACTGTAAAACAAGTATACGTTACACAATCAGAGGTTATAGGCTGAGTAAGAAACAGAGATGATAACTGTTGCAGAGGCTAGACTAAATAGACTTAGGTTTTGAACTCGTAGAGGCGGGGCATAAGTAGTTGCTGCAAGCTGAGAGACAAAGGGACTGTTGTGTGAGGTCAGACCTGAATAGTACAGTTTTAAGGTTTTTCCTGAAAGACCAGAGAGAGGTATCATTTCTTAGTTGATTGGGGAGGGCATTCTGCAATTTGGCTCCTATCAGCGGAAAGCTTAAGCTTACAGCTTTCTGTCCACTGTATCTGGGTTTGGTGAGCAGGTTGGTATAGGATGCGTGAGTGGGTCTGTTCGATTGTGTTTTGCTGATCAGGTTGCTAAGATAGGCGGGTGCATTCTTTGAGATGCATTTGTGTGCGAGCAGAAGAATTTTAAAATTGATCCTGTCCTGGACTGGGAGCCAGTGAATGCTGCGTCTGATAGCCGAGATGTGATCATTGTAGGGACTATTCAATGCTCTCTGATGGCATTGTTTTGTACAGTTTGAAGTTATTTTATATTTCTGGTACTGGTTCCAGCAAATAAAGAATAACAATAATCAATTCTGGAGAGTATCAGGGCTCTGGCCAGGGTGATGGAGGTGTCTGTAGAAAGGAAGAGTCTACTGGCTCTTATAAGTTTAGCTGTATCACCAGCAGAAGAGACTATGATGTTGACCTGTCTATTTAAAGTGAGGGACAAGTCATTGTAGACCCCAAGGGTTTTTATTTTGTTGGAGACCCTAATAGTATTACTGTCGATATTGAACGATTTGTTCTCTTGTAGGTGATTGATGAGCTTAGATTTGTTGCCTATTAGGATTAACTCGGTCTTGTCGTCATTGAGACACAATTCATTGAGAGCCACCCAGGCTGGGATTGCGAGGTAGATTTGGTTTAGGTTTTTAGAGTCTGTATCATAACATCCCGTAATCGGTATGCGCATTTGTGTATCATCCGCATAGTTTGTATACGCGATACCGATTTTGTCTGTATAGGAGCTTTGTAAATGCATTATATAGGGTGGGCGACACACAAGACCCTTCCGGTACACCAGAGTCACCAGTGCAGGGGGGTTGCTGAGGTATCAGAGAAGACTCTCATGGTCCGATTGGAAAGAAAGGATTTGATCCATTTGATGGCTTCAGGAGAGAAGTGGGCAGCTATTTCAGGGTGTTGGCAGAGAATATCGTGATAGACCAAATCAAACACAGCAGAGAGGTCTAGTAGGAGGAGGATACAGAGGTCATTGTTATCTCTATATTGGTCCATTTGTGTTTTTAAGTCTAGGAGGGCAGTTTCCGTTCCATGGCCTGGTCTGAATTCTGATTGTCTTAGGCCTAAAAGATTTTTAAATTCCAAGAATCTTTGGATATGCAGGTAGGCTGCACGATCAATGAGTTTTAGTAAAAATGGTACTGTAGTAATGGGATGGAAGTTCGTGGAGATGTTAGGGTCTAGTGTGGGTTTTGTTTTTTCAGCAGAGGTAAAACCCAGGCTGCTATTCGATCTTCCGATACTGTACTAGTGGCAAATGAGCTATTGATGAGGCTGGTAATGAAGGATGCAAATTCGGCTGCACATCCTTTTATTAAGGTTGCTGGGCAAGTGTCGCCTTTGCATCTGGACAGTTTTAGGCCTTTGATAATATTGATGGTGTCTGAGGTAGACAGCAGCGTGAAGGCAAATATGTTGATCTTGGTGAGTTCCGTTGATGGAAGTATAGTTGGGACATTGGGCCAAGGTTGAGTATAGATTTTTTTTGTTAGATGGGGTAGAAATGCGCTCAACACCATTACATTAAGGCACAACAATAATAGTTTGATGCTATAATTGAGTCATGAACAGCCGACATGTGTTTCGACACACAGGTCGTCTTCAAGGCTGAATAATTTGTACAAAATGATGAACACAAACCAATGTGGGTTGATAGACAGTACAGTAAAAGAACAACATTTTTTGAGGTGTTAAAGCACATATCAGAAATAATAAATTATGTGGGGGCGCTGTTGCGCACGACAGGAATGGCCGCCTGATTGCAGAGCTCCCACTCCACTGAGATATCCTGCGCCAGAATATCCGTTTCAGCTCTGCCTGCTTGGCCCAAACGGTGTGGACTGATAGCCTGTCCACCCGTGGGGGGTCAAGCGAACTCCTGTAGCCCAGAAACTAGAAACACCGGAGATAAAGCAACATTCAGATCGGCCGACACACGTGGCGAAAGCGACCCGACGCCGAGCTCCAGGGAATTCTACTCGAGAGCCGATGGCGCGGCTGAGGAAGCAAGGCCCCAGATGGGAGGAGCCTAAAACTGCAGCCCGAGCCCAACACCCTACCGGTGATACACGACCATCCGCGGGACTGGATGGGAAACGGACGGAGAGGCCAGGCGTACCAGCACACACTTGGGCGCGGCCCCAGCTTGTGGCGGTCTGTGGATGACGAGCTCCAGCAAGCCCCTCATAGATCCTGCAGCATACTACGGGGCACGGCGGGTGGAGAGTCCGCAGCACAGGACGGCACTGGGGCCCGGACACAATGAAACGCTTCTTGGCGCCAGGTAAGGAGGGTGATTACACGGCAGAGGGGGGGCCATGGAGACGCACGTTTGTCGGGGGAAGGCGGCAGCACCGACCCGGGAACAATTTTCATTGATCCGGCGTATGTAATCTACCCACACGGCTGGGACAGCAAAACTCGTAGGAGCACACATCACTCTGGGGTGATTGGAGCGTGTCCCGGTCCCCGGGAGTGGCCCCCCTGAGGCCCCAATACTAGCCCCTCCTGGGGCAGCGCGGTCTGGACCGCTGTGGGCTCTGTGGTTTGTTCCAGGCACCGGGCACACCACAATATGCGCCATAATACCCCAGGGGGCATATGCTAGCATCACTCTCCCCCCGTACCGGACAATCACACAGATCCACGCCCCGCTCGTTGGACTTGTCAGCGGTGAGATCCTAAAACATTTGGAAGCAACTGGCGAACCGGGGCGGCTGAGAGCCCCCTAAGGAACACGGGACTTATATGGTAATCCTAACGTTTAATACGTGGGGGGACACAGTCCATTTGTAACACCGGGAGCCGGCTAGTGGTACGCCACGCAGTGAACACATATAACACCTCTGACCCCTGAACCTGATCCTATCCCAGGGCCGGGACATATTATAAGGAGCAAGAGTGAACGGCAAACCAAAGGGCGGCAAGTAATACACTGTATTGCTTCAGTAAATCGGCTCGACAGCATTATGGGGGAACCACAGAAGTCGGGGAAAGGTGCCAAAACTCCAGGAAAACCAAAGAAAGGCCCAATGGACGCCTACACGGGTGGTCAGAGTCAGGCTGCGGTGGCAGACGTCCATACTGACGCTAATGAAGCCCTTAATACAGAATCTGGTGATAATGTGGACAGCTTAACAACAATAGTGCAGAACGGATTTCGTGCAGTCGATACAAAGCTGGATGACATAGTGTCCACCATCGGCTCGTTAAAGGCTAGAGTGGAGAAAGAAAGTGCGCGTGTAACAGAAACTGAAAACAGGATAAGCACTAACAAAGACACCATTGCACATCATAGCCGCGTTATCACTCAAATCAAGGAAAACATGGCAAAATTACAGAATAAATGCGAAGACCTTGAGTCGCGCTCAAGGAGAA
Source organism: Ambystoma mexicanum (assembly GCF_040938575.1). Taxonomy (NCBI): domain Eukaryota; kingdom Metazoa; phylum Chordata; class Amphibia; order Caudata; family Ambystomatidae; genus Ambystoma; species Ambystoma mexicanum. The sequence continues at coordinate 52,430,625 of NC_090930.1, read as the reverse complement.
ACAACATCCGTGTGGTGGGCATAGCGGAATCATTTGGCAAAGGTCAAATGGAAAAGTAACTCGAGACACTGCTTAAATCCCTGTTTGGACCGGAGACATTCTCCGAAAACTTTTTGGTAGAGCGAGCACATCGCACACTGGCACCAGCACATAAACCAGGCGCACCACCGCGCACTATAATTGCATGACTCCTCAATTACAGGGGCAGAGACACAATCCTACGAAAGGCGAAAGAGGCTGGTACTCTCCAATATGAAGAAAGTTGCATAAACATTTATCCAGACTTCTCTGCGGGGGTCCAGGCAAGTAGAAGATCCTACGAGCCAGTTAAGAGGCTCTTAAGAGAGCGCCAAATCCCATATGCTTTGATGTTCCCTGCCAAGATGAGGATTCAACATGCAGGAAGGGCCCATTTCTTTGAGACCCCAGCCGAAGACACGCAATACATTGAAACTTCCATACCCCTTCCTCCCAGAGGGGGCAGACCGGCACAAAACAATAGGCCCAGACCTGCGAACTAAGAAACACACAAGAGGCGACCCTAGCTAGGGCTGAAGTCAAGATAAGTTAAAGATTAAAGAAGCACCAGGCAATTTGGTCGAGTGGAGTTGCTGGACCTAATCGGCGGCCATATGAAGCAACATGGCTACCCTCGGAATACTTCATAAGTTTGGTTGGATACATTGTGAAGTTGGGAGTGATGATGAGGGTGGTTGTGTGGGATAGGGGGAGGGAATTGGAAATTTCAGCTCTAGAATTGACTTATGGTGGTACAAAGTTGGGGGTTGGTACCACTCTATGGAGCTATGTTTAGGTGGAAAGTTGATGAAGGTAACTTGTTGGTTGAAAAGTAAAATTGTGGTTGCATTGAGACTGGTGCCGATCAAATTGCACGAATACTGCAAACCGGTTAAATGTGACGATGTCAAGTGTTCAATCTCAGAGTCCCGGTGACGGGTTGAGCGTCAAACTTCTAACATGGAAGGTACCGAGATTAAATAATCACATGAAGGTGAAGAAAATCGGCAATTATGTTGCCAGGCATAATACCCAAATCCTAATGCTACAAGAAACCCAGGCAGTGGGAACGAGTAACGCTCACATACTCCCTAAATAGGGTCCCCTAAGGTTCCACACAAATTATTCATCCCAGTCTAGAGGGGCAATCACCCTTTTTCATCCAGGCCTTGGGTTCAGGCTGGGGGGTCACAAAGTTGATCATCTGGGTAGATATGTCATGGTTTGGGGGGAAGTTGCTGCCCAACAGCTACTCCTGGTCAATACATACGGTCCCAACATCGATGTCCCTGCCTTCTATATGGATATATACCAGATAATTGTGTCACTTGATGTCACCAATGTCCTTTGGGGGGAGACTTTAATTTAGCCCGGGACCCGGTTCTTGACAGATCCTCGAAGATTGTTAGGGCCCCAAGCAAGACAGTACTAAACCTGAGGCATATTTGATCACAACTTGTACTGGTGGATTCCTGGCGGGAGACACACCCTGGTAGCAGGAGATACATGTTTTACTACTCGGTGCATGACTCAGAGTCCAGAATCGATTATTGGTTTGTCTCCAAGTCTATGATGACTGTGGTGGGCGGATGTGAAATCCTTCCTCGAACATTATCAGACCATTCCCCAGTGCTGTTGGAACTAGTGTTCCGGAATACACAGAGTCCTGCCAGGAGGTGGAGAATGCCAGGGGGAATGTTGGGAGACCCAGGGATGGTAGAAACACTCCACGTTGAGATTGCAGAGTTTCTGTCCAACAATGTAGGATCGGTTGACAAATACTCAACAGTTTGGGAATCCTTCAAGGTCTGGGTAAGGGGTGTGTTGATGTCCAAAGCTACGGGCATGCTGAAAGCTGTAAGAACCGAGTTGTCATCCATTGAAGGCAAACTAGACGCATTCGAGAAAACATACACAAATACGCAAGATAAGGAATTGCTAGACGATATACACACACGCCTCCAGGAGTTTGATAAACTGGCCATAAGGGAGGTCCGGTATGTGGCGGCCCCTTTATGTGCACGCATATACGGGGAGGGTGACAAGGCCAGTAGGATGCTCTCCAATCTACTTAAACATGACAAACAACCTACTCAGATTACAAGTATACACACGGCACAGGGGAAGGTACTGCTCAGGGATGAAGACATTATGGGGAATTTGTTAAATTTTATAAGGAATTGTATTCGAATAAAGACTAGAAAACACTCCCAGAAATTAAGACATATCTTGAGGCTCTCTCCCTCCCTAAACTCTCCGACGAACAACGCTTAGCAATGGATCAACCGGTAACTACGGAGGAGATTACAGAGGCAATGAAGGCATTGGCTGCAGGTAGAGCACCAGGGTCGGATGGGTTGGGGGCCGAATTCTACAAGGAGTTTCAAGAGGAACTCGTTCCGATATTGATGCAGGTGTGGGAGGAAGCCCTCGAAGGTAACATATTACCCCCAACTATGAGAGAGGCTACAATAACTGTACTCCCTAAGCCTAGGAGACCACCACAGGATGTATCGTCCTATAGGCCTCTGTCACTCATAAATACCGATGCCAAAATATTCGCAAAGGTCTTGGCGAACCGGCTTTTGCCAGCAGTCCCTACCCTAGTCCATCTGGATCAAAACGGGTTTATCCCCACGAGATCTACAGCCTTAAACCTCCAAAGACTTTTTGGTGTGATGGCGCAAATAGACCCTACGAGAAGCGCGGTGGCCCTATCCCTTGACGCTGAAAAAGCATTTGATTCAGTCTCATGGGTTTATCTCCACGCGGAACTTGAGGCATTTGGGGTGGGGCCCAACTTTCTACGATTTGTAAGGCTGTTATACACAGAGCCCGGTGCTCGTGTCCAGACTAACAAAGCTATTTCCGAGATGTTCCTGTTGGGTAGCGGAACTAGACAAGGTTGCCAGTTTTCGCCCCTGCTGTTCACATTAACCATTGAGCCAATGGCGGCTGCGGTCTGACTGAGACACGCGGATAGAGGGATAAAAATGAAGGGGTCCACCCAGCTGATCTCGCTCTATGAGGGCGACACGTTGCTATATGTTCGGGAACCCGAAATAAACATCGCACCCATTATGGTAAAGGTACAGGAATTTGCAGATTATTCTGGGTACACGATAAACAAGGCTAAATCTGAAATATTTCCGCTCACACCGGCCACCAGATGCCCTGCAGTGACAGACGGACTCAAATGGTCAGGACACCATATTAGATACCTGGGAATCCTGGTTTCCAGCAACAAGCTCACACTATACATAGATAACCATGAAAGTGCCTTGCAGGCTTTAACCACCAAGCTTCAGATGTGGGGGTGACTCCCAATCTCTTTAGCTGGTCGAATCGCTATTCTTAAAATGGTAATCCTGCCTAAACTTCTATACCTATTTGTCAACATCCCTATATGGCCTGGCAGAGCCTCATTTGCCAAACCCAGATCCATGGTGGTCACATTTCTCTGGAACGGCAAGACAGTGAAGATGGGATGAGAAAAAATGACAGAACCCTATTCGTCGGGAGGTATATCGACCCCTGATTTTGAGCTTTATTACAATGTGGCCCAAGCAGACAGCAGGGAAATGTTTGGCCCACACCGGGGCCCTCCCCTTTGTGCATGCAAGCAGCAGCACCTACTTCATTGGATTTCTGTGCCTTTTTTATGCGATCACTTCTGGCATTATTTTACTATTTGTTCTATTCCTTAACAATGTGGTATTTCTCTCTTCCCAGTTTTAGTGGCTTCACTTTTGGATTTGATTCTTCTTCAAGCACACAACAGTACTTGTCACTGGACTATTGTTTATCTGTCGGTTCTTGACTTTCGAGATCGTCTTTTGATTCTCATTCTATGGTTATTTTGTTCAGTACTAGTTTAATTCACTGATGCATAATATCCAACTTGTCATGCCCACATGTGGACCTCCGTATTTACATTACGTTACCCATTGGGGGTACACACGGAGTGGATCTCGCTCGTGGGCAACATGATTGAAGCCCGTTTTGACTTTTTATCTGTTTTTATTGTTTCATATCTTCATTAATTCCTTTGTGCATAAGTGCGGTAGTGATTTAGTTCCTTTTCCCAGATGACCTTTCTCTTTTTACTCACGTTATTATTGCGGCAGGATTCGCATCTTTGGTTGATCACGTTCATGCGTCAAATAACATGGTATCTTGGGAAACCGCTTTACAGTTTCACTTACGGACAGTTTGTTCATTTACGTCACCAAAGTGACGTATTCCATCCACGACGCTGCCTACGTCACTTCCGTGACGTATCTGGCTTTCTTAATCTCTTCCACGCCATTCTGAGTTGTGGTTTCTGGGAATTCCCATTTGATATAGCGTCCTACTCGATTGTGCGAGTGAGAATCCGATTTCTTTTCTGAATATAACTTTCACTATTCATACAATTCAAAGCTGCTAGAATCATATGAGTGCTTTTGTTGTTACTGTTTTCCAGGTGATTTATTTCATCCGATTTCTCTGTGACTCTGTGATTTGTGTATTCACACGACCCTCCACTAGGTATGTGTCCATTTGTTCTCCATTTGCCTTATTGTTAAGTCAGCTTATTTGATGTCTGACGATACTGGTTTTTCAATTAGGAGGTTTTCAGGATGTTCTCAACAATAGTGGTGCACGGTAGGTGTTTTCAGTGTACTACCTTCATTTTCTTGACTTCCACTCACTCTGAGTGTTTTTCCCTTCCTTATTGGGTAGCTATTTTTTACAATTTGTTCTACTCATTTGGTGTAGTGCTACTTTAGCATTTATATATTTTCTATTCAGTCCTTCGGTACCTGAGACTTCTGTCCTGGAAATAATGCTCACCCCTATATATTTTTTTCAAGGTGACTGGTGCTTGGATTGCATGTGTGGCGACTCCGGTGTTAGTGGCCTATACAGGGCACCTAGTTCACGAGTGCTATTACTTCTAATCATTTGATTTGTAATTTATATGACATACCATCAATTCCACCAGTTTTCATTGTGCTTTCTTTTTGTTCTTTTCTGTGTTATTTTCAACCGCCTTCGCAACTCCTGTTCTTCCCTCTGAGCCTGACGTGTGGTATGCAATACATCCTTATATTTGGACTTGGTTGTATTTATTTTCTAATACTTTCTGGTCAACATGCGATTATGCTTAATGTGGACAATATTGTCTTGATTTTGTTTTGGTATATTTGTAACTTCTAAATTGTCATGTTACCTAATTTATTATTTCTGATGTGTGCTTTAACACCTCAAAAATGTATTTTCTTTTACTGTACTGTCTATCAACCCACATTGGTTTGTGTTCATCATTTTTTACAAATTATTCAGCCTTGAAGACGACCTGTGTGTCGAAACACGTGTCGGCTGTTCATGACTCAATTAAAGCATCAAACTATTATTGTTGTGCCTTAATGTAATGGTGTTGAGCGCATTTCTACCCCATCTCCCATTTAACTAGTTTACAGTACAAGCCAGGGTGGACTGCTGCTTGCACCACTTGATCAAGTAATATTCGATTCCAATACCATTAGTGATCACTAGCGCACAGATATCCATTTGCGGATCCTCATTCTTGTTTAGATTTCTTTAGCACTACTTTTTGTTGTAGTGATGGGATTTTTGTCTGCCTGAGCATTTTGACTATTTAGGCACCATTGTTCATCGTTGATGGTATGGTCTGGAGTAGGAGCTGGTGTTTCCAATTCACAGAGAATAGGAAATTGCTCTCTGGTTTGGGACTGGGCGTTCCAGAGTCTTTGGTAGTAGACTTGGCTCTTTGCTTTAATGATTTCTTGTTTGTAATTGTTGGCTAGAGTCTGGAAGAGGGTTTTATTCTCCAGTGCAGTGATACCGAAAAGACCTGTTCAAGTGGCTGGGTTCTCGCTATGAAGGTACAATGTTCATTAAAGACTGCTAAGTAAAATAAGCAAAGTACGAAGAAATAACATTCAATGACAGCTTCTATGTAACAAGAGCAGCCGGGTGCAATATATCATGAATAACTAGGCGTATCAATAGCCACCGGCTGCTAGGCACAGGCGTAATGGGTCGAGCCTTGGCCAGGCGGCAAATGAGTACCCAGTGTAGCTATTCCCTAGATGAGTAAAGGATGCCACAAAATGAGCGGTGCATATAGATTCCGAGGCAGTGCAGGGAATTAGTTCAATGACAGGCAGGGTGCAGCCATAATAGGTACTGCAGGGTGGTAGGTAACATACATCATATGAGATGGATATCAGGCGCTGGCATCGGAATTACCGGCGGGATACCGGCAAACCCATAATGACCCCAACGTCTTGTATCTCAGTTCTTTCTTTTTACTCTACTCATCCTTAGTTCCAGTCGTTCATCTTCATCCTCGTCCCACTGTTCCATCCTCGTGATTCACTTTGCGCTAGCCCGTGTTCCTAGTCAGAATGTGTCTCGGGCAGAGCCATTTAGTCAGTCCCAGTCACTGACTTGCTCTCTCTCATTCTCTCCTCCTCTCCCTCTGTCTCTCCTTTCCTCTGTCTCTTCCTCTCCGTCTCTCTCTCGCTCTTTCTCCCTCTCTTTTTCACTCTCTCCTCCTCTCCCTCTGTCTCTCCCTTTCTCTCTCTCTTCCTCTCCCTATATCTCTTCCGCTCCCTCTCTCCTCCTGTCGCTCTCTCTTTCTCCCTCTTTTTCTCCCTCTCTTTTTCTCTCTCTCCTCCTCCCCCTTTGTCTCTCCCTTTCTCTCTCTCTTCCAGTCCCTCTCTCCTCCTCTTGCTCTCTCTTTCTCCTGCTCTTTTTCTCTCTAACTCCTCCTCTCCCTCTCTCCTTTCCTCTTCCTCTCCCTCTCTCCTCCTCTTGCTCTCTCTTTCTCCCGCTCTTTTTCTCTCTCTCTCCTCCTCTCCCTCTGTCTCTCCCTTCCTCGCTCTCTCTCATCTCGCGATATCTTGCCCCTTAGACATGCTTTCGCATAGCCTGCATGTCTGTATTGCATTTCAGAGGGAGGCTGCTCTGCTTTTTGGCCCTCTAATAAACCAAAACAATGGATCGATGTCACACTGTTCTGCTGGAGCTCGCAACACAGAGGACCCCCCCACGCACCCCTTCCAGTGCAGAATATTCATCCCTGAGAAATTCATTTACAGCGTAGTATTTAGAAGAGGTACATAGAGCAAGTTTGGAAAGGGGGGATTGTTTTGAGGGGTCGGGTTGGGGGCTGCATAGTGTTTTCACTGAATTCTGCTCCTGCATCGAAATAAAAACTGTACAAAAATAAAAAAGGATCCACTTGTCGATGAAACAGTCAAGGGTTAATAAGACATGGAAGTTATGGGCCTGGATAACGAAGGCTTCGCTGGGATGCTTTGCTGTTTTCATGGTGCCATGCTGGGTACAGAGATCAAAATCATTGTATGGGCCCAACCGTAGAAGCATTTAATCAAGCAGTTGGGGCTACAGCTCACGTACAGCCGAGGCTACAGCTCACGTGCAGCCGAGGCAACAGCTCACGAGCAGTTGAGGCTACAGCTCACGGGCAGCCATGCTACAGCTCACGTGCACCTGTGCTACAGCTCACGTGCAGCTGTGTTACAGCTCATATGCAGCCGAGGCTACAGCTCACGTGCAACCGAGGTTGCAGCTCACATGCAGCCGAGGCTACAGTTCATGTGCAGCCATGCTACAGCTCACGTGCAGCTGTATTACAGCTCACATGCAGCCAAGGCTACAGCTCACGTACGGCCATAGTACAGTTCACATGCAGCCGAAGCTACAGCTCACATGCAGCTATGCTACAGCTCATGTACAGCCGAGGCTACAGCTCACGTGCAGCCACGCTACAGCTCATTTGCAGCCGAGGTTACAGCTCACATGCAGCCAAGGCTACAGCTCACGTGCAACCGAGGTTGCAGCTCACATGCAGCCGAGGCTACAGTTCATGTGCAGCCATGCTACAGCTCACGTGCAGCTGTATTACAGCTCACATGCAGCCAAGGCTACAGCTCACGTACGGCCATAGTATAGTTCACATGCAGTCGAAGCTACAGCTCACATGCAGCTATGCTACAGCTCATGTGCAGCTGTACTACAGCTCACGTGCAGCCGAGGCAACAGATCACGAGCAGCCGCGGTACAGCTCACATGCAGCCAAGGCTACAGCTCACGTGCAGCTGTACTACAGATCACGTGCAGCCGAGGCAACAACACACGAGCAGTAGAGACTACAGCTCACGGGCAGCTGTGCTACAGCTCACGTACAGCCAAGGCTACAGCTCACATGGAGACGTGCTACAGCTCATGTGCAGCCAAGGCTACAGCTCACATGCAGCTGAGGCACCAGCTCATGTGCAGCTGTGCCACTGTTCACGTGCAGCCGAGGCTACAACTCATGTGCAGCAGAGGCTACAGCTCATGTACAGCTGAGGCTACAGCTCACGTGCAGCCACGCTACAGCTCATGTGCAGCCGAGGTTACAGCTCACATGCAGCCAAGGCTACAGCTCACATGCAGTCGAGGTTACAGCTCACATGCAGCCATGCTACAGCTCACATGCAGTCAAGGTTACAGCTCACATGCAGCCATGCTACAGCTCACATGCAGCCGAGGTTACAGCTCACATGCAGCTGATGCTATAGCTCACGTGCAGCTGCACTACAGCGCGTGTGCAGCCGAGGCTACAGCTCACATGCAGCCGAGGCTACATCTCATGTGCAACCGAGGTTACAGGTCACGTGATACTAATCACATGATTTGCGTCTTTTTTCTGCTTGCATGATCTTTGAGACGGGCTGGGTGTTTATGGAGCTCAATCAGTGCTTTAAGTGGGATAGGACATTGAGGGTGGCTTAATGCATCACCAATCTTTGAGGGTGGGCCTATGACGTGTCTGGCATGACCTGAGACCCAAGTAACTAAGCAACCTCAAAAGACATCAGCCCATGTAATTACATGCACGACCTAACGGGTACATTCAAGTGTGCATACCTGGAACGCAAGGCAGTAAAACAATAATGCACAGTCAAAGAATCCACTGAAATCAAGATATTCAAATATTCAATTACATTGCAGCCAACCATGGGAGAATAGCTCAGGGGCAACGTGCTCGCCTTGGGAACAAGATGACACGGAGCAACATAGGTTAGAAATAACCTTTCATATCATGGCAGCCTCCGATCTTTTGAAGGAAATCTATGATCCTGTGTATTTATTTTCTTAAATCGGCCCAGTGATACGATCGCAATATATGTTGCATAAATCAGATGATGTATTAATCAAACAATGTTACAAAACAATCTAAACTGGTGACATAGCTCTCAACTCACCCCTTTTGGCGGGTGTCATCCGCCTTCTAAACGGCTGACTCACCCGCCAAGCCTCCTGCATGCCCATTCATTTCAATGGGCCTCTCACCCGCCAAAAATACAATCTGGTGTTTTCACCCACTACATACAGTGTGTGATTGACAATAGCACAACTGATGTCAAATGTTCCTCTTTCTCTGTGGAACACACTAAACACGTGCAATAATCACATTTGAAATGGGTTTCGATGAGTTGGGAGACACAGTGGTTCAGGGACGTCATTTCACCAAAATGCCAGGGGTAGCCGAAGTGACATCACCTGATCCCTGCCCTCCCTGAGGACACAGGAAGTGATGTCATTTGACTGCACCCTCAAGTGACATCACAAGAAGTGGTGTAATGTCATTTGATCCTGCTCCAAAATGAAATCACAAGAACTGATGGCACACAACCCTTTCATCCCTTGACATCAGAGGAAGAGGTATCACACTGTTGTTATTATTATTGTTATTATTATTATTATTATTATTATTATTATTATTATTATTATTATTATTATTATTATTATTATTATTATTATTATTATATGTATTGAGTGTGAACCTGGCTTCGAGAAGCAACAGAGCACTTTACAGGGGTATACGCCAATACAGATACACAACGTAGGACTTTACAGAGGGAACAACAGAACAGATATACAGCGAGGGGCTGGGTACAGAGGGTCACAGAGGAGGGGTCCAGCTGTACCGGGTGGCGGGGAGGAGACGGGGAGGCAGCGTCTGGCGAGTCACGTGGGGCATGATGGCCTAGGTGTTGAGGAGGAGAGACTCCTTGGAGAGGTGGGCCTGCAGTTCTGTTCTGAATTCTAGGAGCGTTTGGGTGAGTCTGATGCTGACGAGGAGAAGGTTCCATAGTCTTGGGGCGCAGGCAGAGAAGGTTTGTTTTCTGGTCCTTTCCTTTTTGCAGAGGAGGATTTCAAGTCTGCGCGTGTCCTGGCTTCTGGTGGTGCGCTGTCCGCCGGAGATGCTGAGTCTCTCAGTGAGGTAGCTGGGTGACTTGAAGGCAACTGCTGTATGGATGATGAAGCAAGACTTGAAGGTGATTAGAGCGTGCAGTGGAAGCCAGTGAAGGTCAATGAGGGCCAGTGTGATATGGTCGTCTCCGCATAGACCCTTGATAAGGTGTGCGGCCGCGTGTAGGATACTTCTCCAGAGGACTAGGGAGGACCATAGGAGGCCTGCAAGGTGGGATAGGATCAGTGCTTGAACGGTGGATCTAAAGCTGTCCTGAGGGAGGAAGGGCTTGACTTTCCACAGGAGGGAGAGCTGATACCAAGCTGCCTGAGTTTTCTTAGCTATGTGTGTCTTGAAGGAGAGGTGTTTGTCGATGTGGGGCCTGAGGGACTTGGCGCAGGAGGAGAGCCCATGTGTGAATCCCTCAGAGTTCATGATTGATAGCCCGGTCTGCATGTCTGGGTCTTCAGTGTTGTTGGTAAGGGGTAGGAATTCGATCTTGGAGGGGTTGAGCTTCAAATATGCACTGGACATCCAAGACTGGATCAGCGAGGGGCAGGTTTTGAGCCTTTGTATGTCTTTGATGGAGTCGATCTTGAGGTATAGCTGTGTGTCATCGGCGAGTTGGTGGATGTTGATGTTGTGTGTGGCTAGGTGGGCTGGCAGTGACTCCATGTATAGATTGAAGATCACTGGGGACAGGATGGAACCCTGTGGGACTCCACAGGTGACGGGTAGCATTGGCGATCTAGAGGAGCCCATCTGAGCAAACGGCTGCCGGTTGGCGAGGTACGACTTGAACCATCATAGGACAAGGTTGATGATCCCCATATGCCGATGTAGGATGTCCATGAACACCTGGTGGTCTACTGTGTCAAAAGCGGCAGAAAGGTCAAGTAGAACCAAGAGGCAGGGGTGCTGTCGTCCATGATGTTGAGGGTGTTGTCGACTACCTTTATGGCTGCTGTCTCCATGCTGCATCTGGGTCTGAATCCGATTGGTAGGTTTGGAGGAGATTGTTGGTGTCGATGTGTTGCTGTAGTTATGTGGCTACCACTTTCCCAATGATCTTCACTAGGAAGGGAAGATGGCTGATGGGGCAATAGTTACCTAGGTTGTCGGGAACCGAGTGGGTTTCTTTAGTAGAGGGACGATTTGTCCTGTTCTTAGGATCGATGGGAAGGTGCCTTGAGTTAGGGAGTGGTTGATTATCTCCCGGTAGGGAAGGAGCACTTCTGCGGGAGGCAGGGGGTGTCTTGAGGATGAATGCTGGGAGGATGCCGTCTGTATGTGATGTGGCTTTGAGGGTGGCGTTTCCACCAGGTCTTCTGTCGAGAGTGTCTTGAATGTTGTGAAGGGTGTGCATATTTCACAAGGAGGGGCGTGAGGTGGGTCTTTACTTTAATCTTTTGTTATTCAGAAAATAGTAGTTTCCATCAAAGAATATATAATATAAAAAGAAATACAACCACAACAGTAGAAATGTAAAGGAAATAAAATAGAGTAAAAACAGCATACAGATAAAATACATTAAAATCAGCAGCAACTGGAAAATTCTGTTCACAGTAATTGGCTACGCAAACAAGAAAGCACTTTTAATATAAGAGTAAACGCACTCTGCTGTGAACAAGCCTGAGACTGAGAAAAGAAGCCTAAGGGCTAATTGGATGTGTCTCACTCCCCACGCCCTCAATATTGGGAGAAGGACTCTCTTCCTCTGGAATTGCTGAGAGAGGGAAGAAAAATAAAAAGTGTTGCAAGTGATGCGCGTTGTGCCAAGAACATGCACAGTTACGCCCAGTGGTGCTATTGTTCTGTGGAAAGGGCACGGTTTAATTTGTGAAAAGTATGTTTGTTCTGAAGCGGAGAATGATTGCCCTTTTCCTTGAATTTTTAAACCACTGGTCATAGCCTATCTTGGCAGCTGTGGCAGTGTTGTTCTTATGATAAAATTGCACTTAGTTTTTGCGATTCGGTTCTCCTCCTGGCATTTGCTTGCTAAGAAATAAGGCTCTTCACAAACTCCAACATTGCCAACCGATGGTTCCTCACTCAAAATGCAGCCAGTCTTGCAGAGAGATGACTTAATGTAATTTAGGCAGCGGGAAGAGCCACGGACAGTCGAGGTCATTACATTTCTCACCAAGGTTCTAGTTAGTCACGGGGGGAGAGTTTCCCCATAGCGCAGCCAATAGGTTCATGGCTGTAATAGTATGATGTCTTCTATGTTGGCTAGGTCTAGTTCTTCATGTAGCAGGTCCCCCGAGAAGCCGTGAGGCACACCCATCATTTTCCTCAGGAATTGCTTTTCACTGACCTGGGCTGCTTTCGCCAGGTGATGACCCCACACAGCTGCACCATAGGTCAACAATGTTGCTGATTTTGCTTAGTAAATATGAACTGGGCTCTTATGGCAGCCCGCCCAGCCTCGAGCCATATCTCAAAATTGAGCCATTGATTTGCAAGGCCTTCAGTGTTTGTTCCTTGATATGTGCGAACCAGCACAGGTCACAAGAAATCGTAACGCCTAAATAACGAAAAGTAGTGACCCATTACGTTTTCTTGCCTTCGATGGATATTGTGTTTCCCCGGGATTTGCTATTACCCACATACATGACCTTTGATTTCCCCCGTTTATTTTCAGGTCTTTCTGCCCCATATGATTTTTAAACTTTTGCAGAGCCTGCTTTGTTCTCGCTTTCAGGACTGTATCGTCAGTGTAAGAAAGTACACACGTCTTTTGGCCAGTCATCCGGGGACATCGAGGGTAGGGAAGGAGAACTTCTGCGGGGGTGGGTCTTGAGGATGGATGCTGGGAGGATGTCGTCTGTATACGATGTGGCTTTGAGGGTGGCCAGGCTTTCTACCAGGTCCTCTGTCGAGAGTGTCTTGAATGTTGTCCAGGGTGTGCAGATTTCGCGATGAGGGACGTGAGGTGGGTTTTTGGATGCAGAGCTGGTGTGTATGTGCTGGCCAATCTTGCTGATTTTGTCGATGAATAAGGTGTTGAAGGCAGCAGATTTTTTGATGGAGTGTGGTATGGCAGGGGCAGGTAGCGGGTTGACGCAGTGCTTGACCGCATGTCATTGTCCTTCAGTACACTAAAAAATCTATGGTTATGATATCAATGTAATGTGACATCTTTCACACACAAATGGATCATCATATGTAGCGCTAATATCAGTGTGTCAAGGCCCAAATTACCACGGGAAGTGTATGAACCTGAATCCCCTCTTTATGTGGATCTGCCCTGTTATTTCATCACGACCACACAGGGGAGTCAGGGGGGGATAGAGGGGGGTAGGAGGGTATAGGGGTAGGGGAAAGCCAGGATCGAAGGACTGCTTCCCTCTCAAGGGGGAGAGTATTTCACCGCAGAACATGTGTTCTCATGGTCGATGCCATCCTCAGTCTTCAATGATTATGGATTTTACCTTCAGCATTTCTTTCTGATTCGACAAGTTATCTTCAGGGTTGCCTCTCAGTAGGATGCGTTGTGTTGTGATGTACTGTTATCTTCAGGGTTGCCTCTCAGTAGGATGCGTTGTGTTGTGATGTACTGTTACCTTCAGGGTTGCCTCTCAGTAGGATGCGTTGTGTTGTACTGTTATCTTCAGGGTTGCCTCTCAGTAGGATGCGTTGTGTTGTGATGTACTGTTATCTTCAGGGTGGCCTCTCAGTAGGATGGGTTGTGTTGTGATGTACTGTTACCTTCAGGGTTGCCTCTCAGTACGATGCGTTGTGTTGTGATGTACTGTTATCTTCAGGGTTGCCTCTCAGTAGAATGCGTTGTGTTGTGATGTACTGTTATCTTCAGGGTTGCCTCTCAGTAGAATGCGTTGTGTTGTGATGTACTGTTATCTTCAGGGTTGCCTCTCAGTAGGATGCGTTGTGTTGTGATGTACTGTTACCTTCGGGGTTGCCTCTCAGTAGGATGGGTTGTGTTGTGATGTACTGTTACCTTCAGGGTTGCCTCTCAGTAGGATGGGTTGTGTTGTGATGTACTGTTACCTTCAGGGTTGCCTCTCAGTAGAATGCGTTGTGTTGTGATGTACTGTTATCTTCAGGGTTGCCTCTCAGTAGAATGCGTTGTGTTGTGATGTACTGTTATCTTCAGGGTTGCCTCTCAGTAGGATGCGTTGTGTTGTGATGTACTGTTACCTTCGGGGTTGCCTCTCAGTAGGATGGGTTGTGTTGTGATGTACTGTTACCTTCAGGGTTGCCTCTCAGTAGAATGGTTGTGTTGTGATGTACTGTTACCTTCAGGGTTGCCTCTCAGTAGGATGGGTTGTGTTGTGATGTACTGTTATCTTCAGGGTTGCCTCTCAGTAGGATGCGTTGTGTTGTGATGTACTGTTACCTTCAGGGTTGCCTCTCAGTAGGTTGCGTTGTGTTGTGATGTACTGTTACCTTCGGGGTGGCCTCTCAGTAGAATGCGTTGTGTTGTGATGTACTGTTATCTTCAGGGTGGCCTCTCAGTAGAATTTGTTGTGTTGTGATGTACTGTTACCTTCAAGGGTTGCCTCTCAGGAGGATGCGTTGTGTTGTGATGTACTGTTATCTTCAGGGTGGCCTCTCAGTAGAATGCGTTGTGTTGTGATGTACTGTTATCTTCAGGGTTGCCTCTCAGTAGAATGCGTTGTGTTGTGATGTACTGTTATCTTCAGGGTTGCCTCTCAGTAGAATGCGTTGTGTTGTGATGTACTGTTATCTTCAGGGGGTGGCCTCTCAGTAGGATGGGTTGTGTTGTGATGTACTGTTACTTTCAGGGTTGTCTCTCAGTAGAATGCGTTGTGTTGTGATGTACTGTTATCTTCAGGGTGGCCTCTCAGTAGAATGTGTTGTGTTGTGATGTACTGTTACCTTCGGGGTTGCCTCTCAGTAGAATGCGTTGTGTTGTGATGTACTGTTATCTTCAGGGTGGCCACTCAGTAGAATTTGTTGTGTTGTGATGTACTGTTACCTTCAAGGGTTGCCTCTCAGTAGGATGCGTTGTGTTGTGATGTACTGTTATCTTCAGGGTTGCAGCTCAGTAGAATGCGTTGTGTTGTGATGTACTGTTACCTTCAGGGGTTGCCTCTCAGTAGGATGCGTTTTGTTGTGATGTACTGTTACCTTCAGGGTTGCCTCTCAGTAGAATGGGTTGTGTTGTGATGTACTGTTACCTTCGGGGTTGCCTCTCAGTAGGATGCGTTGTGTTGTGATGTACTGTTACCTTCGGGGTTGCCTTTCAGTAGAATGGGTTGTGTTGTGATGTACTGTTACCTTCAGGGTTGCCTCTCAGTAGAATGGGTTGTGTTGTGATGTACTGTTACCTTCGGGTTGCCTCTCAGTAGAATGGGTTGTGTTGTGATGTACTGTTACTTTCAGGGGTTGCCTCTCAGTAGAATGGGTTGTGTTGTGATGTACTGTTATCTTCAGGGTGGCCTCTCAGTAGAATGGGTTGTGTTGTGATGTACTGTTACCTTCAGGGTTGCCCCTCAGTAGGATGCGTTGTGTTGTGATGTACTGTTACCTTCGGGGTTGCCTCTCAGTAGGATGCGTTGTGTTGTGATGTACTGTTATCTTCAGAGTTGCCTCTCAGTAGGATGGGTTGTGTTGTGATGTACTGTTACTTTCAGGGTTGTCTCTCAGTAGAATGCGTTGTGTTGTGAGGTACTGTTATCTTCAGGGTTGCCTCTCAGTAGGATGCGTTGTGTTGTGATGTACTGTTATCTTCAGGGGGTGGCCTCTCAGTAGGATGGGTTGCGTTGTGATGTACTGTTACTTTCAGGGTTGTCTCTCAGTAGAATGCGTTGTGTTGTGATGTACTGTTATCTTCAGGGTGGCCTCTCAGTAGAATGTGTTGTGTTGTGATGTACTGTTACCTTCGGGGTTGCCTCTCAGTAGAATGCGTTGTGTTGTGATGTACTGTTATCTTCAGGGTGGCCACTCAGTAGAATTTGTTGTGTTGTGATGTACTGTTACCTTCAAGGGTTGCCTCTCAGTAGGATGCGTTGTGTTGTGATGTACTGTTATCTTCAGGGTTGCAGCTCAGTAGAATGCGTTGTGTTGTGATGTACTGTTACCTTCAGGGGTTGCCTCTCAGTAGGATGCGTTTTGTTGTGATGTACTGTTACCTTCAGGGTTGCCTCTCAGTAGAATGGGTTGTGTTGTGATGTACTGTTACCTTCGGGGTTGCCTCTCAGTAGGATGCGTTGTGTTGTGATGTACTGTTACCTTCGGGGTTGCCTTTCAGTAGAATGGGTTGTGTTGTGATGTACTGTTACCTTCAGGGTTGCCTCTCAGTAGAATGGGTTGTGTTGTGATGTACTGTTACCTTCGGGTTGCCTCTCAGTAGAATGGGTTGTGTTGTGATGTACTGTTACCTTCGGGGTTGCCTTTCAGTAGAATGGGTTGTGTTGTGATGTACTGTTACCTTCAGGGTGGCCTCTCAGTAGAATGGGTTGTGTTGTGATGTACTGTTATCTTCAGGGTGGCCTCTCAGTAGAATGGGTTGTGTTGTGATGTACTGTTACCTTCAGGGTTGCCCCTCAGTAGGATGCGTTGTGTTGTGATGTACTGTTACCTTCGGGGTTGCCTCTCAGTAGGATGCGTTGTGTTGTGATGTACTGTTATCTTCAGAGTTGCCTCTCAGTAGAATGTGTTGTGTTGTGATGTACTGTTACCTTCGGGGTTGCCTCTCAGTAGGATGCGTTGTGTTGTGATGTACTGTTACCTTCGGGGTTGCCTTTCAGTAGAATGGGTTGTGTTGTGATGTACTGTTACTTTCAGGGTTGCCTCTCAGTACGATGCGTTGTGTTGTGATGTACTGTTACCTTCAGGGTTGCCTCTCAGTAGGATGCTTTGTGTTGTGATGTACTGTTATCTTCAGGTTTGCCTCTCAGTAGGATGGGTTGTGTTGTGATGTATTGTTACCTTCAGGGTTGCCTCTCAGTACGATGCGTTGTGTTGTGATGTACTGTTACCTTCAGGGTTGCCTCTCAGTACGATGCGTTGTGTTGTGATGTACTGTTACCTTCAGGGTTGCCTCTAAGTAGGTTGCGTTGTGTTGTGATGTACTGTTACCTTCAGGGTTGCCTCTCAGTAGGATGCGTTGTGTTGTGTTGTACTGTTACCTTCAGGGTTGCCTCTCGGTAGGTTGCGTTGTGTTGTGATGTACTGTCACCTTCAGGGTTGCCTCTCAGTAGGATGCGTTGTGTTGTGATGTACTGTTACCTTCAGGGTTGCCTCTCAGTAGAATGGGTTGTGTTGTGATGTACTGTTACCTTCAGGGTTGCCCCTCAGTAGGATGCGTTGTGTTGTGATGTACTGTTATCTTCAGGGTTGCCTCTCAGTAGGATGCGTTGTGTTGTGATGTACTGTTACCTTCAGGGTTGCCTCTCAGTAGGATGCGTTGTGTTGTGATGTACTGTTAACTTCGGGGTTGCCTCTCAGGGGGATGTGTTGTGTTGTGATGTACTGTTATCTTCAGGGTGGCCTCTCAGTAGAATGTGTTGTGTTGTGATGTACTGTTACCTTCAGGGTTGCCTCTCAGTAGGATGTGTTGTGTTGTGATGTACTGTTACCTTCAGGGTTGCCTCTCAGTAGGATGCGTTGTGTTGTGTTGTGATGCACTGTTATCTTCAGGGTTGCCTCTCAGTAGGATGGGTTGTGTTGTGATGTACTGTTACCTTCAGTGTTGCCTCTCAGTACGATGCGCTGTGTTGTGATGTACTGTTACCTTCAGGGTTGCCTCTCAGTACGATGCGTTGTGTTGTGATGTACTGTTACCTTCAGGGTTGCCTCTAAGTAGGTTGCGTTGTGTTGTGATGTACTGTTACCTTCAGGGTTGCCTCTCAGTAGGATGCGTTGTGTTGTGTTGTACTGTTACCTTCAGGGTTGCCTGTCAGTAGGTTGTGTTGTGTTGTGATGTACTGTTCCCTTCAGGGTTGCCTCTCAGTAGGATGCGTTGTGTTGTGATGTACTGTTACCTTCAGGGTTGCCCCTCAGTAGGATGCGTTGTGTTGTGATGTACTGTTATCTTCAGGGTTGCCTCTCAGTAGGATGCGTTGTGTTGTGATGTACTGTTACCTTCAGGGTTGCCTCTCAGTAGGATGCCTTGTGTTGTGATGTACTGTTACCTTCGGGGTTGCCTCTCAGGAGGATGCGTTGTGTTGTGATGTACTGTTATCTTCAGGGTGGCCTCTCAGTAGAATGTGTTGTGTTGTGATGTACTGTTACCTTCAGGGTTGCCTCTCAGTAGGATGCGTTGTGTTGTGATGTACTGTTACCTTCAGGGTTGCCTCTCAGTAGGATGTGTTGTGTTGTGTTGTGATGCACTGTTATCTTCAGGGTTGCCTCTCAGTAGCATGGGTTGTGTTGTGATGTACTGTTACCTTCAGGGTTGCCTCTCAGTACGATGCGTTGTGTTGTGATGTACTGTTACCTTCAGGGTTGCCTCTCAGTACGATGCATTGTGTTGTGATGTATTGTTACCTTCAGGGTTGCCTCTCAGTAGGTTGCGTTGTGTTGTGATGTACTGTTACCTTCAGGGTTGCCTCTCAGTAGGATGCGTTGTGTTGTGTTGTACTGTTACCTTCAGGGTTGCCTCTCAGTAGGTTGCGTTGTGTTGTGATGTACTTTTACCTTCAGGGTTGCCTCTCAGTAGGATGGGTTGTGTTGTGATGTACTGTTACCTTCAGGGTTGCCTCTCAGTAGGATGTGTTGTGTTGTGATGTACTGTTACCTTCAGGGTTGCCTCTCAGTAGGATGCGTTGTGTTGTGCTGTACTGTTACCTTCAGGGTTGCCTCTCAGTAGGATGGGTTGTGTTGTGATGTACTGTTACCTTCAGGGTGGCCTCTCAGTAGGATGCGTTGTGTTGTGATGTACTGTTATCTTCAGGGTTGCCTCTCAGTAGGATGCGTTGTGTTGTGATGTACTGTTACCTTCAGAGTTGCCTCTCAGTAGGTTGCGTTGTGTTGTGTTGTGATGCACTGTTATCTTCAGGGTTGACTCTCAGTAGGATGCGTTGTGTTGTGATGTACTGTTACCTTCAGGGTTGCCTCTCAGTACGATGCGTTGTGTTGTGATGTACTGTTACCTTCAGGGTTGCCTCTCAGTAGGTTGCGTTGTGTTGTGATGTACTGTTATCTTCAGGGTTGCCTCTCAGTAGGATGCGTTGTGTTGTGATGTACTGTTATCTTCAGGATTGCCTCTCAGTAGGAAGCGTTGTGTTGTGATGTACTGTTACCTTCAGGGTTGCCTCTCAGTAGGATGGGTTGTGTTGTGATGTACTGTTATCTTCGGGGTTGCCTCTCAGTAGGATACGTTGTGTTGTGATGTACTGTTATCTTCAGGGTTGCCTCTCAGTAGGATGTGTTGTGTTGTGATGTACTGTTATCTTCAGGGTTGCCTCTCAGTAGGATGCGTTGTGTTGTGATGTACTTTTATCTGTGTTGTGTTGTGATGTACTGTTATCTTCAGGGTGGCCTCTCAGTAGGATGCGTTGTGTTGTGATGTACTGTTACCTTCAGGGTTGCCTCTCAGTAGGATGGGTTGTGTTGTGATGTACTGTTATCTTCGGGGTTGCCTCTCAGTAGGATACGTTGTGTTGTGATGTACTGTTATCTTCAGGGTTGCCTCTCAGTAGGATGTGTTGTGTTGTGATGTACTGTTATCTTCGGGGTTGCCTCTCAGTAGGATACGTTGTGTTGTGATGTACTGTTATCTTCAGAGTTGCCTCTCAGTAGGATGTGTTGTGTTGTGATGTACTGTTATCTTCAGGGTTGCCTCTCAGTAGGAGGCGTTGTGTTGTGATGTACTGTTATCTGTGTTCTGTTGTGATGTACTGTTATCTTCAGGGTGGCCTCTCAGTAGGATGCGTTGTGATGTACTGTTATCTTCAGGGTTGCCTCTCAGGAGGATGCGTTGTGTTGTGATGTACTGTTACCTTCAGGGTTGCCTCTCAGTAGGATGCGTTGTGTTGTGATGTACTGTTATCTTCAGGGTTGCCTCTCAGTAGGATGCGTTGTGTTGTGATGTACTGTTACCTTCAGGGTTGCCTCTCAGTAGGTTGCGTTGTGTTGTGATGTACTGTTACCTTCAGGGTTGCCTCTCAGTAGGATGCGTTGTGTTGTGTTGTGATGTACTGTTATCTTCAGGGTTGCCTCTCAGTAGGTTGCGTTGTGTTGTGATGTACTGTTACCTTCAGGGTTGCCTCTCAGTAGGTTGCGTTGTGTTGTGATGTACTGTTACCTTCAGGGTTGCCTCTCAGTAGGATGCGTTGTGCTGTGATGTACTGTTACCTTCAGGGCTGCCTCTCAGTAGGATGTGTTGTGTTGTGATGTACTGTTATCTTCAGGGTTACCTCTCAGTAGGATGCGTTGTGTTGTGATGTACTGTTACTTCAGGGTTGCCTCTCAGTAGGATGCGTTGTGTTGTGATGTACTGTTACCTTCAGGGTTGTGTTGTGATGTACTGTTACCTTCAGGGTGCGTTGTGTTGTGTTGTGATGCACTGTTATCTTCAGGGTTGCGTCTCAGTAGGATGGGTTGTGTTGTGATGTACTGTTACCTTCAGGGTTGCCTCTCAGTACGATGTGTTGTGTTGTGATGTACTGTTACCTTCGGGGTTGCCTCTCAGTATGATGCGTTGTGTTGTGATGTACTGTTACCTTCAGGGTTGCCTCTCAGTAGGATGGGTTGTGTTGTGATGTACTGTTATCTTCGGGGTTGCCTCTCAGTAGGATGCGTTGTGTTGTGATGTACTGTTACCTTCAGGGGTTGCCTCTCAGTAGAATGGGTTGTGTTGTGATGTACTGTTACCTTCGGATTGCCTCTCAGTAGAATGGGTTGTGTTGTGATGTACTGTTACCTTTGGGGTTGCCTCTCAGTAGGATGCGTTGTGTTGTGATGTACTGTTACCTTCGGGGTTGCCTCTCAGTAGAATGGGTTGTGTTGTGATGTACTGTTACCTTCGGGGTTGCCTCTCAGTAGAATGGGTTGTGTTGTGATGTACTGTTTCCTTCGGGGTTGCCTCTCAGTAGGATGGGTTGTGTTGTGATGTACTGTTACCTTCAGGGTTGCCTCTCAGTAGGATGCGTTGTGTTGTGATGTACTGTTACCTTCAGGGTTACCTCTCAGTAGGATGCGTTGTGTTGTGATGTACTGTTACCTTCAGGGTTGCCTCTCAGTAGGATGCGTTGTGTTGTGATGTACTGTTACCTTCAGGGTTGCCTCTCAGTAGAATGGGTTGTGTTGTGATGTACTGTTACCTTCAGGGTTGCCTCTCAGTAGAATGGGTTGTGTTGTGATGTACTGTTACCTTCAGGGTTGCCTCTCAGTAGAATGGTTGTGTTGTGATGTACTGTTACCTTCAGGGGTTGCCTCTCAGTAGAATGGGTTGTGTTGTGATGTACTGTTACCTTCAGGGTTGCCTCTCAGTAGGATGCGTTGTGTTGTGATGTACTGTTACCTTCAGGGTTGCCTCTCAGTAGGATGCGTTGTGTTGTGATGTACTGTTACCTTCAGGGTGGCCTCTTAGTAGAATGGGTTGTGTTGTGATGTACTGTTACCTTCAGGGTTGCCCCTCAGTAGGATGCGTTGTGTTGTGATGTACTGTTATCTTCAGGGTTGCCCCTCGGTAGGATGCGTTGTGTTGTGATATACTGTTATTTTCAGGGTTGCCTCTCAGTAGGATGGGTTGTGTTGTGATGTACTGTTACCTTCAGGGGTTGCCTCTCAGTAGAATGGGTTGTGTTGTGATGTACTGTTACCTTCAGGGTTGCCTCTCAGTAGAATCGTTGTGTTGTGATGTACTGTTACCTTCAGGGGTTGCCTCTCAGTAGAATGGGTTGTGTTGATATGTACTGTTACCTTCGGGGTTGCCTCTCAGGAGGATGCGTTGTGTTGTGATGTACTGTTACCTTTAGGGTTGCCTCTCAGTAGGATGCGTTGTGTTGTGATGTACTGTTACCTTCAGGGTTGCCTCTCAGTAGAATGGGTTGTGTTGTGATGTACTGTTACCTTCAGGGTTGCCTCTCAGTAGGATGCGTTGTGTTGTACTGTTACCTTCGGGGTGACCTCTCAGTAAATGGGTTGTGTTGTGTTGTGATGTACTGTTACCTTCAGGGTTGCCTCTCAGTACGATGCGTTGTGTTGTGATGTACTGTTACCTCCGGGGTTGCCTCTCAGTAGGATGCGTTGTGTTGTGATGTACTGTTACCTTCAGGGTGGCCTCTCAGTAGAATGCGTTGTGTTGTGATGTACTGTTACCTTCAGGGTTGCCTCTCAGTACGATGGGTTGTGTTGTGATGTACTGTTATCTTCAGGGTTGCCTCTCAGTAGGATGCGTTGTGTTGTGATGTACTGTTATCTTCAGGGTTGCCTCTCAGTAGAATGTGTTGTGTTGTGATGTACTGTTACCTTCAGGGGTTGCCTCTCAGTAGGATGAGTTGTGTTGTGATGTACTGTTACCTTCAGGGTTGCCTCTCAGTAGGATGTGTTGTGATGTACTGTTACCTTCAGGGTTGCCTCTCAGTAGAATGGTTGTGTTGTGATGTACTGTTACCTTCAGGGTTGCCTCTCAGTAGAATGGTTGTGTTGTGATGTACTGTTACCTTCAGGCCTCTCAGTAGGATGCGTTGTGTTGTGATGTACTGTTACCTTCAGGGTGGCCTCTCAGTAGAATGTGTTGTGTTGTGATGCACTGTTACCTTCAGGGTGGCCTCTCAGTAGAATGTGTTGTGTTGTGATGTACTGTTATCTTCAGGGTGGCCTCTCAGTAGAATGTGTTGTGTTGTGATGTACTGTTATCTTCAGGGTGGCCTCTCAGTAGGATGGGTTGTGTTGTGATGTACTGTTACCTTCAGGGGTTGCCTCTCAGTAGGATGCGTTGTGTTGTGATGTACTGTTACCTTCAGGGTTGCCTCTCAGTAGAATGGTTGTGTTGTGATGTACTCTTACCTTCAGGGGTTGCCTCTCAGTAGAATGGGTTGTGTTGTGATGTACTGTTACCTTCAGGGTTGCCTCTCAGTAGGATGCGTTGTGTTGTGATGTACTGTTACCTTCAGGGTTGCCTCTCAGTAGGATGCGTTGTGTTGTGATGTACTGTTATCTTCAGGGTGGCCTCTCAGTAGAATGGGTTGTGTTGTGATGTACTGTTACCTTCAGGGTTGCCCCTCAGTAGGATGCGTTGTGTTGTGATGTACTGTTATCTTCAGGGTTTCCTCTCAGTAGGATGGGTTGTGTTGTGATGTACTGTTACCTTCAAGGGTTGCCTCTCAGTAGAATGGGTTGTGTTGTGATGTACTGTTACCTTTTGCCTCTCAGTAGAATGGGTTGTGTTGTGATGTACTGTTACCTTCAGGGTTGCCTCTCAGTAGGATGCGTTGTGTTGTGTTGTACTGTTACCTTCGGGGTGACCTCTCAGTAAATGGGTTGTGTTGTGTTGTGATGTACTGTTACTTTCAGGGTTGCCTCTCAGTAGGATGCGTTGTGTTGTGATGTACTGTTATCTTCAGGGTTGCCTCTCAGTAGAATGGGTTGTGTTGTGATGTACTGTTATCTTCAGGGTGGCCTCTCAGTAGAATGGGTTGTGTTGTGATGTACTGTTACCTTCAGGGGTTGCCTCTCAGTAGGATGCGTTGTGTTGTGATGTACTGTTACCTTCAGGGTTGCCTCTCAGTAGGATGCGTTGTGTTGTGATGTACTGTTACCTTCAGGGGTTGCCTCTCAGTAGGATGCGTTTTGTTGTGATGTACTGTTACCTTCAGGGTTGCCTCTCAGTAGGATGCGTTGTGTTGTGATGTACTGTTACCTTCAGGGGTTGCCTCTCAGTAGGATGCGTTTTGTTGTGATGTACTGTTACCTTCAGGGTGGCCTCTCAGTAGAATTTGTTGTGTTGTGATGTACTGTTACCTTCAGGGGTTGCCTCTCAGTAGGATGCGTTGTGTTGTGATGTACTGTTACCTTCGGGGTTGCCTCTCAGTAGAATGCGTTGTGTTGTGATGTACTGTTACCTTCGGGGTGGCCTCTCAGTAGAATGCGTTGTGTTGTGATGTACTGTTACCTTCGGGGTGGCCTCTCAGTAGAATGCGTTGTGTTGTGATGTACTGTTATCTTCGGGGTGGCCTCTCAGTAGAATGCGTTGTGTTGTGATGTACTGTTACCTTCGGGGTGGCCTCTCAGTAGGATGCGTTGTGTTGTGATGTACTGTTACCTTCGGGGTGGCCTCTCAGTACGATGGGTTGTGTTGTGATGTACTGTTACCTTCGGGGTGGCCTCTCAGTAGGATGGGTTGTGTTGTGATGTACTGTTACCTTCGGGGTTGCCTCTCAGTAGGATGCGTTGTGTTGTGATGTACTGTTACCTTCGGGGTTGCCTCTCAGTAGGATGGGTTGTGTTGTGATGTACTGTTACCTTCGGGGTTTCCTCTCAGTAGGATGGGTTGTGTTGTGATGTACTGTTACCTTCGGGGTTGCCTCTCAGTACGATGCGTTGTGTTGTGATGTACTGTTAACTTCGGGGTTACCTCTCAGTAGGATGCGTTGTGTTGTGATGTACTGTTACCTTCGGGGTTGCCTCTCAGTACGATGCGTTGTGTTGTGATGTACTGTTAACTTCGGGGTTACCTCTCAGTAGGATGCGTTGTGTTGTGATGTACTGTTACCTTCGGGGTTGCCTCTCAGTAGGATGGGTTGTGTTGTGATGTACTGTTATCTTCGGGGTTGCCTCTCAGTAGGATGCGTTGTGTTGTGATGTACTGTTACCTTCAGGGGTTGCCTCTCAGTAGAATGGGTTGTGTTGTGATGTACTGTTACCTTCGGGTTGCCTTTCAGTAGAATGGGTTGTGTTGTGATGTACTGTTACCTTCGGGTTGCCTTTCAGTAGGATGGGTTGTGTTGTGATGTACTGTTACCTTCGGGGTTGCCTCTCAGTAGGATGCGTTGTGTTGTGATGTACTGTTACCTTCAGGGGTTGCCTCTCAGTAGGATGTGTTGTGTTGTGATGTACTGTTACCTTCAGGGTTGCCTCTCAGTAGGATGCGTTGTGTTGTGATGTACTGTTACCTTCAGGGTTGCCTCTCAGTAGGATGCGTTGTGTTGTGATGTACTGTTACCTTCAGGGTGGCCTCTCAGTAGGATGCGTTGTGTTGTGTTGTACTGTTACCTTCAGGGTTGCCTCTCAGTAGGTTGCGTTGTGTTGTGATGTACTGTTACCTTCAGGGTGGCCTCTCAGTAGGATGCGTTGTGTTGTGTTGTACTGTTACCTTCAGGGTTGCCTCTCAGTAGGTTGCGTTGTGTTGTGATGTACTGTTACCTTCAGGGTGGCCTCTCAGTAGAATGGGTTGTGTTGTGATGTACTGTTATCTTCAGGGTTGCCTCTCAGTACGATGCGTTGTGTTGTGATGTACTGTTACCTTCAGGGTGGCCTCTCAGTAGAATGCGTTGTGTTGTGATGTACTGTTACCTTCAGGGTTGCCTCTCAGTAGAATGCGTTGTGTTGTGATGTACTGTTATCTTCAGGGTGGCCTCTCAGTAGGATGGGTTGTGTTGTGATGTACTGTTACCTTCAGGGGTTGCCTCTCAGTAGGATGCGTTGTTTTGTGATGTACTGTTACCTTCAGGGTTGCCTCTCAGTAGGATGCGTTGTGTTGTGATGTACTGTTATCTTCAGGGTTGCCTCTCAGTAGGATGCGTTGTGTTGTGATGTACTGTTTTCTTCGGGGTGGCCTCTCAGTAGGATGCGTTGTGTTGTGATGTACTGTTATCTTCAGGGTTGCCTCTCAGTAGAATGCTTTGTGTTGTGATGTACTGTTATCTTCGGGGTGGCCTCTCAGTAGGATGTGTTCTGTTGTACTGTTACCTTCGGGCTGGCCTCTCAGTAGGACGTGTTGTGTTGTGTTGTACTGTTACCTTCGGGGTGACCTCTCAGTAGAATGGGTTGTGTTGTGATGTACTGTTACCTTCGGGGTGACCTCTCAGTAGAATGCGTTGTGTTATGTTGTGATGTACTGTTACTTTCGGGGTGACCTCTCAGTAGAATGTGTTATGTTGTGATGCACTGTTTGCAGTTGTTTCATTGACTACATTATTCCTGCAAAAAACAGCCAGACGTTTTAATATTCATATCCTTCGGAACCTAGAGTTACGTTTACAATGGTGTGATTAGTGCCTTGGGTATACTGCTACCTGTTCATCTTCCTGAATCTCTTCTAAGTGCTTTCATAACTCAAGAGGAACACAACATTTCAAGTCCTTATTTCTATACATTACTAGGATTGCCCTATCACAGTTTTAAACAAGTATACACATCTTACCATAGAAGGTTGCTAGAAGTTTAATGTGTAACAAAACCTGATTAGCAAGATTGAAAATCTGTAATTCCACTTAAGAACGGAGGGCTTCTGCATTGCCATTCTAGTGCTGCTTCCTTCCACTAACTCTGAAAAGGAGAGTACTTGCAGTGCTCTGCCTGTTAACCCGCCGTGGCAAGCACACATGTGAAGGAAAGGTAGGTAGAATACTCACATTCTGAAAACTGAGATCAAGACCCCTCCCACCCATCCTCTTCCTTGTACTTGTGTGAGGCTTCTGGTGTAAGGCTTGTTCTTGGGGGATTTTGGTTGCAAACATAATAGTTCAAAAAGTGTTAAAGGCTCAGTGTGACACGACTGCATTGTGGGTAAAGCCAACATGAGTGTGTTCTTAGGTGGGGCTACTCCCATATATTGGCACCGCCCTGCTGGACTTTTTATTGACAGTGGCTTTAGCACTGCATTATGAGCAAAGTAAATACAAGCATGTCCTAATGAGGATAGTAGCCGTGTCATATGCGGGTGCAGGGAGCATGGCCAGGGGACTCTGGCTTTGGTACATTACGGGCAAACACATTAGTGAGTATTTCCTTGGGTGGGAGGCACCATATTGGCACAACCAAAGAAGTGATGGGTGGAAGGTTTTGAATGAATCTGAACCACTGGCACTACTCTGGGCAACTTCCACAGCGCCGTTTTTTAGCCCATCTGCGCCATTGCAAAAGGGGTCTAGCCATATGTAAATCAGCCAGGTAATGCCACCAATGGGAGCAGCCCTGCCTGAACTGCTGGCCAGGCCCCCTCTGCACGGAAACACAAGCACCCCCAGACATGTTTCGGCCTTGTTGAGCCTCCTCAGTGAGGTGCAGCTTGGTTCCCTATGGCACAGCGAGCATGGGGACCCACATCTGGGCATAGCCTCTCTCACATAGTGAGACAAACTACAACCAAAGAATTAATGGGTCGAAGGTTTTGAATGAATCTGAACCACTAGCATTGCTCTGGGCAACCTTCCACACCACCGTTTTTTTTCAGCCTGTCTGCGCCATTGCAAAAGTGGTCCAGCCATATGCAAATCAGCCAGGTACTGCCACCAATGGTAACAGCCCTGCCTGAACTGCTGGCCAGGTCCCCTCTGCACGGAAAAACAAGCAACCCCAGACCTGTTTCAGCCTTGGTGGGCCTCCTCAGTGAGGTGCAGCTTGGTTCCCTATGGCTCAGCGACCCGCAGGGCAATCCCAGTGGTTCAGATTCATTCAAAAGCTTTCACCCATCACTAATCTGGTGTTACTATATTGGCACATCCATCCGGGACATGTTTATTAAACTGCCATTCAAAATACATTATGGCCAAAGCCGATAGGTTTTCTAATGTGGGAATACATCCCAGACTAGCGTGTGCTCACAGTGGCTGGTTGCACTGGCCTTAGGTTTACTGGGCAAACCCATCATGGCTGTGTTTGGGCAAAGCCAACCCTAATGTGTTTGTACAAAGAAAACGCTGGCCTGTAATACGGGCCCCTAGATTCTGCATGCAAACTGTTGGCAACTTGGAAACTATGTGTCACCTTACCTAAAAAAGATTGCAAATTGTATGGCTTTAAAAATGTATTTCCCAAAACTGCTACTGAGAGGGCACCTTACCCATCATTTACAAAAATGCCCCTTGATTAGGTTGTGCTCCCGCACTACGCACTGTCCCTCACGTCTAGTTCATATGTACACCCCCTCCGCCCCCACTGAGCTGTCACTGGAGAGATGCCCACCTGTGCCAGAGACAGGCAGTGGCAGAGTGTGGCTTTCTCACTCACAGGAGCTGGGCACTTCTTACTTTGTGGCATAAGTGAGAGATGGGCAAGCCCAAGCGTTACAAATCAGGAGCAAATTCCATCAAAAGCACTTGGCAAGATGAAGCACGCGACAGAAGATGGCACTAGCTAGCTTACTGCGGGATTGCACAGAGAGGGCGTGCTGGGATTGAATAGCATTTTTTTTTATTGCAAAACTTCAGAACAGTAAATCAATACTGAGCTTTTGTTACATTGTTAGACAATCGTCATTTTCAGTGCTCATTTTCCAAAACATTTTCAAAATCCAACTCAAAATCGGAGCCGAAGTCAGAGTCAAAATCAGACTCAAGATCAAGATCAAAGTGCCTCATTACACGGAAGGCGGTAAGGGTTAACGGTCACCGGTAATGGTACCGGTGACCGTTAACCCTTACCGCCTGATTACGAGGTCCCTTTGCGGATTGGTACTTTAATGCCTGCTTTTTAGGAGGCGTTAAAAACCAACCCGCAAAGGGACCAGGGTGCTAATTACGGTACCGCAATTTGCAGTACCTTAATTAGCACCTTCCCCATTCCCATTATGCCCTATGGGGCAAAAATGGGAATGGGGAAGGGCAATGGGGGGAGGGGGAATTACCGCCCCACCAACCTTGGAATAGGGCGGAAATTCCCCTTTCCTCCACGGCGGTGCCAGTATTTTACCGGCATGGATCAAGGTGCTAATAGCACCTTGGTCCACCGCCTACCGTGTAATGAGGCCCATGTCTTGACCAAGATCGTAAGGTTAATTCATCTTAAAGTTGGTCCAGAAGCCCATTAGCAGTTTGGCCACAGTTTGAATATTTCGATATTTGACCGTCTAATCTTTTCATTTCATTTCACTTTCTGTTCAACACTCAGAATCATGTCTAGATAGTCAATTAATCGACACGATAGCTTGATGTTTTGGCCTGCTGCAGCGTAACGGCATTTTGGGGGCTAGATCACCTGCAGGGACTGTGAAGGATAACATACAGTAAATTGAGAGGGGGGGCATGGGGTGGCATGTGCAGGGTAAAATATATGCCAGCAGTATACAGGTGGTACATGTGAGACTTCTTCCCTTACAGATAATCGATGAGGAACAGCGAGCGGGTGCCCCTGCAGCCCTCAGCCCAAAGACTATAAACTACCGACAGCAGCTCCTGGCGTTAGGACCGGAAAGGGAAGCGGTCCTTCAATGGTCAGGTCGGAAAGGTGTGAGGACTCGGCACGTACCCCACATCCGTGGAGCACACTGAGCAGCTCCTCGATCCACTCCTCCAGCACCAGCCACTTCCTCAGCTCCTTGCGGTCGTACTTGATGGTCACCTTGCCCTGTTGCTGCAAGAGCCCCTGCCTCTGAGACATCCTGGTCCTTCTTCTTTGCTCCCGGCTGCGGCTTGTTGCCCACCAGCGGGCTCTGGAAGAAGACCCTTGGCTGCATGCTGACTGGGGCCATGGAAGTCCCGGCCTCGGCGGCGCCGCTGACTGCTGAGGACATGCTGCCCACTCCACTGCTCGCTGCTGTGGATCCGCTCGGCTACCTACGCGTAGAATCTGCTGCTGACCAAGCCAAAGTTGGTCAGTTGACTCTTGCAACATACACTGCTAGGCCAGTCCAGGCCTGACACCGACACGGGGTCTATGCAAAGCGCTGCAGCTTGCTCTGCTCGACGCGTCCCTCAGGAGAGGGACGCACTCCAGTCGCAAAGCCAACGACCGCACCCTGAGCCTCAAACCCAACACGATTTAAATGCTGGTGTTGGTTCGCCAACACTGTTCCCTTCTTCTCTTCCTCACATGTCGTGAGCTGCTGCTGGCCTATAGACAAAATGGACAAAGGGTGAGCCAGTCCTGCCTGCATGTCGTGCATGCCAGCCCGCGCCCAAAAATATAGCAGCAATATCATTGGCGGATGGGATGCCACTCGCCGGGGGTCGCAAACTAACAGCCAGAGGTCGCAGTAGTGACCCCTAGTGACTCCTAAATGACATCACTGCAGTGCTACAGAAGGAAGCACATTTGCCAGATCATCTGCAAGGTAGATTTAGCTCTGAAGTGGATACAACTGAGCACACAAATGTTATTGATAGTAATACCTGTGTTGCTACAAAACAATGTACCTGCACTAGAAAGTGCTTGTTATAAAAACTAACAGAGAATCTGTATGGAGCAGGTCTAGATTTTAGTCCTCTAAACGAGTTTTGTAAAAACTGAGTAGTACTTCCAGCCAAGAGCCTGATTCATTAGGCGGGAGAGTCGATTAGGTAGCCAAATTAGAGATATTGAGGCATAAGTGACGATGCCTAAATCCTGGCTCTACCATTGGATGATACTGTGATCTCATTCTATAGTACTGTGCTGTCTTCAGTGAAAGGGTTTGCTTATTTTAAGGTCTGCTTATTTCACCCAAAAATTATTTGCTTATTTCTAAAATTTCAAAGGTTCTTCACGTAATGAATAGCAATCTATATGTCAGTGTTAAAAAATGTTTATAAGCAAGTGAACTCGTGTTAAGTTGTGTTATTAAGTGTTTATACTGCACCCGTCTTCAACGTAGTGGTTTTACGGTACCTGACCTTGTCCGATGAATGGTGCATTGTGACCCCCTAAGGGTGCCTTCAGACCTTGGTCTGTGGATATAGAAGATGGATTTGAGTGAAAGGAGGTGATGGAAACAAAATAAAGGAAAAAAGGGCATAAGCCAGTGGACAAACAACTAAGTGGGGAAAACAAAACACAGAGTGATGAAGATCACAAACTATCTTCTGCTGAGTGTATTTAAATCTTTAAAACACAATTGACAACCCAAATGAGATCTTTTAGTTTTACATAAATTAGTATTCTGACACTTGTAGACTTCTATTTATGAAGATGAAAGTAAAACTACAATCAGTCTCCATTTAGATAACATGTTTCTACACAGATACATTTTTTTTAATTATTGCCTTTTTGGTTTACCATGTCATTTGTGTACTTAGTAAATGGCGTCTACAAAACAAGCTATTCTTTTTAGTTGATGAAAGTCAAACATTCCCAAATAATTGCACCTTGCTGTATGATAGGAATTGGGACACAATGTGGTCAGGTGCAAACATTGCCATGTATGTGTGATCCTGGGTGTTAAGATGGAGTTCTAAACTCTGACCTGGTGGGCAGATGTTTAGGAGGCCACCCTAGTTTAGTGGAACATGGGTACCTTCTGGATAAACCAGACCAATCTACGGTAGCTTGCCAGGCGGTCAAGAGTATGTCTCAGGAGGGGTGAGAGTGATCGGAAGCCCACAATGATCACACACAGTAAAACTCCACAGATTACCCTTAGACAGATGTATCCAAAATACATGTATTATAGGCCTTCTAATCAAAACACAATAAAACCACAGTTATGAAGAAACAATAACACACACAATCATACACTATCTAACATATATACAATAATCCAATTAGCCAAAGGCTGGCGATGGGGGGAGAAAATAACCAAAACCTGTAACAGAAAGGGGTTAAATCGACACAAATATCAGATTAGGCAGTCCTTCATCAACAATCCCTAATTTATGTGTTCCAGCCCTACGAAGAGAGGAGCCTAGCGCTCAAAGTACAGGTGTGCATTAACAACGCACAGTTGTGCGTAAATGAAAAAGTGGGATCTCAGCAGGGGGCTGTAGCTGCTCAGGAAGGGGCACGAGGCAATGAAGAATAAGTTCCTATTCCTAGAGGAGGGTCTACCCTTGCAGATAGAGTGACCTTCGGAGTTCAGGAATAGCTGAGGAGTGCAGGCTAACCCAGCGAAGGTGAGTACCTTTTGAGGGACACTAGTGCGTAAAAGTGAATGGATGTGCCAGGGGGCCACTGGTAAGTTAGAAATGTACTCACCGACCCTTGACACAGTCCGGACCAAACTTTGGCAGTCTAGCCCACTTTGCCTGTTTGTGTTAACCCTGCAGTTTCAGGACACCCCACCTCTTAGTGGCTGCAGTATGGGACGATCATCTGTGACAGGACGTTTGCTTTTTCTCAGCCATTGAAGGAGGAAGAAGGTTTGTTCCAGTGCGGCTCATCTCAGGACACGGTAGGCAAGAACTGCAGGCACTCTCAGTGAGGTTTGCCACAGCTGGGCGAAACAGGGACCGCAAATGCTTGCAGCATGGCACACTCTCGTAAATCGTGACCCAGAGGAGCTAGGACAACAGGTTTTGCGGGAGGGGGTCCAGGACCACAAGCGAGCGATTCTCCAAGTCTATAGTCTCAACTCTGGATGGCGGTATTCCTCCGAGGTACCCTGGGTTTGAGCTGGTCAGTTCACTGGAAGGCCCAGGAACACTTCCAAAGAGGCTCTTTGCGAGGGTAAGTAGGAAAAGCTGAGAGTAGTTGTACCCACCACTCCAAAGGGGTGAAGTGCCTTTGCAAGCCTTGTTGGTTCGATGAAGAAACAGGGGTCCGACGGAACAACAACAGGGTCAGGGTGCCAAACCTTCCTAGCAGGTCACTGGTGGTTCCTTGAGTCTGCTGTCTTGTTAAGGATACATGGCTCCTTATGAGGTTCAGGGTGAACCTCAGTAGATGGACCTGGAATGGATACAGAGCCCCTTCTCTTATCCAAGATTCGGTTTGCGCTCAAATCTCAGATAGCCAATAGAAGATATGCTCTCATGTATGCACACCAGACGTGGGCCAGTCATTCATAGCTAGCAGGCATACTGGCACCAGTAGTGTGGATTGGGACCAGACAGTCCCAACCCTTTTCCTGGGCACTAGCACACATGTCATACAGAGGTTGGAAAAGTTGCGCTTTTCGCTGGAGGCTGCATGCCCAAATAAGGAATTCCCGGGTCTCCCAAGCTGGGGGAAGGCAAAGGAACAAAATGGCCAAAGGACAGAACTTAAGACTTTGTGGCAAGGCCATTTTCGGCACTGACCACAGTCTTGATCCAAACACGGTAAACGCATTATGGTCCATAAAAAATAAAATAAAAATACTGTGAAAGTAAACTGCTGCCACCAGTTCATCCCAGGCACACTTGTACAAACACCCAGAAATCCTTAGAGGGTATCTAGAAACATAGCACATGAGGATCCCTATGTGCGGTACTGTAAGGTACTTGGCACATAGATAAAAAGTTTTCCAGTACTGACAGCCTGAAGGATGTGTCAGTTTCTCCATAACAAATGAGCGAAAGCCCAGGGGAGTTCAGCTGAAGTCTGTGCTCCACTGGAAAAAGTCAGGTTAGGTAAGACAAACAAAAGCAAACGGATTGGGGGGTTCACAAATGCATGGGAAATTGCACCTAAGAGAAATCTTTCCTAATACTGGGCAATGCATGTAATCCCACAATGCCAAATCTGCCAAAATTGCCAACCTTAATATTTCTAAATTGTCAGTCCCTAAAACTAATATGGTTTTCAGTGTGCGCTCTAAAATAAATCTACACTGTTTTCTCCATAGGCCATGGCGTGGCTTCATATTTAATAATAGTGACCATTGGTATATTCTAAATCACAACGTGTTGCTTCACACACTCGTAGCATCACTACTTGCAAAACCGTGGCATCTTCTAATCTCAGCCTATGTTTCAGGTAACTTTTACCCCAGGGATCACCAACCTTTGGCTCACCAGATGTTTTTGACCCCAAATCCATCAACCAGAGCCAGCATAGCCAATGGTGAGAGATGATAGGAATTGTAGTGCAAAACATCTGGAGAGCCACAGGTTGCATAAATGTCTTCTAATCTGTATCCACTGTCTATGCTTTGGTATGTGTACATTATCCCTTGCTTGCAACTGGTCTCCCCCACCTATGCTCCAGCAATGGTACCTTCTATAAGGCGGCTCATCTGAGTGCTGTACTTATGCTGCCGGATGTTTACATTATTCCTTACTTGCAGCCGGTCTCCCCCGTCCGTGCTCCAGCAATGGTACCTTCTATGAAGCGGCTCATCTGAGTGCAGTACTTATGCTGCGGGATGTTTACATTATTCCGTGCTTGCAGCCGGTCTCCCCCGTCCATGCTCCAGCAATGCTACCTTCTGTGAGGCTGAGCATCTGAGTGCTGTACTTATGCTGCAGGATGTTTACATTATTCCTTGCTTGCAGCCGGTCTCCCCGTCCATGCTCCAGCAATGCTACCTTCTGTGAGGATGCACATCTGAGTGCTGTATTTATGCTGTGGGATGTTTACATTATTCCTTGCTTTCAGCCAGTCTCCCACGTCCATGCTCCAACAATGCTACCTTCTGTGAGGCTGCGCATCTGAGTGCTGTACTTATGCTGCGGGATGTTTACATTATCCCTTGCTTAAAGCCAGTCTCCCACGTCCATGCTCCAACAATGCTACCTTCTGTGAGGCTGCGCATCTGAGTGCTGTACTTATGCTGCGGGATGTTTACATTATTCCGTGCTTGCAGCCGGTCTCCCCGTCCATGCTCCAGCAATGCTACCTTCTGTGAGGCTGCGCATCTGAGTGCTGTACTTATGCTGCGGGATGTTTACATTATTCCGTGCTTGCAGCCGGTCTCCCCGTCCATGCTCCAGCAATGCTACCTTCTGTGAGGCTGCGCATCTGAGTGCTGTACTTATGCTGCGGGATGTTTACATTATTCCGTGCTTGCAGCCGGTCTCCCCGTCCATGCTCCAGCAATGTTACCTTCTGTGAGGCTGCGCATCTGAGTGCTGTACTTATGCTGCGGGATGTTTACATTATTCCTTGCTCGCAGCCGGTCTCCCCCGTCCATGCTCCAGCAATGGTACCTTCTATGAGGCGGCGCATCTGAGTGCTGTACTTATGCTGCGGGATGTTTACATTATTCCTTGCTTGCAGCCGGTCTCCCCCGTCCATGCTCCAGCAATGGTACCTTCTGTGAGGCGGCTCATCTGAGTGCTGTACTTATGCTGCGGGATGTTTACATTATTCCTTACTTGCAGCCGGTCTCCCCCGTCCGTGCTCCAGCAATGGTACCTTCTATGAGGCGGCGCATCTGAGTGCTGTACTTATGCTGCGGGATGTTTACATTACTCCTTGCTTGCAGCCGGTCTCCCCCGTCCATGCTCCAGCAATGCTACCTTCTGTGAGGCTGCGCATCTGAGTGCTGTTCTTATTCCGGCGGGATGTTTACCTTATTCCTTGCTTGCAGCCGGTCTCCCCGTCCATGCTCCAGCAATGCTACCTTCTGTGAGGCTGCGCATCTGAGTGCTGTACATATGCTGCGGGATGTTTACATAATTCCTTGCTTGCAGCCGGTCTCCCCGTCCATGCTCCAGCAATGCTACCTTCTGTGAGGCTGCGCATCTGAGTGCTGTACTTATGCCGCGGGATGTTTACATTATTCCTTGCTTGCAGCCGGTCTCCCCTGTCCATGCTCCAGCAATGCTACCTTCTGTGAGGCTGCGCATCTGAGTGCTGTACTTATGCTACGGGATGTTTACATTATTCCGTGCTTGCAGCCGGTCTCCCCCGTCCGTGCTCCAGCAATGGTACCTTCTATGAGGCGGCGCATCTGAGTGCTGTACTTATGCTGCGGGATGTTTACATTATTCCTTACTTGCAGCCGGTCTCCCCCGTCCATGCTCCAGCAATGGTACCTTCTATGAGGCGGCGCATCTGAGTGCTGTACTTATGCTGCGGGATGTTTACATTACTCCTTGCTTGCAGCCGGTCTCCCCCGTCCATGCTCCAGCAATGCTACCTTCTGTGAGGCCGCTCATCTGAGTGCTGTACTTATGCTGCGGGATGTTTACATTATTCCTTACTTGCAGCCGGTCTCCCCCGTCCGTGCTCCAGCAATGGTACCTTCTATGAGGCGGCGCATCTGAGTGCTGTACTTATGCTGCGGGATGTTTACATTACTCCTTGCTTGCAGCCGGTCTCCCCCGTCCATGCTCCAGCAATGCTACCTTCTGTGAGGCTGCGCATCTGAGTGCTGTTCTTATTCCGGCGGGATGTTTACCTTATTCCTTGCTTGCAGCCGGTCTCCCCGTCCATGCTCCAGCAATGCTACCTTCTGTGAGGCTGCGCATCTGAGTGCTGTACTTATGCTGCGGGATGTTTACATTATTCCGTGCTTGCAGCCGGTCTCCCCGTCCATGCTCCAGCAATGCTACCTTCTGTGAGGCTGCGCATCTGAGTGCTGTACTTATGCTGCGGGATGTTTACATTATTCCTTACTTGCAGCCGGTCTCCCCCATCCATGCTCCAGCAATGCTACCTTCTGTGAGGCGGCGCATCTCAGTACTGTACTTATGCTGCGGGATGTTTACATTATTCCTTGCTTGCAGCCGGTCTCCGCGTCCATGCTCCAGCAATGGTACCTTCTATGAGGCGGCGCATCTGAGTGCTGTACTTACGCTGCAGTATCTTTACCTTTGCCGGACAGCTACTGCTCGGCGTCCTGCATCTACGCTGCACTCTATGCCTTTGTCGTGTCTGCTGTTGTTAAAAGGTCCCCTGTACGTATGGTAGAACACAAGTGCCCTAATCCTGGACAGCAAGTGGTGCCCTTTAATTGCCACTTATTTATTGTTCTCATTCCAGAATGGATGAAGGCAGAAAGGGGACTGTAAGGGAGTACCAATGTTTATTTTAATTGCTACCAAGGCAACATATCAAGCTATGGGTTGTGACCGCTGGTGACTTGGGGCCTTTCCTTTCTTTGGCTTGGGGATCCCCAAAGTTGTCTGTGATCCATGTCCCAAAACATGATAAGATTGCCCTGACTTACAAGGGTCAGACACAATCCCACAGGGGACAGTGCAGGAGCGAAACTAACCGCTCAAGCCCCACTTGCACCAAGCACTGTCTGCAGCCCGCCGTGCCTTCCCTGGATGCAAATGAAGCCTGTGCCCCGGAATAAACACAGCTTGCTTGGAAGTGTCTCCCTTTGCTGCCTGGAGGGTGTTCGATGTTCAGGCTACAGTGCACAAGTGTTCACAGGAGCTGCACGCCCATATTGAGAGCTCTCTCCCACATGCAGTCCCCAGCCATAAAGGAAAGCACTGGGTACCTCTGCAGAACCCTCCTGTTGCTAAGGCAACCACAAATAAAGCCCAGTAACACCTGTGATATTCTCCCCTCTGACCCAATCAGGTGGCTTGGACCTGCAACCTGTTGCAAGAGATGTAACACCTTTAAGTGGGCATTTACACATGTTATGCTTAGTATCAAGAAACTCCCACGTGGCAAACACTGAGTGCACGTAGGTGACTATCACACAGACTCTTCCGGAGTGTGTGTCGGTCTGGCAGAAATACAGCCATATGTAGGGTAGTTTGCAGAGATCTCAAGTTGTGCTATGTCAGGTGTGAAATAATAAACCAGTTCCAGCTTGTAGGTTCACTTCATATTGCATTCTGGTACATGTAGTCCTGCATTTATTATATGCGTATAGTTGCAAAATGGCAAGAAATACAAATGCCAGGACTTATGCAACATTATTTGAGGGCTGTCTTCTGGTATCCTTTTAAGAAGTTGGAGTGTGAATAAAGGCTTGATGCCAGCCGGGCTTTTACGTTTAGCGGGCGCGTGACTTCATATTCAGCCGTTAATTGCATGCATTTTACTGTCCTCCAGCAGAAGACAAACCATGCATGCACTCGGATTCTGCCAGGACCAACTCTTCCTTTAACCGTACACAGTTTATAGAATGAATCCTGTTTTGCTGGGTACTATTAACACATATTAACTAAAATGTTGCGCACCTACTGACACTCACAGTGTTGCACTGAACTGTACTCATTTTCCTGGGAGCACTCTTTCTGGTGAGGATGAAAGCGTGAGCCATTCACCCTGCAGTAGGAGCACCAGGCCTCCACGCCGCCACACACCCAATCGTCCTAAAATGGCCACTTTAAATGTCAACCTCTTTTCCTCCTTTCCTTTTTTAATAGCATTTTCAATTTGTCATCACATCACACACAAGTGCCACGCCCTTGTCAAACAATGACCGCTAGCAGGTAGACTTATCACAGTTTCTTTTGTCGTGTATCTTGAAAGTACAGTCATTTTTGTGCTCACATTACTTCATGATCTTGGACAAAAAAAGTGGACATTTGGTTGAATTGTGTCTTTTAATTAGTTAAAAGTCTTCAATGGCGTAGAATAGTCCAAACTTTGGGACGGCCTGCAGGAAGCATGCCAAAGGAAACAGCCCGGTAACATTACTGTATTTCCTTTAGCTGTCCTGGCTGTGTGAGTCTCTGGCATGACAACCTCCCTACACCACTTTCAGGTGGGGTGCCAGACCGCTGGGGCAGAACTGGCTTCCACTTAGGCCCAGGGGTGGACTGGCCTAGA
The DNA here is from genome assembly GCF_040938575.1 of Ambystoma mexicanum. Lineage (NCBI taxonomy): Eukaryota > Metazoa > Chordata > Amphibia > Caudata > Ambystomatidae > Ambystoma > Ambystoma mexicanum. The sequence goes on along the minus strand of NC_090930.1, from coordinate 52,391,933 downwards.
GGGAACTCATTTCCCAGTTACTATATGAACCCGGGCCTCTTTAGTGTGTTCACCTATTTCATTTCCAACTGTTCACATAGGAAAAGGGTTCTGCTTCCTGAAAATGTGTGATATGGCGCCACTTTGAACATGATTTCCAGGGGCTCTCTTAGGTCCAAGTGTAAAACGGAATAAACAGGTTGCTGTAAAAAGGTGCACCTTAGCAAGGCTTGTTTTTGCTAGGTCGTTGCTTTGTTTAGGCAGCAGGGGCAGGACTGATTTAACCCTGTTTTGAAATTCTGTGGCATCCCCGGCCAAACATGGGGCAGGTGCCAGCAGCGCCTCGCAGCCGCAGGGGACCTTTGTTTCCCGCTGGGCGCTGCGCTCCACCCAGAAGCAGCTTCACAGCGACATCTGCAATGTTTCTTTTGTGAGAATCTGTTTCCGGGATTCCTGATAAGGGGCTCCCCTGGCGGCGGCGCCCCCACACTGGCCCGCAGACCTCATCCTACCCTTGAACCTGAGGCCTGCTGCCCAGCATGAGGTCACTTCCTGGTTCCTCCTCGAGTTTCCGCAAACACACCCCGTGGCCTGGAGTAGCTCAATTACCCACAGGCACTTCCTGTTGCACACTTCAGTGACATGGGTGTGCGGGAAGCAGGATAAAACGAAATATTCCATGAAAAAACAAACATTGTCATCGACTCTGGGAGTGGGATTACAACATTACTGGCGGGAGGGCGCCGGTGTACAATGTTTCCATGTGAAGTGGCCATGAAGGCCTGCCAAGAATGAAACAGTGCTCCAAGGTGTGAGACTCGACCAGAGTTAAGGCGGCCATGACCACTTTACCAAGTGTGGCAAAATGTTCCAAGGTGTGAGACTCCATCAGAGTTAAGGCAGCCATGAGCACATTACCAAGCGTGGCAAAATGTTCCAAGGTGTGAGACTCCATCAGAGTTAAGGCGGCCATGAGCACTTTACCAAGCGTGGCAAAATGTTCCAAGGTGTGAGACTCCACCAGAGTTAAGGCGGCCATGAACACTTTACCAAGCGTGGCAAAATGTTCCAAGGTGTGAGACTCCATCAGAGTTAAGGCGGCCATGAGCACTTTACCAAGCGTGGCAAAATGTTCCAAGGTGTGAGAGTCCATCAGAGTTAAGGCGGCCATGAACACTTTACCAAGCGTGGCAAAATGTTCCAAGGTGTGAGACTCCATCAGAGTTAAGGCGGCCATGAGCACTTTACCAAGCGTGGCAAAATGTTCCAAGGTGTGAGACTCCATCAGAGTTAAGGCGGCCATGAGCACTTTACCAAGCGTGGCAAAATGTTCCAAGGTGTGAGAGTCCATCAGAGTTAAGGCGGCCATGAACACTTTACCAGAGTTAAGGCGGCCATGAGCACTTTACCAAGCGTGGCAAAATGTTCCAAGGTGTGAGAGTCCATCAGAGTTAAGGCGGCCATGAGCACTTTACCAAGCGTGGCAAAATGTTCCAAGGTGTGAGAGTCCATCAGAGTTAAGGCGGCCATGAACACTTTACCAAGCGTGGCAAAATGTTCCAAGGTGTGAGACTCCACCAGAGTTAAGGCGGCCATGAACACTTTACCAAGCGTGGCAACATGTTCCAAGGTGTGAGACTCCATCAGAGTTAAGGCGGCCATGAACACTTTACCAAGCGTGGCAACATGTTCCAAGGTGTGAGACTCCATCAGAGTTAAGGCGGCCATGAGCACTTTACCAAGCGTGGCAAAATGTTCCAAGGTGTGAGACTCCACCAGAGTTAAGGCGGCCATGAGCACTTTACCAAGCGTGGCAAAATGTTCCAAGGTGTGAGAGTCCATCAGAGTTAAGGCGGCCATGAACTCTTTACCAAGCGTGGCAAAATGTTCCAAGGTGTGAGAGTCCATCAGGGTTAAGGCGGCCATGAACACTTTACCAAGCGTGGCAAAATGTTCCAAGGTATGAGACTCCATCAGAGTTAAGGCGGCCATGAGCACTTTACCAAGCGTGGCAAAATGTTCCAAGGTGTGAGACTCCATCAGAGTTAAGGCGGCCATGAACACTTTACCAAGCGTGGCAAAATGTTCCAAGGTGTGAGACTCCACCAGAGTTAAGGCGGCCATGAACTCTTTACCAAGCGTGGCAAAATGTTCCAAGGTGTGAGACTCCACCAGAGTTAAGGCGGCCATGAACTCTTTACCAAGCGTGGCAAAATGTTCCAAGGTGTGAGACTCCACCAGAGTTAAGGCGGCCATGAACTCTTTACCAAGCGTGGCAAAATGTTCCAAGGTGTGAGACTCCATCAGAGTTAAGGCGGCCATGAACACTTTACCAAGCGTGGCAAAATGTTCCAAGGTGTGAGACTCCATCAGAGTTAAGGCGGCCATGAACACTTTACCAAGCGTGGCAAAATGTTCCAAGGTGTGAGAGTCCATCAGAGTTAAGGCGGCCATGAACACTTTACCAAGCCTTAACTCTGATGGAGTCTCATACCTTGGAACATTTTGCCACGCTTGGTAAAGTGTTCATGGCCGCCTTAACCCTGATGGACTCTCACACCTTGGAACATTTTGCCACGCTTGGTAAAGAGTTCATGGCCGCCTTAACTCTGATGGACTCTCACACCTTGGAACATTTTGCCACGCTTGGTAAAGTGCTCATGGCCGCCTTAACTCTGGTGGAGTCTCACACCTTGGAACATTTTGCCACGCTTGGTAAAGTGCTCATGGCCGCCTTAACTCTGATGGACTCTCACACCTTGGAACATTTTGCCACGCTTGGTAAAGTGCTCACTTTACCAAGCGTGGCAAAATGTTCCAAGGTGTGAGAGTCCATCAGAGTTAAGGCGGCCATGAACACTTTACCAAGCGTGGCAAAATGTTCCAAGGTGTGAGACTCCATCAGAGTTAAGGCGGCCATGAGCACTTTACCAAGCGTGGCAAAATGTTCCAAGGTGTGAGAGTCCATCAGAGTTAAGGCGGCCATGAGCACTTTACCAAGCGTGGCAAAATGTACCAAGGTGTGAGACTCCATCAGAGTTAAGGCGGCCATGAACACTTTACCAAGCGTGGCAAAATGTTCCAAGGTGTGAGACTCCATCAGAGTTAAGGCGGCCATGAACTCTTTACCAAGCGTGGCAAAATGTTCCAAGGTGTGAGACTCCATCAGAGTTAAGGCGGCCATGAGCACTTTACCAAGCGTGGCAAAATGTTCCAAGGTGTGAGAGTCCATCAGGGTTAAGGCGGCCATGAACACTTTACCAAGCGTGGCAAAATGTTCCAAGGTGTGAGACTCCATCAGAGTTAAGGCGGCCATGAACTCTTTACCAAGCGTGGCAAAATGTTCCAAGGTGTGAGACTCCATCAGGGTTAAGGTGGCCATGAACTCTTTACCAAGCGTGGCAAAATGTTCCAAGGTGTGAGACTCCATCAGAGTTAAGGCGGCCATGAACACTTTACCAAGCGTGGCAAAATGCTCCAAGGTGTGAGACTCCATCAGGGTTAAGGCGGCCATGAGCACTTGACCAAGCGTGGCAACATGTTCTAAGGTGTGAGACTCCATCAGAGTTAAGGCGGCCATGAACTCTTTACCAAGCGTGGCAAAATGTTCCAAGGTGTGAGACTCCATCAGAGTTAAGGCGGCCATGAACACTTTACCAAGCGTGGCAAAATGCTCCAAGGTGTGAGACTCCATCAGAGTTAAGGCGGCCATGAACACTTTACCAAGCGTGGCAAAATGTTCCAAGGTGTGAGACTCCATCAGAGTTAAGGCGGCCATGAACTCTTTACCAAGCGTGGCAAAATGTTCCAAGGTGTGAGAGTCCATCAGAGTTAAGGCGGCCATGAGCACTTTACCAAGCGTGGCAAAATGTTCCAAGGTGTGAGACTCCATCAGAGTTAAGGCGGCCATGAACTCTTTACCAAGCGTGGCAAAATGTTCCAAGGTGTGAGACTCCATCTGAGTTAAGGCGGCCATGAACACTTTACCAAGCGTGGCAAAATGTTCCAAGGTATGAGACTCCATCAGAGTTAAGGCGGCCATGAACACTTTACCAAGCGTGGCAAAATGTTCCAAGGTGTGAGAGTCCATCAGAGTTAAGGCGGCCATGAACTCTTTACCAAGCGTGGCAAAATGTTCCAAGGTGTGAGACTCCATCAGAGTTAAGGCGGCCATGAACACTTTACCAAGCGTGGCAAAATGTTCCGAGGTGTGAGAGTCCATCAGAGTTAAGGCGGCCATGAACACTTTACCAAGCGTGGCAAAATGTTCCAAGGTGTGAGAGTCCATCAGAGTTAAGGCGGCCATGAACACTTTACCAAGCGTGGCAAAATGTTCCAAGGTGTGAGACTCCATCAGGGTTAAGGCGGCCATGAACACTTTACCAAGCGTGGCAAAATGTTCCAAGGTGTGAGACTCCATCAGAGTTAAGGCGGCCATGAACACTTTACCAAGCGTGGAAAAATGTTCCAAGGTGTGAGACTCCATCAGAGTTAAGGCGGCCATGAGCACTTTACCAAGCGTGGCAAAATGTTCCAAGGTGTGAGACTCCATCAGAGTTAAGGCGGCCATGAGCACTTTACCAAGCGTGGCAAAATGTTCCAAGGTGTGAGACTCCATCAGAGTTAAGGCGGCCATGAACACTTTACCAAGCGTGGCAAAATGTTCCAAGGTGTGAGACTCCATCAGAGTTAAGGTGGCCATGAACACTTTACCAAGCGTGGAAAAATGTTCCAAGGTGTGAGACTCCATCAGAGTTAAGGCGGCCATGAGCACTTTACCAAGCATGGCAGAATGTTCCAAGGTGTGAGAGTCCATCAGAGTTAAGGCGGCCATGAACACTTTACCAAGCGTGGCAAAATGTTCCAAGGTGTGAGACTCCATCAGAGTTAAGGCGGCCACGAACTCTTTACCAAGCGTGGCAAAATGTTCCAAGGTGTGAGACTCCATCAGGGTTAAGGCGGCCATGAGCACTTTGTTTGTTTGTTTATTGCATTTATAAGGCGCACCAGACCCAAGAGTATAAGGGCGCAACAAGGATATGCAAAGCTTACAAGGTTACATAATGTGAAGGCGATATACGAATAATTACACATGGAGAAAAAACTAAATACAATATACAAATCAAGTTACATAGAGAGACGGAGTTATATACAACTTAGTCTATAGGGATGTACACAATTGTACATCCCTATTGATCAGCAGGTCGTATTGACGTGCCAAAATTTCAAGGAGACTGGTTCTCAGTCAGATTGAGGTAAGCAATAGGTTCTTTCTAAAGGAAGAGTAGGGCAGGTCAGCTCTCAACTGATGAGGCAGGGAATTCCAAGGTTTAGCGGCCTTCACAGGGAAGCTATTGCCGCCAATCTTGGAGGATTTGAATCTGGGTACCACCAGACAATTAGTGTTGACAGTTCTAGAGGGTCTAATGGAGGTTCTTCTGGATATTCTGTCGATTAGGTAGCTCGGTGCAGCATTGTGTAGTGCTTTATATGTCAGGGAGGCGATTTTTAGTAGTATTTTGTTGTGGGCAGATAGCCATTTGTGATGGCGTCTGATTGCAGAGATGTGCACTCTTTTGTTAATGCCTAGTGCAGCTCTGATGGCATTGTTCTGTAATATTTGGAGTTTTTGAATGATGGTTTTATTAGCACTGCTATAGAGGGTGTTGCAATAGTCTAACCTTGATAGAATTAATGCTCTGGCCAGTGTCAGGCAGCTGTCATTAGAAAGGAAGGGCCTACCTGATCTAATCAGCTTACATGTGTAGGCTGTGATAGAAGCCAGGGAATTAATCTTTACCATGCGTGGCAAGATGAACCAAGGTGTGGGACTCCATCAGGGTTAAGGCGGCCATGAACACTTTACCAAGCGTGGCAACATGTTCCAAGATGTGTGGGCTCCATGACAGCCGAAGTGGGCATGAAACACTGCTCCAAGGTGTGAGACTCAATTCCTTGCCATCATTGACACTGCATGGCCAAGTGCGGGACAGGGTTCCCAGGTTAGAGGCTTATCATGCCATGAAAGTCAAAGCAGCCATTGGGATTGGGCGAGACTGTGCTTGAAGGGGAGTTAGGGGCACTATGCTACTGGATCATGGAAACGTGTGTGAGACAGCCCTCCAAAGAGCGAGACGCCAACAGTGGTAATGTCTTACAGTGCTCACTAGCTAAACGGAATAAGGCATAGGAATGAGCTGTAATGGTGTAGAGACCTATTATAAAACGCTGCACAGATCGATGGTTAAGGGTGGGGGAGTTATTGGTACACTCAACAATCAAGTGGATGAGACAATCAGGCCATTTGTTCAGGTATTGATATACACATATTGTCCTGCAGTTCACTCACTGGCATGAAGCCCTGCATTCATTAAGGGACTGGTGAGGGCTGGTTTTCAGCCGTTAGTATAATGCCCCAGTCTCAATGGGAAGAGTGCCAGGGAGCATCTGCTCAGTCCCTCTGTGCGCTCTGGCTTTCCTGGTTGTCGCGCCAAGCCGCACACCCCAGCTCCATAGTCTCACGAGATCACGCGCAGGCTGTGATCTCGCGAGGCTGCGACTCTAAAATTATTTACACAGGATCACACCATTTTGACTATGGGGTGCAAACAATATTAGGACCCAGGCTCCTGATTCCAAATTCCAAATCTCCTCCTACGAGTGACTGACACAAGAATCCATGATTAGAGTAAACTCATACCCGCTGCCTCGCAGACACACAAAAATAAGAGACTTGACTTTCCTTCTGGAAGCCGCCGACAGGTCCTTTAGAGATTATTTTGTTTTTTTGTTGTGCCTGTACTTTGTGGTGATTAGACATATGTCCTGGTTCTGTATATGTATGAGCTTAGGCCCCTTTAGGAACGTTCATACAATGGATGGGTTCACAGAATAATTCCAAGTCCAAATAACCAAACCAACTGAGGAAGATGGCAAAGTACTGTTTTATTAATAATTATCTAAAACAGGGAGTTGAAATGAACATCAACGTATGTACGCTCAATTCCTCTCAATGTCTTTTTCACACAAAACAGACTTTATGCTAAAAACACATCAGAGGTGACATCATACTACGTGGCAAATACTGAAACACCTACTGCGGATAGGGATAGGCTTAAGGGGAACATCTAAGTACACATTACATAGCAACTAGGATTGTAATTGGCTGCCCACTGTCAGGTGGACAACATATGCCTGCCTACCTCTAAAACATCTCATCTTCAAAACCTTTCAATATGCAGGTACTTATTGGTTTTCATACTATAAAGTCCTTTGTTATACGGACCTTTACAATTGATTGTCACGCTTTTGACATTTCTGCAACATTTGTTTAATTTAGCAGCACGTAAGCCCAGACCCAGATGCAAGGCGGTGGACCTGACTCTTCCTCCCCACCCATTTAGCCCAACATCTCTCATCACCCAAGCCTTCTGCCAAGAAGATTGTCTTTGAACTTGGCGTTGCAAAGTATCCTTGTTTCTGGGAAAACAAGGGAATGCGGGCACTCACTATCATGTTCTGGGACTCCAAGTTCCACTCTATTTTCATCCTTGACTCACGTGACAGAGGATCACGATTTGGTCCATTTTGCAGGTCTTAAATGCTCTAAATGAATAAACTTGACACTCTTGGTGTTCTTTCTCTGCACCTTAACAAGGGATGATTCATCCTTCATACATTCACTCCTTTCCAGAGTAGATAGCTGACTTTGGCTGCATCAGTCTTGACTCTAGGCCAGACAACCTTGCCATGCAGCTACAATATTTCAGCTTATTCTTGCTGCAACACAATTCTCCCATTCTTGTTCATCGGTCCTGGCTTACTAGAATTCATGATACCGATGTCCAGCTCCTATACAATGGCGGCTCCGCCTGCAGTCTATTCACTTCATATAGCCAGCTTCTATGATGACTTTGTACAAACTCAGCATACAGCACATTGACGTCACATGTGGGGACAAGCGGATCCCTACTCTTTCTTTATGATTATAACAATTTGAAAAAAAGGGAAAACAGTTCTTGATGAAAAACCAAACACCAATCCTATATGGAGGAAAACTTATTTTGAAGCATTCTTGGAGGTGCATAAAATTAGCGGACTCTCTCCTAATGACCCACTATAGAATAGTGGTGAAACACGTGTTGAGAGAAGAATAATATGGACGAGCAATTAAGCTGTGACGTGAGAGATGAAAAATGTCTAAGAACAATTAAGTTGTGATATACTTTTAAAGAATTGAAGATAACTCTGAAGAAATAAAAACAATCTTTGAAATAATCGAGCTCACTCTGAAGAATGTATTAAGTTGGCGCAAAAGGAGAATAGCAATTGCAAACAGTAATCCCATTGGCTATTGGACAGTCACACAAGTGATATGTACCTATGACAACAACTGAAAACAGATATTGGCAATAAGTTAGACTCGCCGATTGGAACATTTTTTTTACTGTACTCAATGACTTATAAATATTGATGAATGATGACTGCTAACAGCCCAGCATACAGAATATCCATGTCTGCTGCCAGACCAGCATACAGAATATCCATGACTGCTGCCAGACCAGTGTACAGTGTATCCATGACTGCTGCCAGACCAGCGTACAGAATATACATGACTGCTGCCAGACCAGCGTACAGAATATCCATGACTGCTGCCAGCCCAACATACAGTATATCAATGACTGCTGCCAGACCAGTGTAAAGTGTATCCATGACTGCTGCCAGACCAGCGTACAGAATATCCATGACTGCTGCCAGACCAGTGTACAGAGTATCCATGACTGCTGCCAGACCAGTGTACAGTGTATCCATGACTGCTGCCATACCAGCATACAGAATATCCATGACTGCTGCCAGACCAGTGTACAGTGTATCCATGAGTGCTGCCAGACCAGCGTACAGAATATCCATTACTGCTGCCAGACCAGTGTACAGTATATCCATGACTGCTGCCAGCCCAACATACAGTATATCGATGACTGCTGCCAGCCCACCATACAGTATATCCATGACTGCTGCCTGACCAGTGTGTACAGTGTATCCATGGCTGCTGCCAGACCAGTGTACAGAATATCCATGACTACTGCCAGACCAGTGTACAGTGTATCCATGACTGCTGCCAGCCCAACATACAGAATATCCATGACTGCTGCCAGACCAGTGTTCAGGTTATTCATGTCCGTTGCCAGACCAGTGTACAGAATATCCATGACTGCTGCCAGACCAGTGTACAGTGTATCCATGTCTGCTGCCAGACCAGCGTAAAGAATATCCATGACTGCCGCCAGCCCACCATACAGTGGATCCATGACTGCTGCCAGCCCAATATACAGAATATTCATGACTGCTGCCAGACCAGTGTACAGTGCATCCATGACTGCTGCCAGGCCAGCATACAGAAAGTCCATGACTGCTGCCAGACCAGCATACAGAATATCCATGGCTGCTGCCAGACCAGCGTACAGAATATCCATGAGTGCTGCCAGACCAGTGTACAGTGTATCCATGACTGCTGCCAGACCAGCGTGCAGTATATCCATGACTGCTGCCAGCCCAACATACAGTATATCCATGAATGCTGCCAGACGAGCATACAGAATATCCATGATTTCTGTCAGCCCAACATACAGTGTATCCATGACTGATGCCAGACCAGCATATATGCCAAGGGTGCTATGTTGAGCACTGCAGGTCCGTAGAGCATGCTGCTTGATCCACCTCCACTTCGTACTACGCATCCCATGGATGTTCGACTCTGCTTCATTTAAAACCTACGTGCCGAATCCTCTGCGGCAAAGCCTGCGCATACCAAGGCTGCAGTGCTGAGGACTGTGGGTCAGCAGAGCACACTGCTTGATCCACGTCAACTACATGCTATGCATTGCATCGACGTTCGACTCTGCTTCATTTAAAACCTGCATGCCGAACCCTCTGCGGCAAAGCCTAAGCAGGCCAAGGGCGTGGTGTTGAGTGCTGCAGGTCACCAGAGTATGCTGCTCGATCCACGTCGACTACGTGCTATTCATTGCATCAATGTTCGACTCTGCTTCATTTAAAACCTGCGTGCCGAACCCTCTGCGGCAAAGCCTGTGCTGGCCAAGGGCGTGGTGTTCAGTGCCGCATGTCTGCAGAGCGCGCTGCTCAATCCACATCCACTATTTGCTACACCTCGCATTGACGTTTGACTCTGCTTCATTTAAAACCTGTGTGTCGAACCCTCTGCGGCAAAGCCTGCGCAGACCGAGGACATGGTGTTGAGCACCACAGGTGTTAGGCACCGCACAATGGCGCTGCTGAGCAAGACTGCCACGTACCTCACCTCGCATCCTCTGCCAGAACAAGTCACTGTGGTCTTGCAACAACCTCAGGCAGATCTGAGACCGGCAACAGGCCGTATCCCAAGAGCCCCCATGGCACCCTCCATGCAAGTCCAGCCAGCCTGCAGGGATGCCCGCCACAATTGGCCTGCAGGTAAGTGCCTTGTTGCTACCACCCTCCCTGCACCTCGCCGCTCCCCCAACGCACATCTAGGCCACCCTTGCCAATACCCCTACAGCCTGACGCCTACGGCTTCCCCATTGCTATGCCCCCTCCGTTCCTTTCGCGGAATAAGTGCCTCAGGCTCTGCACTCGTGTCACCACGTGCCTCCCACACCACTCTCCTCAGTCATTCTGCCCATAGCAGATACGCAGACCTTGCTCCACCCAACCGGAAACCTCTGGTTCTGCTATCGCTACGACCCTCTGATCCTTACTAGGAATAGGTTCCTCCGGCTACGCACATGGCTCGCCGCATGCGTCCCACACCATGCTTCTCAGCCATTACGCCCATCGCAGATATTCAGACCATGCCCCACACAACCTGAAACCTATGGTTCTGCTATTGCTACGCTCCCTCCAATCCTTATGAGGCATAGGTTCCTCAGGCTACGTACACGGCTCACTGCATGCATCCCACACCTAGCTCCCCAGCCATTCCGTCCATCGGAGATACGCAGACCATGCCCCATGCAACCTGAAACCTCTGGTTCTGCTATTGCTACGACCCTCTGATCCTTACGAGGAATAGGTTCCACAGGCTACGCACACGCCTCACTGCATGTGTCCCACACCACGCTTCTTAGCCATTCCACCCATCGCAGATACACAAACCATGCTCCACTCAACATGAAACCTCAGGTCCTGCTATTTCTATGCCCCCCGATCCTCATAAGGAATAGGTTCATCAGGCTGTGCACACAGTTCATCCCACGCTTCCTTCTTGACACTCCCCTGCCATTGCACCCCACACAAACGTGCACGCCCACCAGACTAATCCATAAGACTATCAACTGTGCGCTAATCAATGCAAGATCGTTCCCGCCAATGCAGCTAATATGCATGACCCCATAACATCCAACAACCTTGACGTACTTGCTATAACTGAAACCTACTCCACCCTGCTGCAGGCCCAGTCCTTTCTGTCGCCGTCCCTCTGGGTTATGCCATCCTAAGATGTGACATATCCTCTAAAACAGAAGGCAGCATCACCCTCATTTCCAAAAACACCCATATCATCAGAGCCACGCACACCAACGTCATCCCTAACTGCTAAGCCATACTCGCCAAGCTCTCCATGTCACCTACCAATTCCATCACCATCCTCCTTATCTAGCGCCCTCCTGGCCCCAGCCTTGCCTTCAAGGATAACTTACTGCAAAGCATCTTCTCCTCCATTAAGCCCAACTCAAAAATATTAATCTTTGGGGACCTCAACCTAGGCCTCAATGATCTAGCAGAATTACTAGCCAACAGCATAGCCACCACACTCAACCAAGTTGGCTTCGTGCAACGATCCCTCGAGCACACTCACGACCGTGGACACACCCTTGGCTGGATCAGCGACCTCAATTGCAACATCTACAATCCCATCACCTCCCCTTGTCCATGGTCCGACCACCACACCATTACCTTCAATATCCCCCTTCTGAATGCCCCAGTCGGCTCACCCTGCTAAACCTGAAGGTATGTCCTGTTGCACAAAAAACCTCAACAGCACTAATCTCACACTGCTACTTGTTACCCTTGCTCAACCCCAGGGGCCCTGCCATGGGGTGCCTAAGGGGGCCACTCTTATAAGAATGCTGCCCCCCCCCTGTGGCCACCCTGACCATGAACTGTGCATGAACAATAACATGCCCAGTTCAGTGTGAAAAAAAAGATACATTTTTTTGCTTTTTTGCCGAGGCCCGAGGCCTGCGGCCTGCCACCCATGAAGGACTGGAGTTAGGACGGACCTGGAAATAAAAACAGCCTGACCCGCCTGGACGTGCGCAGTTTTGCTTTACCTCGCACTTCCAGGGCAGGCTGTGTTTATTTCCGGGTTTCACTTTCAATCTCATCCAGTTCCTTGCTCAGCTACAAGTTGTGCCGAGGTGTGCACAGCACAAACCTTCTGACAGACACATTTTTGAACTGAAAAGGAGACCTGAGCGTCCACCAGCAGGCTAGCACTTCAGAGGGAGCTGAGGAGGTAAGAAGTGTCTGTGTGTGGCACCCACCCTGACTTATCACTCTCATATGGTGGGCCCTGGCTGGAAAGAATGTCAACAGGGACGTTATTTAGGGGTCTCCCTTGCTATCCCTGTGGTCTCCCTTGCTACCCCAGAAAAATACATTTAAAAAAAAAGGGTTTTGTTTTTTGTTTAAATTCAGGGTGCTAGGCTGTGGCCAGCGCCATGTGGCTCTTTGCTTCTGGAGTGGCTGGCTTTCGTGTGCAGGCCTCGGATTGGAACTGGGTTTCCACAAATCTAACACTTTTCAGCAGTGACCCTAAATAAGAAAGAATCGTCTAATTTGTCTTTCTAGAATTCTATACAATAACTGCTACACTCATTGAAGCTTTATTACAGGCACACTTCAAGGGGGAGTCACTGATTTAGTCTATTCTTAAACACCTCAACTCAGCCTTTCATCCTACAGAGGTTGATAAATGAGTACCAGAACAGGTTGGGTGATATTGTATGTATATTTGTTCTATATAAAGCGCTTAAGCGTAAGTGCTATATAATAGCACATCACTATCATTTGGCCATGGACGTCTGCTTGCATTCAGTTATTTAGTTATATGTGCCTATACACACAGTTATTAACGATACATATGGCGATACAGTCTTGTATGAAAATCATATAGCATTATAGTGACATCGTAACCATATGTTTTGTAGCGTGCTTAGGAACAATGCTATGTGGTGCCACTTCCTGTTTTGTCAAGGGGCGAATGGTTGTGTTCCATCGCTTCCTGTGATATCACTTCAGGGTGGGGTCAAATAACATCACTTCCTGTGATGTCACCAGCAGTCAAGGGTCGTGTGATGTCACTTCCGCTACCCCTGGCGTTTTGGTGAAATGACGTCCCTGAATGTCAACAGCCTTTAAGGATGATCCAGGAGTGATGCTTTCTGCTAGTATTTAAACACAGCCAACAACTTAGGCATTTAATCAGTGGTGTTAAAAATAATTTACTGAAGGTGTTTATATTTCCTGAAAAATATATTCCTGTTGGACATAATGAGGCAGGCGCACGATTTGCAGAATAGCAATCTGCTATTATGGTTTGCCTTCCACACCCTAATGGTCTGGACATTAATGAAATAACATTAACTGCTTTGAAGAAGTAGCTTAGAGCATTCCTTTTAATATTGTTTGCATGGCCACGTGTCTAAGTAATGGCAATGCTTCTGTACACTGCTAAATACCTGCAGAATGTGAATCTTTGAATGTATGGCTGTCAGGCGAGGTGCCTCTCGAATGTTCATGTGAAATGTGCCTCCCGTGCAAACAACCAGGGCATTTTCCATAATTTTTGCAGCTCGGCGGTTGGAGTTATTTTTTTAAATATCAAGGCCCCTTACTTGAGAGACCTGGTGGGGTAGAAAGCATCAAACCTGTTACTCTTTTGTAACAGATTTGCAATTCTTAGTATTTCATGCCTGGTGAAACTGTGACCAAAAAAAAGTCAAGGGAATCTAAAAAATAAAAGTGATCCTCATTTGTCAATGACAGTTTGGGCCTTTTTTGCAACTATCTAAGATGCGTAACAGAGTACAGATGCTAGCGGTCAGTGGTTGCTGTTTACCAAAAGAAGTAGTAGAACTATGTTCCCTGCTGGCCTGCTCCCACTGCCCGGAAACCCCATTGCCACACCTCCTCCCATGTGCAATTCAAACCTCCAAACAAATGCGCCTAGTGTTTAAGGGAATGATCAGTGCAGTGCACTGAAGTGCAAGATTCAACCTCTTCCTACACTTCTATTTAAAAAAAACCCATTGCAGACCGATTTCATCTTAAACTAAAAATATAGGAACCGTAAAAAAAAAAAAAATGTAAACTACAGGAACTTTGCTCCCCACAGCTCCTGCCCACTTCTACCACTGCTATGAGTTTACTGGAGTACATTTTGCTTCTATTGAGAACTGCTTATTGTTTGACTACTATTTCAATGCCCGTGTATTATCTTTGCCTGAGAAGAAATCCTCTGTGTTCTTATGAGCACTAGAAGCACAACACTGCAAGCGTAAATAGTTGTTGTTTTAGTGAGAAAGGTGTATTGTTGGACATTTGATTACTTTTAATGTTGGTCATTCACACAAGAGTAACATGTTGCTGGGCCTACCACCGCAGTCCCTAATAGTAAGTCTGCTAGGTTCTCAAGAGTAGAGGGAGAGGAGAGGGTTTGATCTACTTGCGGACACGAAACCTGCCACAGCCCAATGCAGGCCTTTTGATCTGCCTCTGGCTAGGAGGTTAGGCTCTACCATAGCAGGGTATGATGGAAATCATGTCAAAATTGTATTTCTGTGGCAGTCAGACAAAAAAACACATTTCAAAGAAAACTAGTGATTACAAGTTTAAACAACATTTTTGAGTTTGGAAATGGCCCACATTATTGCTACGCCCACGATTAATGACTGCAGCAATGCCTTTTTGCAGACAATGAAGAGGACATCGACATAAATCTCTTCCTTCTTCTTTAAGAAAAGTAGTAGTGGAGATGCAGTGACGATGAATGTTAGTGAGGATTCAGTGGAAGGGAAAGACGACATAATCGAGCAAGTATTGAACAGGCAGAACCTGAAGCAGAACATGACAGCGACAAACAGACAGAGCCAGCATCAGGGACAGAGAACAGGGAAGAAGTAGCATGGCACGAAAGTGAGGAACAGGCAGCAGCATTAACAGTCAAAGAGAGGGAGAGGCAGGACTCAAGCAGAGGTATTCAAGCCCTTCACGGACCAACAGGTGAAATTATGATGGTGTGGCAGTGTGATCCTGATAATAAAATAGATTGCTGGCTAATGAGTAACTCTTTGCCCAAACAGACACATCTGAAGTTCTTCCCTCAGACCGGTCAGGGTGGTAGAAAACGGGCTTCATGAAAGAATGGTACTTCACACATACATGGCGGGAATACTCTAAAGTAAAGATTCTGCCTACTGGTATGCCTGCCGGCACTTCAGTCTCCCCTCCTCAGGTGATTCAGTGTTTACATCCGAAGCAGGATTCAAAAATTGGAAAAAAGCAACTTACAAAGATGGAGGGCTAGTAGGCCATGGCTAATCAGAATCACATACTATTGCTATGTTAGCATGGGCAGACTATGAGAAGTCAATTGCACGCAAATGTTTGCCTTAAGTGCAGAATATAATAAAATAGTGCAGGGAAAATAGAGAGTACATTAAAACTGTTGGAGAAACCCTGCTCCTCACAGCTGCGCCACACATTGCACAGAGAGCACATAAAGAAACGGAAGGCCAGAATAAAGGAAATGTACTCTCTATTATGGAACTGCTAGCCAAGCATGATCATGCAGTCACACAGTCAAAAGAAAAATGACAAGTCAAAAAAATACAACATACCTTGGGCACAGTACACAAAATGAAATAATTGATTGCCTGGCTGAAATTGTCCGCACCTCAATAATTAATGAAGTTGCACAAAGTGGGGCTTTCAGCATTATGGTCGACGAGACCAAAGACATTGGCCCTCATTACGACCCTGGCGGAAAGTGACTGACCGGACCGCCACAGCGTAAATAGCGTTTCCGCCATTGCACGAAGGAGCAAAGTGCGGCCCATTCCGACCCATCGGGCACGAGCACCATGGCATGGCGGAAGTGCAAAGTCCACGATGGCGGAAATGACCCCAAAACGGCCCACACCGCCGCCGTACAGTGCCCTAGGTGCAATACCGCCACCCATCACAGCGGACACCGCAGTGTGCGCCTACCGGAAAGTACGGTGACCGTAAATATACGGAAACGGAAGTAAAAACATGGGCCCGGAACGGGAAACATCCCGCCGTACACCTATAAAACCACTAAAACCACACAACCACCAAAAACACTACCCTGAGACACACCCCAACCCGTCATCCACCCTAGCGAAACCAAGAAAAATGGGAAAAGTAGCGAAGAAAGCGTGCGACCGCAAGCGGCAGGTCCACTTCTCCCGTGAGGAACTCACCGTGCTAACAGAGACCCTCCAGGAGAATGCTGCCGTCGTCTTCTCCACGCAAATGACCAGGACGGCACTTGCAAACAAGAAGGCCATATGGGCTCTGGTGGCACAGCAATGCCGAAAGCGATGGGACGACCTGCGGATACGCGTCCGCAGCATACTCTCTGCCAACCGCAACATTGCCACAGCCACCGGGGGAGGTCCTGAATCACCCATCAAGTTGACCCCCTGGGAAGAAATCTGTGCCTCCACCATCGGAATGGAGAGCATAGAGGGAGTCGGAGGGATGGAGAAAGGAGTGCAGACATCCGAAGAGTTAGGTAGGTGGGCCAGATAAAACAATGCCAAATCCACAAAGTCCATCCATGTGAAGTACCATGTGTCCACATAGTGCAACAGAAACACATGTCCAGGAGAACGTCCACACACATCGGCCTGATAGCGCACGTTAAAACCCACAATAAATACATAATTAATTAAAAACCCCTAAAACACGCACTACACGTGCAGCAGGCACACCTTAACTGCAGGCTGCCAAACAACTGCACCCTCACCCCACACACAAATGAAAGCACCTCCAAGGCCCCGACCCAAATCACCCTCAGGTACCACCCCAATGCATGTGATACAATGCCATTCCAATTCCCACAGACCCATCAATAACCCTCGCCCTCCTTTACTCCACCACAGGGTCCGATCCAAACGACGAGCATCAGGACACCCCTACCAGCACACCTGCAAAGAGGGCCAAGACCAACGGCCAAAGACCCTCCACCTCAGCTGCACGCATCAAGACACGGCAGCAGCACAAATCAGGTGGCAGCACAGAGGAGGGAACATCAACAGGCACCCCAGCAGCCAGCATGCCCACACCACCACCACCACAGGTCCCCCCAACGGATGCCACAGAAGGCACTGCCTCTGGTGGCAGCAGCACCATAGGTGACACCCCATTGATGGCAGCATGCTCCGACACAGAAGACGGGGATGTCGAAGTCAGATCCATCCATGACCTGTCCCAATCCCCCTGTCTGTCCCATCCCGTACAACATGAGGATACCACGCAGGGGCACCCACAAGACGACGACTGGCCATCCCCCACAAGCCCTGTGGCAAGGCAACATGAGGTCAACAGCCCCTCTGTGACACCCCCGCAAATGGCCATGGCCCAGCAGAGGCAACAGTCCCTCGACCAGTTAATCGTGCAACAGCAGCAACTGGCCACGCTCCTCAAGGACCATGCCGATGAATGTGGGGGCACTAAGGCAGACATAGAAACATCAACTGAGACACTCAGGGCAGAAATGGAGAGAGGTACAGAGACACTAAGGGCACAAATGGAGAGAAGCACCGAGAGCCTGAGGGGGGAACTGCATGCGACGTCCAAGGACGTATGTGCCGAACTTGCCGCAGTGCGCCGTGTGCTCACTGAGCTCTCGCAAACCCTTAGGGACATGCATGGACGTGAGCAGGCCGAGACATCATCCGTTGCAAGTTCCGTCCAGGGCAGTCCCCAACGTAGATCTGGGAGGAACCTGCGCTCCACAGGCAGGGGTGCCCCTGATACCCGCAGAGGGGGCTTGCAATAGCGACTGCCCACTGACAATGAGCATCTTTGGACACTGGTGTTCGGGGGGGAGGTAGGAGGGTGGAGGGGGTGTGTTGGGCTCACTTGGGTGGCGGGTCGATAGGGTGTACAACATGATATCACATATGCCATAAACAGTGCACGATCAACCAATGAGATGTGTGGATATTGATCTTTGTGTACTAGGCCATCATAGGCGTACAGTCCATATTGTGCATGTCCCAGACACACACAGTGCCACGAGTCCCGTGTCCATGTATCAGCCACCAGGCGTGAGTGCTAGAAGCATGCATCAATGAGATGCTGACGAATGTCACGGCCCTCCGGTGCCTCGCAGACTCCTTGAGGTGCTGCCACATCCCCACCCTCATCATGACCATCATCAGGTGCTTGCAGTTCTGCGTCAGGGGGCATGGGCACATTTCTACGTACACACATGTTGTGGAGCATGACACATGCCATCACCATCTTTGCAACCTTCTCATGGCGGTACAGGAGTGCCCCGCCAGACCTGCTGAGGCAGCGGAAACGACCCTTCAGTAGGCCGAATGCCTGTTCAATGACTACACGGGTACGTGAGTGGGCATGGTTGTAGTCCTCCTCATGCTGGTCCCGTGGGTTCCGGACTGGTGTGAGGAGCCATCTCTTCAGTGGATATCCAGCATCACCTGTATGTGGACGATAAACGTATGATGTGGAATGCCATTGCTACGTACGCACACCCCCCCCCCTTCCTGCCAGGTCATTGCCGAATCACATACCCCACATTATCATGCATGTAATGAGACTCACCGAGTAGCCAGGATCTGTTCCCTGCGTGTCGCTCCATGTAGCGTGGTATTGTAGAGTTCCTCAAGACTATAGAATCATGGGTTGATCCAGGGAATCGGGCACAACAATGTGTAATGATCCTGTTGGAGTCACACACCATTTGTACATTCAGAGAATGAAATTGTTTTCGGTTGCGGTACTGGGCCTCCATGGCATGTGGGACGACCAATTCCACATGGGTGCAGTCGATGGCACCAATGCAACCCGGTATGCCAGCAAGTGCATGGAATCCCACTTTTGTGTTGGTAATTTCCTGCTCCGAGCGTGGTAGAGAGATGTAGTCGTCTGCGTGCTGCAGGAGGGCATCGAGCACTTGCAATAGTGTCCGTGAGAACAGTGGCTGAGAAATGCCATGCAACTGTCCGACTGTGTGCTGGTAGGTGCCTGTGGCCAGGAAGTGTAGTACAGACACCACCTTCAGTAGGGGTGGGATGGCGGTTGGGCTATCTATCATGCTGACAAGGTCAGCCTGTGTCATGTCCACAATGGCGGCTATGGTGTCCCGGTCCAGACGGTAGAGGGTGTGGATCTGCTCATCAGTGAGGTTGAACGGATGTGCTCGGAGGCGTGGGATTGCGGGCTGCCTGCGTGGTGGTGGTGGCTGTGCTGGCAGCCCTTGCTGGCCCTGCCTTGGCCTCCTCCTCCTCCTGCGTCTCCTCCGTGCGGCCGGTTGTAGTTGGTGTTCGTCTTCTTCTTGGAGTTGGAGTACTTGCAGTGCTATCAGGTCCCCCAGGGCCAACATCGCGAGTCCTGCCGGTAGCATTTCGGTGTGGTTGTGGGAGGAGACTGGGTGTGCAATTTATGTGTTTTCAGGCTGTATGGCTTCCACCTGTGGTGATTCATTCCACCTGTGCAAACTGCTCTCCCCTTTGGCCGAGCACGTCCCGCACACAACGCTGCAATTCGAGGAATGGCATCTTGCTATTGCAATCATGTATTTGTACCCGATGGCCGTGTAACATTGGTTGATATGTTCATTCTGCTGTGGTCCCATTGTTTCACATACTATCTGTGCAGTCGCGAACAGACTTGTGAAGGGTCAGTGGTACGTAGTACTCGAGTAACGGTGGGCCCTCATGCATCACTGTACCGAGTTGCAACGACGGGCGGGGCGTCCCATTTGTGGGTGAAGGCAGTTGCCATTTTCACACACAGCCGCACTAGATGGATTAATTAGTGATTTCAAACGGCCACAGATGCCTCTTCGACGTGATGTTGCAAATGAGGAATTCGAAGGGCGGCGCTTTCGGTTTTCAGCTAGCGGCGAGGAAATGCCCACAGGTCTGACTGCAAATATAACGTTCTATTGTTCAATGTCCTTGAGACAGGGGCCATGGCGAGGATGCAATGATTGATATGAATGGTTTGGGATGCGCAATAGCGACGTGGGCGATGAGGCCGGACGTTCCCAAATACATGTTACTTCACTACACTGGAATTACGGGCTGGGGCACTGTGGATTTTGCAGGCTGCATAACGCACAGACTCAATGGATATTTCTAATGTTATGTGAGTAAATATTCAGGCGTTTTAATCCCGGGATGAGGGAATGATGAATGGATGCATGGGCAGGTGATTTGATACAGAGTTTGCCATGTACAGGGCTTCTTGGAATCTATCCGCCTCCCCTGCGCTATGTGATGCAGGGCTGCCATAGTGGGACCATCGTCTATCTGGCCTTGTTGAGCCCTCCCTGTCTCGACGCGCCCTCAGACACTTGTGTCCATGCACGTTACCAATCCCATCTGATGGATTCTGTTTTGACAGACGCATGCACAGGTACACTCGTTTGTGATGGTGTTTACACCTCGATATAGATAGTTATGAGTCGCAAGTGGTTTTTGGGTGGTGATGATCCTTTGGAGTGGGCTAGCATGCATATGGCTGTGGATTTAGTGTGATCAGTGAAGTGAGTTGTTCGAATGTAGTTCTGATGGGCATTCTATTCTTTTTCTTTTCTTTTGGTTGACAGGTATCTCCTCCCCTTTTGCCACTGCCATCTGTATGCCACTCCTGCAGATGGCTTTTACTCCCGACACCTGCTGCTTCGTGTTAATCAGTGGAGCAGCATTACGATCTTATGGGACGATCGCCAATGGGCCACATGCCCTTACGCAGTACTAGTGGCTCGGAGCAACATTTCGGCCTTTCAGCTGGACTAGTGCCTCCCCATTGGGACGGCCCTGCGGTTCTGTGCGCTTCCATGTTGCCTTTTCGTACGTGAATGTGGCTCTGTGTACCATGATGGAACAGGGCGTCACACAAGTAGTGGCTGGTCATTTCTTGCGGATGCAGCCCACGATGGTGAAATGTGTTTTGGAGTTCATGGCCTAATGGCTGTATGGGCTTGGTGATTTTGTTGTGCATTAAATTTCTATTCTGATTTGGCCCGTGTAGCGTTCTTCTTTGCAAGTGATGTGGCATATTCCTATTTGGGGAGCGATGTATTGTGAGGAGATCTGCATTGGGTTCCAGCTTCGGAGTTTAGTTGCGTGGTACTGTACTGGGCGCGTTTGCCTACGAAGCCCAGTGAGGTCAGGGATGGGGGCTGCCAATATGACTGTTTGAATGTTGTCATGCTCAGGGGCGGGGGATTGGGTTTTGTGTAACAGATGCCGGTCAGCCAGGTGGACTGGTGGAATGATGTGATTTTCGGAATGTTGCTGGTCACAGGTGCCTGTGTTTGCGTGCGTTTCGGGGGGGGGGGACTGTGGTCATGTCCATTGGATTGGCTTCTGTATTCGTGCCATCTGTGCCCTGCAGCTCCCATTGGCCCCTCTTGTGTTTCTTTTGTTCGTTGGCATGCATGGGTGACTTGTACATTTCACTGGTTGCATTGTGACTTCATTGCACCTACGGGGAGTTGTACTTTGTGGGCAGGGAGCGGTGTACAGGCACTCAGTGGGGCCGTTTACGGTTGATTCGCGATGCCGTACTTCTCACCATGGCGGAATGGTACATTCCGCCATGCTTGATGGCGTTAGGTACATGTCCGCTAGGGTCGGAATTGGCGTACCCTTGCGCCATGGTGGTGTTTACGGTTTGGCATGGCGCGCGCGCGCGTGCTTGGTGCAGTTAGCGTTGGCGTTCACTACGGTGTCGCTAATGGCTTCGTACTTTGCGGTGACGGGTCATAGTCGCACCGAGCGCTATTCGATGGCGGTATTGCATTTCCGCCATCGTTTTCCGAATTCCGCCAGGGTCGTAATGAGGGCCATTGCCAAGAAGGAACAAATGTCCTTGGTAATTCGATATTATTCAGTGTTCGAAGTGTACGAACAGAAGTAGTGGAGCGATGTTCCCTGCCGGTCTGCCCCACTCTTCACAAACCCCATCACCACCCCCCCTCTGACACACAATCCAAACCCCCAAACAAACACACCTATTATTTAAGGGAATGTTCAGTGCAGTGCACTGAAGTGAAAGCTTCAACTTCATCCTACACTTTTATATTAAAACTAACCGTTCCGGAACGGTTTCTTTTTAAAATAAAAGTATAGGAACAGTGAAAATGAAAAATAATATAGGAGCACTGCTCCCGACCGCTCCTGCCCACTTCGAGCTCTGATATTATTACAATTGTTCAATATGTGAAAGCTCCCTCACATTTGAAGCAGCAGAGTGACTAGATGCTTAAGCGCTTTGACAGAAAATGATACAAATACTACAGTAGTATGGCCTTGACTACAAAAACCACCTTGTAGGGCAATCAAATGATGGTGCCTCTGTCATGAGTGGAAAGAACACAGGAGTGCAGGGACGCATTAAATCAGGGGCCCCATTAGCTTTTTATGTTCACTGCAATGCACATTACTTGAATTTACTATTAGTTCATAGTGTAAAATGCATCCCTGAAGCCTATTGTTTCTTTTCTCTTCTGCAGAAACTGTATGTGTTTGTGTCAGGGTCATAAGTGCATCAAAGATGGCTAGAGGTACAGAGGGACATGTTTCAAGGGGGCCCCAAGAGAAATTCAAACACTGATAGAGACACGCTGGGCCTGTAGGTACAATGCTTGCAAGACTGAGGGACAGACTGCCAGCCCTCCTACGTCTACTAGAAGAAATATCTGAAGAGAAAAATGGTGACAGAGCTGTAGAGGCAAGAGGTCCATTAGCCCAAATAGATTTAGAGTTTGCTGGCCTCCTTTTAACATTCACAAATGTGTTTGGTGACATGAAACATCTGTCATATATTTTACAGTCCCAACTCAATTTAGGCACAGCCTTTACCCTTGTTCATTCTCTTGTTGACACATTAAACAGTCATATTTAGGGATCTGTCTCTAATGAGATTTGGAACAATGCTAAGACCTTTGCTGATCAATGCAATATTGCTGTTGCACCTCCAGGGCGTCAGGTCACACCAAGTTCTAGGCTTGAAGGGTATTACATTTCCATGCTTATATTTCAAAGACATGCCAATACAGATAAGGCGTCATTTCGGGCAGGTACATTTATTCCAATTGTTGATGTGATTCTCTCTGTGGTGAAGACAAGGTTTTTTAAAGAAAATAGTGCCGTTATGCAAGGGATACAATCCTTGAATCCCTCCAGTCCCACATTTTGCGAGATAATTCTAATGTTTCTATTTGCCTCACAATACAACTGCAATACTGAGGATCTAGACTATGAGATCCCTCGTGTCAAGCGAATTCTTGATAGGAGGCAAACTAGTGGTTTTGAAAAACCGACCAGTTTAATAGAGCTCACAGTCTTCCTTGAGCTGTATAAGGAAGTGTTCCATGAGATGTTTAAACTTTGCAAAATTGCACTTGCATTACCTGTGAGCACTGCAGCATGTGAGCGTAGTTTCTCTGTGCTAATGTTAATCACGACTGCCTTGAGAAATACAATGAGTGATGAGAGATTGAGCAATTTGGGGTAGAGTCAAGAAGGACTTGGGCGATAAATCTTGATGAATTTGTGGATGTGTTTGCCAAAAGACATAACAACAGGCGAATAAAACTATATTAATTAACAATACAAAAGTAATGAATAGGCTGGGTATTGAGTAGGCTACATTAAAATGTATACTCTTGTCCATGATCATGCACTTTTGCTTTGTTCATGTTTAGTTTCCAAGAAGACACACAAAAGAATGTAGCCTAGAAAAGCAGGGATGTAAATAGGTTGAGCAGGCTATACAAAAATGTATATTGTCCATGATCATGCTTTTTGTTTCCTTTTTGTAAGTATATATTTTAGTTTACAAGAACACACAACAACATGAACAAAATACAGATGTATTGAAAAATGTTTAGGCCACTGTGTTGTTTTTTTACTTGAGTAATCCTGTTCTCAGTAAATGTTTGTTCCTTACAATCAACGTGCTCCTATAAATTAAAGCTGTATATTTGTCTTTTCAGGTCAAAATCAAACAACTATTCTGTTTGAAGAACACTAAATTGTCCAGCATGCATGTACACATCACATGTATTCCTTACATAGCATAGATAGGATTGTGGAACTGAAAATGTTAACCGTACTGGTATTAGTCTATGCGCATCAGATACATAAATTAGTTAACTGTTAAATAATGAATGGAACCATGTCAATATGCAATTCCAATTCTCATATATACATAGTTTTCAACTGGACTATATACTACATCAGCATAATAGATTTCCTACAATTCAGTTATGTGTTTGTTTTGGTGCCACCCCAAGATTTCATGTGGCCCCATCAGGACACCCCGATGAAAGATTTCTGGGGGTGCCACTGCTCACCCCCCATACTCAGGGATAGATCCAGCAGCTCTGGTTGACATCTACAAGCAAACCATTGCTCAGGTAGTCGACCCGCTTGCCCTACTCAAACTTTCGGAAAGCCACACCCTCACTAAAAGAAACTTCTTGGTTCACACGTGAGCTCCTCTGAGCTTGTGCCAAAAGTACACCTCAGAGCTAGCCTGGAAAAACAACCTCCTCTGCCCCCAAAGCCCTCTTCTCCTCCTTCACCTAAGACTACAGAAAGTAAAGCCACGCTGCCAAAGCCAGCAGCTACAACTCCAGAATCAGTAACGACAAATCCAACTCCCGGGAACTATTCACGATCCTCCGGGAGCTAGAGACCCCCTCCTCCTCAGCCAGACCTGACAGTGGACAGCGCTTGGTGCAACAAAAACCAAGATGCCCTCACTGGAAAGGTCAACTCCCTCAAAGAAAAAATTCTCTCCAAACGACTTGCCATGCTAGCCAAACCACCATCACCCACAGCACCAAGCGCCTTACCGGCCACACCTGCGCCCTGTTCAACTTCCACCCTGTCTCAGTTCCGGACATCACCAAGATCATTAAGTCTCAAACATTTGCGTTGTAAAGGTGACACCTGTCCAGCCCCAATCATCAAAGACTGTGCTGAGACACTTGCTCCTATCATCACAGCCATCATTAATGCTTCTTTCTCCACCAATTTGGTGCCAACCTCCCTAAAGGAAGCGTGGGTCCTACTGCTGCTCAAGAAACCCTCCCTCGACCCCTCCATACCTACAAATAATACCTCCATTACTACGGCACCTTACTTCCTGAAGATCCTGGATCACGTAGCCTACATACAGGTTCAACAGTATCTCGAGGAGAATAGTATCTTGGCCATTCACCAATCAGGATTCTTCCCCAAGCATGGATCCGAAACTGCCGTACTTGATCTGAAAACTTAGCTTGATGCCATGAAAGACACTGGCAAATCTACCCTCCTCATGATGCTGGATCTCTCTGCAGCAGTCGACTTGGTAGACCACCAAACCCTCTGCTCATAACTTGCCTCGACAGCTAACTTCTCTTCATCAGCCAACGATTGGATTAGGTCATTCCTAGCTGACAAATCTTCACAAGTCTTCTTCGATGACTTTTCCACTGCACCTACTCTTGTCACCTGCGGTGTTCCCAAGGTTACTGCTTCTCTCCCACCCTCTACAACATTTATACGAAACCCTAATTCCACCACCTTGACCTACTCGACATATCTGACATGAACTACGCTGACGACATGCAGCTCCTTATCCCCCTTTCTGGTTCATACACTCAGTACTCAGCCACCATCAACTCAGTGTATGAAGTCGTTCAAAACTGGATGGCATCACATCTAATTTGCCTCGATGATGATAAAACCAAAATCCTCACTGTCATCTCCCACTCCATGCTATGCAACATAGACCTAGCCTACAAGGAGTTTATCATCGGCGGAAACCGAATCCCCACCTCCGCTGCAGCCAAAATCTTTGCCATCTACCTGGATTCTAAACTTGACCTTTCACGGCAAGTGAACTCTATCGCTTCATCAGCAGCCTACACAGCCAAACTGCTACATGCCAGCAAGCCCTTCCTCTCCACTCCCAACCACCTCTCCATTGAAAGAGCCATCACAGGAGCCAAGTTCGACTATTGCAATGCCTTATTTACCGGCACTTCCGAGTGCAACATGAACAAACTTCAAGCGATTCAGAACAATGCTCTCCGAGCGGCCAGTGCTCTCTCCAAATCTGACCGCATTTCAGAAGCCAGGAGAAATGCACACTGGCTACCCATCCCAGAAAGGATCAAATTCAAAACTCTATCCTTGGCCCACCAATGTCTCTCCAACACAGCCCCGACCTACCTCTCACACTGCGTGGAGAAATACTCCCGCCCTCTTAGATCTGCAAACTCTCACTTCCTCAAGATCCCCAACTTCAATCGCCTCTCAGTGGGGGGTAAGAGCTACCCGGTCGCGGATGCCAATCTTTGGAACAATCTCCCTCCAGCACTCAGAAAAGAACCAGCCTACTGGACCTTCCGCAGAAACCTAAAGACCTGACTTTTCAACTAACTCCGCTCCTCCTAAGACTCATCACTCAACCTAATGCATTTCCCCCACCCCCTCCTCCTTCTTCTTTTTTCCCTCAATGTGACTAGTGCCGTTTTGTGCACTGTAATAAATGCAAAACTAAATAAATAAATATATCGATAAATGGTGCCAACCCAGCATAAGTGTATTAATGATTGCTACCACCCAGCATGCAGAATAATAATGACTGCTGCCAGCGCAACATAAAGTATTTTGATGACTTCTGCCATCCCAGCGTACAGTATATCGCTGACTGTTGTCAGTCAAACGTACAGTAGATGTATGACTGCCGGGCTAGCCAGAGCTTTAAGTTTCATGCCAACTCGAGGGGGAGCTCTTACAGGGCGTGTGACTTAAATGAGGCTCGTCCTAACAGGCAGTATGGTGTTTAGGTAAGTGCCACCTCCCGACCTCTCCTTTTGCCCCTTAATTGTGGCACTGACCCCTGCCAGGCTTCTCTTTGAAGCGATGATCACCCTCTTACCCAGGATCTGAGGGTGATGATCCCTGCATCTTATTTAAAATGATGTCTGACATAGAGGTGGGGGAGAAAACATAAGGTGAGTCTAATTACCCCTCTTTACTTTACTCAAATGTTTCAGAGTGACCAACAATTAATTACCAGTTAAACAAATACCATATTGATGTTATTGTTGATAAACACCATGAACCAGACACACACAAAATTGTTACAAAAAAACCAGATCAATTTAATTATCAAATATTGCATATAGGTAAAAAGGCACACATTGACACATATATAATATTGCACATTTCAGAAATTCAGCAATTCACCATTGGTTAAAAAAGCTTTTTTTGATATAAAAGATAAAAGAACAATGAAAAAACAGGGGGTGTACGCAACACAAAATGTAGATGTTATTTGATAACACTTTGTTTGCAAACGAAATCCCACAGTCAATGTAAATGGATATTTCAGATGACTGTCGACATGTTTCGGCCGCTTTTTGTTTCAGACACTATCTCTAGTGTCTTTGCTTCTTTCTTTGAATGGGCCATCTTCAGGACAATATTTCTTTCTGGAAAGTCAACAAAGACTTAATACCCCAAGGGTTGAACACCAAGACCAATCTATTTCTTTTTTATGTAAGATGTAAACAGGATACCAGCAAAGTTAGGTACATCTTTCAGGATTTAGGGCCCGGCGAGATTGTAGCGCTTCTTCACCCACTTTCTTAATACATGTGGAAAGGTGAGGCATTAATATCCACGGTTTCCCACTTAGCATCTGCACTGCTCTCAATTTCTAGTTATCTGGTCGACGTTTGTCGCAAAAACAGCAGTTGATTGAAGGGGTGTGCACAGGATCGCGGCTCGTTTGGAGCATTCTCTGATATCGTGAGGGAATTGGTGCTGCTCGATCTCGATGAGAAACGTGTGTTTTGAAACTAACGTTACACACCCCTTACACACCCCTTCAATCAACTGCTGTTTCTGCGACGAACGTCACCAGATAACTAGAAATTGAGAGCAGTGCAGATGTATTAAGAAAGTGGGTGAAGATGCGCTACAATCCCGCCATAGTTGCAACCCGGATAAACCCTGGGGTGTGAATGGTTTCATCCCCCAGCAGGGGGTCGGACATGGCTGGCAATGGCCCACAACCCTTGCCGAGGCCCTCTCTTTGCTCAAGTCTACCATGACTCGGGCTCGTGGGCCGTTACCGGCCTGCCCCCCAACCCTCCACCAAGGGATGAAAGTCATAGGGCCTCATTACAAGGAAGGCGGTATTGATTTAACGTTACCGGTTACAGAATACCGGTAACGTTAAATCCCAATGCGGATTACGACCTGGCTCACCGCCATTAGCGTCACCGTTAAGTACGGTGCCACTAATAGCGGGTAGGCCGCGTGCGCGCGACCCTCCATCCCGTAAATTATGCCATGCCGCTATTAGCACAGCATCACAAGGCTGGTGGACATGCCAATAGCGGCATGGTAAAGCCCCCCAAACCCCTTACCGCTATGGTGCTAATACCGGCATCGCGAACCACCCGTTAAGTGAACTGAGCAGTGTTCCCACCTGCCACAGGTGGACACAATCAGCACAGGTGGAGGCAATGGAGACTGTGGCAGCTCAAAAGGAGCACACAACACCCCTTCCCACACCCCTTCCCACACCAAGATGGTTCCAATACTGGCAGCATTACATGGCCTGGAGGACCTGATTGCAGCGCAGCTGCTACAACAACAGGCAGCACAAAGGAGACGCAGGAGGAGGAGGAGGAGGAGGGCAAGACAGGCACAGCAAGCACCACCACGGCACTTAATCATACCACAGAGGCACCCACCTATCCCCAGCATCAGAGCCAGTCCATTTAACCTAACCCCTAAGCAGATACACACCCTGTACCGTCTGGACCGGGTTACCATCACCAGCATTGTGGACATGATACACGACGACATTGTGAGCCTCATAGACATCAGAACTGACATCCCCCGCTACTGAAGGTGGTGACTGTGCTCCACTTCCTGGCCACAGGCACCTACCAGCATACAGTGGGACAGATGCATGGCATCTCACAACCAGTATTCTCCCGCACGCTGAACCAGGTACTCGATGCCCTCCTGAAGCATGCACCTGAACACATAACCATGCCACGGACTGCACAGGAGAATGCAAACACAAAAGTTGGATTCTATTCACTGGCAGGCATACCAAGTTGCATCGGGGCCATCGACTGTACCCATGTGGAATTTGTGGTCCCACATCACAATGAAGTAGTCTACCGAAACAGGAAGCAATTCCACTCCATCAATGTCCAAATGGTATGTGACGCCAACAAGATAATCACACATTGCTGTGCCCGATTTCCCAGATCAACCCATGATTCCATGGTCCTGCGGAACTCAACTATCCCACGCTACATGGAGCGACAAACCGCACAACGTTCGTGGCTACTTGGTGAGTAGCAGGGCAAGCACATGGCAGTGTGATTGGGGGGGGGAGATACATACTCCAACTGGGTGTGTTTTGGGGGGGGAGAGATACATACTCCAACTGGGTGTGTTTTGGGGGGGCAGAGATACATACTCCAACTGGGTGTGTTTTGGGGGGGGGCGATACATACTCCAACTGGGTGTGTTTTGGGGGGGAGAGATACATACTCAAAATGGGTGTAGCTTGTCGTCTGCCGGACAAATGCACATACAGATGTACGCCAATGTCCATCTGGGAAGGCCGCAACGTACTTGAGATGAACCGACATGCAGGTATAAGCTACACAACATAGATAACAATCCAGGTCTAGAAACATTAAACATCCATCCACATACACATTGCACAACATTCCACGCCACAAAATATTACATTTTACACATGCCATCAAGAGAGCCATCCTGAATTAGTCCACCCCAACATCAAATATGCAATGTGCCCCATAATGCATGCAAATGGATCAACCCTAGCCATAGCATTTCACCACGCACCTATACCACCACTGAAGCGATGCCTCTCTGCATGGCAACACCAATGTTGGTATGGCAGTACACCAGCAGTGCAGAACTACATCTGCCTGGCCCCAGGGACACCAGAGACCTCGTCTCACCCAGGACATGTCAATTACTGCTGGAGGCATTGATGGGGCATGTCCACTTGCAGGGTGTAGGTCCCCCTTGCACATTCGTGTCACACAGACCATCCGCATGTATTCTGTCAATTGTGTACGTGAATCACAATGCAATGCCAATTTGTGTCATTTGAACAGGCCGCTCTTGAGGCGAACAGTGACAGGACCCCAATCCCTCACCCATACAGGTGATGCGGGCTATCCCTTGAAGAGCTGGCTCCTCACACCTGTACGGAACCCACAGAACAGGCACGAGGAGGAATACAACCGTGCACATACCCGGACCCGCATCGAGATCGGGCAGACCTTTGGCCTTTTGAAGTCACGTTTTAGGTGCATTAGCAGGTCTGGTGGTGCTCTCCTGTATGGACATGAGAAGGTGTCCAAGATCACCATGGCATGTGTCATGCTGCACAATATGTGTATCAGACGGAATGTGCCACTGCCCCCTGACGTTGAAATAGAAGCACCTGAAGAGGATGATGATGGTGATGAGGACCGAGGTGAAGGGGATGCAGGTCTTGCAAGAGGGGATGGGCAGGAGGGACGTGCTGTGAGACCGCATCTGATCAACCAAATATTCTGAGGAATATGTTTTCGTACTGTCACATGGATATTGTTAGTAATGCACTGGTGTATGTTTGTGAGCACGCAATGGACCCTGTTGCCAATAAAGTACACAGACACAATGAGGATGTCCAGGCCTGTGTTCTGAACATAAACCAGTGTATTGAGTAATGAAAAGGTGAAAAAGTGCAAGTCCCCGAACATCCCAACACCCTTCCCCCCAACCCTCACAACACACCCATAACACCCTTCCCCCCACCCCCATGACACACCCATAACACCCTTCCCCCCACCCCCCACAACAGTTCCTCATGTGTCTGCCATGTATGCATTTGGCCATGCATGCAGTGGAATTTCCATCAACCCCCTATTTGTCATTGTCTGTGGCAGCATTTTGAGAATGGGCAGACGAGCGCCTGGTGGTGCGTGTTGAACGCCGGAGGGGGCTTGTCTGTCTTGATCCTGAAGATGATGATGGGGCAGACTGTCCTTGTTGCAAGAAGTGGCGGTTCATGGCGTCAGCCATGCGAGATAGGACCTCCCTGAGCCTTGAAATCTCAGTACATAGCCTGTCAGTGTTTGCGTCCATCCTGTCAGTGGAGTGCCTCGCCGTCTCCGCAATGTTTTCCCTGAGATGGGCAAACTCCTCAACATGCTGCCCAACCAGCACAGTCAATTCCCGTTGACGCTCCAGGATGGTGGTCAGTTGAAGGGCAGTGCTGGGTGATTGTGCACTGGATGCAGTGCCCTCAGAAGCATCCACTGCAGCTGGTGAAGCCACCATGGGGGACATAATGGCAGGATTGTTCTCTTCAACAGTCACATCAGACCCTGGGGTCTGGAATGGTGCAGGCTCTGTGGTACTAGGGGGTCTTGGGGTGTGCATCCCCATTGGGTCAACTATGGTGTCCTCAGGATCAGACAGGGGGGCAGTGGCAGCTGCCTCACCAGCGGAGCTTGCCGCAGCTGATGGTGGGCCCTCGGTGGCTGCTATTGGTGCCTGTGGGATCTCCTCCAGTGGTGTGGCTGCAGTTTGTGCTACAGCTACTGCTGGCCTGACAGTGGCACTTCGTCAGTGTTCCATGGTCATCAGATGTGACCTTCCCCCCTTGCCCCTGGAAGTTGTGGGGGTGTCCTCCGATTCCTGGGCCCTTGGCCTCTTACTAGTCGCTGGTGCAAGGGATGCATTAGCAGCATCCTCGCCATCTGTGTGTGAGCCTGTCCGGGACAAGAAGGGGGATGGCATTGGTTGATTTTCAATATACTTAATACAGTTAACATCAATGATGCAGTTGTGGCCATTGGGACTTAGTAGTTGTGGATGCAGGTGATGTGCCAGTTCAGTGCCTCATCCATGCATGGTTGTGTTTGGAACTTGTGACTGGTGATGTGCGCATGTTTGTGTGTTTGGGTCTGACACTGACATGGGGAGGGATGGATGCATGTGTGGATGTGTGTTCATGCATGAGAGGAGTCTGTGCTGACATATGGGTCAAACAGTACAATCACATCGCATTCTGTCATGTGTACACTCACCTGCATCTGAAGTGGTACCCACGCCGACCTCCATGCTGCCTACTCCCTCAATGGATTCAACTGCAATGAGGTTCCCACAGGTCTCCTCCCATTCTTTGAGTCGGATGGGTGAACCAGCTCCTCCTTCACTGGCAATCCGGTGGTTCTCCACAAGGATGCCCCTCACCCGCAGCCTGAGGTCATCCCACCTTTTCCGGCACTCACGCACTGTGCGGGTGCTGGTGCCGACTGCACTGACTTTTACTGCCACTTGTTCCCATATGGCTTTCTTCTTCAGTAGTGTGGGCCGCTGCATGTCATTAGCAAAAACGACATCAGCATTCTCAGCCAGGGTCTGTGTAAGCATATTCAATTCCTCAGGAGTGAATTTCTCCTTGCGCTGCCTATCAGCGCTTTTTTTTGAAGGCCTTGGGCATGATGCAGGTGTACAGGATGATTTCCAACTCTGAACAACTCGTAACAGGTCCAGGGGGCAGAGGATGGCAATGGATTGTGTTTTTGAAGATGGCCGCCGTGCTATTTCCCGTTCCTGTGCGATGACGCTATTTCCGGTTCCGCAAAATAACGGTCACCGCTAATAGCGGTGACTGATATTTCCATGCAGCAGGAGGGCGGAGGTAAAATCAGCACATTGGTCGAGGGCGGTAGGTGACTTTATTGGGTCTTTAACGCCAGGCGGTAGGGGGTTTACCGGCATGGCGCTATGCTCGTGTCCGCGAACTCGTAATGGTACGCTATTGCCGCCCTCTTGTGAGGGCGTACACGTTAATAGCGCCATGCCGGTAAATTCTGTTTTTTACCGCGTACCGTGTAATGAGGCCCATAGTGTTTGCTCCAAAGATAATAAATATTTTGATTTATAATGTGCACGCCAAATGCGGAACTCTATTACCTTGCCCATTGTTCTGTCACTTATGCAACATGTTTCTCTCCTGGAGAAGTGAAATAGTTGATGTAATACACCTTCCATGGGAAAAAAGGTTTGCCTAGGGCATTTGTCTTTATTGTATAAGGGGCCTTTTCCTTTACTCTCCCCCAAGCCAGGCTATGGGCAGTGGCAATGGCGTCAGCCTATGAACGAGGCAGTGGGAGGCGACACTGGCCTTAACCAATGGTAATGCTTTCCTAGACATGACTTTCCACCTGCCACAAAGCCCTTTAGTTTTTGTCCTCAATCTTCCACCATTCAGAACATGTGGGTGCTGCGTGTTATTCTCTCCTAAGGTCGAAGCCTGCTAGAAGCTGTGCCCAATAACTAGCTCCAAGTCTGTGTGAAACAATGACTACAAGTAGATGACCTTTACACACAGTTCTGATGTCGTGTGTCTAAAGCCTTTAAATTACATTTGCAAAACACAGAGGATTGTTTAGGCCGACATTACTTTACATTCTGGTATGAGCACAGTACCAGTCAGGATGGTGAAAATAGAGCTATAAATCAATCTTTTTGCATAACATGTGGTTTTATATATTTTTCAGGTTGATTTAGATTACGATTTGGGTACTTTTAAGTCATCTTTATGAAACAGAGCATTATTTTAGGTTCTTAAAACTGTACATGAACACATTTATATATGTTAGAGATAAGAAGATAAGTGGTTAAGTGTCAAGTGTTAAGTGTCAAGGCCAGCGATGCCTGTCTGGGCACCACTACGACCATCTGGCCCCCACGAATATCACTCGCCTGAAAACCCCACTGTACTTACTATGAGGCATGTAGAGCCCCATGTCCACGCTAAAATGGCCGCCATCTTCTCATCAGGGTCTCGGTCCCGGGATTAGCACCTTGCTGTGCATTCGGATTGCCCGCCAAGCAGTTTTCTACCAACTGCCTCTCCGAGCCTGAAGGCGAAGCCGGCCACTCATGAAGGCCTTCCATCAAGGCCAGTGACGCCTGTCTGGGTCTGTTCGGGCCAGGAAGTCCGCCAACTCGAATAGCCACTAAGTTATGCACCCACATCTGCATCCACTTACACTGCAAGTCCTTTTTACCCAAACTTCTGTCCGAAGAATCGTACAGCCGGGTCTGTCGGCAAGCACTTGGAAACCTTACTCTTTACCCAGGACCGCCTCCCAGAACATATCCAGGACAATCCTCCACTGTCGCTCGTATGCCTTTCTTGCAACCGGTCTCGTAACATTATACTTTTTGGAACTCAGCCTCCAATGCCCCGCACAGCCGATGTAGCCCCCAGCCCCATTGGGTGTGGCTTTGCCGGAGTGCGCTTTGCAGCCCACTGTATTACTGATATCTGCTCTGCAGTGATCCCGCACGCCCACCTTGCATTAATATGGACCCCAGTAAGCAGACATCTTTCAAAAGAAAATTCTGCAGATTCAAATCTCAATGTCTTGTACCTCACTGTAACCGTCTTGTAACTACAACTAGCGCCTAGATGCCTCTGGGCTTTGTGCGCTGCTATGAATGCAAAACAAATAAACACAATGAATATATTGCAGACTGGGATGTGATCCTTTCTTACAGGAAGTGTGTGACCCTTAACAAATCACTTAATTTCACTGTGCAGTGTATTGAAAAATGTGTATGCCAGGCATGGAGGAGGATGCCAGATATAGCTTTGCTGATATGAGGCATGGGGGCAGGGCATCAGGTATGGGTTTGTGTTGCGTGGAGCAGGGAGGAGGATGCCAGCTATAGGTTTCCTGTTATGGGGCATGGAGGCAGGGATCAGTATGTGTTTGTGTTGCGTGGGGTAGGGAGGAGGATGCCAGATATAGGTTTCCTGTTATGGGGCATGGAGGCAGGGATCAGTATGGGTTTGTGTTGCGTGGGGTAGGGAGGAGGAGGCCAGATATAGGTTTCCTGTTATGTGGCATGGAGTCAGGGCATCAGATATGGGTTTGTGTTGCGTGGGGCAGGGAGGAGGATGCCAGATATAGGTTTCCTGTTATGGGGCATGGAGGCAGGGCATCAGGTATAGGTTTGTGTTGCGTGGGGCAGGGAGGAGGATGCCAGATATAGCTTTGCTGTTATGGGGTATGGATGCAGGGCATCAGGTTTGGGTTTGTGTTGCGTGGGGAAGGGAGGACGATGGCAGGTTGGTGATAAATGATGACATATATGGGATTTTTGTTTGAGGGTCTGGAGGCAGACTGCAATGCAATAATCTTTTGCAGGCTTAGCTCGCATTTGGCTTTTAGTGCTAAGTCAGGCCCTATGGCTCTCCCCATGAATTCTTTGCCTCCCCTTCCTCTAACATGGGGGGGCAATTAAGGACGAAAAGGCAAGGATGGTACACGCCAAGGCTGTTTTTTCTAAAGCCTGAAGCTCTCGCTTATGCATGAGAGCTTCAAGCTTCAGAAAAAAAGCCTTGGCTTCTACCGGCCTGATTGCTGAGGCTACAAGGGGACTTAAAGTAGCGCCGGTAGCACCCTGTTGCAGAAACACTTCTTGGAGACTACCGGGGCTGCGTCCTGGCTAGTCGCAGTTCACTTTAAGCCCTTTTGCTAGCTAGCGTGACATTTAGCCTATCTGATGGCTAACTTCCAGCTCCAGCCCAGCAAACACTATTTCAAAGACTGCTGCAAGACCATGATGCAGTATGTCAATGACTGCTGCTAGACCGGCATGCAGTATATCAAAGACTGCTGCTAGACCGGCATGCAGTATATCAATGACTGCTGCTAGACCGGCATGCAGTATATCAATGACTGCTGCTAGACCGGCATGCAGTATGTCAATGACTGCTGCTAGACCGGCATGCAGTATATCAATGACTGCTGCTAGACCGGCATGCAGTATGTCAATGACTGCTGCTAGACCGGCATGCAGTATATCAATGACTGCTGCTAGACCGGCATGCAGTATATCTGCATCTTTATTATCCAATATCCAATAGGGTGGACCGGCAGGCGGAGGCCGGCACCCTCACCTAAGGCACCACACACAAGCCGCCTGTCCTTGGCCTGTCCAGGGACAGACAGACGGCAACGGCACCAATCTATGCCGAAATTCATACCGACTGCTAGCTATATGGAACGGACGTCCCGTCCGTAACACCAAATTCTGGACATTGATATATACCCTTTCTGAGCGGTAAGACTTTCCTACAACATTATCTAAATAACGCTGTCCCATCGCAATCTGTTGTTTTTTAGCATTGCATAACCATAATTGTACTCATCTACTGTTTTGCTCGTTCTACAGCCCATGTGCTACCTCGTAAGAATGTTTCCTTTGCTATCATTTGTGAAATAGTCCCTATCTGTATGCTGCCCACACCAGTAATCTGTAGTGCTGAATTTATCCCAGTACATTACCATCATACATGATTCCATGTCCCTCGCCCGATTAGCAATAGCCAACTACGTAGGATAACGCACTGCGCTGCATACAATCTGCTCCCTGCACGCAGAGTTTCCACGCTGCCCAAACTGCTTTCACCATAGCTACTTCTCAACCATTAGTGCTTTGTTTCTCTAATTGTTTTTGCTACTGTACCATACTCATTGCCCACGTTCCATCCCTCAGCACACCTATGAGCACACATTACGCCACTCTCTCCCCACACGCCGTGCCAACGCCGTGATTATACCACGCCATATACACCCTGCCATAGCGCCCGCCCCAATGCAATCACACGCCTCGCCCTGCGGCTGTGCATGCTCTTCTCTTACCAAGAAGCCATTTAGCTATAGGCCTGATCACCCACCACCCAGAGACTCGACCGTAAGCTACACAGCCCTCTCCATCATCAGTTATCTTCTCTTATTACTCAGAACCCCACAACCTCAAACCCTCACTGCTAGTGCCATCAACAACAAACACTACAAAACGACGCCTGTTTACCCAGTAGAGATGACCACCTACAATGCAGCTTGCTCTAAAGGCGCATTAATCTTCCTCAATACAGGCCTGGCCCGGCTACACTGCCCCAGACATCATCCCCTACCCTGCCCTACCCCTATCCTTCCTAGCACACCAGCCTTCCCAACCACACCACATCCCCACATCTAAACCCTGCCTCTACTAGGTAGAGCACGCTGCATACGCCTCTCCTCCAGAACTATACATATCACCTCCCTAATAAAACCCATTACCGCACCCAAAAGAAATGGCAGACTCTCCGCACGCACCCATCACCAACACCCCCATATTAAAAACAAGTATGCCTCTCCACGCTCCAATTTGATATCACTGCCTTAACCTCGTGTGACTCAGGAGCAGCCCGATATCAGCAACCAGCGGAACACCACCCCTAACGAGACCCCACAAAAAATACCCAACTTCATAGCTATCCACCCTCAGGCCAACTTGACCCTAACCTCGAGCCCTCCCAAAACCAGCCAGCCCCTATCAGGCCCCTATGCAGTTGATATACATGACACTATACTAGAACTCAAACTAGAATTCTTAATACTCACTGAAACATGGCTACATACAGCCTCTGGTCCACAGATCACTCTAGCCGTACACCCTTCTCAGAGCAGATCGCCAAGATGTCATAGGTGGTGGGGTGGCAATCATTTTCAAAACCTCACTCCAATTCAGGGAATGTAAGATGCAATCGCTACCAGGCTACAAACTCCTCTCTCTCAAGCTAGCCATCAGCCCTAAGGTAACTATCAACTTCCTAATAGTATACAGAGTACTGAGTACCTCAAATAAGCCAGACACAGGGCCTCATTACGAGGTGGGCGGTAAGGGATTACCGGCACCGGTAAGGACACCAGTGCTGGTAATCCCTTACCACCCTACTACGAGTTCCCTTTGCGGGTCCTCCCTTAACGTCTGGTTTACCAGGTGCTAAGGACGGGACCCCCAAAGGGACTTTGGAGCTTATAACGGTACTGCAATTTGCGGTACCGTTATTAGCGCCTTCCCCATTCCCATTGAGCCCTATGGGGGCTCAAATGGGAATGGGGAAGGGCCCTGGTGAATGGAGAATTACCGCCCCCGCCAACCTTGGAATGAGGCGGTAATAGCTCCATTCACCAGGGCGGAGTCGGTAAGGATTTGGAGGCAGCCATGACGTTAATAGCGCCATGGTTACCTCCAAACTCGTAATGAGGCCCATAGACTTACCCCTCTTAATCACACCCTTTCTCAAACCCAAAACCAAATAACCCCTCCTTGGAGACCTCAATCTAGGCCACAATGACCTAATGGACAACAAAGCTACAGCCTTCCACAATGCATTTCAAGAAATGCAATTCACACAAGTTGTGAATGCCCCTACCCACTCAAAAGGTAGAATCCTTGATTGGATACTCACCTTGAATACCGCAGAATCCATAATTGACATCCTCAAGATGCAATGGACAGACCACTGCTTAATCAAATTTAATATGAACTTGGCCACCGACCCAATAGCTAAAACATGTACCCCTGCACTGGTCAGAAACTCATGTAAACTCACCCCTGAGAACCTAAATCCATCACTTAACAACCTGCTAAACTCCAAACTGCTAGACAATATTAGTCGTGACAGCATCTAAGATCACTACCACCAATGCCTAAAAACCGCCATAGATGAAGTAGCCCCTCTCAAAAAACCAAGCTGGTTAAGCCCAAACGCAGTTCCCCCTGGATCAACGATGAACTCATAGAACTCAGAAGGAAAAAAAGAGCCTTAGAACATTTATCCAGAAAAATCCACTCCCCAGAACTCCAAATCAAACTCCAACAACTATCCAAAGTCTATAAACGTAATGTACTCTCCCACAAAGCTGACTCATTTAATAAACGTATCTCTAATGCAGCCTCCAATACAAAAGAGCTATTTATTTTATTTTTAATTTATTTTTTACATTTGTAGAGCGCACTACAGCCCGTGGGCATCGAGGCGCTGTAAACGGAGCGTAAGAAGGCTTATTTAAGAGTTACAGAAAAGCCGTCCATCAGAATTAGTCTTAGAGATACAAGGTTACATATACATCAATTAGCAAAGATTACTTCCAGATTACTGGGGTTGCAAACACAGAACATGCAGGTTTACACGAAAAGCATGGTTTTGATGGCCTTACGAAAGGTACCGTGAGATTCAATTAGCCTAAGGTGAGGTGGGAGGGCGTTCCAGTGGGTGGCAGCCATGGTGGGGAAGCTGATACCACCAGCACAAGCTTTGCTTATTTTAGGAACAGTACTCATGTTTGAATATGCTGTTCTGGCTGGCCGGAAGGCACAGGGTTTAGAGATCCTTTGGACAAGGTTTGGAGGGGCCAGGTCGTGAAGGCACTGGTGCGCCAAGGCAAGAGTTTTAAAGATGATTCTTTCCTTGACTGGAAGCCAGTGGACTTGTCTTCTGAGACCAGAGATATGGTCCCTGCTTGATAGGCCAGTGGCGGCCCTAAGGGCATTATTTGAACTGGTTGCAGTTTATCAAGGTTTTTGCCTGAGGTTCCTATGAGTAGGGCATTGCAGTAGTCAAGCCTCGAACCAATTATTGCCCTGGTGATGGTGAGGCAATTCTTTTGGGAGAGGTATGGTCTCACTGCATTAAGAAGTTTCGAGTGATAGGCTGAGGCGGATGCTTTGGCATTGACCTGCCTATCCATGGTCAGGATGGGATCCAGGTAGACACCGAGGGTCTTGACTGTTTGGGATACAGTGATGGGGATGTAGTCACCGGTGAAGGAGCTGTATTGCTTGTCCAGCCTGCCCAGGGTGGACGGGGATCCAATCAACAGAAGTTCGGTTTTCT
The DNA here is from genome assembly GCF_040938575.1 of Ambystoma mexicanum. NCBI lineage: Eukaryota > Metazoa > Chordata > Amphibia > Caudata > Ambystomatidae > Ambystoma > Ambystoma mexicanum. The sequence continues at coordinate 52,351,856 of NC_090930.1, read as the reverse complement.
CACTGTTGAGGCATAACCAGTTTTCTGCCATCCAGGATTGGATCGTTGAGTAGATGGAGTTGAGGGTGTTAAGGTCAGACAAGTTATCACCCGAGAGGGGGATGAGCACCTGGGTGTCATCAGCATAGTTTGTGTATGAGAGGCCTTGTGAAGAGATGGCAGAGGGTGGGAGCAAAGCATGACCCCTGCGGAACCCCGAACTGGATGATGCTTGGGTTGGCAGAGGTGGAAAATACCTTCATTGCTCTTTCCTGCAGGAATGAGGTTATCCACTTACAGGCACTGGGGGAGAAGCTAGCTGCGGTGGCAAGATGGTGGCAGAGGGTCTTATGGTCTACCAAATCAAAGGCAGCAAATAGGTCCAGAAGGAGAAGTAGTGCAGATTTGCCTGCATCTCTGAGGTCGTCCATCTGGTTTTTGAGGTCATGGGGCGCCGTTTCGGTACCATGTCGAGGCCGGTAGCCTGATTGCCGAAGACCAAGAAGGTAGTTGTGTTCCAGGAATTATTGTACTTGCAGGTAGGCTGCTTTGTCCAGGATTTTTAGTAAAAAGGGGACAGTGGTGATGGGCCTGTAATTCCCAGAGACTGATGGGTCTAGGGAGGATATTTTAAGGAGCGGACGAACCCACGCTTCCTTAGGTCCAGCTGGGACATGGCCAGACTGGAATGAGGCGTTAATGAAGGCAGTGATAAAGGGGGCAAGGGAGGGAGCACAGTCCTTGATGACCTGTGCTGGGCAGGCATCCCCTTTACAGTTAGACGGCTTAATGGAACTAAGGAGGGCAATGACTTCAGATTCAGTTATATCCTTAAATTCAAATAAGGGGGGTTGGTTAGTGTCAGTTGCTGGTGAAGGTGTGCTGTGGCTCTTGGCTATGATATTGGTAAGAGCCTTTAGGTGGGCAAGGACCTTGGAATGCAAGGTGTCCAATTTATCGAGCATGGCCGACTGAATGTTGTTGCACCAAGCCTCGTCTTTACCAAGAGTGGGAGGAGGGGAGGTGGGGGTCTCCAGCTCTATGAAAATGGTGAAGATTTCTCTGGTGCCTGATTTGGCGTTAGCTATCCTTGTGTTGAAGGACGAGGCTTTGGCCTTGCTGATGGCAGTCTTATAATCAGTGGACAAGGCCTTGAAGGCAGCTTTAGAGGTGTCTTTAGGGTTGTTCTTCACATGGTAAGTGCAGCTCTTTTTTGGAGCGTAACTGTAGGAGCTCCTGGGTGAACCATGCGTTGGCATGTTTCACTTTTTTTGCTTTTTTGAGGGTGAGTGGAGCTACAATGTCGATGGCTTGTGTAATGCTCTTTTTAAAGTCATTAGCAATACTGCTGGGTCACTGGAGAAGGGGGGAAACAATGCAGGCACCAGAAGGTGTTGGGTGAGGTGCTCCTTAGTGAGCATTCTGGAGCTTCTAGAGAGTGCATCAGGGAGAGGGACACCCAACATGGGGGGCCCTTTGGAGGTGATGATGTCAAATTTAATGCTATGGTGGTCAGACCAAGGAATGGGAGAGATTTAATTGACATATAGTGAGCAGTTGTGGTGGGAGACCCAGTCTAGCGTGCAGCCTTTAGAGTGGGTGGGGGTCGCAATAGCTTGGGAGCACCCAAGTGTGGAGAGAGCCTTGTGTATGGCAGTGGCGTTGGTGTCACTGGGATCATTAAGCCCGAGGTTGAGATCTCCCAGGAGAATGACTTTAGATGTCTTCTCTAGGTTATCCGAGAGTGAGTGGATTAGGGCTTCTTTACTATCCTCAGAGAACTAGAATCCCCCATCTTTTCGATCTGACCAATTATTACTAGCAAAGCCTAGTGTACCACTATTCAGGATGCCCTGTCCTCTAAAGTGAATACACTACAAAACAAAATAGCCTTGCAAAAAAAACTTCTAGAGCTTACAGCCAAACCGCCTCACCCATCAGATACAGTACAAGGCCAGATTGTTAGGCAGAATCCTGTGCAGTTCCCTTAGGGAGCACTACAGAAGATTAGGACTACAGGGGAGAGCAATAAATCCCCTTTTGGTATCAGTCTGTACCACAAAGATTTAGTTGGTAGCTGTGGCTGAGCAGTCAGACTTATCTCAAGAGGGAGATGAGCAGTATTCAGGGTTTACACAATAGGCCTTCAGCACTTTGGAACAAGGAAACACTGACCAAAGCTTTGTATTAAAAAAGAATATATATTTATTTTATACACTTCTAGTAAAACACATTTATCACAGTTCTTAAGCAAGTTAAATTCAGTCAAAGAAAGTATACACAACTCCCTACTTAAATTGTAGCCAGTTTGAGCAATAGTGAAAACTGAGCAAAACGGCACAGTGGAAACCAAACACAAATGGCACTCTAGCAATTTCTTACAAGGGATGGAAAACACAAGTCATATAGAAATACCATCTTACAGGCTCCAGCAACACTTCCCAAGAGTTTGTGAACCAGTTTAGACAAGGCAATACATCAGTATAGCAAATACTTAAATTAAAACTGAGCAAAATGGCACTTCACAAGGTTTAAAAGTGGGAAGGAAGGGGTGGTTATAAGAAGTAGGTGCACCAACACAGTTCTAGTTGAGAAGCAATGTAGTGAAGGCAGTTCTAACAAATTTAGCCAGAGTCAGTAGGCCTGTGCCAGAGTCAGTGCTACAGGGCAAGGGCCCAGGAGCAAAATGTTCTTGTAGCTGCAGTCAAGTCTTTGATTAACGATTGTGAAAAGGTGGATGCAGAAGGTGAAAGACAATGTTAAGAGAGAGGGGGCGGCCAACCCAACAGGTAGGTAAAGGATTTGAAACACCTTTAGCTCTACCACGCGGAAAGGGTGGCCTGGCGGAACAATGTACCTTTAAAATGAAGAAGTGGCTCCTGTGGTGGCGGTTGTTCCTGGTAGTTCCTGCAGTTCGGGGGATCCAGCAGAGGAAGAGAGGCTCTCGTCGTGGAGGAAGGTTACTGCACTACCCAGGGAGGAAACCAGCCGTGGTGCTGCCCGACGAATAAAAGGTACGCTCCTTTAAATCGCGGTCCTGGTGGACAGGTACCTGGCTATCCGGTCTCCAAGTACAGGGTACTGGCAATTCGACCGGGGCAGATCCAGGAAGGCAATTGGCAAACTGGTTGGCCCCACCAGCTCAAGGGATGAAGGCTCTTTCAGATGAAGTTCTTCTCTCGTTGTGTGGAGAAAAGTGGTGAGACGCTGCAGTAGGGCTTCACCGGTGGTTAAGTCGTTGCAGATGTCTTTGGTTTCTCTCCTCTTCGACTTCTTAGTTCCAGTGGCAATGTCTTGCTCTTCCAGTCCTCAGGACCCTGCTTTTATGCAAAAAGAACCCCATTCATACAGACTAGCTGTCACTCACACAGTGGAGTGGTCATCTTGGCGGGAGACCCTCCAGCCTATCAGGATAGAGTGACATGGGCTGCTGAGGCAACCCTGTCCAGGGGTCCTACTCCCCCTCCCACATAATGGACCCACCCCAGACTCACTGGCGACGAAAGGAGGGCTTCTTGGCAGAAGCCCGCTCAAAGGACGAACAAAGGATCCCCTACCTGGGTTAGGAGTTTAGAGAAAGACACGAGAAAGAAGGTATATTAAAGTTCTGGCAAATAAAACCTACCGGAACAAAGTTAATATTAAAATACACCGGCGGTATGTTAGAGGCTGACAGAAAATGTGGTAGCCTCGCACAATTGGAAGATCCCATAGGAAAATATTTGCGGTCAAATATTTACAGTAGTAACCACTGCCACCAGCCAGAAACGTTGGAGATAGGGACTGTACGGTACTCTCTCAAAAATGAACATAAGGGAAAATCTATTAACCCTTCCCAGTACCTTCATAGTAAGATGGGTTGTACTGGTGTAGTTCCCAAAAATGGACTAGTAAAATCAATGGGGACTTTACATGCCCTGGGAGACAGTAGTCAGTCCCAGGGTATGGAGTCTATATTTGTAGGTCGCTATGACACCCCTGCGTAACTGCACGGTGGGTGCTGTGTAACACATGTGAATAAAGATGGTTCCTATGGAGGTGAGAGACCCCATAGACATTAAACACAAAAATAGCCTAGAACACACATAGTAAAAATGTCTAAGAGTGGAAAAAAGAGTCTCACTCTTAGCAGGAGAAAAAAACAAACCTTTCAAATCCAGCAAAGCTGCTGGGGGACTCTATAGGTAAGGGAAATTAGCCATAGAATGAGAATTCTCCCTAACATAGATGTACCTGAATTTCATTTCGGCCAAGTTACCAATGACCAGATCCTCAAAACCATAGCATCTCTCAAGCCATCCAACTGCAAAGTAGACAGCTTCCATGCTAAAGTAGTCAAAGACTGTGCCACAACCCTAGCACCCATCATTAGTAAATTTGTCAACTTGTCCTTCAACTCTAGCGAAATACCAGCATCCATAAATGTGGCATGGGTTACACCCCTACTCAAATAACCCTCCTTAGACCCCACAATCCCCACAAACTATGGGCCCATTACAACGGTGCCATTTCTCTTGAAAATCGACAAAATACCATACACCCAAGTACAAACCCACTTAGAACAGAACCATTTACTAGGGGATAGACAATCAGGCTTCCATCCTAGACATAGCACTGAGACTCCCCTACTGGACCTAAAAAACCATATGGACTCCATCAGGGATTTTGGTAAACTATGTATTTTACTACTTCTTGACCTCTCAGCGGCCTTTGATTTAGTCGATCATGACAAACTATGCCAAACCCTAACCACCAACTTTCACTTCTCTAAGAAAGCTATATCCCACAAAGTCAAAACTCTAGGAGTTTAGCTTGACTCTAGTTTTACCATGAATAACCATATTAGCGCACTCGCCTTCTCCTCGGCGTACACAGCCAAACTCATCGCACTAAGCAGACCTTTCCTCTCTGCCGAAAACTGCCCCACTCTTGCCAGAGCCCTTATCGTAAGCAAGACAGACTATTACAACGTCCTACTGTTAGGTACCTCTAAAAAGAACCTAAACAAACTGCAACTCCTCCAAAACAAAGCCCTTTCAGCAGCTAGGGACATTAACAGAAGAGGGCACATATCTCAAAACAGAAGAGATGCTCACTGGCTTCCAGTACACGCTAGGATTCTCCACAACACCCTCACTATCACTCATAAATGTATCTCGAAAAACACCCCCATCTACCTCAGCCAAAGTATCTCTCGCAAAACCACGACCAGAAAGATCCAGCACCAACACACACCTCCACATCACACGTTTCACTACCTCCAGAGCGGTAACGCAAGCTTCCCCATAGCAGCCCCGCGCATCTGGAACTCACGTCCCACCCACCTAAGCAACGAAACCTGCTTCCTGAAATTTAAGAAGCTTCTAAAAACCTGGCTGGTTAAAAAATTCTAATAGATCTAGACCAACCCACGATGTCTCTTCAGCCTTATGTCTCCAGCGTGGTACTTGCAGAAATGATATGATATTATACAAATGCCATATCATATCATATCATATCTGCAAGTACCACGTTTTGTTTTGATGTGCAACATACCTGTTTATTATACACCTTTGTAATTGCTTAAGATGCCTAAGATATATGTAACCTATGCCGTGATACCTAAGGGTTTGGGCATATAATCAAATGTAATAAATAAATAAAAATAAATATCAATGACTGCTGCTAGACTGGCATGCAGTATATCAATGACTGCTGCCAGCCAGCTTAGAGTACATCAATGGCTGTTGCAAGCTCTGCATGCAGTATATCAATGACTGCTGCCAGCCAGTTTACAGTATATCAATGGCTGCTGTCAGCCAGTTAACAGTATGTCAATGGCTGCTGCCAGCTCGGCATGCAATATATCAATGACTGCTGCCAGCCAGCTTACAGTATATCAATGGCTGCTGCTAGCCTGGCATGCAGTATATCAATGATTGCTGCCACCCAGTTTACAGTACATGGCTGCTGCTAATACGGCATGCAGTATATCAATGACTGCTGCCAGCCAGCTTACAGTATATGAATGGCTGTTGCTAGCTCGGAATGCAGTATATCAATGACTGCTGCCAGCCAGCTTACAGCATATCAATGGTTGCTGCTAGTCCGGCATGCAATATGACTGCGCCAGCCAGTTTACAGTATATCAATGACTGCTGCTAGCTCGGCATGCAGTATATCAATGACTGCTGCCAGCCAGTTTACAGTATATCAATGGCTGTTGCAAGCTCTGCATGCAGTATATCAATGACTGCTGCCAGCCAGTTTACAGTATATCAATGGCTGCTGTCAGCCAGTTAACAGTATGTCAATGGCTGCTGCCAGCTCGGCATGCAATATATCAATGACTGCTGCCAGCCAGCTTACAGTATATCAATGGCTGCTGCTAGCCCGGCATGCAGTATATCAATGATTGCTGCCACCCAGTTTACAGTACATGGCTGCTGCTAATACGGCATGCAGTATATCAATGACTGCTGCCAGCCAGCTTACAGTATATGAATGGCTGTTGCTAGCTGGGAATGCAGTATATCAATGACTGCTGCCAACCAGCTTACAGTATATCAATGACTGCTGCCAGCCAGCTTACAGTATACCAATGGCTGCTGCTAGCCCGGCATGGGATTTATCAATGACTGCTGCCAGCCAGTTTACAGTATATCAATGGCTGCTGCCAGCCCGGCATGCAGTATACCAATGACTGCTGCCAGCCAGCTTACAGCATATCAATGGTTGCTGCTAGTCCGGCATGCAATATGACTGCGCCAGCCAGTTTACAGTATATCAATGACTGCTGCTAGCCCGGCATGCAGTATATCAATGACTGCTGCCAGCCAGTTTACAGTATATCAATGGCTGTTGCAAGCTCTGCATGCAGTATATCAATGACTGCTGCCAGCCAGCTTACAGTATATCAATGGCTGCTGCTAGCCCGGCATGCAGTATATCAATGATTGCTGCCACCCAGTTTACAGTACATGGCTGCTGCTAATACGGCATGCAGTATATCAATGACTGCTGCCAGCCAGCTTACAGTATATGAATGGCTGTTGCTAGCTCGGAATGCAGTATATCAATGACTGCTGCCAACCAGCTTACAGTATATCAATGACTGCTGCCAGCCAGCTTACAGTATATCAATGGCTGCTGCTAGCCCGGCATGCAGTATATCAATGATTGCTGCCAGCCAGCTTACAGTATATCAATGGCTGCTGCAGCCAGCTTACAGTATAACAATGACTGCTGCCAGCCAGTTCACAGTATATCAATGGCTGTTCAGCCCGGCATGCAGTATATCAATGACTGCTGTCAGCCAGCTTACAGTTTATCAATGGCTGCTGCTAGCCCGGCATGCGGTATATCAATGACTGCTGCCAGCCAGCTTACAGTATAGCAATGGCTGCTGCTAGCCCGGCATGCAGTATATCAATGACTGCTGCTAGCCAGCTTACAGTATATCAATAGCTGCTGCTAGCTCGGCATGCGGTAAATCAATGACTGCTGCCAGCCAGCTTACAGTATATCAATGGCTGCTGCCAGCTCGGCATGCGGTATATCAATGACTGCTGCCAGCCAGCTTACAGTATATCAATGGCTGCTGCCAGCTCGGCATGCGGTATATCAATGACTGCTGCCAGCCAGCTTACAGTATATCAATGGCTGCTGCTAGCACGGCATGCGGTATATCAATGACTGCTGCCAGCCAGCTTACAGTATATCAATGGCTGCTGCTAGCCCGGCATGCAGTATATCAATGACTGCTGCCAGCCAGCTTACAGTATAACAATGGCTGCTGCTAGCCCGGCATGTGGTATATCAATGACTGCTGCCAGCCAGTTTACAGTATAACAATGGCTGCTGCTAGCCCAGCATGCAGTATATCAATGACTGCTGCCAGTCAGCTTACAGTATATCAATGGCTGCTGCTAGCCCGGCATTCAGTATATCAATGACTGCTGCCAGCCAGTTTACAGTATAGCAATGGCTGCTGCCAGCCCACCATGCGGTATATCAATGACTGCTGCTAGCCAGCTTGCAGTATATCAATGGCTGCTGCTAGCTCGGCATGTAGTAAATCAATGACTGCTGCCAGCCAGTTTACAGTATATCAATGGCTGCTGCTAGCCCGGCATGGGGTTTATCAATGACTGCTGCCAGCCAGTTTACAGTATATCAATGGCTGCTGCTAGCCCGGCATGCGGTATATCAATGATTGCTGCCAGCCAGTTTACAGTATAACAATGACTGCTGCTAGCCCGGCATGCAGTATATCAATGATTGTTGCCATCCAGCGTACAGTATATCAATGGCTGCTGCCAGCCTGGCATGCAGTATATCACTGACTGCTGCCAGCCAGCTTATAGTGTATCAATGGCTGCTGCTAGCTCTGCATGCAGTATATCAATGATTGGTGCCATCCAGCGTACAGTATATCAATGGCTGCTGCCAGTCTGGCATGCAGTATACCAATGACTGCTACCAGCCAGTGTACAGTATATCAATGGCTGCTGCTAGTCCGGCATGGAGTATGACTGCTGCTAGCCAGCGTACAGTATATCAATGACTGCTGCTAGCCCGGCATGCAGTATACCAATGACTGCTACCAGCCCGGCATGCAGTATATCAATGACTGCTGCCAGCCAGTTTACAGTATATCAATGGCTGTTGCAAGCTCTGCATGCAGTATATCAAAGACTGCTGTCAGCCAGCTTATAGTATATCAATGACTGCTGCCAGCCCGGCATGCAGTATATCAATGACTGCTGCCAGGCAGCTTACAGAATATCAATGGTTTGCTGCTAGCCCAGCATTCAGTATACAAATGACTGCTGCCAGCCAGCTTACAGTATATCAGGGGATGCTGTTGCCTGGCAGGCAGTATATCAATGACTGCTGCCAGCCAGCTAACAGTATATCAATGACTGCTGCTAGCCCGGCATGCAGTATATCAATGATTGCTGCCAGCCAGCTCGCAGTATATCAATGACTGTTCAGCCCGGCATGCAGTATATCAATGACTGCTATCAGCCAGCTTACAGTATATCAATGACTGCTGCTAGCCCGGCATGCAGTACATCAATGACTGCTGCCAGCCAGTTTACAGTATATTAATGGCTGCTGCTAGCCCGGCATGCAGTGTATCAATGACTGCTGCCATCCAGCTTGTAGTATAGCAATGGCTGCTGCAAGCCTAGCATGCGGTACATCAATGACTGCTGCTAGCCAGCTTGCAGTATATCAATGGCTGCTCCTAGCCCGGCATGCGGTTTATCAATGACTGCTGCCAGCCAGCTTACAGTATATCAAGGGCTGCTGCTAGCCCAGCATGCCATATATCAATGACTGCTGCCAGCCAGCTTACAGTATAACAATGACTGCTGCTAGCACGGCATGCAGTATATCAATGATTGTTGCCATCCAGCATACAGTATATCAATGGCTGCTGGCAGCCGGCATGCAGTATATGAATGACTGCTGCCATCCAGCTTAGAGTACATCAATGGCTTCTGCTAGCTCAGCAAACAGTATACCAATCGCTGCTGCTAGCCCGGCATGGGATTTATCAATGACTGCTGCCAGCCAGTTTACAGTATATCAATGGCTGCTGCCAGCCCGGCATGCAGTATACCAATGACTGCTGCCAGCCAGCTTACAGCATATCAATGGTTGCTGCTAGTCCGGCATGCAATATGACTGCCGCCAGCCAGTTTACAGTATATCAATGACTGCTGCTAGCCCGGCATGCAGTATATCAATGACTGCTGCCAGCCAGTTTACAGTATATCAATGACTGCTGCCAGCCAGCTAACAGTATATCAATGACTGCTGCTAGCCCGGCATGCAGTATATCAATGACTGCTGCCAGCCAGCTCACAGTATATCAATGACTGTACAGCAGGGCATGCAGTATATCAATGTCTGCTATCAGCCAGCTTACAGTATATCAATGACTGCTGCTAGCCTGGCATGCAGTACATCAATGACTGCTGCCAGCCAGCTTACAGTATATTAATGGCTGCTGCTAGCCCGGCATGCAGTGTATCAATGACTGCTGCCATCCAGCTTATAGTATAGCAATGACTGTTGCAAGCCTAGCATGCGGTATATCAATGACTGCTGCTAGCCAGCTTGCAGTATATCAATGGCTGCTGCTAACTCGGCATGCAGTAAATCAATGACTGCCGCCAGCCAGTTTACAGTATATCAATGGCTGCTCCTAGCCCGGCATGCGGTTTATCAATGACTGCTGCCAGCCAGCTTACAGTATATCAAGGGCTGCTGCTAGCCCAGCATGCCGTATATCACTGACTGCTGCCAGCCAGCTTACAGTATAACAATGACTGCTGCTAGCACGGCATGCAGTATATCAATGATTGTTGCCATCCAGCATACAGTATATCAATGGCTGCTGCCAGCCCGGCATGCAGTATATCAATGACGGCTGCTAGGCAGCTTACAGTTAAACAATGGCTGCTGCTATCCCGGCATGCAGTATATCAATGACGGCTGCCAGCCCGGCATGCAGTATATCAATGACTGCTGCCAGCCAGTTTACAGTATATCAATGGCTGTTGCTAGCTCTGCATGCAATATATCAATGACTGCTGTCATCCAGATTACAGTATATCAATGGCTGCTGCTAGCCCGGCATGCAGTATATCAATGACTGCTGCCAGCCAGTTTACAGTATATCAATGGCTGCTGCTAGCCCGGCATGCATTATATCAATGACTGCTGCCAGCCAGTTCACAGTATATCAATGGCTGTTCAGCCCTGCATGCAATATATCAATGACTGCTGCCAGCCAGTTTACAGTATATCAATGGCTTTTGCCAGCCCGGCATGCAGTATGTCAATGACTGCTGCAAGCTGGTTTACAGTATATCAATTGCTGCTGCCAGCCCGGCATGCAGTATATCAATGACTGTTGCTCGCCTGGCATGTAGTATATCAATGACTGCTGCCAGCCATCTTACAGTAAATGAATGACTGCTGCTAGCCTGGCATGCAGTATATCAATGACTGCTGCCAGCCAGCTAACAGAATATCAGTATATCAATGACTGCTGCTAGCCCGGCGTGCAGTACATCAATGACTGCTGCCAGCCAGCTTACAGTATATCAATGGCTGTTGCAAGCTCTGCATGCAATATATCAATGACTGCTGCCAGCCAGCTTACAGTATATCAATGGCTGCTGCTAACTCGGCATGCAGTAAATCAATGACTGCTGCCAGTCAATTTACAGTATATCAATGGCTGCTCCTAGCCCGGCATGCGGTTTATCAATGACTGCTGCCAGCCAGCTTAAAGTATATCAAGGGCTGCTGCTAGCCCAGCATGCCGTATATCAATGACTGCTGCCAGCCAGCTTACAGTATAACAATGACTGCTGCTAGCACGGCATGCAGTATATCAATGATTGTTGCCATCCAGCATACAGTATATCAATGGCTGCTGCCAGCCCGGCATGCAGTATATCAATGACGGCTGCTAGACAGCTTACAGTTAAACAATGGCTGCTGCTATCCCGGCATGCAGTATATCAATGACGGCTGCCAGCCCGGCATGCAGTATATCAATGACTGCTGCCAGCCAGTTTACAGTATATCAATGGCTGCTGCTAGCCCGGCCTGCATTATATCAATGACTGCTGCCAGCCAGTTCACAGTATATCAATGGCTGCTGCTAGCCCGGCATGCATTATATCAATGACTGCTGCCAGCCAGTTCACAGTATATCAATGGCTGTTCAGCCCTGCATGCAATATATCAATGACTGCTGCCAGCCAGCTTACAGTATATCAATGGCTTTTGCCAGCCCGGCATGCAGTATGTCAATGACTGCTGCAAGCTGGTTTACAGTATATCAATTGCTGCTGCCAGCCCGGCATGCAGTATATCAATGACTGTTGCTCGCCGGGCATGTAGTATATCAATGACTGCTGCCAGCCATCTTACAGTAAATGAATGACTGCTGCTAGCCTGGCATGCAGTATATCAATGACTGCTGCCAGCCAGCTAACAGAATATCAGTATATCAATGACTGCTGCTAGCCCGGCGTGCAGTACATCAATGACTGCTGCCAGCCAGCTTACAGTATATCAATGGCTGTTGCAAGCTCTGCATGCAATATATCAATGACTGCTGCCAGCCAGCTTACAGTATATCAATGGCTGCTGCTAACTCGGCATGCAGTAAATCAATGACTGCTGCCAGTCAATTTACAGTATATCAATGGCTGCTCCTAGCCCGGCATGCGGTTTATCAATGACTGCTGCCAGCCAGCTTAAAGTATATCAAGGGCTGCTGCTAGCCCAGCATGCCGTATATCAATGACTGCTGCCAGCCAGCTTACAGTATAACAATGACTGCTGCTAGCACTGCATGCAGTATATCAATGATTGTTGCCATCCAGCATACAGTATATCAATGGCTGCTGCCAGCCCGGCATGCAGTATATCAATGACGGCTGCTAGACAGCTTACAGTTAAACAATGGCTGCTGCTATCCCGGCATGCAGTATATCAATGACGGCTGCCAGCCCGGCATGCAGTATATCAATGACTGCTGCCAGCCAGTTTACAGTATATCAATGGCTGCTGCTAGCCCGGCATGCATTATATCAATGACTGCTGCCAGCCAGTTCACAGTATATCAATGACTGTTCAGCCCTGCATGCAATATATCAATGACTGCTCCCAGCCATCTTACAGTATATCAATGGCTTTTGCCAGCCCGGCATGCAGTATGTCAATGACTGCTGCCAGCTGGTTTACAGTATATCAATTGCTGCTGCCAGCCCGGCATGCAGTATATCAATGACTGTTGCTCGCTCGGCATGTAGTATATCAATGACTGCTGCCAGCCAGCTTACAGTGAATGAATGACTGCTGCTAGCCTGGCATGCAGTATATCAATGACTGCTGCCAGCCAGCTAACAGTATATCAGTATATCAATGACTGCTGCTATCCCGGCGTGCAGTACATCAATGACTGCTGCCAGCCAGCTTACAGTATATCAATGGCTGTTGCAAGCTCTGAATGCAGTATATCAATGACTGCTGCCAGCCAGCTTACAGTATAACAATTACTGCTGCTAGCACGGCATGCAGTATATCAATGATTGTTTCCATCCAGCATACAGTATAACAATGGCTGCTGCCAGCCCGGCATGCAGTATATCAATGACTGTTGCTAGGCAGCTTACAGTTAAACAATGGCTGCTGCTATCCCGGCATGCAGTATATCAATGACTGCTGCCAGCCCGGCATGCAGTATATAAATGACTGCTGCCAGCCAGTTTACAGTATATCAATGGCTGCTGCTAGCCAGTTTACAGTATATCAATGGCTGTTGCTAGCTCTGCATGCAGTATATCAGTGACTGTTGCCATCCAGATTACAGTATATCAATGGCTGCTGCTAGCCCGGCATGCAGTATATCAATGACTGCTACCAGCCAGTTTACAGTATATCAATGGCTGCTGCTAGCCCGGCATGCATTATATCAATGACTGCTGCCAGCCAGTTCACAGTATATAAATGGCTGTTCAGCCCAGCATGCAATATATCAATGACTGCTGCCAGCCAGTTTACAGTATATCAATGGCTTTTGCCAGCCTGGCATGCAGTATGTCAATGACTGCTGCAAGCCGGTTTACAGTATATCAATTGCTGCTGCCAGCCCGCCATGCAGTATATCAATGACTGTTGCTCGCTCGGCATGTAGTATATCAATGACTGCTGCCAGCCAGCTTACTAAAAATGAATGACTGCTGCTAGCCTGGCATGCAGTATATCAATGACTGCTGCCAGCCAGCTAACAGTATATCAGTATATCAATGTAACGCTCACCTGATTCCCGCAGAGGCGCCGGTCTTGACTGGGTGAATGCCGTATCTTCAAAGGTGATGTGTAACACACGGTTGGCTCTTTGGGCTGGACCTCTGTGCACTGTATGTCTGACTCGAAGAGTAAGATGTCTGCAGATAGAAAATATGGGATTAATGAACTGGGGTTATTGGGTGCCTCTCTCCTCTTCCCTTTCTCTTCTCCTGTAGAACCCCAAAGGTTACCGCCCTCACCTTAGGTAAGTGAACGCCGAGCTCTCCATCTGCCTCGGGGCAGGGTTCCGTAACCAGTTTCTTCACTGGATAAGGATGCAGGCCTCTTGACCTCAGAGGACTGCTGTCCGTCGTTAACTGCACGAACGGTAAGTTCTGGGCACTTCAAATGTCTTAAACGTCTTTTGTAATGATATCTCTTGTTTTGCAGGGTTCCGGCGATGGCGGATGGCGGGCTGAAGAGAATTGAGGATCGAACCCGCGCGAGGAATAGAAGCGCCTGGAAGCACGTAAGTAAGCGCTTGTAGCCTGCTTCACGATGAGCACTAACTGTCCCTTTTATCTTGCAGGTACAAGTTCGGAGCTTTAGAGAAGCTGAAGGGTGCTGGAATACCCACTGGATTCGGCGTGGGAAGGAGTAATGGCACGTGAGTAATAAAGTTGCCCAATGTCTTTAAACGCACCTTCTTTTGTCTTTCAGATGCGGGATGTAGCGCCGAAGACCTCCGGAGCGTGCGAAGAGCTGGTAAGCTTTTGTCTTTCAGATGCCGGAATGCAGCGCGAAGACCTCCGGAGCATGCAAAGAGTAGGTAAGCCTTTGTCTTTCAGATGCCGGAATGCAGCGCGAGGCGTTGGTGACAGCCGATGGACCAGGTAAGAGATGCGCTGCCACTGAAGACCGTAGTGCTAACCTGTTCTTTCTTTGTCTTTACAGGGGCTGCTGAAGACTGGATTCCGGGATGGTAAGCCTTTGTTCCCTTAGGCCCAGGATCAGAAGCTGGAGACACGATGAGCGTTCTGCTGCAGAGAATGCAGAATAACGCAAAGCAAGATTCATCCATCGGGTGTGGTTTAAATAGCCTCCTGTAGTGCTTAGGTGTCTCCTTCCACAGCCTCTCCTAGGTCAGAAAAGAGTTCCTGCTTTCCAGAAGAGTTCCAGTGTTCTGAACCTAGGGAGTGGCTCCTGCCCCACCCAACAGGAAAAGTAGTCCCAAACAGAAGAGGATCAGGGGCTCAACTGGCAGGTAAGTAAGCAGCATGGTCTGCTGCAGGTAAGTCCACCCAAGCATTATGAGCCCGGCGCTTCCAGCGCTGGGACTGGGCATCTTTATGAGCCTGGTGCCACTGGCGCCAGGACAGGGTCCAAAAGGTCCCAATTGGGACTGGCTGGCAATCGGAACCGGGGTTATGGGTCTGCTTCCAAGGGAGTTGGGCAAGTCCTGATCTTTTGGAAGCAGAGATCATGACAATCAATGACTGCTGCTAGCTCGGCGTGCAGTACATCAATGACTGCTGCCAGCCAGCTTACAGTATATCAATGGCTGTTGCAAGCTCTGCATGCAGTATATCAATGACTGCTGTCAGCCAGTTTACAGTATATCAATGGCTGCTGCCAGCCAGTTAACAGTATGTCAATGGCTGCTGCCAGCTCGGCATGCAGTATATCAATGACTGCTGCCAGCCAGCTTACAGTATATCAATGGCTGCTGCTAGCCCGGCATGCAGTATATCAATGACTGCTGCTACGCAGTTTACAGTATATGGCTGCTGCTAATACGGCATGCAGTATATCAATGACTGCTGCGAGCCAGCTTACAGTATATGAATGGCTAATGCTAGCTCGGCATGCAGTATATCAATGTCTGCTGCCAGCCAGCTTACAGTATATCAATGGCTGCTGCTAGCCCGGAATGCAATATATCAATTACTGCTGCAGCCAGTTTACAGTATATCAATGGCTGTTCAGCCCGGCATGCAGTATATCAATGACTGCTGTCAGCCAGCTTACGGAATATCAATGGCTGCTGCTAGCCCGACATGCGGTATATCAATGACTGCTGCCAGCCATCTTACAGTATAGCAATGGCTGTGGTAGCCCGGCATGCGGTATATCAATGACTGCTGCCAGCCAGCCTACAGTATATCAATGGCTGCTGCTAGCTCGGCATGCGGTAAATCAATGACTGCTGCCAGCCAGCTTACAGTATATCAATGGCTGCTGCCAGCCCGGCATGCGGTATATCAATGACTGCTGCCAGCCATCTTACAGTATATCAATGGCTGCTGCTAGCCCGGCATGCGGTATAACAATGACTGCTGCTCGCACGGCATGCAGTATATCAATGATTGTTGCCATCCAGCATACAGTATATCAATGGCTGCTGCCAGCCCGGCATGCAGTATGTCAATGACGGCTGCTAGGCAGCTTACAGTTAAACAATGGCTGCTGCTATCCCGGCATGCAGTATATCAATGACGGCTGCCAGCCCGGCATGCAGTATATCAATGACTGCTGCCAGCCAGTTTACAGTATATCAATGGCTGCTGCTAGCTCTGCATGCAGTATATCAATGACTGCTGCCATCCAGATTACAGTATATCAATGGCTGCTGCTAGCCCGGCATGCAGTATATCAATGACTGCTGCCAGCCAGTTTACAGTATATCAATGGCTGCTGCTAGCCCGGCATGCATTATATCAATGACTGCTGCCAGCCCGTTCACAGTATATCAATGGCTGTTCAGCCCTGCATGAAATATCAATGACTGCTCCCAGCCAGCTTACAGTATATCAATGGCTTTTGCCAGCCAGGCATGCAGTATGTCAATGACTGCTGCCAGCTGGTTTACAGTATATCAATTGCTGCTGCCAGCCCGGCATGCAGTATATCAATGACTGTTGCTCGCTCGGCATGTAGTATATCAATGACTGCTGCCAGCCAGCTTACAGTAAATGAATGACTGCTGCTAGCCTGGCATGCAGTTTATCAATGACTGCTGCCAGCCAGCTAACAGTATATCAGTATATCAATGACTGCTGCTAGCCCGGCGTGCAGTACATCAATGACTGCTGCCAGCCATCTTACAGTATATCAATGGCTGTTGCAAGCTCTGCATGCAGTATATCAATGACTGCTGCCAGCCAGCTTACAGTATATCAATGGCTGCTGCCAGCCAGTTAACAGTATGTCAATGGCTGCTGCCAGCTCGGCATGCAGTATATCAATGACTGCTGCCAGCCAGCCTACAGTATATCAATGGCTGCTGCTAGCCCGGCATGCAGTATATCAATGACTGCTGCTACCCAGTTTACAGTATATGGCTGCTGCTAATACGGCATGCAGTATATCAATGACTGCTGCGAGCCAGCTTACAGTATATGAATGGCTGATGCTAGCTCGGCATGCAGTATATCAATGACTGCTGCCAACCAGCTTACAGTATATCAATGACTGCTGCCAGCCAGCTTACAGTATATCAATGGCTGCTGCTAGCCCGGCATGCAGTATATCAATGTCTGCTGCCAGCCAGCTTACAGTATATCAATGGCTGCTGCTAGCCCGGCATGCAGTATATCAATTACTGCTGCAGCCAGTTTACAGTATATCAATGACTGTTTAGCCCAGCATGCAGTATATCAATGACTGCTGTCAGCCATCTTACAGAATATCAATGGCTGCTGCTAGCCCGGCATGCGGTATATAAATGACTGCTTCCAGCCATCTTACAGTATAGCAATGGCTGTGGTAGCCCGGCATGCGGTATATCAATGACTGCTGCTAGCCATCTTACAGTATATCAATGGCTGCTGCTAGCTCGGCATGCGGTAAATCAATGACTGCTGCCAGCCAGCTTACAGTATATCAATGGCTGCTGCCAGCGCGGCATGTGGTATATCAATGACTGGTGCCAGCCAGCTTACAGTATATCAATGGTTGTTGCTAGCCCGGCATGCAGTATATCAATGACTGCTGCCAGCCAGTTTACAGTAAAGCAATGGCTGCTGCTAGCCCAGCATGCGGTATATCAATGACTGCTGCTAGCCAGCTTGCAGTATATCAATGGCTGCTGCTAGTCCGGTATGCGGTTTATCAATGACTGCTGCCAGCCAGTTTACAGTATAACAATGACTGCTGCTAGCACGGCATGCAGTATATCAATGATTGTTGCCATCCAGCATACAGTATATCAATGGCTGCTGCCAGCCCGGCATGCGTATATCAATGACTGTTGCTAGGCAGCTTACAGTTAAACAATGGCTGCTGCTAGCCCGGCATGCAGTATATCAATGACTGCTACCAGCCAGTTTACAGTATATCATTGGCTGCTGCTAGCCCGGCATGCATTATATCAATGACTGCTGCCAGCCAGTTCACAGTATATAAACGGCTGTTCAGCCCGGCATGCAATATATCAATGACTGCTGCCAGCCAGTATACAGTATATCAATGGCTTTTGCCAGCCTGGCATGCAGTATGTCAATGACTGCTGCCAGCCGGTTTACAGTATATCAATTGCTGCTGCCAGCCCGTCATATAGTATATCAATGACTGTTGCTCGCTCGGCATGTAGTATATCAATGACTGCTGCCAGCCAGCTTACAGTAAATGAATGACTGCTGCTAGCCTGGCATGCAGTATATCAATGACTGCTGCCAGCCAGCTAACAGTATATCAGTATATCAATGACTTCTGCTAGCACCGGCGTGCAGTACATCAATGACTGCTGCCAGCCAGTTTACAGTATATCAATGGCTGCTGCCAGCCAGTTAACAGTATGTCAATGGCTGCTGCCAGCTCGGCATGCAGTATATCAATGATTGCTGCCAGCCAGTTTACAGTATATCAATGGCTGCTGCCAGCCCGGCATGCAGTATATCAATGACTGCTGCTACGCAGTTTACAGTATATGGCTGCTGCTAATACGGCATGCAGTATATCAATGACTGCTGCGAGCCAGCTTACAGTATATGAATGGCTGATGCTAGCTCGGCATGCAGTATATCAATGTCTGCTGCCAGCCAGCTTACAGTATATCAATGGCTGCTGCTAGCCCGGCATGCAGTATATCAATTACTGCTGCAGCCAGTTTACAGTATATCAATGGCTGTTCAGCCCGGCATGCAGTATATCAATGACTGCTGTCAGCCAGCTTACAGAATATCAATGGCTGCTGCTAGCCCGACATGCGGTATATCAATGACTGCTGCCAGCCATCTTACAGTATAGCAATGGCTGTGGTAGCCCGGCATGCGGTATATCAATGACTGCTGCTAGCCAGCTTACAGTATATCAAAGGCTGCTGCTAGCTCGGCATGCGGTAAATCAATGACTGCTGCTAGCCAGCTCACAGTATATCAATGGCTGCTGCCAGCCCGGCATGCGGTATATCAATGACTGCTGCCAGCCAACTTACAGTATATCAATGGATGCTGCTAGCCCGGCATGCGGTATATCAATGACTGCTGCCAGCCAGCTTAAAGTATATCAATGGCTGCTGCTAGCCCGGCATGCAGTATATCAATGACTGCTGCCAGCCAGCTTACAGTATAACAATGGCTGCTGCTAGCCCGTCATGCAGTATATCAATGACTGTTGCTCGCTCTGCATGTAGTATATCAATGACTGCTGCCAGCCAGTTTACAGTAAATGAATGACTGCTGCTAGCCTGGCATGCAGTATATCAATGACTGCTGCCAGCCAGCTAACAGTATATCAGTATATCAATGACTGCTGCTAGCCCGGCGTGCAGTACATCAATGACTGCTGCCAGCCAGCTTACAGTATATCAATGGCTGTTGCAAGCTCTGCATGCAGTATATCAATGACTGCTGCCAGCCAGCTTACAGTAAATGAATGACTGCTGGTAGCCTGGCATGCAGTATATCAATGACTGCTGCCAGCCAGCTAACAGTAGATCAGTATATCAATGACTGCTGCTAGCCCGGCATGCAGTACATCAATGACTGCTGCCAGCCAGCTTACAGTATATCAATGGCTGTTGCAAGCTCTGCATGCAGTATATCAATGACTGTTGCCAGCCAGTTTACAGTATATCAATGGCTGCTGCCAGCCAGTTAACAGTATGTCAATGGCTGCTGCCAGCTCGGCATGCAGTATATCAATGACTGCTGCCAGCCAGCTTACAGTATATCAATGGCTGCTGCTAGCCCGGCATGCAGTATATCAATGACTGCTGCTACGCAGTTTACAGTATATGGCTGCTGCTAATACGGCATGCAGTATATCAATGACTGCTGCGAGCCAGTTTACAGCATATGAATGGCTGATGCTAGCTCGGCATGCAGTATATCAATGTCTGCTGCCAGCCAGCTTACAGTATATCAATGGCTGCTGCTAACTCGGCATGCATAAAATCAATGACTGCTGCCAGCCAGTTTACAGTATATCAATGGCTGCTCCTAGCCCGGCATGCGGTTTACCAATGACTGCTGCCAGCCAGCTTACAGTATATCAAGGGCTGCTGCTAGCCCAGCATGCCGTATATCAATGACTGGTGCCAGCCAGCTTACAGTATAACAATGACTGCTGCTAGCACGGCATGCAGTATATCAATGAATGTTGCCATCCAGCATACAGTATATCAATGGCTGCTGCCAGCCCGGCATGCAGTATATCAATGACGGCTGCTAGGCAGCTTACAGTTAAACAATGGCTGCTGCTATCCCGGCATGCAGTATATCAATGACGGCTGCCAGCCCGGCATGCAGTATATCAATTACTGCTGCCAGCCAGTTTACAGTATATCAATGGCTGCTCCTAGCCCGGCATGCGGTTTATCAATGACTGCTGCCAGCCACCTTACAGTATATCAAGGGCTACTGCTAGCCCAGCATGCCGTATATCAATGACTGCTGCCAGCCAGCTTACAGTATAACAATGACTGCTGCTAGCACGGCATGCAGTATATCAATGATTGTTCCCATCCAGCATACAGTATATCAATGGCTGCTGCCAGCCCGGCATGCAGTATATCAATGACTGCTGCCATCCAGATTACAGTATATCAATGGCTGCTGCTAGCCCGGCATGCAGTATATCAATGACTGCTGCCAGCCAGTTTACAGTATATCAATGGCTGCTGCTAGCCCGGCATGCATTATATCAATGACTGCTGCCAGCCAGTTCACAGTATATCAATGGCTGTTCAGCCCTGCATGCAATATATCAATGACTGCTCCCAGCCAGCTTACAGTATATCAATGGCTTTTGCCAGCCCGTCATGCAGTATGTCAATGACTGCTGCCAGCTGGTTTACAGTATATCAATTGCTGCTGCCAGCCCGGCATGCAGTATATCAATGACTGTTGCTCGCTCGGCATGTAGTATATCAATGACTGCTGCCAGCCAGCTTACAGTAAATGAATGACTGCTGCTAGCCTGGCATGCAGTATATCAATGACTGCTGCCAGCCAGCTAACAGTATATCAGTATATCAATGACTGCTGCTAGCCTGGCGTGCAGTACATCAATGACTGCTGCCAGCCAGCTTACAGTATATCAATGGCTGTTGCAAGGTCTGCATGCAGTATATCAATGACTGCTGCCAGCCAGCTTACAGTATATCAATGGCTGCTGCCAGCCAGTTAACAGTATGTCAATAGCTACTGCCAGCTCGGCATGCAGTATATCAATGACTGCTGCCAGCCAGCCCACAGTATATCAATGGCTGCTGCTAGCCCGGCATGCAGTATATCAATGACTGCTGCTACCCAGTTTACAGTATATGGATGCTGCTAATACGGCATGCAGTATATCAATGACTGCTGCGAGCCAGCTTACAGTATATGAATGGCTGATGCTAGCTCGGCATGCAGTATATAGATGACTGCTGCCAACCAGCTTACAGTATATCAATGACTGCTGCCAGCCAGCTTACAGTATATCAATGGCTGCTGCTAGCCCGGCATGCAGTATATCAATTACTGCTGCAGCCAGTTTACAGTATATCAATGACTGTTCAGCCCAGCATACAGTATATCAATGACTGCTGTCAGCCATCTTACAGAATATCAATGGCTGCTGCTAGCCCGGCATGCGGTATATAAATGACTGCTGCCAGCCAGTTTACAGTATATCAATGGTTGTTGCTAGCCCGGCATGCAGTATATCAATGACTACTGCCAGCCAGTTTACAGTAAAGCAATGGCTGCTGCTAGCCCAGCATGCAGTATATCAATGACTGCTACCAGCCAGTTTACAGTATATCAATGGCTGCTGCTAGCCCGGCATGCATTATATCAATGACTGCTGCCAGCCAGTTCACAGTATATAAATGGCTGTTCAGCCCGGCATGCAATATACCAATGACTGCTGCCAGCCAGTTTACAGTATATCAATGGCTTTTGCCAGCCTGGCATGCAGCATGTCAATGACTGCTGCCAGCCGGTTTACAGTATATCAATTACTGCTGCCAGCCCGTCATGTAGTATATTAATGACTGCTGCCAGCCAGCTTACAGTAAATGAATGACTGCTGCTAGCCTGGCATGCAGTATATCAATGACTGCTGCCAGCCAGCTAACAGTATATCAGTATATCAATGACTGCTGCTAGCCCGGCGTGCAGTACATCAATGACTGCTGCCAGCCAGCTTACAGTATATCAATGGCTGTTGCAAGCTCTGCATGCAGTATATCAATGACTGCTGCCAGCCAGCTTACAGTATATCAATGGCTGCTGCCAGCCAGTTAACAGTATGTCAATAGCTGCTGCCAGCTCGGCATGCAGTATATCAATGACTGCTGCCAGCCAGCCTACAGTATATCAATGGCTGCTGCTAGCCCGGCATGCAGTATATCTATGACTGCTACTACCCAGTTTACAGTATATGGCTGCTGCTAATACGGCATGCAGTATATCAATGACTGCTGCGAGCCCGCTTACAGTGTATGAATGGCTGATGCTAGCTCGGCATGCAGTATATCAATGACTGCTGCCAACCAGCTTACAGTATATCAATGACTGCTGCCAGCCAGCTTACAGTATATCAATGGCTGCTGCTAGCCCGGCATGCAGTATATCAATGTCTGCTGCCAGCCAGCTTACAGTATATCAATGGCTGCTGCTAGCCCGGCATGCAGTATATCAATTACTGCTGCAGCCAGTTTACAGTATATCAATGAATGTTCAGCCCAGCATGCAGTATATCAATGACTGCTGTCAGCCATCTTACAGAATATCAATGGCAGCTGCTAGCACGGCATGCGGTATATAAATGACTGCTGCCAGCCATCTTACAGTATAGCAATGGCTGTGGTAGCCCGGTATGCGGTATATCAATGACTTCTGCTAGCCATCTTACAGTATATCAATGGATGCTGCTAGCTCGGCATGCGGTAAATCAATGACTGCTGCCAGCCAGCTTACAGTATATCAATGGCTGCTGCCAGCCCGGCATGCGGTATATCAATGACTGCTGCCAGCCAGCTTACAGTATATCAATGGTTGTTGCTAGCCCGGCATGCAGTATATCAATGACTACTACCAGCCAGTTTATAGTAAAGCAATGGCTGCTGCTAGCCCAGCATGCGGTATATCAATGGCTGCTGCTAGCTTGGCATGCAGTAAATCAATGACTGCTGGCAGCAAGTTTACACTATATCAATGGCTGCTGCTACCCCGGCCTGCGGTTTATCAATGACTGCTGCCAGCCAGCTTACAGTATATCAAGGGCTGCTGCTAGCCCAGCATGCCGTATATCAATGACTGCTGCCAGCCAGCTTACAGTATAACAATGACTGCTGCTAGCACGGCATGCAGTATATCAATGATTGTTGCCATCCAGCATACAGTATATCAATGGCTGCTGCCAGCCCGGCATGCAGTATATCAATGACTGTTGCTAGACAGCTTACAGTTAAACAATGGCTGCTGCTATCCCGGCATGCAGTATATCAATGACTGCTGCCAGCCCGGCATGCAGTATATAAATGACTGCTGCCAGCCAGTTTACAGTATATCAATGGCTGTTGCTAGCTCTGCATGCAGTATATCAGTGACTGCTGCCATCCAGATTACAGTATATCAATGGCTGCTGCTAGCCCGGCATGCAGTATATCAATGACTGCTACCAGCCAGTTTACAGTATATCAATGGCTGCTGCTAGCCCGGCATGCATTATATCAATGACTGCTGCCAGCCAGTTCACAGTATATAAATGGCTGTTCATCCCGGCATGCAATATACCAATGACTGCTGCCAGCCAGTTTACAGTATATCAATGGCTTTTGCCAGCCTGGCATGCAGTATGTCAATGACTGCTGCCAGCCGGTTTACAGTATATCAATTGCTGCTGCCAGCCCCTCATGCAGTATATCAATGACTGTTGCTCGCTCGGCATGTAGTATATCAATGACTGCTGCCAGCCAGTTTACAGTAAATGAATGACTGCTGCTAGCCTGGC
The DNA here is from genome assembly GCF_040938575.1 of Ambystoma mexicanum. NCBI lineage: Eukaryota > Metazoa > Chordata > Amphibia > Caudata > Ambystomatidae > Ambystoma > Ambystoma mexicanum. Next base: position 52,327,628 of record NC_090930.1, on the reverse strand, counting down.
ATGCAGTATATCAATGACTGCTGCCAGCCAGCTAACAGTATATCAGTATATCAATGTAACGCTCACCTGATTCCCGCAGAGGCGCCGGTCTTGACTGGGTGAATGCCGTATCTTCAAAGGTGATGTGTAACACACGGTTGGCTCTTTGGGCTGGACCTCTGTGCACTGTATGTCTGACTCGAAGAGTAAGATGTCTGCAGATAGAAAATATGGGATTAATGAACTGGGGTTATTGGGTGCCTCTCTCCTCTTCCCTTTCTCTTCTCCTGTAGAACCCCAAAGGTTAACGCCCTCACCTTAGGTAAGTGAACGCCGAGCTCTCCATCTGCCTCGGGGCATGGTGCCGTAACCAGTTTCTTCACTGGATAAGGATGCAGGCCTCTTGACCTCAGAGGACTGCTGTCCGTCGTTAACTGCACGAACGGTAAGTTCTGGGCACTTCAAATGTCTTAAAAGTCTTTTGTAATGATATCTCTTGTTTTGCAGGGTTCCGGCGATGGCGGATGGTGGGCTGAAGAGAATTGAGGATCGAACCCGCGTGAGGAACAGAAGCACCTGGAAGCACGTAAGTAAGCGCTTGTAGCCTGCTTCACGATGAGCACTAACTGTCCCTTTTATCTTGCAGGTACAAGTTCGGAGCTTTAGAGAAGCTGAAGGGTGCTGGAATACCCACTGGATTTGGCGTGGGAAGGAGTAATGGCACGTGAGTAATAAAGTTGCCCAATGTCTTTAAACGCACCTTCTTTTGTCTTTCAGATGCGGGATGTAGCGCCGAAGACCTCCGGAGCGTGCGAAGAGCTGGTAAGCTTTTGTCTTTCAGATGCCGGAATGCAGTGCGAAGACCTCCGGAGCATGCGAAGAGTAGGTAAGCCTTTGTCTTTCAGATGCCGGAATGCAGCGCAAGGCGTTGGAGACAGCCGATGGACCAGGTAAGAGATGCGCTGCCACTGAAGACCGAAGTGCTAACCTGTTCTTTCTTTGTCTTTACAGGGGCTGCTGAAGACTGGATTCCAGGATGGTAAGCCTTTGTTCCCTTAGGCCCAGGATCAGAAGCTGGAGACACGATGAGCGTTCTGCTGAAGAGAATGCAGAATAACGCAAAGCAAGATTCATCCATCGGGTGTGGTTTAAATAGCCTCCTGTAGTGCTTAGGTGTCTCCTTCCACAGCCTCGCCTAGGTCAGAAAAGAGTTCCTGCTTTCCAGAAGAGTTCCAGTGTTCTGAACCTAGGGAGTGGCTCCTGCCCCACCCAACAGGAAAAGTAGTCCCAAACAGAAGAGGATCAGGGGCTCAACTGGCAGGTAAGTAAGCAGCATGGTCTGCTGCAGGTAAGTCCACCCAAGCATTATGAGCCCGGCGCTTCCAGCGCTGGGACTGGGCATCTTTATGAGCCTGGTGCCACTGGCGCCAGGACAGGGTCCAAAAGGTCCCAATTGGGACTGGCTGGCAATCGGAACCGGGGTTATGGGTCTGCTTCCAAGGGAGTTGGGCAAGTCCTGATCTTTTGGAAGCAGAGATCATGACAATCAATGACTGCTGCTAGCTCGGCGTGCAGTACATCAATGACTGCTGCCAGCCAGTTTACAGTATATCAATGGCTGTTGCAAGCTCTGCATGCAGTATATCAATGACTGCTGTCAGCCAGTTTACAGTATATCAATGGCTGCTGCCAGCCAGTTAACAGTATGTCAATGGCTGCTGCCAGCTCGGCATGCAGTATATCAATGACTGCTGCCAGCCAGTTTACAGTATATCAATGGCTGCTGCTAGCCCGGCATGCAGTATATCAATGACTGCTGCTACGCAGTTTACAGTATATGGCTGCTGCTAATACGGCATGCAGTATATCAATGACTGCTGCGAGCCAGCTTACAGTATATGAATGGCTAATGCTAGCTCGGCATGCAGTTTATCAATGTCTGCTGCCAGCCAGCTTACAGTATATCAATGGCTGCTGCTAGCCCGGCATGCAATATATCAATTACTGCTGCAGCCAGTTTACAGAATATCAATGGCTGCTGCTAGCCCGACATGCGGTATATCAATGACTGCTGCCAGCCATCTTACAGTATAGCAATGGCTGTGGTAGCCCGGCATGCGGTATATCAATGACTGCTGCCAGCCAGCCTACAGTATATCAATGGCTGCTGCCAGCCCGGCATGCGGTATATCAATGACTGCTGCCAGCCATCTTACAGTATATCAATGGCTGCTGCTAGCCCGGCATGCGGTATAACAATGACTGCTGCTCGCACGGCATGCAGTATATCAATGATTGTTGCCATCCAGCATACAGTATATCAATGGCTGCTCCCAGCCCGGCATGCAGTATATCAATGACGGCTGCCAGCCAGTTTACAGTATATCAATGGCTGTTGCTAGCTCTGCATGCAGTATATCAATGAATGCTGCCATCCAGATTAAAGTATATCAATGGCTGCTGCTAGCCCGTCATGCAGTATATCAATGACTGCTGCCAGCCAGTTTACAGTATATCAATGGCTGCTGCTAGCCCGGCATGCATTATATCAATGACTGCTGCCAGCCAGTTCACAGTATATCAATGGCTGTTCAGCCCTGCATGCAATATATCAATGACTGCTCCCAGCCAGCTTACAGTATATCAATGGCTTTTGCCAGCCAGGCATGCAGTATTTCAATGACTGCTGCCAGCTTGTTTACAGTATATCAATTGCTGCTGCCAGCCCGGCATGCAGTATATCAATGACTGTTGCTCGCTCGGCATGTAGTATATCAATGACTGCTGCCAGCCAGCTTACAGTAAATGAATGACTGCTGCTAGCCTGGCATGCAGTATATCAATGACTGCTGCCAGCCAGCTAACAGTAAATCAGTATATCAATGACTGCTGCTAGCCCGGCGTGCAGTACATCAATGACTGCTGCCAACCATCTTACAGTATATCAATGGCTGTTGCAAGCTCTGCATGCAGTATATCAATGACTGCTGCCAGCCAGCTTACAGTATATCAATGGCTGCTGCCAGCCAGTTAACAGTATGTCAATGGCTGCTGTCAGCTCGGCATGCAGTATATCAATTACTGCTGCCAGCCAGCCTACAGTATATCAATGGCTGCTGCTAGCCCGGCATGCAGTATATCAATGACTGCTGCTACCCAGTTTACAGTATATGGCTGCTGCTAATACGGCATGCAATATATCAATGACTGCTGCGAGCCAGCTTACAGTATATGAATGGCTGATGCTAGCTCGGCATGCAGTATATCAATGACTGCTGCCAACCAGCTTACAGTATATCAATGACTGCTGCCAGCCAGCTTACAGTATATCAATGGCTGCTGCTAGCCCGGCATGCAGTATATCAATGTCTGCTGCCAGCCAGCTTACAGTATATCAATGGCTGCTGCTAGCCCGGCATGCAGTATATCAATTACTGCTGCAGCCAGTTTACAGTATATCAATGACTGTTTAGCCCAGCATGCAGTATATCAATGACTGCTGTTAGCCATCTTACAGAATATCAATGGCTGCTGCTAGCCCGGCATGCGGTATATAAATGACTGCTGCCAGCCATCTTACAGTATAGCAATGGCTGTGGTAGCCCGGCATGCGGTATATCAATGACTGCTGCTAGCCATCTTACAGTATATCAATGGCTGCTGCTAGCTCGGCATGCGGTAAATCAATGACTGCTGCCAGCCAGCTTACAGTATATCAATGGCTGCTGCCAGCCCGGCATGTGGTATATCAATGACTGCTGCCAGCCAGCTTACAGTATATCAATGGTTGTTGCTAGCCCGGCATGCAGTATATCAATGACTGCTGCCAGCCAGTTTACAGTAAAGCAATGGCTGCTGCTAGCCCAGCATGCGGTATATCAATGACTGCTGCTAGCCAGCTTGCAGTATATCAATGGCTGCTGCTAGCTCGGCATGCAGTAAATCAATGACTGCTGCCAGCCAGTTTACAGTATATCAATGGCTGCTGCTAGCCCGGTATGCGGTTTATCAATGACTGCTGCCAGCCAGTTTACAGTATAACAATGACTGCTGCTAGCACGGCATGCAGTATATCAATGATTGTTGCCATCCAGCATACAGTATATCAATGGCTGCTGCCAGCCCGGCATGCAGTATATCAATGACTGTTGCTAGGCAGCTTACAGTTAAACAATGGCTGCTGCTATCCCGGCATGCAGTATATCAATGACTGCTGCCAGCCCGGCATGCAGTATATAAATGACTGCTGCCAGCCAGTTTACAGTATATCAATGGCTGTTGCTAACTCTGCATGCAGTATATCAATGACTGCTGCCATCCAGATTACAGTATATCAATGGCTGCTGCTAGCCCGGCATGCACTTTATCAATGACTGCTACCAGCCAGTTTACAGTATATCAATGGCTGCTGCTAGCCCGGCATGCATTATATCAATGACTGCTGCCAGCCAGTTTACAGTATATCAATGGCTTTTGCCAGCCTGGCATGCAGTATGTCAATGACTGCTGCCAGCCAGTTTACAGTATATCAATTGCTGCTGCCAGCCCGTCATGTAGTATATCAATGACTGTTGCTCGCTCGGCATGTAGTATATCAATGACTGCTGCCAGCCAGTTTACAGTAAATGAATGACTGCTACTAGCCTGGCATGCAGTATATCAATGACTGCTGCCAGCCAGCTAACAGTATATCAGTATATCAATGACTGCTGCTAGCCCGGCGTGCAGTACATCAATGACTGCTGCCAGCCAGCTTACAGTATATCAATGGCTGTTGCAAGCTCTGCATGCAGTATATCAATGACTGTTGCCAGCCAGTTTACCGTATATCAATGGCTGCTGCCAGCCAGTTAACAGTATGTCAATGGCTGCTGCCAGCTCGGCATGCAGTATATCAATGACTGCTGCCAGCCAGTTTACAGTATATCAATGGCTGCTGCCAGCCCGGCATGCAGTATATCAATGACTGCTGCTACGCAGTTTACAGTATATGGCTGCTGCTAATAGGGCATGCAGTATATCAATGACTGCTACGAGCCAGTTTACAGTATATGAATGGCTGATGCTAGCTCGGCATGCAGTATATCAATGTCTGCTGCCAGCCAGCTTACAGTATATCAATGGCTGCTGCTAGCCCGGCATGCAGTATATCAATTACTGCTGCAGCCAGTTTACAGTATATCAATGGCTGTTCAGCCCGGCATGCAGTATATCAATGACTGCTGTCAGCCAGCTTACAGAATATCAATGGCTGCTGCTAGCCCGATATGCGGTATATCAATGACTGCTGCCAGCCATCTTACAGTATAGCAATGGCTGTGGTAGCCCAGCATGCGGTATATCAATGACTGCTGCTAGCCAGCTTACAGTATATCAATGGCTGCTGCTAGCTCGGCATGCGGTAAATCAATGACTGCTGCCAGCCAGCTCACAGTATATCAATGGCTGCTGCCAGCCCGGCATGCGGTATATCAATGACTGCTGCCAGCCAACTTACAGTATATCAATGGCTGATGCTAGCCCAGCATGTGGTATATCAATGACTGCTGCAAGCCAGCTTAAAGTATATCAATGGCTGCTGCTAGCCCGGCATGCAGTATATCAATGACTGCTGCCAGCCAGCTTACAGTATAACAATGGCTGCTGCTAGCCCGCCATGCAGTATATCAATGACTGTTGCTCGCTCCGCATGTAGTATATCAATGACTGCTGCCAGCCAGCTTACAGTAAATGAATGACTGCTGCTAGCCTGGCATGCAGTATATCAATGACTGCTGCCAGCCAGCTAACAGTATATCAGTATATCAATGACTGCTGCTAGCCCGGCGTGCAATACATCAATGACTGCTGCCAGCCAGCTTACAGTATATCAATGGCTGTCGCAAGCTCTGCATGCAGTATATCAATGACTGCTGCCAGCCAGCTTACAGTAAATGAATGACTGCTGCTAGCCTGGCATGCAGTATATCAATGACTGCTGCCAGCCAGCTAACAGTATATCATTATATCAATGACTGCTGCTAGCCCGGCATGCAGTACATCAATGACTGCTGCCAGCCAGCTTACAGTATATCAATGGCTGTTGCAAGCTCTCCATGCAGTATATCAATGACTGTTGCCAGCCAGTTTACAGTATATCAATGGCTGCTGCCAGCCAGTTAACAGTATGTCAATGGCTGCTGCCAGCTCGGCATGCAGTATATCAATTACTGCTGCCAGCCAGCTTACAGTATATCAATGGCTGCTGCTAGCCCGGCATGCAGTATATCAATGACTGCTGCTACGCAGTTTACAGTATATGGCTGCTGCTAATACGGCATGCAGTATATCAATGACTGCTGCTAGCCATCTTACAGTATATGAATGGCTGATGCTAGCTCGGCATGCAGTATATCAATGAATGTTGCCATCCAGCATACAGTATATCAATGGCTGCTGCCAGCCCGGCATGCAGTATATCAATGACGGCTGCTAGGCAGCTTACAGTTAAACAATGGCTGCTCCTAGCCCGGCATGCGGTTTATCAATGACTGCTGCCAGCCAGCCTACAGTATATCAAGGGCTGCTGCTATCCCGGCATGCAGTATATCAATGACGGCTGCCAGCCCGGCATGCAGTATATCAATGACTGCTGCCAGCCAGTTTACAGTATATCAATGGCTGTTGCTAGCTCTGCATGCAGTATATCAATGACTGCTGCCATCCAGATTACAGTATGTCAATGGCTGCTGCTAGCCCGGCATGCAGTATATCAATGAGTGCTGCCAGCCAGTTTACAGTATATCAATGGCTGCTGCTAGCCCGGCATGCATTATATCAATGACTGCTGCCAGCCAGTTCACAGTATATCAATGGCTGTTCAGCCCTGCATGCAATATATCAATGACTGCTCCCAGCCAGCTTACAGTATATCAATGGCTTTTGCCAGCCCGGCATGCAGTATGTCAATGACTGCTGCCAGATGGTTTACAGTATATCAATTGCTGCTGCCAGCCAGGCATGCAGTATATCAATGACTGTTGCTCGCTCAGCATGTAGTATATCAATGACTGCTGCCAGCCAGCTTACAGTAAATGAATGACTGCTGCTAGCCTGGCATGCAGTATATCAATGACTGCTGCCAGCCAGCTAACAGTATATCAGTATATCAATGACTGCTGCTAGCCCGGCGTGCAGTACATCAATGACTGCTGCCAGCCATTATACAGTATATCAATGGCTGCTGCTAACTCGGCATGCAGAAAATCAATGACTGCTGCCAGCCAGTTTACAGTATATCAATGGCTGCTCCTAGCCCGGCATGCGGTTTATCAATGACTGCTGCCAGCCAGCTTACAGTATATCAAGGGCTGCTGCTAGCCCAGCATGCCGTATATCAATGACTGCTGCCAGCCAGCTTACAGGATAACAATGACTGCTGCTAGCACGGCATGCAGTATATCAATGAATGTTGCCATCCAGCATACAGTATATCAATGGCTGCTGCCAGCCCGGCATGCAGTATATCAATGACGGCTGCTAGGCAGCTTACAGTTAAACAATGGCTGCTCCTAGCCCGGCATGCGGTTTATCAATGACTGCTGCCAGCCAGCTTACAGTATATCAAGGGCTGCTGCTATCCCGGCATGCATTATATCAATGACGGCTGCCAGCCTGGCATGCAGTATTTCAATGACTGCTGCCAGCCAGTTTACAGTATATCAATGGCTGTTGCTAGCTCTGCATGCAGTATATCAATGACTGCTGCCATCCAGATTACAGTATATCAATGGCTGCTGCTAGCCCGGCATGCAGTATATCAATGAGTGCTGCCAGCCAGTTTACAGTATATCAATGGCTGCTGCTAGCCCGGCATGCATTATATCAATGACTGCTGCCAGCCAGTTCACAGTATATCAATGGCTGTTCAGCTCTGCATGCAATATATCAATGACTGCTCCCAGCCAGCTTACAGTATACCAATAGCTTTTGCCAGCCCGGCATGCAGTATGTCAATGACTGCTGCCAGATGGTTTACAGTATATCAATTGCTGCTGCCAGCCAGGCATGCAGTATATCAATGACTGTTGCTCGCTCAGCATGTAGTATATCAATGACTGCTGCCAGCCAGCTTACAGTAAATGAATGACTGCTGCTAGCCTGGCATGCAGTATATCAATGACTGCTGCCAGCCAGCTAACAGTATATCAGTATATCAATGACTGCTGCTAGCCCGGCGTGCAGTACATCAATGACTGCTGCCAGCCATTATACAGTATATCAATGGCTGCTGCTAACTCGGCATGCAGAAAATCAATGACTGCTGCCAGCCAGTTTACAGTATATCAATGGCTGCTCCTAGCCCGGCATGCGGTTTATCAATGACTGCTGCCAGCCAGCTTACAGTATATCAAGGGCTGCTGCTAGCCCAGCATGCCGTATATCAATGACTGCTGCCAGCCAGCTTACAGGATAACAATGACTGCTGCTAGCACGGCATGCAGTATATCAATGAATGTTGCCATCCAGCATACAGTATATCAATGGCTGCTGCCAGCCCGGCATGCAGTATATCAATGACGGCTGCTAGGCAGCTTACAGTTAAACAATGGCTGCTGCTATCCCGGCATGCAGTATATCAATGACGGCTCCCAGCCAGCTTACAGTATATCAATGGCTGCTGCTAGCCCGGCAAGCAGTATATCAATTACTGCTGCAGCCAGTTTACAGTATATCAATGGCTGTTCAGCCCGGCATGCAGTATATCAATGACTGCTGTCAGCCAGCTTACAGAATATCAATGGCTGCTGCTAGCCCGATATGCGGTATATCAATGACTGCTGCCAGCCATCTTACAGTATAGCAATGGCTGTGGTAGCCCAGCATGCGGTATATCAATGACTGCTGCTAGCCAGCTTACAGTATATCAATGGCTGCTGCTAGCTCGGCATGCGGTAAATCAATGACTGCTGCCAGCCAGCTCACAGTATATCAATGGCTGCTGCCAGCCCGGCATGCGGTATATCAATGACTGCTGCCAGCCAACTTACAGTTTATCAATGGCTGATGCTAGCCCGGCATGCGGTATATCAATGACTGCTGCCAGCCAGCTTAAAGTATATCAATGGCTGCTGCTAGCCCGGCATGCAGTATATCAATGACTGCTGCCAGACAGCTTACAGTATAACAATGGCTGCTGCTAGCCCGTCATGCAGTATATCAATGACTGTTGCTCGCTCCGCATGTAGTATATCAATGACTGCTGCAAGCCAGCTTACAATAAATGAATGACTGCTGCTAGCCTGGCATGCAGTTTATCAATGACTGCTGCCAGCCAGCTAACAGTATATCAGTATATCAATGACTGCTGCTAGCCCGGCGTGCAGTACATCAATGACTGCTGCCAGCCAGCTTACAGTATATCAATGGCTGTTGCAAGCTCTGCATGCAGTATATCAATGACTGCTGCCAGCCAGCTTACAGTAAATGAATGACTGCTGCTAGCCTGGCATGCAGTATATCAATGACTGCTGCCAGCCAGCTAACAGTATATCATTATATCAATGACTGCTGCTAGCCCGGCATGCAGTACATCAATGACTGCTGCCAGCCAGCTTACAGTATATCAATGGCTGTTGCAAGCTCTGCATGCAGTATATCAATGACTGTTGCCAGCCAGTTTACTGTATATCAATGGCTGCTGCCAGCCAGTTAACAGTATGTCAATGGCTGCTGCAAGCTCGGCATGCAGTATATCAATGACTGCTGCCAGCCAGCTTACAGTATATCAATGGCTGCTGCTAGCCCGGCATGCAGTATATCAATGACTGCTGCTACGCAGTTTACAGTATATGGCTGCTGCTAATACGGCATGCAGTATATCAATGACTGCTGCGAGCCAGCTTACAGTATATGAATGGCTGATGCTAGCTCGGCATGCAGTATATCAATGAATGTTGCCATCCAGCATACAGTATATCAATGGCTGCTGCCAGCCCGGCATGCAGTATATCAATGACGGCTGCTAGGCAGCTTACAGTTAAACAATGGCTGCTCCTAGCCCGGCATGCGGTTTATCAATGACTGCTGCCAGCCAGCTTACAGTATATCAAGGGCTGCTGCTATCCCGGCATGCAGTATATCAATGACGGCTGCCAGCCCGGCATGCAGGATATCAATGACTGCTGCCAGCCAGTTTACAGTATATCAATGGCTGTTGCTAGCTCTGCATGCAGTATATCAATGACTGCTGCCATCCAGATTACAGTATATCAATGGCTGCTGCTAGCCCGGCATGCAGTATATCAATGAGTGCTGCCAGCCAGTTTACAGTATATCAATGGCTGCTGCTAGCCCGGCATGCATTATATCAATGACTGCTGCCAGCCAGTTCACAGTATATCAATGGCTGTTCAGCTCTGCATGCAATATATCAATGACTGCTCCCAGCCAGCTTACAGTATACCAATAGCTTTTGCCAGCCCGGCATGCAGTATGTCAATGACTGCTGCCAGATGGTTTACAGTATATCAATTGCTGCTGCCAGCCAGGCATGCAGTATATCAATGACTGTTGCTCGCTCAGCATGTAGTATATCAATGACTGCTGCCAGCCAGCTTACAGTAAATGAATGACTGCTGCTAGCCTGGCATGCAGTATATCAATGACTGCTGCCAGCCAGCTAACAGTATATCAGTATATCAATGACTGCTGCTAGCCCGGCGTGCAGTACATCAATGACTGCTGCCAGCCATTATACAGTATATCAATGGCTGCTGCTAACTCGGCATGCAGAAAATCAATGACTGCTGCCAGCCAGTTTACAGTATATCAATGGCTGCTCCTAGCCCGGCATGCGGTTTATCAATGACTGCTGCCAGCCAGCTTACAGTATATCAAGGGCTGCTGCTAGCCCAGCATGCCGTATATCAATGACTGCTGCCAGCCAGCTTACAGGATAACAATGACTGCTGCTAGCACGGCATGCAGTATATCAATGAATGTTGCCATCCAGCATACAGTATATCAATGGCTGCTGCCAGCCCGGCATGCAGTATATCAATGACGGCTGCTAGGCAGCTTACAGTTAAACAATGGCTGCTGCTATCCCGGCATGCAGTATATCAATGACGGCTCCCAGCCAGCTTACAGTATATCAATGGCTGCTGCTAGCCCGGCATGCAGTATATCAATTACTGCTGCAGCCAGTTTACAGTATATCAATGGCTGTTCAGCCCGGCATGCAGTATATCAATGACTGCTGTCAGCCAGCTTACAGAATATCAATGGCTGCTGCTAGCCCGATATGCGGTATATCAATGACTGCTGCCAGCCATCTTACAGTATAGCAATGGCTGTGGTAGCCCAGCATGCGGTATATCAATGACTGCTGCTAGCCAGCTTACAGTATATCAATGGCTGCTGCTAGCTCGGCATGCGGTAAATCAATGACTGCTGCCAGCCAGCTCACAGTATATCAATGGCTGCTGCCAGCCCGGCATGCGGTATATCAATGACTGCTGCCAGCCAACTTACAGTTTATCAATGGCTGATGCTAGCCCGGCATGCGGTATATCAATGACTGCTGCCAGCCAGCTTAAAGTATATCAATGGCTGCTGCTAGCCCGGCATGCAGTATATCAATGACTGCTGCCAGACAGCTTACAGTATAACAATGGCTGCTGCTAGCCCGTCATGCAGTATATCAATGACTGTTGCTCGCTCCGCATGTAGTATATCAATGACTGCTGCCAGCCAGCTTACAATAAATGAATGACTGCTGCTAGCCTGGCATGCAGTTTATCAATGACTGCTGCCAGCCAGCTAACAGTATATCAGTATATCAATGACTGCTGCTAGCCCGGCGTGCAGTACATCAATGACTGCTGCCAGCCAGCTTACAGTATATCAATGGCTGTTGCAAGCTCTGCATGCAGTATATCAATGACTGCTGCCAGCCAGCTTACAGTAAATGAATGACTGCTGCTAGCCTGGCATGCAGTATATCAATGACTGCTGCCAGCCAGCTAACAGTATATCATTATATCAATGACTGCTGCTAGCCCGGCATGCAGTACATCAATGACTGCTGCCAGCCAGCTTACAGTATATCAATGGCTGTTGCAAGCTCTGCATGCAGTATATCAATGACTGTTGCCAGCCAGTTTACTGTATATCAATGGCTGCTGCCAGCCAGTTAACAGTATGTCAATGGCTGCTGCAAGCTCGGCATGCAGTATATCAATGACTGCTGCCAGCCAGCTTACAGTATATCAATGGCTGCTGCTAGCCCGGCATGCAGTATATCAATGACTGCTGCTACGCAGTTTACAGTATATGGCTGCTGCTAATACGGCATGCAGTATATCAATGACTGCTGCGAGCCAGCTTACAGTATATGAATGGCTGATGCTAGCTCGGCATGCAGTATATCAATGTCTGCTGCCAGCCAGCTTACAGTATATCAATGGCTGCTGCTAACTCGGCATGCATAAAATCAATGACTGCTGCCAGCCAGTTTACAGTATATCAATGGCTGCTCCTAGCCCGGCATGCGGTTTATCAATGACTGCTGCCAGCCAGCTTACAGTATATCAAGGGCTGCTGCTATCCCGGCATGCAGTATATCAATGACGGCTGCCAGCCCGGCATGCAGTATATCAATGACTGCTGCCAGCCAGTTTACAGTATATCAATGGCTGTTGCTAGCTCTGCATGCAGTATATCAATGACTGCTGCCATCCAGATTACAGTATATCAATGGCTGCTGCTAGCCCGGCATGCAGTATATCAATGACTGCTGCCAGCCAGTTTACAGTATATCAATGGCTGCTGCTAGCCCGGCATGCATTATATCAATGACTGCTGCCAGCCAGTTCACAGTATATCAATGGCTGTTCAGCCCTGCATGCAATACATCAATGACTGCTCCCAGCCAGCTTACAGTATATCAATGGCTTTTGCCAGCCCGGCATGCAGTATGTCAATGACTGCTGCCAGCTGGTTTACAGTATATCAATTGCTGCTGCCAGCCCGGCATGCAGTATATCAATGACTGTTGCTCGCTCAGCATGTAGTATATCAATGACTGCTGCCAGCCAGCTTACAGTAAATGAATGACTGCTGCTAGCCTGGCATGCAGTATATCAATGACTGCTGCCAGCCAGCTAACAGTATATCAGTATATCAATGACTGCTGCTAGCCCGGCGTGCAGTACATCAATGACTGCTGCCAGCCATTATACAGTATATCAATGGCTGCTGCTAACTCGGCATGCAGAAAATCAATGACTGCTGCCAGCCAGTTTACAGTATATCAATGGCTGCTCCTAGCCCGGCATGCGGTTTATCAATGACTGCTGCCAGCCAGCTTACAGTATATCAAGGGCTGCTGCTAGCCCAGCATTCCGTATATCAATGACTGCTGCCAGCCAGCTTACAGGATAACAATGACTGCTGCTAGCACGGCATGCAGTATATCAATGAATGTTGCCATCCAGCATACAGTATATCAATGGCTGCTGCCAGCCCGGCATGCAGTATATCAATGACGGCTGCTAGGCAGCTTACAGTTAAACAATGGCTGCTGCTATCCCGGCATGCAGTATATCAATGACGGCTGCCAGCCCGGCATGCAGTATATCAATGACTGCTGCCAGCCAGTTTACAGTATATCAATGGCTGTTGCTAGCTCTGCATGCAGTATATCAATGACTGCTGCCATCCAGATTACAGTATATCAATGGCTGCTGCTAGCCCGGCATGCAGTATATCAATGACTGCTGCCAGCCAGTTTACAGTATATCAATGGCTGCTGCTAGCCCGGCATGCATTATATCAATGACTGCTGCCAGCCAGTTCACAATATATCAATGGCTGTTCAGCCCTGCATGCAATATATCAATGACTGCTCCCAGCCAGCTTACAGTATATCAATGGCTTTTGCCAGCCCGGCATGCAGTATATCAATGACTGTTGCTCGCTCGGCATGTAGTATATCAATGACTGCTGCCAGCCAGCTTACAGTAAATGAATGACTGCTGCTAGCCTGGCATGCAGTATATCAATGACTGCTGCCAGCCAGCTAACAGTATATCAGTATATCAATGACTGCTGCTAGCCCGGCGTGCAGTACATCAATGACTGCTGCCAGCCAGCTTACAGTATATCAATGGCTGTTGCAAGCTCTGCATGCAGTATATCAATGACTGCTGCCAGCCAGCTTACAGTATATCAATGGCTGCTGCCAGCCAGTTAACAGTATGTCAATAGCTGCTGCCAGCTCGGCATGCAGTATATCAATGACTGCTGCCAGCCAGCCTACAGTATATCAATGGCTGCTGCTAGCCCGGCATGCAGTATATCTATGACTGCTACTACCCAGTTTACAGTATATGGGTGCTGCTAATACGGCATGCAGTATATCAATGACTGCTGCGAGCCCGCTTACAGTATATGAATGGCTGATGCTAGCTCGGCATGCAGTATATCAATGACTGCTGCCAACCAGCTTACAGTATATCAATGACTGCTGCCAGCCAGCTTACAGTATATCAATGGCTGCTGCTAGCCCGGCATGCAGTATATCAATGTCTGCTGCCAGCCAGCTTACAGTATATCAATGGCTGCTGCTAGCCCGGCATGCAGTATATCAATTACTGCTGCAGCCAGTTTACAGTATATCAATGAATGTTCAGCCCAGCATGCAGTATATCAATGACTGCTGTCAGCCATCTTACAGAATATCAATGGCAGCTGCTAGCACGGCATGCGGTATATAAATGACTGCTGCCAGCCATCTTACAGTATAGCAATGGCTGTGGTAGCCCGGTATGCGGTATATCAATGACTTCTGCTAGCCATCTTACAGTATATCAATGGATGCTGCTAGCTCGGCATGCGGTAAATCAATGACTGCTGCCAGCCAGCTTACAGTATATCAATGGCTGCTGCCAGCCCGGCATGCGGTATATCAATGACTGCTGCCAGCCAGCTTACAGTATATCAATGGTTGTTGCTAGCCCGGCATGCAGTATATCAATGACTACTACCAGCCAGTTTATAGTAAAGCAATGGCTGCTGCTAGCCCAGCATGCGGTATATCAATGGCTGCTGCTAGCTTGGCATGCAGTAAATCAATGACTGCTGGCAGCAAGTTTACACTATATCAATGGCTGCTGCTACCCCGGCCTGCGGTTTATCAATGACTGCTGCCAGCCAGCTTACAGTATATCAAGGGCTGCTGCTAGCCCAGCATGCCGTATATCAATGACTGCTGCCAGCCAGCTTACAGTATAACAATGACTGCTGCTAGCACGGCATGCAGTATATCAATGATTGTTGCCATCCAGCATACAGTATATCAATGGCTGCTGCCAGCCCGGCATGCAGTATATCAATGACTGTTGCTAGACAGCTTACAGTTAAACAATGGCTGCTGCTATCCCGGCATGCAGTATATCAATGACTGCTGCCAGCCCGGCATGCAGTATATAAATGACTGCTGCCAGCCAGTTTACAGTATATCAATGGCTGTTGCTAGCTCTGCATGCAGTATATCAGTGACTGCTGCCATCCAGATTACAGTATATCAATGACTGCTGCCAGCCCGGCATGCAGTATATAAATGACTGCTGCCAGCCAGTTTACAGTATATCAATGGCTGTTGCTAGCTCTGCATGCAGTATATCAGTGACTGCTGCCATCCAGATTACAGTATATCAATGGCTGCTGCTAGCCCGGCATGCAGTATATCAATGACTGCTACCAGCCAGTTTACAGTATATCAATGGCTGCTGCTAGCCCGGCATGCATTATATCAATGACTGCTGCCAGCCAGTTCACAGTATATAAATGGCTGTTCAGCCCAGCATGCAATATATCAATGACTGCTGCCAGCCAGTTTACAGTATATCAATGGCTTTTGCCAGCCTGGCATGCAGTATGTCAATGACTGCTGCAAGCCGGTTTACAGTATATCAATTGCTGCTGCCAGCCCGCCATGCAGTATATCAATGACTGTTGCTCGCTCGGCATGTAGTATATCAATGACTGCTGCCAGCCAGCTTACTAAAAATGAATGACTGCTGCTAGCCTGGCATGCAGTATATCAATGACTGCTGCCAGCCAGCTAACAGTATATCAGTATATCAATGTAACGCTCACCTGATTCCCGCAGAGGCGCCGGTCTTGACTGGGTGAATGCCGTATCTTCAAAGGTGATGTGTAACACACGGTTGGCTCTTTGGGCTGGACCTCTGTGCACTGTATGTCTGACTCAGGAGTAAGATGTCTGCAGATAGAAAATATGGGATTAATGAACTGGGGTTATTGGGTGCCTCTCTCCTCTTCCCTTTCTCTTCTCCTGAAGAACCCCAAAGGTTAACGCCCTCACCTTAGGTAAGTGAACGCCGAGCTCTCCATCTGCCTCGGGGCATGGTGCCGTAACCAGTTTCTTCACTGGATAAGGATGCAGGCCTCTTGACCTCAGAGGACTGCTGTCCGTCGTTAACTGCACGAACGGTAAGTTCTGGGCACTTCAAATGTCTTAAAAGTCTTTTGTAATGATATCTCTTGTTTTGCAGGGTTCCGGCGATGGCGGATGGCGGGCTGAAGAGAATTGAGGATCGAACCCGCGTGAGGAATAGAAGCGCCTGGAAGCATGTAAGTAAGCGCTTGTAGCCTGCTTCACGATGAGCACTAACTGTCCCTTTTATCTTGCAGGTACAAGTTCGGAGCTTTAGAGAAGCTGAAGGGTGCTGGAATACCCACTGGATTCGGCGTGGGAAGGAGTAATGGCACGTGAGTAATAAAGTTGCCCAATGTCTTTAAACGCACCTTCTTTTGTCTTTCAGATGCGGGATGTAGCGCCGAAGACCTCCGGAGCGTGCGAAGAGCTGGTAAGCTTTTGTCTTTCAGATGCCGGAATGCAGTGCGAAGACCTCCGGAGCATGCGAAGAGTAGGTAAGCCTTTGTCTTTCAGATGCCGGAATGCAGCGCGAGGCGTTGGTGACAGCCGATGGACCAGGTAAGAGATGCGCTGCCACTGAAGACCGTAGTGCTAACCTGTTCTTTCTTTGTCTTTACAGGGGCTGCTGAAGACTGGATTCCAGGATTGGTAAGCCTTTGTTCCCTTAGGCCCAGGATCAGAAGCTGGAGACACGATGAGCGTTCTGCTGCAGAGAATGCAGAATAACGCAAAGCAAGATTCATCCATCGGGTGTGGTTTAAATAGCCTCCTGTAGTGCTTAGGTCCCTCCTTCCACAGCCTCGCCTAGGTCAGAAAAGAGTTCCTGCTTTCCAGAAGAGTTCCAGTGTTCTGAACCTAGGGAGTGGCTCCTGCCCCACCCAACAGGAAAAGTAGTCCCAAACAGAAGAGGATCAGGGGCTCAACTGGCAGGTAAGTAAGCAGCATGGTCTGCTGCAGGTAAGTCCACCCAAGCATTATGAGCCCGGCGCTTCCAGCGCTGGGACTGGGCATCTTTATGAGCCTGGTGCCACTGGCGCCAGGACAGGGTCCAAAAGGTCCCAATTGGGACTGGCTGGCAATCGGAACCGGGGTTATGGGTCTGCTTCCAAGGGAGTTGGGCAAGTCCTGATCTTTTGGAAGCAGAGATCATGACAATCAATGACTGCTGCTAGCTCGGCGTGCAGTACATCAATGACTGCTGCCAGCCAGTTTACAGTATATCAATGGCTGTTGCAAGCTCTGCATGCAGTATATCAATGACTGCTGTCAGCCAGTTTACAGTATATCAATGGCTGCTGCCAGCCAGTTAACAGTATGTCAATGGCTGCTGCCAGCTCGGCATGCAGTATATCAATGACTGCTGCCAGCCAGCTTACAGTATATCAATGGCTGCTGCTAGCCCGGCATGCAGTATATCAATGACTGCTGCTACGCAGTTTACAGTATATGGCTGCTGCTAATACGGCATGCAGTATATCAATGACTGCTGCGAGCTAGCTTACAGTATATGAATGGCTAATGCTAGCTCGGCATGCAGTATATCAATGTCTGCTGCCAGCCAGCTTACAGTATATCAATGGCTGCTGCTAGCCCGGCATGCAATATATCAATTACTGCTGCAGCCAGTTTACAGTATATCAATGGCTGTTCAGCCCGGCATGCAGTATATCAATGACTGCTGTCAGCCAGCTTACGGAATATCAATGGCTGCTGCTAGCCCGACATGCGGTATATCAATGACTTACAGTATAGCAATGGCTGTGGTAGCCCGGCATGCAGTACATCAATGACTGCTGCCAGCCAGCTTACAGTATATCAATGGCTGTTGCAAGCTCTGCATGCAGTATATCAATGACTGCTCCCAGCCATTCATACAGTATATGAATGGCTTTTGCCAGCCAGGCATGCAGTATATCAATTGCTGCTGCCAGCCCGGCATGCAGTATATCAATGACTGTTGCTCGCTCGGCATGTAGTATATCAATGACTGCTGCCAGCCAGTTTACAGTAAAGCAATGGCTGCTGCTAGCCCAGCATGCGGTATATCAATGACTGCTGCTAGCCAGCTTGCAGTATATCAATGGCTGCTGCTAGCTCGGCATGCAGTAAATCAATGACTGCTGCCAGCCAGTTTACAGTATATCAATGGCTGCTGCTAGCCCGGTATGCGGTTTATCAATGACTGCTGCCAGCCAGTTTACAGTATAACAATGACTGCTGCTAGCACGGCATGCAGTATATCAATGATTGTTGCCATCCAGCATACAGTATATCAATGGCTGCTGCCAGCCCGGCATGCAGTATATCAATGACTGTTGCTAGGCAGCTTACAGTTAAACAATGGCTGCTGCTATCCCGGCATGCAGTATATCAAATACTGCTGCCAGCCCGGCATGCAGTATATAAATGACTGCTGCCAGCCAGTTTACAGTATATCAATGGCTGTTGCTAGCTCTGCATACAGTATATCAATGACTGCTGCCATCCAGATTACAGTATATCAATGGCTGCTGCTAGCCCGGCATGCAGTATATCAATGACTGCTACCAGTCAGTTTACAGTATATCAATGGCTGCTGCTAGCCCGGCATGCATTATATCAATGACTGCTGCCAGCCAGTTCACAATATATAAACGGCTGTTCAGCCCGGCACGCAATATATCAATGACTGCTGCCAGCCAGTTTACAGTATATCAATGGCTTTTGCCAGCCTGGCATGCAGTATGTCAATGACTGCTGCCAGCCGGTTTACAGTATATCAATTGCTGCTGCCAGCCCGTCATGTAGTATATCAATGACTGTTGCTCGCTCTGCATGTAGTATATCAATGACTGCTGCCAGCCAGCTTACAGTAAATGAATGACTGCTGCTAGCCTGGCATGCAGTATATCAATGACTGCTGCCAGCCAGCTAACAGTATATCAGTATATCAATGACTGCTGCTAGCCCGGCGTGCAGTACATCAATGACTGCTGCCAGCCTACAGTATATCAATGGCTGTTGCAAGCTCTGCATGCAGTATATCAATGTCTGTTGCCAGCCAGTTTACAGTATATCAATGGCTGCTGCCAGCCCGGCATGCAGTATATCAATGACTGCTGCTACGCAGTTTACAGTATATGGCTGCTGCTAATACGGCATGCAGTATATCAATGACTGCTGTGAGCCAGCTTACAGTATATGAATGGCTGATGCTAGCTCGGCATGCAGTATATCAATGTCTGCTGCCAGCCAGCTTACAGTATATCAATGGCTGCTGCTAGCCCGGCATGCAGTATATTAATTACTGCTGCAGCCAGTTTACAGTATATCAATGGCTGTTCAGCCCGGCATGCAGTATATCAATGACTGCTGTCAGCCAGCTTACAGAATATCAATGGCTGCTGCTAGCCTGACATGCGGTATATCAATGACTGCTGCCAGCCATCTTACAGTATAGCAATGGCTGTGGTAGCCCGGCATGCGGTAAATCAATGACTGCTGCTAGCCAGCTTACAGTATATCAATGGCTGCTGCTAGCTCGGCATGCGGTAAATCAATGACTGCTGCCAGCCAGCTCACAGTATATCAATGGCTGCTGCCAGCCCGGCATGCGGTATATCAATGACTGCTGCCAGCCAACTTACAGTATATCAATGGCTGCTGCTAGCCCGGCATGCGGTATATCAATGACTACTGCCAGCCAGCTTAAAGTATATCAATGGCTGCTGCTAGCCCGGCATGCAGTATATCAATGACTGCTGCCAGCCAGCTTACAGTATAACAATGGCTGCTGCTAGCCCGTCATGCAGTATATCAATGACTGTTGCTCGCTCGGCATGTAGTATATCAATGACTGCTGCCAGCCAGCTTACAGTAAATGAATGACTGCTGCTAGCCTGGCATGCAGTATATCAATGACTGCTGCCAGCCAGCTAACAGTATATCAGTATATCAATGACTGCTGCTAGCCCGGCGTGCAGTACATCAATGACTGCTGCCAGCCAGCTTACAGTATATCAATGGCTGTTGCAAGCTCTGCATGCAGTATATCAATGACTGCTGCCAGCCAGCTTACAGTAAATGAATGACTGCTGCTAGCCTGGCATGCAGTATATCAATGATTGCTGCCAGCCAGCTAACAGTATATCAGTATATCAATGACTGCTGCTAGCCCGGCATGCAGTACATCAATGACTGCCGCCAGCCAGCTTACAGTATATCAATGGCTGTTGCAAGCTCTGCATGCAGTATATCAATGACTGTTGCCAGCCAGTTTACAGTATATCAATGGCTGCTGCCAGCCAGTTAACAGTATGTCAATGGCTGCTGCCAGCTCGGCATGCAGTATATCAATGACTGCTGCCAGCCAGCTTACAGTATATCAATGGCTGCTGCTAGCCCGGCATGCAGTATATCAATGACTGCTGCTACGCAGTTTACAGTATATGGCTGCTGCTAATACGGCATGCAGTATATCAATGACTGCTGCGAGCCAGCTTACAGTATATGAATGGCTGATGCTAGCTCGGCATGCAGTATATCAATGTCTGCTGCCAGCCAGTTTACAGTATATCAATGGCTGCTGCTAACTCGGCATGCATAAAATCAATGACTGCTGCCAGCCAGTTTACAGTATATCAATGGCTGCTCCTAGCCCGGCATGCGTTTTATCAATGACTGCTGCCAGCCAGCTTACAGTATATCAAAGGCTGCTGCTAGCCCAGCATGCCGTATATCAATGACTGCTGCCAGCCAGCTTACAGTATAACAATGACTGCTGCTAGCACGGCATGCAGTATATCAATGAATGTTGCCATCCAGCATACAGTATATCAATGGCTGCTGCCAGCCCGGCATGCAGTATATCAATGACGGCTGCTAGGCAGCTTACAGTTAAACAATGGCTGCTGCTATCCCGGCATGCAGTATATCAATGACGGCTGCCAGCCCGGCATGCAGTATATCAATGACTGCTGCCAGGCAGTTTACAGTATATCAATGGCTGTTGCTAGCTCTGCATGCAGTATATCAATGACTGCTGCCATCCAGATTACATTCTATCAATGGCTGCTGCTAGCCCGGCATGCAGTATATCAATGACTGCTGCCAGCCAGTTTACAGTATATCAATGGCTGCTGCTAGCCCGGCATGCATTATATCAATGACTGCTGCCAGCCAGTTCACAGTATATCAATGGCTGTTCAGCCCTGCATGCAATATATCAATGACTGCTCCCAGCCAGCTTACAGTATATCAATGGTTTTTGCCAGCCCGGCATGCAGTATGTCAATGACTGCTGCCAGCTGGTTTACAGTATATCAATTGCTGCTGCCAGCCCGGCATGCAGTATATCAATGACTGTTGCTCGCTCGGCATGTAGTATATCAATGACTGCTGCCAGCCATCTTACAGTAAATGAATGACTGCTGCTAGCCTGGCATGCAGTATATCAATGACTGCTGCCAGCCAGCTAACAGTATATCAGTATATCAATGACTGCTGCTAGCCCGGCGTGCAGTACATCAATGACTGCTGCCAGCCAGTTTACAGTATATCAATGGCTGCTCCTAGCCCGGCATGCGGTTTATCAATGACTGCTGCCAGCCAGCTTACAGTATATCAAGGGCTGCTGCTAGCCCAGCATGCCGTATGTCAATGACTGCTGCCAGCCAGCTTGCAGTATAACAATGACTGCTGCTAGCACGGCATGCAGTATATCAATGATTGTTGCCATCCAGCATACAGTATATCAATGGCTGCTGCCAGCCCGGCATGCAGTATATCAATGACGGCTGCCAGCCCGGCATGCAGTATATCAATGACTGCTGCCAGCCAGTTTACAGTATATCAATGGCTGTTGCTAGCTCTGCATGCAGTATATCAATGACTGCTGCCATCCAGATTACAGTATATCAATGGCTGCTGCTAGCCCGGCATGCAGTATATCAATGACTGCTGCCAGCCAGTTTACAGTATATCAATGGCTGCTGCTAGCCCGGCATGCATTATATCAATGACTGCTGCCAGCCAGTTCACAGTATATCAATGGCTGTTCAGCCCTGCATGCAATATATCAATGACTGCTCCCAGCCAGCGTACAGTATATCAATGGCTTTTGCCAGCCTGGCATGCAGTATGTCAATGACTGCTGCCAGCTGGTTTACAGTATATCAATTGATTGGATTGATTGATCCAGCCTGGCATGCAGTATATCAATGACTGTTGCTCGCTCGGCATGTAGTATATCAATGACTGCTGCCAGCCAGCTTACAGTAAATGAATGACTGCTGCTAGCCTGGCATGCAGTATATCAATGACTGCTGCCAGCCAGCTAACAGTATATCAGTATATCAATGACTGCTGCTAGCCCGGCGTGCCGTACATCAATGACTGCTGCCAGCCAGCTTACAGTATATCAATTTCTGTTGCAAGCTCTGCATGCAGTATATCAATGACTGCTGCCAGCCAGCTTACAGTATATCAATGGCTGCTGCCAGCCAGTTAACAGTATGTCAATAGCTGCTGCCAGCTCGGCATGCAGTATATCAATGACTGCTGCCAGCCAGCCTACAGTATATCAATGGCTGCTGCTAGCCCAGCATGCAGTATATCAATGACTGCTGCTACCCAGTTTACAGTATATGGCTGCTGCTAATACGGCATGCAGTATATCAATGACTGCTGCGAGCCAGCTTACAGTATATGAATGGCTGATGCTAGCTCGGCATGCAGTATATCAATGACTGCTGCCAACCAGCTTACAGTATATCAATGACTGCTGCCAGCCAGCTTACAGTATATCAATGGCTGCTGCTAGCCCAGCATGCAGTATATCAATGTCTGCTGCCAGCCAGCTTACAGTATATCAATGGCTGCTGCTAGCCCGGCATGCAGTATATCAATTACTGCTGCAGCCAGTTTACAGTATATCAATGACTGTTCAGCCCAGCATGCAGTATATCAATGACTGCTGTCAGCCATCTTACAGAATATCAATGGCTGCTGCTAGCCCGGCATGCGGTATATAAATGACTGCTGCCAGCCATCTTACGGTATAGCAATGGCTGTGGTAGCCTGGTATGCGGTATATCAATGACTTCTGCTAGCCATTTTACAGTATATCAATGGATGCTGCTAGCTCGGCATGCAGTAAATCAATGACTGCTGCCAGCCAGCTTACAGTATATCAATGGCTGCTGCCAGCCCGGCATGCGGTATATCAATGACTGCTGCTAGCCAGCTTACAGTATATCAATGGTTGTTGCTAGCCCGGCATGCAGTATATCAATGACTACTGCCAGCCAGTTTACAGTAAAGCAATGGCTGCTGCTAGCCCAGCATGCGGTATATCAATGACTGCTGCAAGCCAGCTTACAGTATATCAATGGCTGCTGCTAGCTCGGCATGCAGTAAATCAATGACTGCTGCCAGCCAGTTTACAGTATATCAATGGCTGCTGCTACCCCGGCCTGCGGTTTATCAATGACTGCTGCCAGCCAGTTTACAGTATATCAAGGGCTGCTGCTAGCCCAGCATGCCGTATATCAATGACTGCTGCCAGCCAGCTTACAGTATAACAATGACTGCTGCTAGCACGGCATGCAGTATATCAATGATTGTTGCCATCCAGCATACAGTATATCAATGGCTGCTGCCAGCCCGGCATGCAGTATATCAATGACTGTTGCTAGGCAGCTTACAGTTAAACAATGGCTGCTGCTATCCCGGCATGCAGTATATCAATGACTGCTGCCAGCCCGGCATGCAGTATATAAATGACTGCTGCCAGCCAGTTTACAGTATATCAATGGCTGTTGCTAGCTCTGCATGCAGTATATCAGTGACTGCGGCCATCCAGATTACAGTATATCAATGGCTGCTGCTAGCCCGGCATGCAGTATATCAATGACTGCTACCAGCCAGTTTACAGTATATCAATGGCTGCTGCTAGCCCGGCATGCATTATATCAATGACTGCTGCCAGCCAGTTCACAGTATATAAATGGCTGTTCAGTCCGGCATGCAATATACCAATGACTGCTGCCAGCCAGTTTATAGTATATCAATGGCTTTTGCCAGCCTGGCATGCAGTATGTCAATGACTGCTGCCAGCCGGTTTACAGTATATCAATTGCTGCTGCCAGCCCGTCATGCAGTATATCAATGACTGTTGCTCGCTCTGCATGTAGTATATCAATGACTGCTGCCAGCCAGCTTACAGTAAATGAATGACTGCTGCTAGCCTGGCATGCAGTATATCAATGACTGCTGCCAGCCAGCTAACAGTATATCAGTATATCAATGACTGCTGCTAGCCCGGCGTGCAGTACATCAATGACTGCTGCCAGCCAGCTTACAGTATATCGATGGCTGTTGCAAGCTCTGCATGCAGTATATCAATGACTGCTGCCAGCCAGTTTACAGTATATCAATGGCTGCTGCCAGCCAGTTAACAGTATGTCAATGGCTGCTGCCAGCTCGGCATGCAGTATATCAATGACTGCTGCCAGCCAGCTTACAGTATATCAATGGCTGCTGCTAGCCCGGCATCCAGTATATCAATGACAGCTGCTACGCAGTTTACAGTATATGGCTGCTGCTAATACGGCATGCAGTATATCAATGACTGCTGCGAGCCAGCTTACAGTATATGAATGGCTGATGCTAGCTCGGCATGCAGTATATCAATGTCTAATGCCAGCCAGCTTACAGTATATCAATGGTTGCTGCTAGCCCGGCATGCAATATATCAATTACTGCTGCAGCCAGTTTACAGTATATCAATGGCTGTTCAGCCCAGCATGCAGTATATCAATGGCTGCTGCCAGCCAGTTAACAGTATGTCAATGGCTGCTGCCAGCTCGGCATGCAGTATATCAATGACTGCTGCCAGCCAGCTTACAGTATATCAATGGCTGCTGCTAGCTCGGCATGCAGTATATCAATGACTGCTGCCAACCAGCTTACAGTATATCAATGGCCGCTGCTAGCTCAGCATGCAGTATGTCAATGACTGCTGCCAGCCGGCTTAGAGTATATCAATGGCTGCTGCCAGTCCGGCATGAAGTATATCAATGACTGTTGCTAGCTCGGCATGTAGTACATCAATGACTGCTGCCAGCCAGCTTACAGTATATGAATGACTGCTGCTAATCTGGCTGTTACACTTCGGGCTTCCATGCGGGCCTCCTTGCAGAATACAACTTCTTTACAAGCTCCTCTGTGGACCAGATACAGGTTGCCATGGCACCTGTACAAACTATGACAGACTCCGGGTCAGTTGACACGTCCTGTACGTGGAAGACGTACGGCACGACACGCCCCCATACGGCTATAAAACCACCATCTTTCAAGGGGCTCGTTGCTGCTAATTAGCGTTACAAGCTACAAGCAGTTACGTCCGTTACTACTACGTGTCTTCTCCACACGATTCCTCATCCGATTCCTCATCTGATTTCCTGGTTATGATCCTTGCCTGACTACTGGATTGGCTTGCCTCCTCCTTTATTCCTGTCGTGCTCGTCTGGTTTTTGACTCGAAACGTTATTGTATCCGGCTCCCTGCTGTCTCTTGCGGTACTTCATTCCAGTTTGCCGCTTCTGGACACGGAACCAAAGCCTTCCTCGCAGAGGACTTGCTGTCAACCCTCCGGAGCTTTTCTACACCTACTCTGGATGCATGTGTGCTCAGGTACATACTTATAATTGGCAAATCCCGTCTGCTACTATTTTCTCTCCACGACTTTGTTTGGATATTTGTCTTCTGTTGGATTCTGGGACATTGGGTGACTATCTTGTAAACTTGTCTTCAAGTGCATATAAACGCTCTGCTGAAACTGCACCAACCCGGCACTAGTGCGACCCTCCTGCCGTTCAGGGCTACTTCCCTATACTAACATTCCTGTTTGTTATTTTCTCCTTTCGTTGTCTTCTGTTTCCTGGATTCCTTTCCTCAAAATATCCTTATTCAGGTCAGTTGTTACCAGTTCGATATATTAGTTGGGATTGATACTTTAAAAGGCTCTTAGAATATTCCCACTCATTGTGTTATATTTTTTTCCACCCCTGGGAAGCTCCACTCCAATACTTACCTAGGTAGTTTCCCATTAAATTCAACTGTTCTGATTACTTGCTTTAACTTCAACACTGTCTAATATCTTTGTATTCCTTTGCAGCATTGGTATTGGCGGTGTGTGTTCTCCCCGCTCTTTTATTCAATTGACACCTCTGTCTGTCCCAACTGAAACAGCAGAGAGGTACATTGTAGAAAAGAGGCCCTCTTTGAGGAAGCCTGAGTCTTGTACTCAGGGGAGCTGGGATGGAAGGCTGAATATCGATTCTTGTACCACCATCATGTCCAAGGTCACTCCTATACATCTTCGGCCTATTTCGGAGTGGTGAGTAACAGAATTAGCAGCCACGAACAATGTCCACGGAGGCCAGTGGTGCTTTGACTCAAATCCTGCAAATGGTCACGGATCTACGACCCGACTTGACCAATGCACAAGAGGCACTGCGCCAACGTTTGGACGCCATTCAGGCCTTGGTTACCACACCAGCGCCACAGATGGCCGGTGCTGGTGCTACAGCGTCAGGATCAGGGTTTCCACCTCCGCAGCAGGAATCCAACCCGATCATGCTTACAACCCAGTTCCCTCTAGCTCCTCCTGAACGCTTCCTAGGTGATCCTAAACAATACCGAACCTTCCTTAACCAATGCAAACTGCATTTTTTGTGCCGTCCGGCTTCATTTCCAACTTCTACAACTAAAGCAGC
The DNA here is from genome assembly GCF_040938575.1 of Ambystoma mexicanum. Taxonomy (NCBI): domain Eukaryota; kingdom Metazoa; phylum Chordata; class Amphibia; order Caudata; family Ambystomatidae; genus Ambystoma; species Ambystoma mexicanum. Next base: position 52,300,445 of record NC_090930.1, on the reverse strand, counting down.
TTTTGTCTTGTCACATTTAAGAGGCACTGCAGCCACATGGGCTAACCCATTGTTAGAATCCAACAGTCATGTTCTCTACAATTGTGATGCCCTTCTTGCTATGATGAGTAAAGTATTTGATACACGTTATACTACTCAAGCTACTGACCTGTAACTCATAAAGCATCGACAAGGGAACAATTCCCTATTGTTCTATTTGGCCCGGTTCAATCAGTTGGCAGCAGAAACTGACTGGCCTGAAGAAAAGAAAACAGCCGCCTTCTATCAAGGCCTCTCAGATGAGTTAAAGGACATCCTCTCCACTGTTCCTGTAGCGCCCACGGCATTCGGGGAACTGCTAGATTTAGTCCTTCAGATCGATGCCCGTAAATCCGAAAGACGTGGAAAAAAGAAACCAGCGTTGTTCAGCACGGTTTCAGCAGAGGCCTCATCTTCTTCACTTCCTGCGCCAGAACCTATGCAGATTGGTGTGGTTAGGGGACCACTTACCCCTGCTCAACGAGAATATTGTAGATCACACAATCTCTGCATGTACTGTGGGGCCTCTGACCATTTACTGCCTGAATGTCCCAAAAAAAACCAAAAGAAAGGAGGGAAACGCCAAATCCCAACAGTAGACAGAGTCATTATGTCGGGAAATTCACCTTTGGACTCTACATTACAGAATCCGAGTCATCTAGTTTGCCTACCTGTTACATTTTCCATGAATCATGGTGTTTCATTCCAGACAACAGCCGTGATTGATTCAGGAGCAACAGGTAATTATGTTGATCAATGCATTGCCTCTATGTCAAGAATACCACTGATTCGCAATGCTATACCTGAAACAGTGAATGCAGTGGACGGTTCAATCCTTGTATCGGGAATGGTAACTCACCAAACGGTTCCACTACGTATGAGTACCGATGAAGGGCATACTGAAGAGATATCATTCGATATCATCAAAGCACCGGCCTACAGAGTCATTCTGGGCATTCCATGGTTGAAGCTTCATAACCCTGCCATCGACTGGTCAACATCTCAGATTCAGTTCCCTTCCAATATATGCAATACCCGATGCACTACATTACTTGGAATTACCAAGGATAGTCCGGTCAGGGCACTGGTTTCTCCTACTATGCATATTGGAGCTGTTTCTAACAATGTTGTCTCTATGGTACCTTCTCAATATGCAGATTTTGCAGATGTTTTTGACAAAGGGATGGCAGAGACTCTACCTCCACATAGAGCCTATGATTGCCCAATAGACCTAATACCGGGAGTAAAAATACCATCCGGCAGGGTGTATTCCCTCACTCTCAAAGAAGATGAAGTCCTTAAAGATTATACAGACAAAGCCTTGGCCATGGGATTCATTCGTCCATCCAAATCACCAATTACATCACCACTTTTCTTTGTTCCTAAGAAGGAAGCGGATTTACGTCCCTGTAATGATTATCGTGCTTTGAATGCAGCTACCATAAAAAAACAGTACCCTCTTCCTCTGATCTCTGTCCTCCTTGATCAATTAGGATCTTCCAAAGTATTTACTAAGCTCGATCTAAGAGGAGCTTATAATCTGGTCCGTATGAGAGAGGGGGACGAATGGAAGACCGCTTTCAAAACACATTACGGTCTATTTGAATACCTTGTCATGCCCTTTGGGCTATGTAATGCCCCGGCCACCTTTCAGGCATTCATGAACGATTTGTTTTATGACATTCTTGATCAGTTTGTTGTTGTCTACCTGGATGACATTTTGATCTATTCACAAAACCAGGAAGACTACGAAATACATGTCAAAACAGTGCTCCAACGTCTGAGAGATCATAAATTGTTTGTAAAAGCCGATGATCTTACTAACAATGGGGTGCGCATGAGTCAGTCCAAAATTAGTGCTATCCTGGAATGGCCTGTCCCCAATTCAATCAAATCTTTACAATCATTCCTGGGATTTGCAAATTTTTATAGACGCTTCATCAATGGCTTTTCTGAAATCTCTGCACCTCTTACCTCTCTGACATATGCCAAGGTACCATTTGTATGGTCTTCAGAAGCTCAGAAAGCTTTTGATCAATTAAAATCAGCCTTCACTTCCGCCCCTGTCCTCAAACATCCCGATCCCGAGCTTCCTTTTTTTGTTGAAGCTGAAGCTTCGGGTTATGCTCTTGGGGCGGTGTTGTCACAAACCTGTCCTCATTCGGGCGAGATTCATCCTGTTGCCTACTTCTCTCGTAAATTGACAGCTTACGAAAGGAACTACTCCATCACGGAACGCGAACTCTTAGCCATCAGAGATGCCTTCTTGGAATGGAGACATCACCTTCTGGGCGTCAAACACCTTGTAACGGTATACTCGGATCACCGCAGTCTGTTAGCCTTCAAATCTATGAAATGCCTTACAGCTAGACAGGCGCAGTGGCATTTATTCTTTAAACAGTATCAATTTGTTATCACATACCGTCCTGCTAAAGCTCAAGTTTTGCCTGATAGTCTCTCTCGCCTACATGCGGATGGCCAGTCCCAACAGGTCGAAGCACTTCCTCTCCTACCAAACAAAGTTGTTTGTGGTTGTTCGGTTCAGCCCTCTTTGCGTTCAATCATCCTTGATTGGGTCTCAACCCATCCAAAAGAGATCATTGACTTCAACCTGGAAGTAATTCAGGGTATGTCATTCATCCAGGGGCGCGTCTATATACCCTCAGGTCAAGCTAGAGCCTTAGCACTACAGTGGTCCCACTATTCTTTGATTGCAGCACATCCAGGAAGTCAAAAGACTCTTGAAGACTTACGGCGTTGGGCTTGGTGGCCTTCCATGGCTTGTGATGTAAAGGACTACATTTTTACTTGTCCCATATGCACTCAATGTAAAACCTCTAGAGCCAAACCAGTAGACTTATTACAACCTCTTCCTGTTCCGTACAAACCTTGGCAGGTGCTGTCAATGGATTTCATTGTGGAACTCCCGACGTTCAGGGCCATGACACCATTTGGGTGATTGTTGATTACTTTACAAAATATGCACTGTTCATACCTTGTTCTGGCTTGCCTGCGGCTCAGGAATTGGCGAGACTGTTCTTGACGAATGTGTTTTGTTTCTTTGGCTTACCCTCGGTTATTGTTTCCGACCGTGGTACACAATTTAATTCACGATTCTGGAAGGCTCTTACAGCTTCTCTGGGTATTGAGGATGGGTACTCCTCGGCATACCATCCTCAGATGGATGGGCAGACTGAGAGAACTAACGCTACTATCAAACAGTACCTACGCTGTTTATGCCTTCAGATCAAACAGTCTTGGTTTACTTCTCTGCCTTATGCAGAGTTTGCATATAACAACTCTATACATACATCAACAGGGGTTTCTCCCTTTTTGCCCTGTATGGTGGTCATCCTAGGGCACTTCCACTTGATCCGGTATTGCCGGCTGTCAATCCAGCAGCAAGAGACTGCATAAGACATCTCGATAAGATTCATCGGGATGTACGCTGTCATTTACTCCGAGCTCGAGAACGTGCCAAGAAATATGCCGATGTGCATCGATCCCCTGCACCAGTCTATCGGAGTGGCATGAAGGTGTGGTTGTCGTCCCATAATTTACGAATTGCGGGCAAACGCTCGCTTCTGCCTAAATACGTGGGACCCTGTGCCATTACTGATGTTATCAATCCCGTGGCGGTCAAGCTCTCCATGCCGCGCTCATGGCGGATACATCCAGTCTTTCACGTCTTCCTGATCAAGCCTTTCATCCAGGGGACTCATCTGCCTACACGTCCTTTGCCAATCTTGGTGGATGGAGAGGAGGAGTATGAGGTCTCGTGTATCCTGGACTGCAGGGTATCTAGGGGTACGTAGTTCTACCTTGTGGATTGGAAGGGTTATGGGCCTGAGGTCCGTACCTGGGAATCTCTGTCCAATTTGCATTGTCCGGACCTTCTGAGGAGTTTCCATTCTGCCAGGTGGTTGCCGGATTCTTTGGGGGAGGATGCTGTTACACTTTGGGCTTTCCTGCGGGCCTCCTTGCAGAATACGACTTCTTTGCAAGCACCTCTGTGGACCAGATACAGGTTGCTATGGCACCTGTACAAACTACGACAGACTCCGGGTCATTTGACAGGTCCTGTACGTGGAAGACGTACGGCAAGACACGCCCCCATACGGCTATAAAACCACTGTCTTTCAAGGGGCTTGTTGCTGCTAATTAGCGTTACAAGCTACAAGCAGTTACGTCCGTTACTACTACGTGTCTTCTCCACACGATTCCTCATCCAATTCCTCATCTGATTTCCTGGTTATGATCCTTGCCTGACTACTGGATTGGCTTGCCTCCTCCTTTATTCCTGTCGTGCTAGTCTGGTTTTTGACTCGGAACGTTATTGTATCCGGCTCCCTGCTGTCTCTTGCGGTACTTCATTCCAGTTTGCCGCTTCTGGACACGGAACCAAAGCCTTCCTCGCAGAGGACTTTCTGTCAACCCTCCGGAGCTTTTCTACACCTACTCTGGATGCATGTGTGCTCAGGTACATACTTATAATTGGCAAATCCCGTCTGCTACTATTTTTTCTCCACGACTTTGTTTGGATATTTGTCTTCTGTTGGATTCTGGGACATTGGGTGACTATCTTGTAAACTTGTCTTCAAGTGCATATAAACGCTCTGCTGAAACTGCACCAACCCGGCACTAGTGCGACCCTTGTGCCGTTCAGGGCTACTTCCCTATACTAACATTCCTGTTTGTTATTTTCTCCTTTCGTTGTCTTCTGTTTCCTGGATTCCTTTCCTCAAAATATCCTTATTCAGGTTAGTTGTTACCAGTTCGATATATTAGTTGGGATTGATACTTTAAAAGGCTCTTAGAATATTCCCACTCATTGTGTTATATTTTTTTCCACCCCGGGGAAGCTCCACTCCAATACCTACCTAGGTAGTTTCCCATTAAATTCAACTGTTCTGATTACTTGCTTTAACTTCAACACTGTCTAATATCTTTGTATTCCTTTGCAGCATTGGTATTGGCGGTGTGTGTTCTCCCCGCTCTTTTATTCAATTGACACCTCTGTCTGTCCCAACTGAAACAGCAGAGAGGTACATTGTAGAAAAGAGGCCCTCTTTGAGGAAGCCTGAGTCTTGTACTCAGGGGAGCTGGGATGGAAGGCTGAATATCGATTCTTGTACCACCATCCTCTCCAAGGTCACTCCTATACATCTTCGGCCTATTTCGGAGTGGTGAGTAACAGAATTAGCAGCCACGAACAATGTCCACGGAGGCCAGTGATGCTTTGACTCAAATCCTGCAAATGGTCACGGATCTACGACCCGACTTGACCAATGCACAAGAGGCACTGCGCCAACGTTTGGACGCCATTCAGGCCTTGGTTACCACACCAGCGCCACAGATGGCCGGTGCTGGTGCTACAGCGTCAGGATCAGGGTTTCCACCTCCGCAGCAGGAATCAAACCCGATCATGCTTACAACCCAGTTCCCTCTAGCTCCTCCTGAACGCTTCCTAGGCGATCCTAAACAATACCGAACCTTCCATAACCAATGCAAACTGCATTTTTTGTGCCGTCCGGCTTCATTTCCAACTTCTACAACTAAAGCAGCTTTTGTCTTGTCACATTTAAGAGGCACTGCAGCCGCATGGGCTAACCCATTGTTAGAATCCAACAGCCATGTTCTCTACAATTGTGATGCCCTTCTTGCTATGATGAGTAAAGTATTTGATTCACGTTATACTACTCAAGCTACTGACCTGGAACTCACAAAGCATCGACAAGGGAACAATTCCCTATTGTTCTATTTGGCCCGGTTCAATCAGTTGGCAGCAGAAACTGACTGGCCTGAAGAAAAGAAAACAGCCGCCTTCTATCAAGGCCTCTCAGATGAGTTAAAGGACATCCTCTCCACTGTTCCTGTAGCGCCCACGGCATTCGGGGAACTGTTAGATTTAGTCCTTCAGATCGATGCCCGTAAATCCGAAAGACGTGGCAAAAAGAAACCAGCGTTGTTCAGCACGGTTTCAGCAGAGGCCTCATCTTCTTCACTTCCTGCGCCAGAACCTATGCAGATTGGTGTGGTTAGGGGTCCATTTACCCCTGCTCAACGAGAATATTGTAGATCACACAATCTCTGCATGTACTGTGGGGCCTCTGACCATTTACTGCCTGAATGTCCCAAAAAAAACCAAAAGAAAGGCGGGAAACGCCAAATCCCAACAGTAGACAGAGTCACTACGTCGGGAAATTCACCTTTGGACTCTACATTACAGAATCCGAGTCATCTAGTTTGCCTACCTGTTACATTTTCCCTGAATCATGGTGTTTCATTCCAGACAACAGCCGTGATTGATTCAGGAGCAACAGGTAATTATGTTGATCAATGCATTGCCTCTATGTCAAGAATACCACTGATTCGCAGTGCTATACCTGAAACAGTGAATGCAGTGGACGGTTCAATCCTTGTATCGGGAATGGTAACTCACCAAACGGTTCCACTACATATGAGTACCGATGAAGGCCATACTGAAGAGATATCATTCGATATCATCAAAGCACCGGCCTACAGAGTCATTCTGGGCATTCCATGGTTGAAGCTTCATAACCCTGCCATCGACTGGTCAACATCTCAGATTCAGTTCCCTTCCAATATATGCAATACCCGATGCACTACATTACTTGGAATTACCAAGGATAGTCCGGTCAGGGCACTGGTTTCTCCTACTATGCATATTGGAGCTGTTTCTAACAATGTTGTCTCTATGGTACCTTCTCAATATGCAGATTTTGCAGATGTTTTCGACAAAGGGATGGCAGAGACTCTACCTCCACATAGAGCCTATGATTGCCCAATAGAGCTAATACCGGGAGTAAAAATACCATCCGGCAGGGTGTATTCCCTCACTCTCAAAGAAGATGAAGTCCTTAAAGATTATACAGACAAAGCCTTGGCCATAGGATTCATTCGTCCATCCAAATCACCAATTACATCACCACATTTCTTTGTTCCTAAGAAGGAAGGGGATTTACGTCCCTGTATTGATTATCGTGCTTTGAATGCAGCTACCATAAAAAAAACAGTACCCTCTTCCTCTGATCTCTGTCCTCTTTGATCAATTGGGATCTTCCAAAGTATTTACTAAGCTCGATCTCAGAGGAGCTTATAATCTGGTCCGTATGAGAGAGGGGGACGAATGGAAGACCGCTTTCAAAACACGTTACGGTCTATTTGAATACCTTGTCATGCCCTTTGGGCTATGTAATGCCCCAGCCACCTTTCAGGCATTCATGAACGATTTGTTTTATGACATTCTTGATCAGTTTGTTGTTGTCTACCTGGATGACATTTTGATCTATTCACAAAACCAGGAAGACTATGAAATACATGTCAAAACAGTGCTCCAACGTCTGAGAGATCATAAATTGTTTGTAAAAGCCTATGATCTTACTAACAATGGGGTGCGCATGAGTCAGTCCAAAATTAGTGCTATCCTGGAATGGCCTGTCCCCAATTCAATCAAATCTTTACAATCATTCCTGGGATTTGCAAATTTTTATAGACACTTCATCAATGGCTTTTCTGAAATCTCTGCACCTCTTAACTCTCTGACAAGTGCCAAGGTACCATTTGTATGGTCTTCAGAAGCTCAGAAAGCTTTTGATCAATTAAAATCAGCCTTCACTTCCGCCCCTGTCCTCAAACTTCCCGATCCCGAGCTTCCTTTTTTTGTTGAAGCTGAAGCTTCGGGTTATGCTCTTGGGGCGATGTTGTCACAAACCTGTCCTCATTCGGGCGAGATTCATCCTTTTGCCTACTTCTCTCGTAAATTGACAGCTTACGAAAGGAACTACTCCATCACGGAACGCGAACTCTTAGCCATCAGAGATGCCTTCTTGGAATGGAGACATAACCTTCTGGGCGCCAAACACCTTGTAACGATATACTCGGATCACCGCAGTCTGTTAGCCTTCAAATCTATGAAATGCCTTACAGCTAGACAGGTGCGGTGGCATTTATTCTTTAAACAGTATCAATTTGTTATCACATACCGTCCTGCTAAAGCTCAAGTTTTGCCTGATAGTCTCTCTCGCCTACATGCGGATGGCCATTCCCAACAGGTCGAAGCACTTCCTCTCCTACCGAACAAAGTTGTTTGTGGTTGTTCGGTTCAGCCCTCTTTGCGTTCAATCATCCTTGATTGGGTCTCAACCCATCCAAAAGAGATCATTGACTTCAACCTGGAAGTAATTCAGGGTATGTCATTCATCCAGGGGCGCGTCTATATACCCTCAGCTCAAACTAGAGCCTTAACTCTACAGTGGTCCCACTATTCTTTGATTGTAGCACATCCAGGAAGTCAAAAGACTCTTGAAGCCTTACAGCGTTGGGCTTGGTGGCCTTCCATGGCTTGTGATGTAAAGGACTACATTTTTACTTGTCCCATATGCACTCAATGTAAAACCTCTAGAGCCAAACCAGTAGACTTATTACAACCTCTTCCTGTTCTGTACAAACCTTGGCAGGTGCTGTCAATGGATTTCATTGTGGAACTCCCAACGTTCAGGGCCATGACACCATTTGGGTGATTGTTGATTACTTCACAAAATATGCACTGTTCATACCTTGTTCTGGCTTGCCTGCGGCTCAGGAATTGGCGAGACTGTTCTTGACGAATGTGTTTCGTTTCTTTGGCTTACCCTCGGTTATTGTTTCCGACCGTGGTACACAATTTAATTCACGATTCTGGAAGGCTCTTACAGCTTCTCTGGGTATTGAGGATGGGTACTCCTCGGCATACCATCCTCAGACGGATGGGTAGACTGAGAGAACTAACGCTACTATCGAACAGTACCTACGCTGTTTATGCCTTCAGATCAAACAGTCTTGGTTTACTTCTCTGCCTTATGCAGAGTTTGCATATAACAACTCTATACATACATCAACAGGGGTTTCTCCCTTTTTTGCCCTGTATGGTGGTCATCCTAGGGCACTTCCACTTGATCCGGTATTGCCGGCTGTCAATGCAGCAGCAAGAGACTGCATAAGACATCTCGATAAGATTCATCGGGATGTACGCTGTCATTTACTCCGAGCTCGAGAACGTGCCAAGAAATATGCCGATGTGCATCGATCCCCTGCACCAGTCTATCAGAGTTGCATGAAGGTGTGATTGTCGTCCCATAATTTAGGAATTGCGGGCAAACGCTCGCTTCTGCCTAAATACGTGGGACCCTGTGCCATTACTGATGTTATCAATCCCGTGGCGGTCAAGCTCTCCATGCCGCGCTCATGGCGGATACATCCAGTCTTTCACGTCTCCCTGATCAAGCCTTTCATCCAGGGGACTCATCTGCCTACACGTCCTTCGCCAATCTTGGTGGATGGTGAGGAGGAGTATGAGGTCTCGTGTATCCTGGACTGCAGGGTATCTAGGGGTACGTAGTTCTACCTTGTGGATTGGAAGGGTTATGGGCCTGAGGACCGTACCTGGGAGCCTCTGTCCAATTTGCATTGTCCGGACCTTCTGAGGAGTTTCCATTCTGCCAGGTGGTTGCCGGATTCTTTGGGGGAGGATGCTGTTACACTTCGGGCTTCCCTGCGGGCCTCCTTGCAGAATATGACTTCTTTGCAAGCACCTCTGTGGACCAGATACAGGTTGCCATGGCACCTGTACAAACTACGACAGACTCCGGGTCAGTTGACACGTCCTGTACGTGGAAGACGTACAGCAAGACACGCCCCCATACGGCTATAAAACCACTGTCTTTCAAGGGGCTTGTTGCTGCTAATTAGCGTTACAAGCTACAAGCAGTTACGTCCATTACTACTACGTGTCTTCTCCACACGATTCCTCATCCGATTCCTCATCTGATTTCCTGGTTATGATCCTTGCCTGACTACTGGATTGGCTTGCCTCCTCCTTTATTCCTGTCGTGCTAGTCTGGTTTTTTACTCGGAACGTTATTGTATCCGGCTCCCTGCTGTCTCTTGCGGTACTTCATTCCAGTTTGCCGCTTCTGGACACGGAACCAAAGCCTTCCTCGCAGAGGACTTGCTGTCAACCCTCCGGAGCTTTTCTACACCTACTCTGGATGCATGTGTGCTCAGGTACATACTTATAATTGGCAAATCCCGTCTGCTACTATTTTCTCTCCACGACTTTGTTTGGATATTTGTCTTCTGTTGGATTCTGGGACATTGAGTGACTATCTTGTAAACTTGTCTTCAAGTGCATATAAATGCTCTGCTGAAACTGCACCAACCCGGCACTAGTGCGACCGTCGTGCCGTTCTGGGCTACTTCCCTATACTAACATTCCTGTTTGTTATTTTCTCCTTTCGTTGTCTTCTGTTTCCTGGATTCCTTCCCTCAAAATATCCTTATTCAGGTTAGTTGTTACCAGTTCAATATATTAGTTGGGATTGATACTTTAAAAGGCTCTTAGAATATTCCCACTCATTGTGTTATATTTTTTTCCACCCCGGGGAAGCTCCACTCCAATACTTACCTAGGTAGTTTCCCATTAAATTCAACTGTTCTGATTACTTGCTTTAATTTCAACACTGTCTAATATCTTTGTATTCCTTTGCAGCATTGGTATTGGCGGTGTGTGTTCTCCCCGCTCTTTTATTCAATTGACACCTCTGTCTGTCCCAACTGAAACAGCAGAGAGGTACATTGTAGAAAAGAGCCCCTCTTTGAGGAAGCCTGAGTCTTGTACTCAGGGGAGCAAGGATGGAAGGCTGAATATCGATTCTTGTACCACCATCATCTCCAAGGTCACTCCTCTACATCTTCGGCCTATTTCGGAGTGGTGAGTAACACTGGCATGCAGTATAGCAACGACTGCTCCCAGCCAGCTAACAGTATATCAATGACTATTGCTAGCCTGGCATACAGTATGTCAATGACTGCCGCCAGCCAGCTCACAGTATATCAATGGGGTTCAGCCCGGCATACAGTATATCAATGACTGCTATCAGCCAGTTTACAGTATATCAATGACTGCTGCCAGCCCGGCATGCAGTATATCAATGACTGTTGCTAGCTCGGCATGCAGTATATCAATGACTGCTGCCAGCCAGCTTACAGTATATCAATGGCTGCTGCCAGCCTGGCAAGCAGTATGTCAATGACTGCTGCCAGCCGGCTTACAGTATATCAATGGCTGCTGCCAGGCCGGCATGCAGTATATCAATGACTGTTGCCAGCCAGTTTACAGTATATGAATGGCTGCTGCTAGGCTGGCATGCAGTATATCAATGACTGCTGCAAGCCATCTTACAGTATAACAAGGTCCGCTGCTAGTCCGGCATGTAGTATATCAATGACTTCTGCCAGCCAGCTGACAGTATTTCAATGGCTGCTGCCAGCTCGGCACGCAGTATATCAATGATTGTTGCCAGCCAGTTTACAGTATATCAATGGCTGCTGCCAGCTCGGCATGCAGTGTATCAATGACTGCTGCCAGCCAGCTTACAGTATATCAATGGCTGCTGCCAGCTCTGCATGCAGTATATCAATGACTGCTGCCAGCCAGCTTACAGTATATCAATGGCTGCTGCCAGCCCGGCATGCAGTATATCAGTGACTGCTGCCAGCCAGCTTACAGTATATCATTTGCCGCTGCTAGCCCGGCATGCAGTATATCAATGACTTCTGCCAGCCAGTTTACAGTATATCAATGACTGCCGCTAGCCCGGCATGCAGTATATCAATGATTGTTGCAATCCAGCATACAGTATATCAATGGCTGCTGCCAGCCCGGCATGCAGTATATCAATGACTGCTGCCAGCCAGCTTACAATGTATCAATGGCTGATGCTAGCCCGGCATGCAGTATATCAATGAATGTTGCTAGGCAGCTTACAGTTAAACAATGGCTGCTGCTAGACCGGTATGCAGTATATCAATGACTACTGCCGGCCCAGCATGCAGTATATCAATGACTGTTGCTAACCCGGCAAACAGTTTATCAATGGATGTTGCCAGCCAGCTTACAGTATATCAATGACTGCTGCCAGCCCGGCATGCAGTATATCAATGACTGCTGCCAGGCAGTTTACAGTATATCAATGGCTTGCTGCCATTCCAGCATGCAGTATACGAATGACTGCTGCAGCCAGTTTACAGTATATCAAGGGCTGCTGTTGCCCGACAGGCCGTATATCAATGACTGCTGCCAGCCAGCTTACAGTACATCAATGACTGCTCCTAGTCCGGTATGCAGTTTCTCAATGACTGCTGCCGGCCAGCTTACAGTATATCAATGACTGCTGTTAGCCGGGTATGCAGTTTATCAATGAATTTGTCAGCCAGCTTACAGTATATCAATGACAGATTTCAGCCCGGCATGCAGTATATCAATGACTGCTGCCAGCCAGCTTACAATATATCAATGGCGGTTGCTAGCTCGGCATGCAGTATATCAATGACTGCTCCCAGCCAGCTTACAGTATATCAATGGCTGCTGCTAGCTCGGCATGCAGTATATCAATGACTGCTGCCAGCCAGCTTACAGTATATCAATGGCTGCTGCCAGCCCGGCATGCAGTATGTCAATGATTGCTGCCAGCCAGCTTACAGTATATCAATGGCTGTTGCCAGTCTGGCATGTAGTATATCAATGACTGTTGCTAGCTCTGCATGTAGTACATCAATGACAGCTGCCAGACAGCTTACAGTATATGAATAACTGCTGCTAGACTGGCATACAGTATATCAATGAATGCTGCCAGCCAGCTAACAGTATATCAATGACTGTTGCTAGCTCAGCATGCAGTAAATCAATGACTGCTGCCAGCCAGCTTACGGTATATCAATGACTGCTGCTAGCCCGGCATGCAGTATATCAATGACTGCTGCCAGCCAGCTCACAGTATATCAATGACTGTTCAGCATGGCATGCAGTATATCAATGACTGCTGTCAGCCATCTTACAGTATATCAATGACTGCTGCTAGCCCGCGATGCAGTATATCAATGACTGCTGCCAGCCAGTTTACAGTATATCAATGACTGCTGCCAGGCAGCTTACAGTATATCAATGGCTTGCTGCCAGTCCAGCATGCAGTATACGAATGACTGCTGCAGCCAGCTTACAGTATATCAAGGGCTGCTGTTGCCCGACAGGCCGTATATCAATGACTGCTGCCATCCAGCTTACAGTATATCAATGACTGCTCCTAGTCCGGTATGCAGTTTCTCAATGACTGCTGCCAGCCAGCTTACAGTATATCAATGACTGCTGCTAGCCAGGTATGCAGTTTATCAATGAATTTGTCAGTCAGCTTACAGTATATCAATGACAGATTTCTGCCCGGCATGCAGTATATCAATGACTGCTGCCAGCCAGCTTACAATATATCAATGGAGGTTGCTAGCTCGGCATGCAGTATATCAATGACTGCTGCCAGCCAGCTTACAGTATATCAATGGCTGCTGCTAGCTCGGCATGCATTATATCAATGCCTGCTGCCAGCCAGCTTACAGTATATCAATGGCTGCGGCCAGCCCGGCATGCAGTATGTCAATGATTGCTGGCAGCCAGCTTACAGTATATCAATGGCTGTTGCCAGTCTGGCATGTAGTATATCAATGACTGTTGCTAGCTCTGCATGTAGTACATCAATGACGGCTGTCAGCCAGCTTACAGTATATGAATAATTGCTGCTAGACTGGCATGCAGTATATCAATGAATGCTGCCAGCCAGCTAACAGTATATCAATGACTGTTGCTAGCTCAGCATGCAGTATATCAATGACTGCTGCCAGCCAGCTTACGGTATATCAATGACTGCTGCTAGCCCGGCATGCAGTATATCAATGACTGCTGCCAGCCAGCTCACAGTATATCAATGACTGTTCAGCATGGCATTCAGTATATCAATGACTGCTGTCAGCCATCTTACAGTATATCAATGACTGCTGCTAGCCCGCCATGCAGTATATCAATGACTGCTGCCAGCCAGCTCACAGTATATCAATGACTGTTGCTAGCTCGGCATGCAGTATATTAATGACTGCTGCCAGCCCGGCATGCAGTATATCAATGACTGCTGCCAGCCAGCTTACAGTATATCAATGACTGCTGCCAGCCCGGCATACAGTATATCAATGACTGCTGCCAGCCAGCTTAAAGTATATCAATGACTGCTGCTAGCCCAGCAAGCAGTATATCAATGACTGCTGCCAGTCTGGCATGCAGTATATCAATAACTGCTGCCAGCCAGATTACAGTATATTAACGGCTGGTGCTAACTCGGCATGCAGTATATCATTGACTGCTGCCAGCCAGCTTACAGTATATCAATGGCTGCTGCTAGCCTGGCATGCAGTATATCAATAACTGTTGCCAGCCATCTTACAGTATATCAATGACTGTTGCTAGCTTCGCATGCAGTATATCAATGAATGCTGCCAGCCAGATTACAGTATATGAATGACTGCTGCTAGCCCGGCATGCAGTATATCAATGACTGCTGCCAGCCATCTTAAAGTATATCAATGACTGTTGCTAGCTCAGCATGCAGTATATCAATGACTGTTGCCAGCCCGGCATGCAGTATATCAATTACTGCTGCCTGCCATCTTACAGTGTATCAATGACTGCTGCCAGCCAGCATGCAGTATATCAATGAATGCTGCCAGCCAGCTTACAGTATATCAATGACTGCTGTTAGCCCAGCAAGCAGTATATCAATGGCTGCTGCTAGCCCGATATGCAGTAAATGACTGACTGCTGCCAGTCAGCTTACAGTATATCAATGGCTGCTGCCAGCCTGGCATGCTGTATATCAATGACTGCTGCCAGCCCGGCATTCAGTATATCAATGACTGCTCCCAGCCAGCTTCCAGTATATTAATGACTGCTGTTAGCCCGGCGTGCAGTATATAAATGACTGTTGCCAGCCCGGCATGCAGTATATCAATGACTGCAGCCTGCCAGCTTACAGTATATCAATGACTGCTGCCAGCCCGGCATGCAGTATATCAATGACTGTTGCCAGCACGGCATGCAGTATATCAAAGACTGTTGCCTACCAGCTTACAGTGTATCAATGACTGCTGCCAGCCAGTTTACAGTATATCAATGACTGCTGTTAGCCCAGCAAGCAGTATATCAATGGCTGCTGCTAGCCCGATATGCAGTATATGAATGACTGCTGCCAGCCAGCTTACAGTATATCAATGGCTGCTGCCAGCCGGGCATGCTGTATATCAATGACTGCTGCCAGCCCGGCATGCAGTATATCAATGACTGCTGCCAGCCAGCTTACAGAATATCAATGACTGTTGCTAGCTCAGCATGCAGTATATCAATGACTGTTGCCAGCCCGGCATGCAGTATATCAATGACTGCTGCTAGCCATCTTACAGTATATCAATGACTGCTGCCAGCCAGCTTACAGAATATCAATGACTGTTGCTAGCTCAGCATGCAGTATATCAATGACTGTTGCCAGCCCGGCATGCAGTATATCAATGACTGCTGCTAGCCATCTTACAGTATACCAATGGAGGTTGCTAGCTCGGCATGCAGTATATCAATGACTGCTGCCAGCCATCTTACAGTATATCAATGGCTGCTGCTAGCTCTGCATGCAGTATATCAATGACTGCTGCCAGCCAGCTTACAGTATATCAATGGCTGTTGTCAGTCTGGCATGTAGTATATCAATGACTGCTGCTAGCCCGCCATGCAGTATATCAATGACTGCTACCAGCCAGCTTACAGTATATCAATGACTGTTCCTAGCTCTGCATGCAGTATGTCAATGACTGCTGCCAGCCAGCTTACAGTATATCAATGGCTGTTGTCAGTCTGGCATGTAGTATATCAATGACTGCTGCTAGCCCGCCATGCAGTATATCAATGACTGCTGCCAGCCAGCTTACAGTATATCAATGGCTTCTGCCAGCCCGGCATGCTGTATATCAATGACTGCTGCCAGCCCGGCATGCAGTATATCAATGACTGCTGCCAGCCAGTTTACAGTATATCAATGACTGTTGCTAGCTCAGCATGCAGTATATCAATGACTGTTGCCAGCCCGGCATGCAGTATGTCAATGACTGCTGCATGCCAGCTTACAGTGTATCAATGACTGCTGCCAGCAGCATGCAGTATATCAATGAATGCTGCCAGCCAGCTTACAGTATACCAATGACTGCTGTTAGCCCAGCAAGCAGTATATCAATGGCTGCTGCTAGCCCGATATGCAGTATATGACTGACTGCTGCCAGTCAGCTTACAGTATATCAATGGCTGCTGCCAGCCCGGCATGCTGTATATCAATGACTGCTGCCAGCCCGGCATTCAGTATATCAATGACTGCTCCCAGCCAGCTTCCAGTTTATTAATGACTGCTGTTAGCCCGGCGTGCAATATATAAATGACTGTTGCCAGCCCGGCATGTAGTATATCAATGACTGCAGCCTGCCAGCTTACAGTATATCAATGACTGCTGCCAGCCCGGCATGCAGTATATCAATGACTGTTGCCAGCACGGCATGCAGTATATCAAAGACTGTTGCCATCCCGGCATGCAGTATGTGATGGGCGAGCCCGTGTCTCGGGCCGCCCTGTACTAGCACGCACACAATCACTGAGACATGACACATGCGTCCATGCTTTCCAGGGTTCCCGGCGGCAACTGCCGCATGGACGTTCTTTATTCAAAACGCGCATGCGTGACCCAAAACGAGGCTCACGCATGCGTCATGTACACTGACAATGTCACATCCCTCTTTTTCTTTAATCAAAACAAACTTGCATCAAAGACAACAGTACAACATGGAAATAGATAACTGGACCCAATGTGGGTCCGTGACCTGACTCGGACGCCGGCTCAGTCTCCTGAGTCCAGGACGTAGTCCTTGAGACGAGCAGGCGGTCTGCGATCATGTTGCACAGGGTATCGGCGGCTGCTCTGGGGGATCACGCCGGGGGCATTCCACCCGCGGCAGCCCATCCAGTGGGGCATCCGCTCCGGGGTTCTCAGCCCCCGCTCCCAATGAGGCTCCGTCGTCGGGGTCCACCTCCTCACAGGGAACGTCCACTTTCTTAAAGAAAGATTGGTTGCGGGTGATTGTCCCTTGTTCATTGGCCGCGGTGACCATGGTCCCCTTCACATGGGTAACAGTCCACGGCTGGGGTTCATATGGTAGTGACAGCTTTCCTTCAGGTCTCCAATTCCACACTAACACCAAATCACCTACGGCCACCTCCTTGTCTTGCAAACCTCTCCTCGCACTTTCCTTCACGTTGCGTGCCGCTCGCTCCTCCCGGACTTTCTCATTCTCGATAACCCTGGGTTCCCGGCCCTCCATCTCGGGTATCAAACCTCTCGGGCAGCGTCCAAACAGCGCTTTGGCTGGGGTGACACCCGTGGACTGGTGGGACGTGGTTCTGTATTCCCTTAGGAACTCAACCAATTTCTGCTGTAGATCCTTCCCTCCATTGGCTGATATTCTGAACACTTTGTTAAGGGTTCGCATCATTCTTTCAGCTTCCCCATTCGCCCGAGGCCAGAGGGGCGAGACCTTCCGATGTTGGATGCCTTTTTCCTTCAAGTACTGCGCAAACTGGGGGTCCATTATCCGAGCACAACATTTCAGGGAAGCCATGCGTCGCAAACATTCTGTCCAACGCCCTGGTGCTGTGGTCGGTCGCTGTTGATTCCACCACTTCCACCTCCGGGTACCTCGACCATTGGTCGACCACCACCAAAAAGTACATGCCACTTCTCGTTGATCCAAAATAGGCATGGATGGTGCCCGACGGCTTCTCACTCCTTTCCATGGAACTGATGGGCGGAGCCCTCTCAGCAGGACTTGCCGCTTGGCACGGTAAACACCTTTTCACATACAATTCCACCAGACTTTCCAGATCGGGGAACCATACCTTGGGTCGGAGCCGCGCCTTTGTCTTGGCGATACCTTGATGTCCCGTATGTGCCAGTTCCAGGACGTGGTTCCGCAGGGCTTGTGGAATGATGATGCCTTCCCCGCAGCAGTAGTCCATCTTCCGATATCGAGAGTTCGTCCCTCACCCTCCAGAGCACCTGAAGGTCCTTCTGAGCCCTCAATTCCCGCTTGGAGTTGTTTTGGAGCCCTTCCTTCCACTTACCGCAGCCTTGACAATATGAAACACCTCGTCCATCGACGACTCCTCGGCCACGGCTATCCTAGATAGAGCCATGGGCATCATTCTCTCTACAACGTGGTACACCAACTCTTGGCAATCCAGCACCTCACTGGGACCCTCCGCCTGCTCATGGTTTGGGTGGCATGAGAGGTAATCCGCAGGATTATTAGTCCCCGGTCTGTATACTAGCTTGACTCCGTACTCGATGAGTGCAAGCATCCAGCGCTCTATCCTTGGGGGGGGGGCTTTGACAACACGCCCGCTAGGATGGGCAGGAGTGGCTTGTGGTCAGTCACAACCGTAACTGGCTTGCCCAGACTGTACAGACGAAAGTGGCGGTAGCCCCTCTCTCTCGATCTGCGAGTAGCGCTTTTCCGTGTCCGTGAGAGCTTTACTCGCATACGCGATGGGGCGCATGTCGCCTCTGTGATTCGCCTGCATAAGAACAGCCCCCAGTCCCACCGGGCTGGCATCAACGACAATCTCCGATTCAGCAGTGGGCTCAAAGTACGCCATCATATCTCGATCGGAACATGTCCTTTTGATTTCCTGAAACGCCTCCTGCTCTCTCCTGTCCCACACCCAGGTGGCCTCATTCTTGGTCAATGCCCTGAGAGGCTCGGACAGGGACGCCAGCCCCTTGATGAATCGCCCGCAGTAGTTAACCATCCCCAGGAAGCTACGTACCTCCGTGGGGGACTGGGGCGCTGCCGCTTCACGGATGTCCTTGACCTTTTCAGGATCTGGCGAGACGCCGCTGGCATGGAAGATGAAACCAAAAAAGCCAATCCTGTCCTTGAAAAATTTGCATTTATCGCAGAGCAAAGTAAGTCCCAACTCGCTCAACCTTTGCAGGGTATGCTCCAGTCTCTTCATGTGTTCGGCCTTGGACTCAGCAAAAAACAAAATGTCGTCACTCATATTGAGTACCCCTTTTAGGCAAGCCAGCGCGCCCCTGATGGCATTTTGAAAGGCTTCCGCTGAAGACAAAATGCCAAAACTCAGGCGTTTAAACTGATAGAGACCCTTGTGTGTGTTAAATGTTGTAATATATCTGGAATCTGGGTGGAGCTCTAGCTGGTGGTATCCCGACCTCAGATCCAGCTTCGAGAATACTCTGGCCCCTTGCAGTTCCCCACAATGTCATCAAGGGTCGGTGTTAAATGTCTTTCTCGTTTAATGGCAGCATTCGGGAGGCGCATGTCCACGCAGATGCGTACCGCACCAGGCTGTTTCGGCTTTGGCACCACTACGATGGGCGAGACCCAGGGCGATGGCCCCTCCACCCTCTCAATGATGTCCATTTCGACTAGCAGCTGAAGCTCCTTCTCCACTTGCTCCCTGAGGTGGAACGGGATTCGTCAATGTTTGAGGGCGGTGGGCCGGATGGTGTCATCGATATGAAGACGCACTGGGGGACCCCTCAGCTTGCCCACCCCCTGAAAGATACCAGAAAACTTGACCAGCAGTTGGTCAATGTCCACCTGGTAAACCTCAAGGGCAAAGTGCAAAAGGTCCAACTCCTCTGACGCAGCGTAGCTGAGTAGTGAGTGCCGGCTGACGTCTGTGATGAAAAAGCGTGCCTTGATGGTCTTGGTCCCCTTGGTAACAGGTGCCACAAACACCCCTTGAATGGGTAGCGGAGCGTAGCCTCCAAAGGTGAAAATCTTTGCCACTAACACATCCAACGGTGATGGTCCCGGGATTGCCTTATAGTGGTCGGTGGCAAGCACAGAGACAGAGGTGCCTGTGTCTATCAGTACCTGTGTCGGAACACCTTGAATGTCAACCACACACTTAGGCTGCCTCTTTTTCCGTGCTCCTGTCGCAAGATTCGAAATGAAAAAGACTTTTTCTTCCTCCTCCTCTTCTTCTGCAATATTTAGTCTCTGGGCGTCTCGCTCCAGTGTCGCAATACTGCGTTGTCTCCTAAACCCGCCACCACTGGGCCTTGCCGGTCCTCTTTGCGTGGCAACCGGTGCGGTGGCTCGACACATTCTGGCATAGTGGCCAGGAACATTGCACCTGCTGCAGGTTCTCGATTTGGCGGGACAGTCATCGGAGTGGGGCAGATCATACCTGCAGTACTGGCAAATAGTCGCCGATCCATGCGCTGGAGCTCCATCCTGGCGTTTCTGGCTCCATCGCGCTTTCGACGATGTTTGCCTCCCCACTGCAAATGCCTCTTCAGACTTGCCCGGGTGCACAGCTGCATTCATCTTTGCGCCTCTCGTCTCAGCCAACTGATACACTCTGCCACTGTCTAATATTTGGACAAGAGACAAACCCGGCTCTCGCAGTACCTGTCTGCGCAGTTTGCCCGAACTGCACTCTTGGATCACTTGATTGCGGACCATAACCTCTTCATTGTCCCACATGCAAGTGGTAGCCATCTGCCGCAGACGTGCGCAGAACTGATCGAGTGATTCCTCCTCCCGCTGTTTCTCACCACAGAATAGAAATCTGTCGAAAGTCCACGTTAGATAAACGAATGAAATAGTTCTTGAGAGCCGTTTTTAATGGCATCATACGTCACTACTTGCAGGTTTAGAGACTCATAAATGCGGAGAACGTCCATCCCTGCCGAATAGAGCAGTGTCGTCCTCTTGGCGTCGTCATTGGTCTCTCCGGTCGCTGTAAAATACATGTCTAATTTTTTTATCCACAGCAACCATTTTGGGCCCAATTTTGAAGGTGGACCCGAAGTGTCAAATTCCTGCATGGGTAACAATGAACCCTGTTGTCTGCGCACCACCGTCTGTGCCGCCGTTGCTTCTCCATCGCTGTTGGTCACCTTCGCAGGTCGCACAGGCACCTCAAAACAGGATTAGAGGCCACAAACCTGACTCGGACAGATTGTTAACGCACCTGGTCCACTGCGCAGAGGGGGCACGGTGCTGCGACAAAGTTCCAATGCCTGGCTGCTTTCTGTGCTTAGATGGCCATCCTATCACCAGGACTCCTCTGGTTACAGGTTGCACTGCAGTCCTCTTGGAACGGAGAATTGCAGGAGTTCCAAAAGTGTGGCGTTCTATTATCTATTAGCATGTGGGCAGCGCACGAGCACCCTCGCGGGCCGCTACTGCCTTCCGCACTGAGGATAACGTGATCGCCATTGCTCACGTCGGATTCGGGATGCACAACACAGAAAATGGCGGTAATTGACACATCGGTGCGTGTCAAACCGCTCACTCCGTTGGCTCCCACCTCATCGCCAATGTGATGGGCGAGCCCGTGCTTCGGGCCGCCCTGTACTAGCACGCACACGCACACAATCACTGAGACATGACACATGCGTCCATGCTTCCCAGGGTCCCCGCGGCAACTGCCACACGGACATTCTTTATTCAAAACGCGCATGCGCGACCCAAAACGAGGGTTGCGCATGCGTCGTGTACACTGACGACGTCACACAGTATATCAATGACTGCTGCCAGCCAGCTTACAGTATATCAATGTTTGCTACCAGCACAGCATATCGTAAAGCGAAAAGGGAGCTCTGGGCTCCCACTCCCACTGTCAATCATGTCCAAAATGAGGGAAATGGCAGGGACACAGCTCACTCTGGTCAGAAGCTTAATGGACCTGGCCTATTTAAATCCCTACTTGTAATAATGAAGTCAGAGACCGGGTTCCATTTTATTCTGTTTCGGTTTCTGGTTACGAAGACCTATTGCAAGCATTCCTCCAGCCCGCACGTCATGCCAATCCCGGAAACGGCCTCCAAGTTCCAAGAAAATATTTGTGTCTGTGTACCAAGCTACCCGGCAACCATTGCTGTGGGAACGCCCACCAGCTTCCGCGTTCATGCTATTGTCCATAGGAACGACAGCACAGGGCTACTGTAATTAAGAGCCACACCTGCAGCATTGTTACTAGTTCCCGCCTGTTTTCTTTTTCTTGAGTAGGCGTTGGGCCTTCACGCCAGTGGCTGCAGAAAGGCTGAAGATGCAGACTCTGCTACAGCCATTGTTATACTGTAAACTGTCTGGCAGCAGTCATGTGCCCCTCCTCTGGAAGAGGGCAAAAATGGACTGTAGCGGTAAAGAAAAGCACACGCCGATTAGGCCTGCATTTCCATTTACGCCTTGTGTTGCCACTAGCCAAGTTCGAAATTACCCAGAAAACCTTCCTGGGAGTGGGCTGCAAGATCTCCACCCTTAACCCAGTTGCACATGAGAGCTAGATAAGGTCGAAGGGGTGAGAAGGCGGAACCCTGCCACGTGCATTGTCCACAGCAGGGGTCTGCAACCTTGTACACTTCAGATGCCTTGGCCTTCAACTCCCATCCTCCTTAAGCAGCATGGCCAGAAGCCAGATAGCATGGGAATTGTAGTCCGACACATCTGGCGAGCCAGAGGTTTCAGACTCCTGGTCTAGAGGTTTGGAATTGTAGTCCTGTCTTTTTACTTTTCCATAAGCATTTAATGTGTTTGAGGCATAATGGGGTGGCCATGTTTCGACCACGCGTGTCCTAAGTGACTATGGCCACCAACCACTTATTTTCTCAACATTTTACACACATAAAAAGAAATCAGGCAAATCTAGTCTGTCCATGTTATCAGTGACATGTTTAGGATTTCGCACACAGACATGTTACATGAGGTGGCAGCTTGAGAGAAAGACTCTACATGCCGTGCTGTAATCCTAACTCGAGCACCTGGCATCGTTTTAAGTACTGTTCCATTGCTTTGGAGCTAAAGGTATAACTCTGGAGGATACTCCTACCCCTATCCCCTCAGATTCATGTATAGCACGCAGACGGGCCCCATATATTCCCGAGATAGATCCATCCTTTGGGGGCAACCATCAGCTCAAGGGCCCCAGCCTGGAGCCACACAGCAGGGGACCCGGTCAGGCCTTTCTCTGGTCACTGAAGAAGGGTGATGCCTGCAAACACTGGCCGAGCTTCTGTGTCGAAACCAGGGAATTCGGCTATGCCTTTTGGGAATAGGGAGGTGAGCTTGGTACGTATTACCCTCCCTATGGAATAGGGCAAGTCCCTAAGGGACAGGGCAAGTGGGATCCCACTGGGGGTGGCCCAACTGTGGGGACAAGGAATGCACAAATAGCGATTTCATCCCACCTCCCGCTACCGTCAAAGTCCTGAATGTTTATTGGCTACATGTGGGTTGAACAAGGTAACCATATGCAGGGTCCCTTTAACGTGGATGACTCGGTTTCTGACCTGTACTTGTTACCGCCTTCTAATGAAGACCAGGGCCAATGGCATCTTCATTTGCCTTCAAGGAAGGAACTCAAATACCCCTGGATGCCCCCAACAGGAGGGAGAAACAGCACTGACGACCGAGCAGACGAGGGAGCCTCTCCCTCACAAGAAGAAGGAAGAACCACGTTGTTAACGTGGTGGGTGTAGATTCGAGGAAGCTCGTGGAACTCTGCCGCTTGGGGACTGGCCGAGAACCCAGAGAGCCCAGTACCACCTCCTGTGAAGTTACCGAGGTCCCATCAAGAGCAGTGGCTTGGCGTCCTACCGAAGAGACGCCCAGAGCCCATCCGTTCAGAAACAGGGCCACAGAGGAAAGAGACGCAACCGTGCAGCCCGCCGCCAGGTCTGAGCATCTGAACCGCACTGGCCAGGGTTGCTGAAGCCACCAAGACACACAGCCGCTGGAAGGGTGGTGCACAACATTGTACTGTGAGCTGGCGGAGGGCGGTGACGCTAAGGCATTGCCCACAGAAGGCTGGGTATAAGTCATTAAAATGAAATACATACATAAATAAATACCCCAGTATGGGTTGAGCGAAGCAAGCCACAGAACAGAGCTGAACAGGCCCGTAACCCACAGCGCTGAAAATAATGATACACCAGGAAGGGTGGACTGACGCAAGCTACTGAGCAGGGCTGAACATGAGAATACCCCCGGAGGGATTGAGCGACGCAAATCACGAAACAGAGCAGTAGAGTTCCAAAGCCCATGCGTGACTGCGTATAAGAGTATCCCTGGAGGGTTTGAGCGACGAAAGCGGCCGAACAGAGCTGAACAGGCCCGTAACCCACAGCGCTGAAAATAATGATACACTTGGAAGGGTGGACTGACGCAAGCTACTGAGCAGGGCTGAACATGAGAATAACCCCTGAGGGATTGAGCGACGCAAATCACGAAACAGAGCAGTAGAGTTCCAAAGCCCATGCGTGACTGCGTATAAGAGTATCCCTGGAGGGTTTGAGCGACGAAAGCGGCCGAACAGAGCTGAACAGGCCCGTAACCCACAGCGCTGAAAATAATGATACACTTGGAAGGGTGGACTGACGCAAGCTACTGAGCAGGGCTGAACATGAGAATAACCCCTGAGGGATTGAGCGACGCAAATCACGAAACAGAGCAGTAGAGTTCCAAAGCCCATGCGTGACTGCGTATAAGAGTATCCCTGGAGGGTTTGAGCGACGAAAGCGGCCGAACAGAGCTGAACAGGCCCGTAACCCACAGCGCTGAAAATAATGATACACTTGGAAGGGTGGACTGACGCAAGCTACTGAGCAGGGCTGAACATGAGAATAACCCCTGAGGGATTGAGCGACGCAAATCACGAAACAGAGCAGTAGAGTTCCAAAGCCCATGCGTGACTGCGTATAAGAGTATCCCTGGAGGGTTTGAGCGACGAAAGCGGCCGAACAGAGCTGAACAGGCCCGTAACCCACAGCGCTGAAAATAATAATACACTTGGAAGGGTGGACTGACGCAAGCTACTGAGCAGGGCTGAACATGAGAATAACCCCTGAGGGATTGAGCGACGCAAATCACGAAACAGAGCAGTAGAGTTCCAAAGCCCATGCGTGACTGCGTATAAGAGTATCCCTGGAGGGTTTGAGCGACGAAAGCGGCCGAACAGAGCTGAACAGGCCCGTAACCCACAGCGCTGAAAATAATGATACACTTGGAAGGGTGGACTGACGCAAGCTACTGAGCAGGGCTGAACATGAGAATAACCCCTGAGGGATTGAGCGACGCAAATCACGAAACAGAGCAGTAGAGTTCCAAAGCCCATGCGTGACTGCGTATAAGAGTATCCCTGGAGGGTTTGAGCGACGAAAGCGGCCGAACAGAGCTGAACAGGCCCGTAACCCACAGCGCTGAAAATAATAATACACTTGGAAGGGTGGACTGACGCAAGCTACTGAGCAGGGCTGAACATGAGAATAACCCCTGAGGGATTGAGCGACGCAAATCACGAAACAGAGCAGTAGAGTTCCAAAGCCCATGCGTGACTGCGTATAAGAGTATCCCTGGAGGGTTTGAGCGACGAAAGCGGCCGAACAGAGCTGAACAGGCCCGTAACCCACAGCGCTGAAAATAATGATACACTTGGAAGGGTGGACTGACGCAAGCTACTGAGCAGGGCTGAACATGAGAATAACCCCTGAGGGATTGAGCGACGCAAATCACGAAACAGAGCAGTAGAGTTCCAAAGCCCATGCGTGACTGCGTATAAGAGTATCCCTGGAGGGTTTGAGCGACGAAAGCGGCCGAACAGAGCTGAACAGGCCCGTAACCCACAGCGCTGAAAATAATGATACACTTGGAAGGGTGGACTGACGCAAGCTACTGAGCAGGGCTGAACATGAGAATAACCCCTGAGGGATTGAGCGACGCAAATCACGAAACAGAGCAGTAGAGTTCCAAAGCCCATGCGTGACTGCGTATAAGAGTATCCCTGGAGGGTTTGAGCGACGAAAGCGGCCGAACAGAGCTGAACAGGCCCGTAACCCACAGCGCTGAAAATAATGATACACTTGGAAGGGTGGACTGACGCAAGCTACTGAGCAGGGCTGAACATGAGAATAACCCCTGAGGGATTGAGCGACGCAAATCACGAAACAGAGCAGTAGAGTTCCAAAGCCCATGCGTGACTGCGTATAAGAGTATCCCTGGAGGGTTTGAGCGACGAAAGCGGCCGAACAGAGCTGAACAGGCCCGTAACCCACAGCGCTGAAAATAATAATACACTTGGAAGGGTGGACTGACGCAAGCTACTGAGCAGGGCTGAACATGAGAATAACCCCTGAGGGATTGAGCGACGCAAATCACGAAACAGAGCAGTAGAGTTCCAAAGCCCATGCGTGACTGCGTATAAGAGTATCCCTGGAGGGTTTGAGCGACGAAAGCGGCCGAACAGAGCTGAACAGGCCCGTAACCCACAGCGCTGAAAATAATGATACACTTGGAAGGGTGGACTGACGCAAGCTACTGAGCAGGGCTGAACATGAGAATAACCCCTGAGGGATTGAGCGACGCAAATCACGAAACAGAGCAGTAGAGTTCCAAAGCCCATGCGTGACTGCGTATAAGAGTATCCCTGGAGGGTTTGAGCGACGAAAGCGGCCGAACAGAGCTGAACAGGCCCGTAACCCACAGCGCTGAAAATAATGATACACTTGGAAGGGTGGACTGACGCAAGCTACTGAGCAGGGCTGAACATGAGAATAACCCCTGAGGGATTGAGCGACGCAAATCACGAAACAGAGCAGTAGAGTTCCAAAGCCCATGCGTGACTGCGTATAAGAGTATCCCTGGAGGGTTTGAGCGACGAAAGCGGCCGAACAGAGCTGAACAGGCCCGTAACCCACAGCGCTGAAAATAATGATACACTTGGAAGGGTGGACTGACGCAAGCTACTGAGCAGGGCTGAACATGAGAATAACCCCTGAGGGATTGAGCGACGCAAATCACGAAACAGAGCAGTAGAGTTCCAAAGCCCATGCGTGACTGCGTATAAGAGTATCCCTGGAGGGTTTGAGCGACGAAAGCGGCCGAACAGGGCTGAACAGGCCCATAGCCCATGCAGGGATGACCTCACCAGTAACCCAGGAAGAGGTGAGCGAAACAAGGTACTAAACAGGGCTGAGCAGGCCCATAGCCCATGCAGGGATGACCTCACCAGTAACCCAGGAAGAGGTGAGCGAAACAAGGTACTAAACAGGGCTGAGCAGGGCCGTCACTCACTCCGGGGTTGAGAAACAAGTTAGCCCATAAGAGACGGAATGAAAGGACACACCAAACAGGACTGCCCAAGTCTGGGGCCCAGAAGTTGAAACATTCAGACAAGACAAGGAGTGAACTGTGTTTCTTTTGTAACTATCAACCTGTCCAGACTCATGAGAGATCTCCGAAGAGGCAGGCTAAAGTGTGACGAGGACATTACTGTCTTGACCTAAAAGAATGCTGAGAGGCATTTGTTTTGTTTCAACGTTTTTACACGTAATCTAGAAGTGGAGGAGATCGTAAGGATACTTTGGTGGGGTTCAGAGACCTAGCCTCCACTACGTTACTAACCAGGGGAAGCAAGCCTACCTTAAACTCGAGCTTGGGTAACCTTTGCTTGTCTTTCTTTCGTAAGTGCTCGGTTAGCTGGTAGGTTAGAATAGAGCTGGACAGAGGGCAGTTTTCGATTGTGAGACTCCTGACGAGCACCCGTTTATTGTTTTGTAGACTAGACACCCTTTCATAGAACTGGGGTTAGAGGAGGTCTTCTTTAATTTCTCAATAAAGATCATGGTTGAACCGTGTGCTCTTGTCCGTCTCCTATGTCTGGCTCACCACACGTCACTCTCAGAAAGACGCTGTAGAAGGTGAGAACGTCTGGGAGAACCTCCTCACGGCGTCTTCGTTCTTTGGGACTTGCCTCCAGACTTGACCAGGTTTGTGTACGGCCAGAAAAGACACTGGGAAAACGCAACCAGTCAAGGACCTTTTGATTAAACACTTGGGTGTTTTATTAGGATTTCATAACATAGAGTGGACTTGAAAGGAAAAGGAGTTCTCTTCAGAACTAAACAAAGGAGATGTTCGAAGTCCTGGAGTGCAAATATAAGTCCTAAAATCAGGGTGTTAGCCATCTGCACCCCACCTTTGCACCCCAGAGCATAACAAAGCCATTTTGAGTCAGAGCAGGGCCACAGCACCGAGTTTACATTTCGCATCTGCATTCCTCCCCCACCTTTAAAAGTGCCGAGGACGAGTCCCTACTAAAAGCAGGCGGGCTGCATAGGCATCCATTGGAAACACCATCTGCAAAGCATAATGTAAGACGCGACAGCGCGTGAGAGTGGCATTATCAGTGCCCGGTATGCAACGGGCACTCTTTACAGAATGACCCTGTAACAGCCCCAGGGGATACATCTCACTAGAAACCAAAGCCAAAGAGGGCTCTAGTGAGGACGCCATTAAAGGAAAGGTCTTCCTGGGGGACATGCCGAATTTGGGCACAAAGGTTAAGGCCAGGCACCCTGAGACACTCAGCAGGCCGCTTTCCCGGAAGTAGGGCCTGTGGCCCGCCTCCTGCCCTTGCCCCAAATGGGACCTCTTCAAAGGCAAAGTCGCAGCGCAATTAGTGGTCGATTCTTCTCCTGGTTCCACAAGGAAAGTTCTCAACCATAGAGTCTCTCCTTCGGGGTCTCCCTATTTCCTTCTGGGCGGACAGTGGCCTGCTCCCGGCTGGGCCGCTTCCTGCAGCTATGGTTTGGATGGGGTAGCTTGAGTATATACCAGCTTTAGCTAAATAAGGTCCTCAGCGTATTCCAGAGGCGAGATAAGCCAGGAGGGTTCCTAGGGCCCCGCACGCTGTACCGCGCTTCGCGGTCTCAGCATCCTGATCCCACCTCATTATCCTGCTCATCGAATCGATTCTCACTTGTGCCTGGGGGCATAACTTCACATCTCAGCTCTCACCATCAGTCTAGTTCGTATCTGACCTCATCACGATTAGGCCACAAGCTCAGTGGTAGAAGTGTACCAAAAAAAGTAGTAGAACTGTGGTCTTGGCAGGGGAGAGGGTAGGTGGAATTATAAAGCAAAATGTGACAAGTGTTGCTGCCAGGGCAGTGGTCTAAGTGACTAGTAACTAAGACTCCTACTACAACTTTACACTTGCACAGGGACATAAATGGACAAAACCTCTTACAGAATGGTGAATATGGTTTTTAAAAGTAAAGGAATGGGTGACAGAAAAAAATAAAAGTAGTGGAACACCGTCCCCGACCGTTCCCGCTCACTTCGATCACTGCACAAGCTTGTTCATCCTACCACTCCTTTCAGTTAATTGTCACGGGAGGATAGCCCAGGGGCAACGTGCTGACGACATGAAGCAACACAGGTTCAATCCCCAGTCTGCGCTTAGAAACCTCTGGGTATTAAGCACATTATAAATAACCTATCATATCATAACTCATAGACTGGTCTTGTCTGACTGGTTTGATCTCCACTGCCCACCGTCTACTCATTTTGTTTTCTGTTTCTCCTTCCCTTCTCTAACAAAGGGTCTGTTTTCCTTTGTGCGTTTTTACACTCCTTTCTTCTGGCGTTCTGACTCCCAATTCCATCGCTGTCCGTTGAGGTTCCTTCAACACTAGGATGTGCAGCCAAACTCATTTTGCATAGCTTGACATATTCTATTACAATATCGAATGAATTATTGCATAGCCAGTTGTATTTTATGCTGATTTGTACCACAGCCAGACTCATTCTGCATAGTTGAATTTACTCTCATGTTGACTCACGTTAATTTTTACATAGTCAGATTTAGGTGCCGCAGCTTGTGGTATCTATGTCTCTTCAGATGAATTGTTGCATAGCCAGGCTCATACTGCATAGCCAGACCGATGTATTGTATGAATTGTTATATGGTGTGACCTTGTTGCAAGGGCAATATTTTTCTAGTATTTACTTAGAGTAAGTGTGGCATAGCAAAACTCATCTCACGCAGCCTGATCTACGCTATAACTTTTTTGAGTAGTTCCTATAGAACCAGACCTATTCGGCATAGGAAAATCCTCAAATCATGGCTCTTCAAAGCATAACCACAACGGAGACGCACTAGAATGCCCAGACATTAAAACAATGACGAAAATAACTCTAACCCGACCACTCTCAAAATGGACATACACTCAAACCAAAGAACCAACCACTCGACAGAGCATAAGACATCATGGAAAATAGCCACAAAGGTAGGCTGCAGAGACTGACCACACACCTAGACCCACACGAAAGCCCAATCGACTCTCCGACTCGAACGTACCGGACGAACATATCCAGACCGGCAGATGCATCTAGATAGACGCTGGACTGTGTCGCATCTGGATAGGATCGATTGAAGGATAACATGCCCGCACCTAGAAAAACGTGAATGCTAACATGTGCCACACCTAGAGTTGTGAACACCAGCCTGCGTGGTGCTAGTTGTGAATGTTAGCATGCCCACACCTGGGCGGGTCTCTAGACACTTGCCTCCGCCGCACCAGGGTGGCAGTGTGAGTGTTGGTGTGGCCATACCTGGATGGAGTCCTGGGCGTTGGCCTGCGCCACGTCTAGATGGGAATGTGAGGGACAACAAGTGCCACACTCAGACAGAACTGTGAATGTTAGCATGGTAAAGGTCAGGTAACCCACTAGCCAATATAAACTCAACCTCTGCATACTGATCTCACTCAAAAAACTCACACAGCCATCTCTCGCACAACAAGCCGCACGCACTTCACAACACTGCAACAACACATAAGCCGGAACAACAGCACACGCGGACTGACTCCGATCCAATACCCGCACCAAAGCTCAGCACCCGGTGTATACCGAGTTGAAGCTGCCAACAGAACACCACTCCTCTCACTATCCTACTCCCTCCTTCACCTTAGTAACCCATCCCACCTTTATCGTTTACAGATCCGCCTGAGCGCCTGGGGACCAATTCCGTTGGTGACGGTGCGCAGTACAAATACCTTTAACATTTAACATTTAACATAGCCTGTTTGAATGTATTGTCTTGGTTGTTTTATCTATTGCATACTTAAACCCCACTTGACAGAGACAGATGAGCCTAACAATTGTTGCACAGCCAGGCACTGTTGGCGTACCCAGACCTTTTTTGCATAACCTGATTGCCACTATTACTTTACATCACATTTGATTACTTTTCTAGATCAATTTTAAGGTTTACACCGATTCGTTGTTGCACAGCCGGTCTTTAGTTGCAGAGTCAGATTACTTATTACACAGCCCAGCATATCTGCATTGTCTGGCGCTCTCTCTATCTGTATGTTAGGTTGCATTGCCCAACCTTTTCTCCATAGACAGATTTATCCTCGTGTCTAATGAGACATATGGTTACACATTCAATTATTATAATAATAAGTGAATATTATACATTTAACAGTTTAGATACAGCAAATAGGCCTGCCGGCGATTCTGCATATTTTTCCAAGTGCACATTAAGGGGTGAAGAGAAGGGAGAACAGACAGAACCATCTCCAGGTAGGCCTGTGTACAGATCGTGCAAGTGCGGGAGGGCAAGGGAAAGGCAGGGACCAAGTGCACCCAGTCAGTAGAGACTGGTGAAGTGCGGAGAGAGAAGCTCTCAAGGTTTGTTTTACAAGTGCAGTGGGATGCAAGGCCTTGCTGCAAGTGCAGAAGGACTGGCAGGGGTGCCTGGGACCTGTGAGAGTCTGAAGTACACCAGACAGCCAGTCAATAAGCTGTGTGGAGGGAGGGAAGAAGGAAGAGCAGAGAGGAAGGTCTTGAGTTTCCAGAACTTGAGAATTTCAGGCTCAAGATGGAGGGTGACTCAAGATGGAGGATGGCAGGGAGGCTGTTCCAGAGGGAGGCACCTGCTGAGGAAAGGGATCTCCCTCCAAATCTCTGCTTGGAGAACCGGCTCACACGCAGAAGGTTAGAGGTAGAAGAATGGAGGGCTCGAGAGGGACAGTATTTAGGAAGGCAACGTTGAAGCTAAGTTGGTCGAGGCCCCAGAAAGCCTTGTGATATGATATGATAGGTTATTTATAACGCGCTTAATACCCAGAGGTTTCTAAGCGCGGATCCGGGGATCGAACCTGTGTTGCTCCGTGCCTTGCTTCCAAGGCGAGCACATTACCGCTGAGCTATCCTCCCGAGACAATGCAGAGGGTCTTGAGTTTGATCCTTGCAGCCACGGGGAGCCACTGAAGGGTTTTCAGAGAGATGCGGTCCCTGGGCTTGAGGCCAAGGATAAGTCTTGCGGTTCTGTTCTCCATGAGTTGCAGAGGGTGAAGGGCAGAAGCAGGGAGGTTGAGGAAGAGGCTGTTGCAGTAGTCCAGTCTGAAGAGAATTAGGGCGAGACAGTGAGCCGCTGAGGGAAAGTTAGAAAAGGTACAGTGTCTCTAAAGAGGTGTAGTTAAGAGTTAGGTTTTTTGAAATGTCGAAATGTGAGAGAAGAAGGAGATAGTGGAGTCGAAGATGACCCCAAGGTTTTTGGCCTCACAGGGGGGTGTGGGCGCAGGGCCAAGGGAGGCCGGCCAGAGTGAGAGTTGGAAAGCAGGAGCAGGTGTCCCAATGCGAACGATCTCAGTTTTTCTGACATTGAGGCAGAGGTTGTTTGCAGCACACCATGACTGAATAGTGGACAGACAATTAGGTATGAGTGAGGAGGGGAGGTGGCTGAGGGTAGCCTTAAGGATAGGTGCATGTCATCAGCATAACACTGAAAATTAGAGGTGAAAGTGGCAATCGCACCTGCCAGGTCAGCCATGTAGATGTTGAAGAACCAGGGAGATAGGTTAGAACCCTGGGCAACGCCGCACGTTGAGAGGGTGATAGCTGAGAAAAAGGCACCAAGTTCCACCTGGGATGGGCGGTCTGAGACAAAAGAGGTTAACCAAGCCAGAGCCTGACCTATGATTCCCAAGGGGTCACGTAGCTGTGAGATCAGGATATTGTGGTTAACCATGTCAAAGGCAGAGGAGAGATCAAGGAGAATGAGGACAGAGGGAGTGTTAGTGTCAAGATTTGAGAGCAGGTCCTCACAGGTGTTCAGAAGAGAAGTTTCTGTGCTTCTGATTGCTCTAAAGCCAGACTGATGGTCGTGGACACAACTTATTGATTCGGTGTGGTGGTTCAGCTGAGAGATAGCCAGCTTCTTCAGGAGTTTACCCAGGAAAGGAGTGATAGAGATCGGGCGGTAGTTTGACGGAATGGAAGGGTAAGCACAGGGTTTCTTGAGAAGAGGGTGCACAGGCAGTGCCTGAGAGCAGTTGGGAAAACCCCAGTGGAAAAGGAGCGGTTGCAAAGGATGGGCAAGTCTGGTGCGAGGGAGTCAATATTGTCCTTGATTGTTTTTGAGGGGCAGGGGTCAACGTGCTTGGATGATGCCTTCATAGACCAGACTTGTCTAGTGAACTCATCCGGTGTGACGGAGGAGAGAGAGGAGAGTGGAAGTGGAGGTGTGGCCAAGGGAGGCACAGGTGCTGGTGTGTGCTGTGGTGTGAGTGGAAGGGAGGAGAGGATGTCTTGGATTTTTGTGGAGAAGTGTGCTGCCAGGGCGGAGCAGAGGTCCTGGGTAGGAGTGACACAGGAGGAGGCTGCTGCAGGATTGGCCAGGTCCTTGTAGACTTTGAAAAGTTTGCCCGTGTTGTTTGATGCCGCAGAGATGCAGGCTTGACTTAAGACTTTTTTTTTTGGATCGGATGCAGAGTCTATATTGCCTTTGAAGGTGGCTGCAGGCCACTTTGTCAGAGGGTTTGCCCGATGAATTCCATTTCCGCTCAGCTGCCCTACATTTGCGTTTAAGGGCAGCCAGGTCAGAGGCGTAACAAGAGTTGCACTTTTTGGAAGGCTTCAGTCGGACCCTCATGGCAGGGGCAAGAATATCAAGAGTGTTGGGGATAGAGAGACTGAGGTTCGCCGGGCTGAGTCATGGTGGGAGTCAGCCGCAGGAAAGGGAGGAGGAGAGTAGGAGGAAGCAAAGGCAGCCACTGTCACTTTGTTCATGGGTCTGGTGATCTTGAAGCCCAGTGGCTGTGCCGGGTGAGTTGCTGTCAGAGGAGAGGAGAGCTTCAGGTGAGTTCATAAAAGAGAGTGGTCAGTCCAAGAGAGAGAGGTAGTGAGAGGGATAGAGAGTGGGATGTCAGTGGAGATGAGAGAATCCAACGTGTGGTCCGCAGTATGAGTGGAGCCAGAGGGTACAATGGAGAGGGTGAGAGAGTCGCGTAGGTTGCGGAAAAGTTCTGAGGAGTTGGGAGAGTTCAGATGGATGTTGAGGTCACCCAACAAGAGGAGTTGAGAGGAGGAGAAGAGTAGAGAAGAGGCTAGGTCGGCCCATTCCAAGAGGAAGAGAGTGAGCTGTCCAGGAAGCCGATAGAAGGTGGCGATAAGGAGAGAACACTTAGGAGAAAGTGAGAGCTTGCAGACTAGGCACTGGAAAGAGGAGTAGGTCTGAATACGGAGAGTAGATACAGGTATCCATTCAGGAAAGAATAATGGTACTCCACCACCTGCCGTCTTTAGCCTGGGTGCAGAAAGGATTTTGTAGCCTTCAGGGAGGAGATTGTCAAAGCTTGTGACAGAGCTACCCTTGAACCATGTCTCAGTAATGGAGAGCACATCAAGATCCATGAGCTCGAGGAGGTTGCAGATATCAGTTGAGTGTTTAACAGCAGAGCGAGTGTTAAGGGTGGCAATGTGGAGTAGCTTGCCATCCTTAAAGGACTTCCGCTGGGGGGTGCATGGGATAGTGGTCCCCCCCTCAGGGTGGCAAGAGGGCCAGGGGCATAGTTATGGATGGAGGAGGAGTTAAGGCCGACAAGGGAGCCGGGACAGAGGGGCAAGGCCCAGGCTCCTGAACAGAGGAGGCAGAAGGTGTAGTGGGCAAGGGGACCTGCGTAGAGGATGAGGAAGGCACAGTGGGCAAATGAGCCTGGCCGGAGGGGGTGGTAAGATTAGAGAGGCGAGGAAGGATCAAAGGGAAGAAGGTTGGGTTGAGGACCCTGAACCATTATGGTTCTGTTGAAACAGACATTTATGAGGACTCTGGAAATGGTGAAGAGGTCAAGGAGGACCTCCCAGCAAGTGCCACCATTAATGGGAGAAGAGTCCATAGGTCCAGTGAGTTTACGAAGAAGAGGATGTCAGTGATAGTCTCTCTGGCCGGAAGCCGTGACATAGGTGTCTGCAATAGGAAGGCCTGGGTTGGAGCTCAGGTGTCCTCTTTAGCTTCTTCAGGACAGATTTAGTGAAAGGAGAAGGATAGATGATAGTGAAACAGCTGGAGAGGATAAGAGAGATTGATAGCAGCATGGTAATTAGAAGACGGTGGGTTGAGGGGGAAGACCCTTGCCAGGCTGAGCGCTAATGCACTTGGAGGAGGGGGGAGGTGAGAGAGGGAGGTGCATCTTGTGGGAGCACAAACAGCCACAAGCACAAACAAAATTGGTTATGCAGCAGGGGAGACAAGGCAGGTGAAATGCAGTACACTAGACATGCTAAATTCGACTTTAAGACAGGCAGGTGACACAATCAGTTACTGACAGGGCTAGATAAGATGAAGTACAGATCCGGTAAAGAGAGAGGGAGCCAGACCCAGTGCTGAGGGAAGGATTTGAGCACTAATAAAAGTGGTTGACCTTCAGAAGAGGGTTCAGAAGTCCATTTGTCATTGTGTGTCCAGGGAACATGGTGGTTTCCTCGGCTGCCATGTGTATGAGGGGGTGTGTAGGAGAGGACCCCCCCTGAGACCCAAAACTATCTGCAACAGGAGCCAGCTAGGTACTATCTGTACCAGGAGGCAGCTAGGCACTATCTCCAACAGGAGCCAGCTAGGCGCTATCTGCACCAGGAGGCAGCTAGACACTATCTGCACCAGGAGGCAGCTAGGAACTATCTGCACCAGGAGCCAGGTAGTCACTATCTCCAACAGGAGGCAGCTAGGCACTATCTGAACCAGGAGGCAGTTAGGCACTATCTGTACCAGGAGGCAGCTAGGCACTATCTGTACCAGGAGGCAGCCAGGCACTATCTCCAACAGGAGGCAGCTAGGTGCTATCTGCTTAAGGCAGCAGCTAGGCACTATCTGCACCAGGAGGCATCTATGCACTAGCTATGCACTGTCTGCACCAGGAGGCAGCTAGGCGCTATCTGCACCAGGAGGCAGCAAGGCACTATCTGCACCAGGAGGCAGCTAGGCACTATCTGCACCAGGAGGCAGCTAGGCACTATCTGCACCAGGAGGCAGCTAGGCACGTGTATATAGGCACTATCTGCAACAGTATCCAGCTAGGCACTATCTGCACCAGGAAGCAGCTAGGCACTAGCTAGGCACTGTCTGCACCAGGAGGCAGCTAGGCACTATCTCCAACAGGAGGCAGCTAGGCACTATCTACACCAGGAGGCAGCTAGGCATTATCTGCACCAGGAGGCAGCTAGGCACTATCTGCACCAGAAGGCAGCTAGTCACTATCCGCACCAGGAGGCAGCTGGGCACTATCTACAACAGGAGGCAGCTAGGCATTATCTGTACCAGGAGTCAGCTAGGCAGTATCTGCACCAGGAGGCATCCAGACACTATCGGCACCAGGAGGCAGCTAGGCATGTGCAGCTAGTCACTATCTCCAACAGGAGGCAGCTAGGCACTCTCTGCACCAGGAGTCAGCTAGGCAGTATCTGCACCAGGAGGCATCCAGACACTATCTCCACCAGGAGGCAGCTAGGCATGTGCAGCTAGGCACTATCTGCAACAGGAGGCAGCTAGGCACTATTTGCACCAGCAGGCAGCTAGGCACTATATGCACCAGGAGCCAGCTAGATACTAGCTGCACCAGGGGCCAGCTAGGCACTATCTGCACCAGAAGGCAGCTAGGCACTATCTGCAGGAGAAGGCAGCTAGGCATGTGTATATAGGCACTATCTGCAACAGTATCCAGCTAGGCACTATCTGCACCAGGAAGCAGCTAGGCACTAGCTAGGCACTGTCTGCACCAGGAGTCAGCTAGGCAGTATCTGCACCAGGAGGCATTCAGACACTATCTGCACCAGGAGGCAGCTAGGCATGTGCAGCTAGGCACTATCTGCAACAGGAGGCAGCTAGGCACTATTTGCACGAGCAGGCAGCTAGGCACTATATGCACCAGGAGCCAGCTAGATACTAGCTGCACCAGGGGCCAGCTAGGCACTATCTACACCAGGAGGCAGCTAGGTGCTATCTGCACGAGGAGGCAGCTAGGCATGTGTATATAGGCACTATCT
Source organism: Ambystoma mexicanum (assembly GCF_040938575.1). Classification (NCBI taxonomy): domain Eukaryota; kingdom Metazoa; phylum Chordata; class Amphibia; order Caudata; family Ambystomatidae; genus Ambystoma; species Ambystoma mexicanum. The sequence continues at coordinate 52,263,317 of NC_090930.1, read as the reverse complement.
GCAACAGTATCCAGCTAGGCACTATCTCCAACAGGAGGCAGCTAGGCACTATCTATACCAGGAGGCAGCTAGGCATTATCTGTACCAGGAGGCAGCTAGGCACTATCTGCACCAAAAGGCAGCTTGTCACTATCCGGACCAGGAGGCAGCTAGGCACTATCTACAACAGGAGGGAGCTAGGCACTATCTACACCAGGAGCCAGCTAGTCACTATCTCCAACAGGAGGTAGCTAGGTACTATCTGCACCAGGAGGCAGCTAGGCACTTGTTAGGCACTGTCTCCATCAGGAACCAGCTAGGCACGATCTCCAACAGGAGGCAGCTAGGCATTCTCTGCACCAGGAGTCAGCTAGGCAGTATCTGCACCAGGAGGCATCCAGACACTATCTGCACCAGGAGGCAGCTAGGCACGTGCAGTTAGGCACTATCTGCAACAGGAGGCAGCTAGGCACTATATGCACCAGCAGGCAGCTCGGCACTATATGCACCAGGAGCCAGCTAGATACTAGCTGCACCAGGGGCCAGCTAGGCACAATCTCAAACTGGGGGCAGTTACGCACTAACTGCACCAGGAAGCAGCTAGGCACTATCTGCACTGGGAGGCAGCTAGTCACTACCTGCACCGGGAGGCAGCTAGGCATAATCTGCAACAGGAGCCAGCTAGGCACTATCTGCACCAGGATGCAGCTAGGCACTATCTCAAACAGGAAGCAGCTAGGCACTATCTGGACTGGGAGGCAGCTAAGCAGTATCTGCACCAGGATGCAGCTAGGCACGTGCAGTTAGGCACTATCTGCATCAGGAGGCAGCTAGGAACTATCTGCACAAGGGGGCAGCTAGGCACTATCTGCACCAGGAGGCAGCTAGACACTATCTGCACCGGAAGGCAGCTAATCACTATCCACACCAGGAGGCAGCTAGGCACCATCTACAACAGGAGGCAGCTAGGCACTATCTGCACCAGGAGCCAGATCGTCACTATCTCCAACAGGAGGCAGCTAGTCACTATCTGCACCAGGAGCCAGCTAGGCACTATCTGCAGCAGGAGGCAGCTAGGAACTATCTGCATGAGGGGGCAGCTAGGCACTAACTGCACCAGGAAGCAGCTAGTCACTATCTGCACCGGGAGGCAGCTAGGCGCTATCTGCACCAGGAGGCAGCTAGGGACTATGCACCAGGAGCCAGCTAGTCACTATCTCCAACAAGAGGCAGCTAGGCACTATATGCACCAGGAGGCAGCTAGGAACTATTTGCATGAGGGGGCAGCTAGGCACTAACTGCACCAGGAGGCAGCTAGGCACTATCTGCACCGGGAGGCAGCTAGACACTATCTGCACCAGGAGGCAGCTAGGCACTACCTGCACTGGGAGACAGCTAGGCACTATCGCCAACAGGAGGCACCTAGGCACTATCAGCACCAGGAGGCAGCTCTGCACTATCTTCACCAAGAGGCAAGTAGGAACTCTCTGCACGAGGGGGCAGCTAGGCACTAACTGCACCAGGAAGCAGCTAGGCACTATCTGCACCAGGAGACAGCTAGGCACTATCTGCAACAGGAGACAGCTAGCCACTATCTGCACCAGGAGACAGCTAGGCACTATCTCCAACAGGAGGCAGCTAGGAACTATCTGCACTGGGAGGCAGTTAGGCAGTATCTGCACCAGGACGCAGCTAGGCACTATCTGCATCAGGAGGCAGCTAAGAACTATCTGCACAAGGGGGCAGCTAGGCACGTGCAGATAGGCACTATGTGCAACAGGAGCCAGCTAGGCACTATCTGCACCAGGAGGCAGCTAGGCACAGCAAGGCACTGTCTGTACCAGAAGCCAGCTAGGCACTATCTCTATCAGGAGGCAGCTAGGCACTATCTGCACGGGAGGCAGCTAGGCAGTATCTGCACCAGGACGCAGCTAGGCACTATCTGCAACAGGAGGCAGCTAAGAACTATCTGCACAAGGGGGCAGCTAGGCACGTGCAGATAGGCACTATGTGCAACAGGAGCCAGCTAGGCACTATCTGCACCAGGAGACAGCTAGGCACTATCTCCAACAGGAGGCATCTAGGAACTATCTGCACTGGGAGGCAGTTAGGCAGTATCTGCACCAGGACGCAGCTAGGCACTATCTGCATCAGGAGGCAGCTAAGAACTATCTGCACAAGGGAGCAGCTAGGCACGTACAGATAGGCACTATGTGCAACAGGAGCCAGCTAGGCACTATCTGCACCAGGAGGCAGCTAGGCACTAGCTAGGCACTGTCTGCACCAGGAGACAGCTAGGCGTATCTCCAACAGGAGGCAGCTAGGCACTATCTGCACTGGGAGGCAGCTAGGCAGTATCTGCACCAGGACGCAGCTAGGCACTATCTGCATCGGGAGGCAGCTAAGAACTATCTGCACAAGGGGGCAGCTAGGCACGTGCAGATAGGCACTATGTGCAACAGGAGCCAGCTAGGCACTATCTGCACTGGGAGGCAGCTAGTCACTACCTGCACCGGGAGGCAGCTAGGCATAATCTGCAACAGGAGCCAGCTAGGCACTATCTGCACCAGGATGCAGCTAGGCACTATCTCAAACAGGAAGCAGCTAGGCACTATCTGGACTGGGAGGCAGCTAAGCAGTATCTGCACCAGGATGCAGCTAGGCACGTGCAGTTAGGCACTATCTGCATCAGGAGGCAGCTAGGAACTATCTGCACAAGGGGGCAGCTAGGCACTATCTGCACCAGGAGGCAGCTAGACACTATCTGCACCGGAAGGCAGCTAGGCACTATCCACACCAGCAGGCAGCTAGGCACCATCTACAACAGGAGGCAGCTAGGCACTATCTGCACCAGGAGCCAGATCGTCACTATCTCCAACAGGAGGCAGCTAGTCACTATCTGCACCAGGAGCCAGCTAGGCACTATCTGCAGCAGGAGGCAGCTAGGAACTATCTGCATGAGGGGGCAGCTAGGCACTAACTGCACCAGGAAGCAGCTAGTCACTATCTGCACCGGGAGGCAGCTAGGCGCTATCTGCACCAGGAGGCAGCTAGGGACTATGCACCAGGAGCCAGCTAGTCACTATCTCCAACAAGAGGCAGCTAGGCACTATATGCACCAGGAGGCAGCTAGGAACTATTTGCATGAGGGGGCAGCTAGGCACTAACTGCACCAGGAGGCAGCTAGGCACTATCTGCACCGGGAGGCAGCTAGACACTATCTGCACCAGGAGGCAGCTAGGCACTACCTGCACCGGGAGACAGCTAGGCACTATCGCCAACAGGAGGCACCTAGGCACTATCAGCACCAGGAGGCAGCTCTGCACTATCTTCACCAAGAGGCAAGTAGGAACTCTCTGCACGAGGGGGCAGCTAGGCACTAACTGCACCAGGAAGCAGCTAGGCACTATCTGCACCAGGAGACAGCTAGGCACTATCTGCAACAGGAGACAGCTAGCCACTATCTGCACCAGGAGACAGCTAGGCACTATCTCCAACAGGAGGCAGCTAGGAACTATCTGCACTGGGAGGCAGTTAGGCAGTATCTGCACCAGGACGCAGCTAAGAACTATCTGCACAAGGGGGCAGCTAGGCACGTGCAGATAGGCACTATGTGCAACAGGAGCCAGCTAGGCACTATCTGCACCAGGAGGCAGCTAGGCACAGCAAGGCACTGTCTGTACCAGAAGCCAGCTAGGCACTATCTCTATCAGGAGGCAGCTAGGCACTATCTGCACTGGGAGGCAGCTAGGCAGTATCTGCACCAGGACGCAGCTAGGCACTATCTGCATCAGGAGGCAGCTAAGAACTATCTGCACAAGGGGGCAGCTAGGCACGTGCAGATAGGCACTATGTGCAACAGGAGCCAGCTAGGCACTATCTGCACCAGGAGACAGCTAGGCACTATCTCCAACAGGAGGCATCTAGGAACTATCTGCACTGGGAGGCAGTTAGGCAGTATCTGCACCAGGACGCAGCTAGGCACTATCTGCATCAGGAGGCAGCTAAGAACTATCTGCACAAGGGAGCAGCTAGGCACGTACAGATAGGCACTATGTGCAACAGGAGCCAGCTAGGCACTATCTGCACCAGGAGGCAGCTAGGCACTAGCTAGGCACTGTCTGCACCAGGAGACAGCTAGGCGTATCTCCAACAGGAGGCAGCTAGGCACTATCTGCACTGGGAGGCAGCTAGGCAGTATCTGCACCAGGACGCAGCTAGGCACTATCTGCATCGGGAGGCAGCTAAGAACTATCTGCACAAGGGGGCAGCTAGGCACGTGCAGATAGGCACTATGTGCAACAGGAGCCAGCTAGGCACTATCTGCACCAGGAGACAGCTAGGTACTATCTCCAACAGGAGGCAGCTAGGCACTATCTGCACTGGGAGGCAGCTAGGCAGTATCTGCACCAGGATGCAGCTAGGCACTATCTGCATCAGGAGGCAGCTAAGAACTATCTGCACAAGGGGGCAGCTAGGCACGTGCAGATAGGCACTATCTTCACGAGGAGGCAGCTAGGCACGATCTGTAACAGGATGCAGCTAGTCACTATCTGCACCAGGAGGCAGCTAGGCAGCATGTGCACCAGGAGGCAGCTAGACACCATCTGCACAAAGAGGCAGCTAGGTACTATCTCCAACAGGAGGCAGCTAGGCTCTATCTGCAGCAGGAGGCAGCTATGTACTATCTGCACGAGGAGGCAGCTAGGCACGTGTATACAGGCACTATCTGCAACAGGATCCAACTAGGCACTATCTGCACCAGGAAGCAGCTAGGCACTAGCACGGCACTGTCTGCACCAGGAGGCAGCTAGGCACTATCTCCAATAGGAGGCAGCTAGGCGCTATCTGCACCAGGAGGCAGCTAGTCACTATCCGCACCAGGAGGCAGCTAGGGACTATCTACTCCAGGAGGCAGCTAGGGACTATCTGCACCAGGAGCCAGCTAGTCACTATCTCCAACAGGAGGCAGCTAGGTACTATCTGCACCAGGAGGCAGCTAGGCACTTGTTAGGCACTGTCTGCATCAGGAACCAGCTAGGCACGATCTCCAACAGGAGGCAGCTAGGCACTATCTGCACCAGGAGGCATCCAGACACTATCTGCACCAGAAGGCAGCTAGGCATGTGCAGCTAGGCACTATCTGCAACAGGGGCCAGCTAGGCACTATTTGCACCAGCAGGCAGCTAGGCACTATATGCACCAGGAGCCAGCTAGATGCTAGGTGCACCAGGGGCCAGCTAGGCACTATCTCAAACAGGGGATAGTTAGGCACTATCTGCACCAGGAGGCAGCTAGGCACTAACTGCACCAGGAGGCAGCTAGGCACTATCTGCACCAGGAAGCAGCTAGGCACTAACTGCACCAGGAGGCAGCTAGGGACTATCTACTCCAGGAGGCAGCTAGGGACTATCTGCACCAGGAGCCAGCTAGTCACTATCTCCAACAGGAGGCAGCTAGGTACTATCTGCACCAGGAGGCAGCTAGGCACTTGTTAGGCACTGTCTGCATCAGGAACCAGCTAGGCACGATCTCCAACAGGAGGCAGCTAGGCACTATCTGCACCAGGAGGCATCCAGACACTATCTGCACCAGAAGGCAGCTAGGCATGTGCAGCTAGGCACTATCTACACCAGGAGGCAGCTAGGCACTATCTGCACCAGGAGCCAACTAATCACTATCTCCAACAGGAGGCAGCTAGGCACTATCTGCACCAGGAGGCAGCTAGTCACTATCTGCACCAGGAGGCAGCTAGGCACTATCTGCACCAGGAGGCAGCTAGGCACTATCTGCAACAGGAGGCAGCTAGGCACTATCTGCACCAGGAGGCAACTAGGCACTAACTCTAATAGGAGGAAGTTAGGCACTATCTGCACCAGGAGGCAGCTAGTCACTATCTGCACCAGGAGGCAGCTAGTCACTATCTGCACCAGGAGGCAGCTAGGCACTATCCGCACCAGGAGGCAGCTAGTCACTATCTGCACCAGGAGGCAGCTAGGAACTATTTGCATGAGGGGGCAGCTAGGCACTAACTGCACCAGGAGGCAGCTAGGCACTATCTGCAACAGGAGGCAGCTAGGCACTATCTCCAACAGGAGGCAGCTAGGCAGTATCTGCACCAGGAGGTAGCTAGGCACTAACTGCACCAGGAGGCAGCTAGGCACTATCTGCAACAGGAGGCAGCTAGGCACCATCTGCACCAGGAGGCAACTAGGCACTAACTCTAATAGGAGGAAGTTAGGCACTATCTGCACCAGGAGGCTGCTATGCACTATCTGCACCAGGAGGCAGCTAGGAACTATCTCCAACAGGAGGCAGCTAGGCACTATCTGCAACAGGAGGCAGCTAGGGACTATCTCCAACAGGAGCCAGCTAGGCACTATCTGGACCAGGAGGTAGCTAGGCACTATCTGGACCAGGAGGCAGCTAGGCACTATCTGGACCAGCAGGCATTTGGTTGTAATTGAATGGGACCCGGTCTTATATTCTAAAGCAACAATGAGCAGCAAGTCAAAAGAAGAAGAAACAGCTTGTTCCAAGCTACAGGGAAACGCGGAATATTTTAAGAGCTACACCTGAAATCGATTTCTCTCCCTACTCTACATAGTTGCATTAACCTCTACAAAGTGAGCAATGGCGAGTGTGATTTCCGCTGCAGTTATCCCACCAGGGAGTTGGCTTTAACCTGCAAGCATATAACTAGGAAAATAGTCTTGCTGGAATAGTGACACAAACTTGAGAAAAAGGCTGACACTGCAGTTTCCCTATCAGGGAACTTATATCAATCTCCCAACATATGAATAAGAAGACACGCTTAATGCATTAGAGGCTAAATACTACACAGGTATGCAATGTTGTGATAAAAGCTGACAAGATTAATTCATGGTAATGACCAGTGTGCAAAGAAGCACTGCAAGTTCAATTATTTTGGAGGAGTTGGATTGACCAAACAGGAACATTGTCCACATAAGCCCTGAGGAAGAGGATGAGGTGGCCGAAACACGTGATGGCTGTTGTTATAGATTTGGGAAAATAGAACAATATAAAGAGTTTCTTGTTTAGAAACTCATGAGTTTTGAAGTGACTTTGTATTATTGATATTGAGAATGCTAGGATGGGCACATGGGTGCAAGTAGCCTGGGTTTCATTTTTTGTACTCATATGATTTCTTGTGATTTAGGGCTGAGGTTACAAACCACCCTAGGATAGTGCAGGCCCACCCCTGAAACAATAAAATAATTCTAAAGAGAAAGTAACACGCGGGAACCTGCTATTTGTGGTAGTTAGCTCAAACTAGAAATAGTCCAAATTTACTATTTTTCTCAATTCATTCCAGACTGGATTAATACTGCCCTTCATGGGGATCAGCCCGAAAGTAGATCACCCTTTCCATTGCTTCCAATATGCAGGCAATCGGGCTGACAAAAATCCCACGATTTCTATACGCTGATGACCTGATCCAGCTAGACTACACGCCTATTGGATTACAGCGCCAGTTAGACTCGCTCTCAAAACATACATCTCTAAACGACCTTGAGATTAACAAAACGAAAACCAAGATAATCATCTTGGAAAAACATACGGAGAAAAGAGAGCGGCTGAAATGGCCCTTGGAAGGAATCAGCGTAGAGAGAGTTGCCGAGCTCAAAAAAAATCAATGCAAAACTTCCTCCATAAGAAAATGAGACAACTAACATCGCAGGCTAAAATAGTGAATAAAAAATATGGTCAATACAATCTCCAACCAGCAATTAATTTCTGTAGAAACAAAGCGATACCTGCCAGCCATAACATACGGCGCAGAAGCAATGCTGTATCTTCCGAAGACCATCTGGAATGTCCTGGAAAGATTTTTTTGGAGAACACTACTAAATCTACCAAAATCAGAGCCGATCAGCTTGATTAGGCGGGAACTGAACTTAACTTCCTTACAAGCCATTGTGGATGGCAACAAAATCATGCTTTACAGGAAAATCGTTGATCCTACTGGCCCACTAAGATTCTCCCCGCTTAAAACTGAAATGTCAAAAGGTTCCTGGAAAATGCTGAATGACCAGAATAAGGAACGCGAGGATGAACTGATCATGATTGGCAGCTCACCTTTGGAACTGATGCACAATCCAAGAAAAGTAAAACAAAGACTGGATGAAGCGGACTGGATTTCGACTCTGGAAAAGGGACTGACATGCAAACTAGCAATGCACCTTCCTGCAACAGCTAGAAACCCAGCCCTTTTTAAAAAACATCCCATCAAAAGTTTGAGAAATACTCTATTAAGGGCCGGCTGAACCTCTTACCATCAAATAAAATGCTAAAAATTAGAGGCCAGGCAGAAACAAACAACTGCAGATTCTGTTGGCCGCCGTTTGGAATTGAGACAATCCGGCATCTACTAGTGACATGCCCGGGTACACGAAGTGCCAGAACTCCCTACCTGGCACATCATGTGGCAAATTCATGACACAGGACAAAGAACTGTTGTGGTCCCATCTTATTGGAGGGGAGAACACGTCTTGGGCGATAGCAGCAGCAAGAACTCTTGAACAGATCTTCGGATGAATTGGCAACTTAATCGAACCAACTACGACTAGGTCTATTGAACTCAACACTGCAACTTAAAGCGAAAGTACTTGAATTACTTGGACTACTCAAAAAAACGGAAAAACTGCCTTTTCCATCTTGTAAAAATCGCTAATGCAATTAAAGCTTGTGAATAAAATTTAAAAAAAATAAAAATATGCAGCCATTTGATTGGTTCAGGGAGTGGTGTAATTCATATACAGCGAAGTCCTGGCTAAGTCTGTTGGATGCGTTTGCTCCAGACCCTGGTCCCTGAGGAGAAGATACAGCGGACTGCATTTGGACTTTAATTAAATATTTTAAGTGTCTAAGAACACTAATACATTGCCTTAATAGCGTTCTATTTCCCTTTTCTTAGGTCTGGCTCCACCCCTTTTTCCCAGCATTCAAAAACAGACAGCCACGCGCGCCAGCGTGCGTGCACGGCGAAGTCCCGGCTAAGTCTGTTGGCTGGTTGGTGGGAGGGTTCCTTTAGCCATAAGCAACCATGAGCGATATTGTAAAAATGTAATCGAACTGAAATGTATGAAGACTGTCTCTATCCATGAGCTCTTGTTTAGTTGCTCAGTTAATTGCAAAATGATTGCCAGTCATTTAGACATATATGTGTTGTGGCCATTACTTTAATAACATACGTCCGCTGTTATAGATGTGAACTGCTCGGCTTGATCACCACCTGATACTTTGGCCATTTCGGCGGCTTGGGAGACAGGCACTCAGGTAAGCAAAGGTTACAGAGTAGAAGGTACAGACTGACAGTTCTTGGAATTCTGTGCCCGTGGTATGTTGTTGATCGGCAACCCTAATAAGGGACAAAGCACTTACAGAACTGCCGTCCTTGTTTTACTGAAACATGCGCAAGTACAAATATTGGCACTTGCGCCACTAGTGATACTACGTAGGTGGTAACATTGGGAGCCGTGCTCCAAAGCTGAGAGTTAGCTAGATATTGCTGTCTGTTGCTCTGTTTTCTCTGTTGTTTTCTCTGCATATATCATTACGTTATGTTACCTCTTCTTGTAAAGCGCACGGTCACCCGAAGGTATCATGGTGCTGATGGAGAGAGTGAGAACTGGAGCCAAGGCAGATTAGAATAAATAGGTTTTCACCAGCCTTCTAAAAGCTAAATAATTAGAACTTTTCTACATGGCACATGGAAGGTTATTCCTCAGAGCTATCGCAGTGATGGAAAAAGCCCTTACCGCCAACGCAACACCCTTTGTATCTTGGTACAACAAGTTGTTCGGCCGTAGCTGAACAAAGGTTACGGGTGGGGAGGTAGCGGGGCAACTTAGGAGCATGGAACTTAGATCTGCCTCTGTTGAGTCCGTATTAAGAGCTACAAAGAATGTTGTAGGCACCTCAGTGCCACCCGTGAGGAGTAAGTCATCAGAGTGTCCGGTACGCTCCACTAAAACCCGTGCCGCAAAATGATTAGCCATCCGGGACTATTGCCGGATGTACAACTAGTCAAAATGACTAACTTCGCTTCTGCAACAGAACGGAAGCATGAGGAGAAACCCATTAATAAAATGCTGAACGTTGTAGAGGTAAGACCAAATGAAATAGGCTTGAGTTTACCATGGACAGGAACTAAACTGATCCCGGAAGTGTTTCAATCTGCACGGGAAGCTGCCACGTGCGTAGCAGATGCTAATCTAGTAGAAGTTGACGCAGCTAACATAGAAAATGCCCCCCTGATATATGAACGAAAATCGACTGCATGTATGATAGTAAACGAGGAGGATGAAACAGAGAGCTAGGGTGTCACATGATGGATTGAATGCTGATTTAAGTCATGAGAGCTAAACAAGCAGGGGCCCCACATTGAATGAAATAGCAAAAATGATAGACCCCCAACCTCAGGAGATTAGTTCTGGATAACAGAAACTTTATTAAGACCATGCCGAATCTAAGGAGGCCCTAAAAACTAAATTCTTGCTTGGCTTAATCTAAAAGTGGACTTTAGGGTCTTCCGGAGAGTTCACATTGAGAACTGGTGCAGCCTTGACAATACAGATTGGATTGTGGTGGGGTGCAGATCTAGCAGTCGCCCCTAGTTCTTGCATAGATTAACTCATCTGAATCTAGTATCACTGCACTCTAAGCTGAATATTGTCTTGAACTAATTTGATCAATCAGACTTTGCTTACTTTCCCCAGTTCTAGAATTATTATTTTTCTGCGTTTAGGTGCTCATTTATGTTTTATGTTATATTATGTTACGTTTTTGTGTCTTGTATACGCCATCATGTCTACGGGTCCATTGAGCGTGATATAAATAAATAAATGTAAATGTTAACTTAAAAATAACATTACTTTGATCCACACTAAGTACTCAAGCTTTAATACTCTATTGAACGGAGAGCGTGAATTATCTGGGCTTAGTGATTCAGCCATGAAGGGTAACAAATAGAATGATTGTAATAGGCAGCCTGTACCCTGTGAGGACTCAGTGTTATCTGGCGTTCGGACTCCTCCTTTTGTACTCAGGGAGGACTCACTGAGGCGGGGAGAGAGTGGCAGTTGATGCCGCAACAGGAGGGGGTAGTATTTGTGCCACCATCTGCGTGTTGTCATCTACCCCTGCTCTAAGTGGAATACCATAGGCGCAGTTGGAGGAGGTTTCTGTGAATGAAAGTTTCGTTAGTAAGAATACTTCAGAACTTTTTGACGCCCTGGAAAATGTGCTGACCACGCGGGTTGATAAGTGTGAGAATATTGAGCGGAAATGAGAGGTCCACTCGGTTCTCCGGCATGAAAGTATTAAGAGATGTAGGAAGGTTATGAAAGATACTGCTACTTATACAATGCCCTCTCAAGTTCCTCTCTTTGGAAACTAATTTGGAGCATGAAACACAAGTTGATTTGAATATTGATAGTACTAGTAGATCGACCACCATAGACCTTACAAAAAATGTATTTCATGACGACACAAGTACATCCGCTACAGAACATAGGAAGAATATAGCTAAAAAACGCAAACTGAAAAAAAGCTATTATGTTGTATTTGAATAAGTATCACTCTGTACATTTGTATTATTGTATTATGTGCTATTGTTTATGTAAGATATTAAGGAGCTGATTCACAGAAGGGTTTTTTATAATGGCGCAATACCATTGGAAAATTCTCTGTGAATCGGGCCCTAAATGAATCAATAAAATCTTGAAAAAAGACAAAAAAGCTGAAAAGGTTATTTCACGCTGTTATGTATGGTAATAGGCCTATGTATCTTAATTCAAATGGATGCATTGTAAATAAAAGATCACTTCAAAAACTAGAAAGGGCTATTTCTGACCATGCAGAACATGAAAGAATCTCGAAGGTAGTTGTATTGAGGCCTCTGCCCCTATGTAAGGAGTCTAATTTTGTTGGTCTGCGCACAGTTCTGCTCCAACCAAATTGTAGTGAAATCGACAAAGAAATCTCCTATTAGCGAGAGCAAAGAGAACCCTGAATTTGTGACTGAGAAAATAAAATCTAATAAGACACTTGGTACCACTCTTGATATTCGCCTCTTCCTAATACCTCCTGATTCAGGAAGGATAACACAGCAGCAGAATTAAGGTCTAGTACCAAGAAGATCTGCACTAAGAGAAAAAAGAAGGCTAAGAAAGATAATGGTATAGCCGATGCGGGACTCTGTGATCTGAAGTCGATATTTAATGTGCAGATACCTAGGGTGGTTTCGAGTCAAGCGAAGGTCAGGTTATTGACTCTATGCAGTTACCATCTGATAGTTCCAAGAGTGAGAAGCAAAGTGTTTGATTTGCAGATGTTGCGATACCACATGTACCTAACTGTCTAAATAAATTAATAAGTGATAGTGCTCGAATGATTAACGCTTTGCAATCTGAAGCCATGACTCTACTAAAAACTTGACAATACTTAATCGTCAAGCAATTCTAGAGTTATGTGGATCCATAGTACCTGTACGGATGACAACATCTAAAGATTAAAAAAATTGTTGACCAGTCTGTCATGCCCTTGAGGGTTATAACTAATGTATGGTGTGTTGATAGTTCGACACATGAATATATTCTAAAGCATAGTAGACTATTTGAAAAGCTAGGGAACACATGCAAAGAAACACTGATGCCTCAAATCAAATATCTTAACAAAATGGGGAGTACTAAAAAAGAAAGAATTACACCATCAACACAGGCCCTAGTGGAAAAATGATCTGATGGTACACCGACGACAATGGCCAAAATGGCACTAATAGAAAGAAATAATGGTCGGAATAATGCTTCTAAGCCTTCTGATGTAGATATACCACACACAAAGGGCTGCTGGCAGTGGTTACCCGTAGAATTCAAAAGTTATCTGGGGACTCAGTCCCGATGACACTGACTTTATTATGTCTTGGAATACACGCGGTAATTCAAATTATACTGTAGAGAATGGCATTCCACATGCCAGTATAGTGTCTTTACAAGAAACTTGGCTTTACACAGAATGCGATATTGCTGGTACAACTACCATTCAAAGCTTAGCCCAGAAGGGGCCAAGAGGTCGACCGAAGGGCGGTCTGTTAACCTCGATCCGACACCCTTGGACAGCCTCCAATACTAGATGGTCGACATCTATGGTTCTTGTAGTATCGGTGAAGTGTGATCCATTTGCTACCTCTAATGTTATGATAGTAAATGTTTATAATCCACCTAATCGTATAAGGAATAAAGAAAATATAGCCACAATAACCAGCTTTTTAGATGAATATAATTCTTCTTTCCCTATTATTATATTAGGTGACTTTAATGCTCAAACCTACATGCCAAATGAAGGGCACATAGATATACAGAGATCTGGACCAATGGAACACACATCTAACAGTCATGGAATACCTTGGGCCAAGTTATTTTTGAAGTATGAGTTTAAGATACTAAATCGAACTACAAAAAGTGACCAATATCGCAGTGTAACACTGCTTAGTGGTCAATCTATGTCTACTATTGATGATGTCTTTATTAATAAAAGAGCACGTTCTGTAGCACTAGATATGGCGGTAGGTTGCCGGGAAGAAAGTGACCACATACCGCTATTGATTTTGTTACCCCCACATGGTACCTGCAGCGAACATCAACTGAATGGACACATAAAAGGTAATCGGATTGTATGGAATCCAGTTAAACTTGAAAAAGGTAAAGTGATTGCAGACCGGGAGTTGGGGACATTTGTTGACTCAATGAAAATGATATGCGATACGAGATCCATGAAAATGTTACATGCATTTGAAGAAATAGTTCTAGCTATAAAAACTGTGTTGGTCAAAGAACGTGTATATCAAAGTATTAATGAGCGGTGGAACCTCAGACATGACACTAATAATCAATTTGATATATAGCGATCCATTAGGCAAAGAAATTACTTCGGGCCGCTAATAGATATAAAAAATAATGATAACAAGGAAGCGTCTATACAAATCCGTTTAGTTAAAAAAAGCTATTGGTTATGGCTCTGCTCTCATCGATCCTCGCAAGCGAACAAAGTATGGCAAACACTAGCGCTGTATTCCAGTAACAACAACAATGAAGGGATCTCGGCAGTGACCAATGGGATAAAGCAAAGGATCCTCCCCTTATTTAGTGTTAACGAGAATGACTGGATTACACACATGGAAAGTACATTAGGAGTCTCTGTGATTGATGAAACCATTACATTATGTGGTTTTGTCCCCTGGAAAGGTAAATACACCTTAAACGATCTGATTAAATTAAGAATCTACGTAGATCTAGAGCAGTAGGACCTGATAGTACATGCAATGCTCTGATAAAGTTGTCCCGGGAGAAATGGGCTGTGGTTTTGGATATCCTGTTTCAATGGTTCAGTGTACATGGGATAATCCCATTATCCTGGTGTGAGAGCATCATTCTCCCAGTTCACAAAAAAGGATCATGGAAAGATCCTGGCAATTACAGGTTGTTAGCCATGCTGGATATTCCTGCCAAAATCTTTGCTAAAGTACTGTTGATTGAATTAAATCGGTGGATAGATGAATGTAAGATACTACCCCCGAACCAATCTGGTTTCAGAAAGCACTCGTCTACCACTCATAACATAGTCAATCTATTAACAGCGATAGAATTCTCTTGGAAAATTCGAAATCTCCCTGTTTACGCTGCATTCATAGATTTTACAGTGACCTTTGATACCATAATACGGGAGAGACTATTGATGAAATTGAAGGCATGGGGTATTTAGGCATGATACAATTGTTATACAGAGATACTACTGTACAAATCTGTCTTGAGAACGAAGGAAAGCTATCTATGTCCATAAAAACAACACATGGCGTCAAACAAGGCTGCATTCTTGCAGCTACGTTATTTAATTTGTAGCTAGCAGACTTTATGAGAAATGTACAGCTTACTCTAACAGATGACATTAAATTAGGCACCCTGAGGTTGGGTTGGCTAGGTTACGCAGATGACCTACTTCTTTTAGACTACTCCCCTAAAGGCCTACAAAATAAATTGTTAGCCCTAGAAAGTTTGGCTAAATTAAATGGTTTTAGTACTAACATCAATAAAACTAAGATCTTACCTTTTTTAAATAGGACTACATATTCCAGTTATAAGAATTTTAGATAGACAATTATGGGCCAAACAATAGAGACAGTGGAATGTTATAAATATATAGGAGTAACAATAGATACAAAATTGAGCTGGAAGCGACACTGGGAGAACATAAACAATGAAATGCCTAAAAATAGTATTTACACTAAGTCACTTTATAGGGAAGCAAGGTGGTTTTTCCGTCAACACTGTTATGCTGTTATGCTCATCTAAAGTAATATCGTGTCTTCTGTATGCTACAGAAATATGGGGCATGAGAAATAAGAATGAAATGATTTTATTCAAAGCAAAACCTTTGAAGATTTTATTTAGAATGCCTAAATCATTAGCTAGAGAATATTTGTTATTAGAATGTAATTCTTTGAGTGCCTCGGACATTTTAGAATATAAAAAGCAATGTTGTATGTGAAACCATCTACCCTAACTAATCATACTTTCATAGGGGAAATAATGAATGGTTTTGCAATGGATACTGGTACATTGGTATTGTTGAGAAAGGTGTATTTTAGATGGGCTAAAGATAATGCATACTCATGGTTACTAAATGCTTATGCAAAAACCAAACGGGTACTTAAATTAACTATATTTCACTTTGCCCAAGAACGTGACACAATAAATTTGGCAACGAAATCTAATAGCGGCCTATTCTGGAGTTTTGGTCACCTGACTTGACCAAACCAGTGTACCAACTAGCCTATCCAAACTGTATAACTGTAAGACAATATTTATTATTTAAATTCAATATGCATTGAGATACATTGGAAGTGTTAGGTGCGAAATTGCGCATCCCAAAGGCTGAGAGATATCGCAGACTATGTGGATCGCTAGGAATAGAAACTGCTCAACACTTAATATGCCACCGTAACATTTTGTATTACCTAAGAGTGAAATGTTTGAAGGCCCACCATAATAGCTACAACGTTGCTAAAGCGCATATCATGTGGAAACATGTATTGTTAGGGAATGATCTTAATGTGATTTATCACATGAAGAATGTTTATGAATGTGTTTTATCTATATTAACGGAATTATCTGATGGCACCCTGTTTTAAATTTAATCAGTTTGTATATTTTAATCCGCTTTGTTAAGATTATGGCTTTAACATTTTTCTATTAGGATCAATTGTATACATTTTAGATGTAAATTGTGTTTATATATGAAGCCTGTTGGCTGTATGCATAATAAATAAGTGAATAAATAAATAAATAAATTCATACATGTTTCTAGAGCCATGATAATTTTCCTAGCTTCGGGTTCTGAACAAATTCAGGACTCTCAGAAAGAATTTCAGGGTTCGAAAAGGATGGGTTCTCAGCATTTCCAAACCCTGGCTGGTGATTGGAGACCATTTTCTCTTTGAGGATCACAGGTTACTTGTTCAATGACATGGTTTCTTACCTTTGAAAATCTTTAAGTCAACACCATCTTCTCTGCCTAATTTGGTTTTCATTTGCACTCCTCTAGACATGACTTATCTGGTATAAAATTCTAGCGATACCAGCGTATCATATGTTGATCTAAGTTGCTGACAAACTGTGCGGCCAGAGGGAAAAAGAAAACTGTCTTGAGGGCAAGGGGCCGGCTGTGTGTTTTTGCAAATGCAACTATTAAAAAGAAAATTATTTAATTGTACATAATATTGTAAAGTGGCTCTTTTTAAGGTGTGCAATGTTTATTTATATTTTCCAGAATATATTTGAGTCACACTTTAATGGTATACCTATCTTACTGAGCAAACCACACCTACAATAACCATATACATAACTTTTGATAGATGGTTATCATTCCAAGATGGACAGCCTAAACACTCCTTGGGTACTCTTGAACAATATCCCTATGATAAAGGGGATGGTGGCCAATAGCACCAGTCAGGGTCCTGGTCTATTTTGCATAAAATTGAAGAGCATTCTGGGAGTATAAGAGCGATTGCAGATCCTTATATTTGAAACATATGTCTGTGATAACAGCGATGCATGCCTGAATCACTCAGTAGGTCATGCACACTGAGCTGCATGCTCATTCCATTTTTCTCAGCACTTACCCTAGCATTACAATATTTGGAACACTGAAGCATGAGTCCTGATAGGAGAGCAAGGAATGGCGATGAAAAGCTTGAGATCTGAGTGTCATCTGCAGAGAGGTGATAGGAGAACCCGCAGGAGGAGATTAATTCACAAAGGAATGGAAACAAAACGCTTGAGATCTGAGCGTCATCTGCAGAGATCTGATAGGAGAACCCGCAGGAGGAGATGAGCTTTCCAAGGAATGGAGACAAAACGCTTGAGATCTGAGTGTCATCTGCATAGATGTGATAGGAGAACTCACAGGAGGAGATGAGTTCACCAAGGAACGGATACAAAACGTTTGAGATCTAAGTGTCATCTGCAAAGAGGTGATAGGAGAACCCACAGGAAGAGATGAGTTCACCAAGGAATGCAGACAAAACACTGGAGATCTGAGTGTCATCTGCAGAGAGGTGATAGGAGAACCCGCAGCAGGAGATGAGTTCACTAAGGAGACGAAACGCTTGAGATCTGAGTGTCATCTGCAAAGAGGTGATAGGAGAACCCACAGCAGATTAGTTCACCAAGGAATGGAAACGAAACGCTTGAGGTCTGAGTGTCAAAGAGGTGATAGGAGAACCTGCAGGAGGAGATGAGTTCCCCAAGGAATGGAGACGAAACGTTTGAGATCTGAGTGTCATTGCCAGAGAGGTGATAGAAGAACCCGCAGGAGGAGATGAGTTCACCAAGGAATGGAGACGAAACGCTTGAAATCTGAGTGTCATCTGCAAAGAGGCGATAGGAGAACCCACAGGAGGAGATATGATATGATATGATATGGCATTTATAACACACCTATACACAAGTGAGTTCACCAAGGAATGGAGACAAAATGCTTGAAGAGAAGCTGGCCAAGGACAGACCCTTGGGGTCCCCAGTAGGGAATGCGGTCTAATCAGAGATGGGGGATGTGTGATGGGAGACAGAAGCAGCAACCCTATCTTGAATACCAAGGCTAGAAAACGCCAGGAAGGAGAGATGACTGGCCCACTGTATCAAAGATGGCAGAGTTGTCAAGAAGAACCAGGATAGAGGAACGTTTAAGATGGTGAGTGGAGGCCAGGACATGTGAAAAATGGATGAGAGCTGTATCTGCATAATGGCCACTGAGGAAAATGGACTAGGGAGGATCACTGAGTTCACTGGTGTCAAGGAAGGCCAACCCTTCTAGGATTGTGATGAGGAGACATCAAGGTTGGCTGTTAGTAGGATTATTATGGACATCAGAAGGTTTACTTAGGATACGTAGGACAGCAGGTAACCCGAGGTGAGAAGGTAAGATGGCCTTGGGGATGGAGAAGTTAACAAGGGACAAGAGATGGGAGAGGGCAAATGGCACTGGTTCCTGGACCTTCTGCCGGGTCACATGTAGCAACGGATGTCCTCAGGGTGGGTGTCTGATCCCTGGGATAAATTGGAGTGAAGGAGTGTAGGTAGGAAGCAGTGGGGACAGGAGGCGGGAGCAAGGGAGAGGAGAGTGGTGAGAGTAGCCGTGATTGTAGTGTTAGGGAGAACTCCCAGGCAAGCAGGGTAGTTTGCTGGGAGTTCGTGGATATCGAACTCATGGAAGGCCTAACTCCTTCCAACTGCCAAAAGTAATGTAAGTCCAGACAAGTAGCAAGTTCAACTGCGGTTTAATACAGCCACCAAACCAACAGGGATAGCACTTGGTTAGAAATCCAAATACAGCTCAAAGAACACTGGCTCGCATGCCAGTTTTGATGGAACATTTCATCACAAGAGCGTTACACCCTGGACCTATATCCAGAAACCTATCTCCACTCCGGATTGGATGTTGAGTGGTAGTCCCCCTATAGTAGCCCCTATAGAGGCTACGGGATTGGCTCTTACAATGTCAGGTGTCAGGCCTGGACTATCCCCAGAAATTGCTGCTTACTAATTGTTACAGTGTGTGGACCTGATGATTGGTCGGTGGCCCCAGCTACCCACCCCTAGGGTCATCAATTGTGATTGGTCGAGCTGTGAGCCCCCAGGCCTGGGACAAAATTAATTCCCAGTTCGGAGTGTATCTATTCAAGGTAGTATGTGCAACTATGTTTCTGTACCATAACTGTGTGTGAATTTCTATCGCCAAGGGAGTGCTCCTTTCCCAGCGTGTAATTTCGGCTTGGCAGTAACGACTTTGCTGCAAGCCACTGTCTTGGTCTGTGAGATGGCTGTGCTTACCAGCCACCAGTTTTTGGCTCCCTCTCAACTTGGCTGGATCACATGCTCAGAGACCATGGTCGTGGGCCTTGAAGCTCTGCATTAGTCTGTATTTTATGGAGAATGATGCACCTCTACGATCAGTGTTACTTCGGTTCAGGAGAAGGAATGTCACTTGCAACAGTGTGATCTTGGTTGTGGCTTCGTTTTGTACACGACAGCTCTGCCTGCGCGGCATTCAGCATAGCATCAGACCTTCTGAGGCGGTTGTGGCCTACTATGGTTTCTTAAGCCATGGTTTGGTGTGTGCTGTATGTATTCTTACGTGATATCCATAGGTTAGTAGATTATGGCTCTGCCAGGTCCCTAGAGTTCTCCTGCCATTCCATAGGATTATTTGCATATAAGCATCTGCAAACATGTACACTAGATCTTCTTGCTTCTTGCGGTTCTGTGTTGCTGCGACAAGCTAATGATAAAATAATAAACGTGTAGACCGTATATGCATGTTGCTCTTCCTTATAGAATTGTACGCATATGGTCTTCATGTATTTGGGTGCGTGATTGTGTCCCGACGTGCGGACGGCACGCGTGCTTCGTGTCTAACGCGGCTCAGTCGTGTGGTCGCTAACGACTTGAGGCATGGCCTCTCAGTGCTTATAGTCGCCTCTGTCCATGTCGTTATCTCTGGTTCCTTCTTGGGGGTCTTCGTCCAGTCTGGGTAATGTTCGCACTGCTCCTGGGTTGTAAGGTCGACTAAGAGGGTATTTTTCGCGTTATTTGTCCATTGTGGGTGCAGTGGTTGTCGGTACGGGTACATACGATGGCAGCCATGTTGTCTTTGGTTCTTCTTTCGTTTGGAGTACTTTTCGTGACGGGGGTATATTTCGATCTTCCCGCTTCAGTAGACATTTTGCGAGAGAAGTAATTGTGGTGTCGTCATGTCACGTGGGAAGGACCAAGGGGCAAAGGGAAGGGAAGGAGTCGAGGGAAGAGGCGCCAGTTCCAGACAGTCTATGTTTGAATAAAGAAGTGTTGCACCCCAGCTCCTCGTTGGTCTCTTCTTGCATGAATGCTACGGCATGACCGAGAGTGTGGCGTGAGGCGGTCCACTTAGGGAATATTACACTGGCGACGAAGCAGGTTTGCGGACCCCGCCAAGCCTGCCACCTCTGAGGCCCCACGCTCGTGGCGCGCCACCGGGCGTCACTGGAGACGCGAGCCGCCAGCCCTGCAAGCAGCCCCAGAAGGGAGTGCGTGTGAGTTCGAAGGCTCGGCCCAAGCAGGACCCCCTGCGTGAGCACAGCTGGGACAGCTAACACACTTAACTCCGTGGGTGGAGCAGCAGCTCCCCGTGTTGAGATATCCGGGCAGTCGAAGGAAGAACACCTCTCGCCGACGGCAACGGCACGAATCCAGGCACGATTCCGTGCCCAATAACATCAGCGGGTGGAGCAGCGTCTCCCCGCTCACCGAAATCCGGGCGGTCGAGGAGCAAAGGCCCCCCGCCAACAGCAACGAAGGAAAGAACGCTCCTGAAAGAGCGGTGGAGGCATGTCCCTCCCGCTCCAACGAGAAACAAGGAAAATAAGGGTAAGAGAGCAACGCGCTCATCCTCACCCTGACGGCCCACCATTTTGGCCCTCACAATTCCTGCCCAACCTCTACTGTGACGCGGAGGTCTCAACAACAGCGCCCCCTTCTGGGCCCTCCCCACACCAGCACAAAGGTCACTTAAGCCAGCAAAACTCACACAGTGACCACAGCTCAATGCCCACCCGGGCCCCACAAGCCCTCCAAATCACTACTGAGAGGCCCCAAGCTACACCGCCCCCAAAAGGCCCAACAGAGCGGCATCAGAGGGCCAAGGGACCTCACTGGTAACAAGTAAGCACTAAAAGGAGGGAAAATCTTCCCATGAGCATCTCAGGAGAGGAGTCGCTGACAGTGCCAGTGAACCCCGCAAGACCACCACACAAAAAGATGACAGACAGCTTACTATCCCAGCTGCCATCCAACTTTGACCTCTCTGACACCAGCACACTTGGATCACGATGGAAAAGGTGGCTAAGGGATTTTGAAGTGTGCCTAAAAGTGGCTGGCCACTGGAAGATGAACAAAAACACAGCCTACTCAATCATGCCGTGGGATCAGAACCTAAGGGAAAGCTGCATAGATACGTACACCAACCTAAAAACAGTTCTCACAAACTACTTCACACCCTACACAAACGTGGACTATGAAAGACATATTTTTGACACCACAAAACAGAATAAGGGTGAAACCATGGACGCGTTTGTAATGAGGGTAAGGCTGAGATTGAAACACTGTGATTTCAATAACTACTCAAACAACGAGGCCCTCAGATCACAGATCATAGTAGGGTGCGAAAGTACAGATTTCCAAAAACGTCTATTACAAAACCGCAAAACCTGGAGGAGATATTAAGACTGGCCCGCTCGGACGCTGCCCTTGCAGCACAAGTGGAGGGCCTTGATGACATTAAAATCACACACGGAAAACATGAAATTATCAACAGGCTAGAAAGTGCAGCAAGGAACAACGGCGACCCTTTCTGTTACAGGTGTGAGCATGAATACCCACATGAGGGATCATGCCCTGCCATGGGCCAAACATGCTCTGCCTGCGATGGTGAAAATCACTCAAAGCAGTGTGTCTAATCTTCCGTAGCAAAATGAAAGGAGCGGGGAAAAATGGGAAGTTCACACCAGAACAAGATCAGAGGCAAATGACTCATCACCGGACAACACACCTACCCCAGGACATGGCTCGCCACAGACGCTATGAGGAACAACCCGAAAGAAGACAAGAGAGAAGAGAATGGAGAGAAAGCAAGAACACTCCATCCAGGCCAAGAAGGAGGCCCAGGCGATACATCAGGTGCCTCGTGGAACAATCGCAGTCCGACAGTGCATCAAGTGCTTGATCAGAGGAAAGCGCCCGCAGACAAGAGAGACACCCAGAAGAACCGAAAAAGAAGGGGTACCTGTACGCGCTAGGTAACAATACGGCAAAAGTACATAGCCCTATACTCATGATACAAATCAACCCAACAGCAGCCGAGTTCCTAATAGACACAGGAGCAACTGTAAACGTAATCAGCGAAGAGGTGTACAAACGCATACCAAATGCCCCTCGCCTACAAGCAGCAAGAACTCTCATCTTCCCCTATGGCTCAAAGATACCGTTGGCCTGCAAAGGATTCTTCATGGCGTCCTGCCACTACAAAGACCATGTAAAGGACATCCCCATGCATGTGCTGGAAGCCGCCACAGACAGTGGATGCATCCTCAGCCACCAAGCGGCCAGAGAAATGGGGCTAATCCACATACTGTATGGACTCATGGTGCATAGATATCTGGACCCTACTGCAAGCATTGAGCAGGTTTTTCCCTCACTGTTCAAGGGCCTGGGAAAGCTGAAGAACAAACAAATCGAGCTGCACATAGACACGGATGTTCCACCAGTAGCCCAACATTACAGGGGAATTCCCATCAACATCCAGAAGCAAGTCGAAAATGAGCTGACAAAGCTGTTGGATGCAGACATCATAGAACCAGCTGAAGGCCCCACACCGTGGGTCTCCCCCATAGCACCAGTGCCCAAAAGAGACTCACCTGACATCCGAATATGTGTGGACATGAGGAGACCAAATGAAGCCATCCTGAGAGAATGCCACCAAGCCCCTCGAATCACTGATATGGTGCATCTCCTAAATGGAGCAACAGTCTTCTCTAAATTAGACCTGAACAAGGAATACCACCAGCTAGAACTCAGCAAGAAGTCCAGCTACATAACAACATTTGTCACGCACCTTGGGCTATTCCGATACAAGCGACTGAGTTTCGGTGTATCATCAGCGGCAGAAATCTTTCAGGCAGAAATACACAACATCATCCAGCACGTGCCCAACTGCCTTAATTACAGCGAATACATTCTGGTTTTTGGCCAGACACAAGAACAACATGATGAAACGCTGATGAGGGTATGCATGGCCTTGGAAGAAGCCCAACTCACACTAAACAAAGAAAAATGTGAATTCCAAAAAAAAACTCCGTTTTTTTGGGCACATCTTTTCAGAGAAAGGCATGACACCAGACCCAGAGAAAGTCAGCGCACTCAGGGAAGCTGATCCACCCACCACCACCTCAGACCTCAGATCCTTCCTAGTACTCGCAAGCTACTGCACGAGGTACATCAGAGACTTTGCGTCCGTCAGTGAACCCCTCAGGGCCCTAACCAAACTCAACACTGATTTTGTCTGGTCACCTCAGTGTCAGGAAGCATTTCAAATCATCAAAGACCGCATCTCGGATGACAAAAACATGGCCTACTTTGACCCAAATAAAACCACGGAACTCATCGTAGATGCCAGCCCGGTTGGCCTGAGAGCCATCCTCACGCAACTGGACCACAAGGAAGGACACGAAAAACACATTGTGTCATACGCCAGCCGAAGTCTCTCGAAGACCGAGCAAGAATATTCTCAGGCCGAGAAGGAAGGATTAGCAGTGGTCTGGGCCTGCGAACATTTCCACCTGTTTCTCTACGGCAAACCATTTGTAGTGGTCACGGACCACCAAGCACTGATCTTCATATACGGCACCCCCAAGCCAAAATGCCTCCCAGAATAGCAAGGTGGGCACTCCGCCTCCAGGACTACCAATTCACCATCACACACAGACCAGGAAAAGAACAAAACCTTGCAGACTTTCTCTCCCGACACCCCCGGGGAAAATGTGAAGCAGAGCTATCCATAGTAGACCAATACATAAGGTACATCATCCAGAGCAACCCGCCCCAGGGCCTCGACATGGACCAAATCACTCGCGAATCCAACGCAGACCAAGGAATACAGATCATAATGAGATGCCTGGAAATGGGACGATGGAAATAAGGAGACCGTAAGTGAAGACACAAGACAAGACATCACATGCTTTCTGGCAGTAAAAGAGGAACTCGCAAAGTCTGAAGAGGGTCTACTGCTAAAAGGCACCAAACTCGTTATACCACGTAAGCTAAGAGGGAAAGTCTTGGAACTAGCCCATGAGGGACACAGGGGCATAGTGTCCACCGAAAGAATGTTAAGACAAAAACTGTGGTTCCCCCAACTAGACACGCTAGTAGAAGAACTACTCAAAAACTGCCCCACATGCGCAGTCATGAAAACCCACACCAACCCCGAACCGTTGTGCATGACGGCCCTGCCGGAAGGGACATGGGAGGAAATAGCAATCAACCACTTCGGGCCGATGGAAAGGGGAGAGTACATACTAGTGGCGGTTGACGAATACTCGAGATACCCTGACATACAAATAGTGCCATCCACAGCAGCTCATCATACAATTCCAGCACTAGCTAGGATGTTCGCCACATACGGAGTTCCGAAGGTAGTAAAATCCAACAATGGGCCCCTGTCACCGGACAGGATTTCAAAACGTTTGCAGAATATATGGGATTCCGACATAGTAAAATAACACCTGTGTCCACAGGCCAATGGCACGGTAGAAAGATTTATGAGCAACATCAAGCGCACAACCCAAATTGCGCGACTCACAGGAGAACCTGTGGAGAAACTACTATACCAGCTCATGCGAGACTACCGAAATGCCCCTCACAGCACCACAGGAAAAACACCATCAGAAGTAATGTTCGGACGAGCAATAAGGACACGCCTACCGCACGTCGCAGCGGATGAAGACCAATATGCGGACGATCATGAGATGCGAAGGAAAGTGTCAGAAAACGGTCCCGGTTTCGCGGCATCCCTCCAGTTACCTTGTCCTCTCGTAGGCAGCAGCGGTTGTTGTTATCTGATGAAAGACAGGGGGCGGCGTTGTCTTGTCCACGATCTGCCCGGTACAGACGCGTTCGTCGGAAACACGGTTTCCGACGCTTTGTGTGGAAGTTACCATGGAGATTACGGCAGTGGGCGCGTCGTCTCCCACGTGATTCTTCACGCACTGGGTCACGTGACCATCTTATTGCCGGTAGTATGGTACTTAACTCTCCATCGCCCTCCAGTCGCTGCTTCTGATCGTATTTCGACAGCTGCATTTGTTCATGTTTGGATTTTTTGGTGTTTGACCTTGGATTACGTTTTTGGATATTCTCTCGGATTGCCTCTTCAAATTGTTCTTGGATATTGACCTCGGATCGTTCTTGGATATTCTTGCCCAATGATTTTGTTTAGGTTGAGTTTGGACCTCGGAGGTTGGGAGACCTCTTCCCTTTTGATATTTTCTGCTGGTTCTCCTTTTTCTGGGACTTGTACTTGCTTTCTCATTACTTGCTTTCTCATTTCTCCCCTATCCCTCTTGTACCCCTGTCCACTTCTCTGTTGTTCTTAGGCGTCCTCGTGCCGGCGGGCACAGGTTTGGGTGCAGGACTAGAGACTTCCTGAGCACTTTTAGGCGTCCTCGTGCCGGCGGGTATAGGCTGGGTGCTGGACTAGAGACTGCCTTAGCACCATAGGCGTCCTCGTGCCGTCGGGACAGGTGATTGGCGATTTCACACTAATTGAACTGGAGTGGACTCCTCAGAGACGACAAGGACAAGTACTCGCCTGAAACCTCCATGTCCAGAGAACCCTGGTAAGAAGCCTTACTTTCCTTGCCATTCTCTGTATCTCTTGTTACCTTTTACTGATTACCTTTCCTTTTCTTATGGTCTCCAGAACTCAACAATCTTGAGGATTACTTTGTATGAAACTTATCTGGTTAATGCCCCATTTCTCTGCAGGTTAGTCTTTTAAATATTGTAATTCTTTCATAGAGAGGTCATATTGGTTGGTAATCAGTTGTACTTTTCTGCAGTGGTTGAAAGTAACCTGGATGTCCTCATTCTCGTGAAGCAGTTACGATTCCAACGACTCTACAACATCTTCCGATCAATTAGTTTCTCAGTCTGTCCTCTTGTACCCCTGAGAATCACATTGATAGGAAGAACTCTTTACTTCACGACGTGTCAACAAGGAGCATTTGCCTAAGGGACTCTGACAGAATCAGAAGCCATCCTTATGGATACTGCGAATGACCCGTTGGCTGTCTTAGTGCAATTAGTGGCCGACCTACGTGCTGATATGACGGCGGCCCATGCTGACACCCACCGACGCATTGATGAAATGCAGGCTGGGATCAGGGAAGTGGCCATAGGTTCACCGTCTTTGGCTTCTGCGAGTACCTCAGGTCAGGCAGGGTCTTCAGCTAGACCAGATTCTGCGCCTGTTTATATGGCCACCCAGTTTCCGCTTGCTCCTCCCGAAAGATTTACCGGAGATCCTAAAACGTTTCGGACCTTCATTAACCAATGTAGGTTACATTTTTTGTGTCGGCCTACCTTGTTTCCTGATGCAACTACGAAAGCAGCCTTTGTGTTATCGAATCTTGGAGGCATGGCCGCAGTTTGGGCGAACCCTTTGTTGGAACAGGGCAGCCCGCTATTGTTTGATTGTGATGCATTGATTAATGCTATGACGCGGGTATTTGATACTCGTTATAAGACTCAGGCCACTGATTTGGAGTTATTAAACCTCCGCCAGGGAGATGCTCCTTTATTATCTTACTTGGCTAAATTCAATCAGTTGTCTGCTGAAGCCGGGTGGCCAGAAGAAAAGAAGGCAGCCTTGTTCTATAAGGGGTTATCTGACTCGTTGAAGGATACTATAGCCACGGTTCCGGTGGTTCCTACATCTTTTCCTGACTTCTTAGATTTAGTACTCCAGATTGACGCCCGACGGGCAGAAAGAAAAGGGGAAAGGAGAGTAACCCCGGCTAACCCTGCTGGTTCCCCGGTTCCTGTTACTGGCGTTGATGAACCCATGCAAATTGGTGCAGTTAGGGGCCCGCTATCAACGGAAGAAAGAGAAAATCACAGACAAAATAATTTGTGCTTTTACTGTGGTTCTGCTAACCATTTACTTCGTGCTTGCCCTAAGAAACCCCGCAAGTCGGGAAACGCCAAAGCCCGGCAGTAGAAGGAACCCCTACGCCGAGCTGTTCTATGCAGGGTTCCTGTTTATCTATGCCCTTTTATTTTGGCATTTCTCTGAGCTATAATCAGGCCGCACCATGGAGTTCTGAAGCGGTCTTAGACTCAGGGGCTACTGGAAATTATATTGATGCTCAATATGTTCGGACGTGGGGTATATCTCTTCTGCCAAAGAAAATTCCAGAGGTGGTGAATGCAGTTGATGGTTCTACTCTTATATCTGGACTAGTTACTGAACATACCATACCTTTGCAGTTAACCATTGGTGTCGAGCATTCGGAAACTATCATGTTTGACGTCATTATGGCACCCCAATATAAACTGATTTTGGGTTTACCTTGGCTCAAGCTCCACAATCCGGTAATTAACTGGGAGACTGGGGCTATTACCTTTAGCTCCCAGCAGTGTCTTCAGGTTTGTAACACGGCGGGGTCTATATTTGCAGCTCCTAGTCGGGCTTTATTGGATTCTGTAGTCACTATTGGAGCAGTTGTTAACACTGTCCTGCCTGTCGAATATACACTATACATGGATGTTTTCGATAAGGGTAAAGCTGAGATTTTGCCACCTCATCGGCCATACGATTGCCCGATTGATCTCAAACCAGATGCTAAGGTACCATCGGGACGAATCTATTCTCTTATCCAAAAGGAGGATGCCGTCCTCAAAGAATATTTGGATAAGGCTCTTGAGTTAGGTTTTATACGACCTTCGCACTCTCCATTTGCTTCTCCGTTGTTCTTTGTGCCTAAGAAGGAGGGTGAATTAAGACCTTGTATAGATTACCGAGAGCTAAATGCAAGCACTATACGAAATCAGTACCCTATTCCCTTGATATCTGTCTTACTAGATCAGTTGGGGTCTTCAGAGTTCTTTACTAAATTAGACCTTAGGGGAGCTTACAACTTAGTGAGGATTCGTCGTGGTGATGAATGGAAAACAGCCTTCAAGACCAGATATGGCTTATTTGAGTATCTGGTAATGCCATTCGGGCTTTGTAATGCCCCGGCCACTTTTCAGAATTTCATCAACGATGTTCTTCGTGACATGATCGACAGGTTTGTTATCGTTTACCTTGACGACATACTCATTTACTCCCCATCCATGGAATTGCATGTGCACCACGTTTCGGAAGTGTTACAACGCTTGCGTGATCATCATCTTTTTGTCAAATTGGAAAAGTGCGTTTTTCATGTCACTCATGTCGAGTTCCTTGGATATGACATCACCAATAAAGGAGTGCAGATGAGTAGAAGCAAGGTCAAAGCTGTTCTGGATTGGCCTACACCTTCTACCAGGAAGGAGTTACAGTCGTTTTTGGGCTTCTCTAACTTTTACCGTTGTTTCATCAGGCAGTTCTCTGCTATATCCGCACCTCTCACCGAACTGACCAGTAACAAGAAGCCTTATTTATGGAACGATAACGCTCAACGGGCATTTGAGTCTTTGAAAGCAGCTTTTACCTCTGCACCTGTTTTGTTGCATCCTAACGTCAAGCAACCTTTCTACGTCGAAGCAGATGCCTCTGATGTTGCTGTAGGAGCAGTTCTATCCCAGCCTTGCTCTGATACTGGTGATCTGCATCCAGTCGCCTATCATTCACGAAAGTTAACACCTTATGAGCAAAACTATACCATCACCGAACGTGAATTATTGGCAATTAGAGACGCATTTACGGTCTGGCGGCATCATCTTCTTGGTACTGAAATACCGGTTCAGGTATATACCGACCACAGAAACCTGTTGGCCTTGCAATCTCTGACTTGTACTACTGCCAGGCATGCCCGCTGGCATGAATTTTTTTCTATGTACAACTTTACCTTGACTTATCGTCCAGGGGTTCTACATTCCAAAGCCGACGCTCTATCCAGAAGTTTTGGGGGTTCTGTTTCACGTCTACAGGATGGGTTGTTGATGTTACTAACACAAGTGGTGTGTGGATGTGTGTTACAACCCACTTTGAAGACGACGCTCCAAACCTGGGTTGATAAAGAACCAGCGGAATTGGCAGAATACAACACGGATGTTGTGCATGGTCTGCCTTACGTCCAGGGTCGCGTTTATATGCCTGATCATGACACTCGCTGTGCGGCTATTGCCTTGTGCCATGACGCTGCTATTGCAGCTCATCCCGGTTCACAGAAAACTCTTGAACTCCTCAAACGTTGGTACTGGTGGCCTTCAATGCGGCGAGATGTCTCGCAATATATATCAACCTGCGCTATTTGTGCCCAATGTAAATCCCATTCTGCGAAACCTATGGGGCTACTACAATCATTGCCAGTACCGGTGAAACCATGGGCGATGATCACTATGGATTTTGTTGTAGAGTTACCTTTGATCGATGGTTATGATACCGTGTGGGTGGTGGTGGACAGTTTTTCAAAAATGTCCTTGTTTGTTCCTTGCCAAGGTCTGCCTTCCGCTTCTAAGCTTGCAGAGTTGTTTTTGCGACACGTCTTTCGATTCTTTGGACTACCTGAGATCGTGGTTTCTGACAGGGGGTCCCAGTTTACGTCACGTTTTTGGAGGCATCTCATGTTCTCGTTGGGGGTGGATGATCGTTGTTCCACAGCCTTCCATCCGCAAACGGATGGTCAAACTGAGCGTGTTAACGCTACTATGGAACAGTACCTCAGGTATCTCATCCTCCAACATCAAGAATCCTGGTTATCAGTTCTTCCCATGGCGGAATTCGCATATAACAATTCCAGCCATTCATCCACAGGAACGTCACCCTTTTTTGCCTTATATGGGCAGCACCCACGCACTCTGCCTCTTGACTGGAAACTTCCTGTGGATTGCCCGGCTGTGCAATCTTGTATCAAGAATCTGTCTGTGGTCCATGCTAGTGTTTTGGAACACCTAGTACAAGCTCAGAAGCAGGCCAAAATGTATGCAGATCGTAACCGCCGACCTTCACCCGATTACGTTCTAGGGTCGCGGGTCTGGCTTTCCACGAGAAATCTACGCATACCGGGGCGGTGGTGTCTACTACCACGTTTTGTCGGTCCCTATGTTATCAAGGATGTCTTGAGTCCGTTGGTGGTCAGATTGGACTTACCGTGTTCTTGGAAGATACATCCAGTATTTCATGTATCCATGATTAAACCTTGTGTCGACCATATGAGGGTAGTTGCCCCACCGTCTCCGGTACTTGTTCAAGGTGTAGAGGAATATGAAGTTAACGCTATACTTGATTCTAGGGTTTCTCGTGGTAGCAGATATTTTTTGGTGGATTGGAAGGGGTACGGTCCGGAAGAACGTACATGGGAACCAGAGAGTAATGTACATGCCCCTTTGTTGGTTTCCCAGTTTTTGGCCTCTCGGGAGCATGGGGGTTCTTTGGGGGAGGATACTGTCAGAAAACGGTCCCGGTTTCGCGGCATCCCTCCAGTTACCTTGTCCTCTCATAGGCAGCAGCGGTTGTTGTTATCTGATGAAAGACAGGGGGCGGCGTTGTCTTGTCCACGATCTGCCCGGTACAGACGCGTTCTTCGGAAACACGGTTTCCGACGCTTTGTGTGGAAGTTACCATGGAGATTACGGCAGTGGGCGCGTCGTCTCCCACGTGATTCTTCACGCACTGGGTCACGTGACCATCTTATTGCCGTAGTATGGTACTTAACTCTCCATCGCCCTCCAGTCGCTGCTTCTGATCGTATTTCGACAGCTGCATTTGTTCATGTTTGGATTTTTTTGGTGTTTGACCTTGGATTACGTTTTTGGATATTCTCTCGGATTGCCTCTTCAAATTGTTCTTGGATATTGACCTCGGATCGTTCTTGGATATTCTTGCCCAGTGATTTTGTTTAGGTTGAGTTTGGACCTCGGAGGTTGGGAGACCTCTTCCCTTTTGATATTTTCTGCTGGTTCTCCTTTTTCTGGGACTTGTACTTGCTTTCTCATTACTTGCTTTCTCATTTCTCCCCTATCCCTCTTGTACCCCTGTCCACTTCTCTGTTGTTCTTAGGCGTCCTCGTGCCGGCGGGCACAGGTTTGGGTGCAGGACTAGAGACTTCCTGAGCACTTTTAGGCGTCCTCGTGCCGGCGGGTATAGGCTGGGTGCTGGACTAGAGACTGCCTTGGCACCATAGGCGTCCTCGTGCCGTCGGGACAGGTGATTGGCGATTTCACACTAATTGAACTGGAGTGGACTCCTCAGAGACGACAAGGACAAGTACTCGCCTGAAACCTCCATGTGCGGAGAACCCTGGTAAGAAGCCTTACTTTCCTTGCCATTCTCTGTATCTCTTGTTACCTTTTACTGATTACCTTTCCTTTTCTTATGGTCTCCAGAACTCAACAATCTTGAGGATTACTTTGTATGGAACTTATCTGGTTAATGCCCCGTTTCTCTGCAGGTTAGTCTTTTAAATATTGTAATTCTTTCATAGAGAGGTTATATTGGTTGGTAATCAGTTGTACTTTTCTGCAGTGGTTGAAAGTAACCTGGATGTCCTCATTCTCGTGAAGCAGTTACGATTCCAACGACTCTACAACATCTTCCGATCAATAAGTTTCTCAGTCTGTCCTCTTGTACCCCTGAGAATCACATTGATAGGAAGAACTCTTTACTTCACGACGTGTCAACAAGGAGCATTTGCCTAAGGGACTCTGACAGAAAGACACCCTCATGAAAGAAGGCATGAAGAGGGCCGCTGACACCTCCCGAAGGGCCAAGGAAAGCAGCCTGTCGCCTGGGGACATCGTAATCGTCCGACAGACACAGAAACGCACAAACATGGCCCCATTCAATGAGGAACCCCACACCGTCATCAAAACAAGAGGATCGCTCGTCACCGCAGAAGGAGAACGGGGATCCACGACAAGAAACTCTTCCCACTTCAGACGAATGCCCGCAGTCGTGCAAACTGCTGATAGGAGTTTCACTGACATGTGCCAAATGTAGGACGCCCCATACGATGGGGACAGAGAGGAGTCAGAGGGTGAGATGCCACAGGAAGCCACCCCAAACCAATCCATCCCGATGAACACCTGACCTCAGAGAACCGGAGAGAAGCCTCACCGCCTCATTGAAGAAATGAACTGAGGGCAGGACTTTGTGTTTAGTAATGGGGGGTGTGGTGTCGTCATGACACCCATGTCACGTGGGAAGGACCAAGGGGCAAGGGGAAGGGGAGGAGTCCAAGGAAGAGGCGCCCGTTCCAGGCAGTCTATGTTTGAATAAAGAAGTGTTGCACCCCAGCTCCGCGTCGCTCTCTTCTTGCATGAATGCTACGGCGTGACCGAGAGTGTGGCGTGAGGCGGTCCACTTAGGGAATATTACAGTAATGAGAACAGTAGATGCCTGAGGGGCGGGAGAAAGTGGCGCAGCTCAGCGCGTGAGGATGAGAAAGAGCTTCAGATGGGTTTGGCGGCATATCGCCCACCTCACCCTATTTTGGAGGGAAACTCCCTCCACTATGGCCCCACAATGTTTATCTTTTGTCACTTCCTCTCACTTAACCCCCCCCCCCACCGCCCTCCCACCTAAAAACAGCTTTACTCGGGGGAACAATTACACTTCCTTCTTCCCGGTGCAAACTCTCCCTTGGAGCGTTCCCACGTGCTCGCAGGTGTGAGTAGGATGGGCGTGCAGGGCGCTGTGTCATCGTGACCCAGTTTACCGGCCAGGGTGGGGAGCTTGTGTGGAATGCAGGAGGGCGGAGGGCAGGTGTGATGCACGCCTGAGCAGAAGCCTGTAGCTGGAGTCTACACTTCCTCCTGGCAATCAGAGGTAGCCTGCAAGCAGCTGCAGAGGCGATGACCTAAATATCTTTATAGGAAATGGAGAATGAATGGCGGTTCCTGCCAGTATGTACCGCCGCCGGGAACTCCCCGGAAATAAGCACTGGGGAGGGAATTACAAGCACTCTTTGTTTTGGTTGGAGTTTTATAACGCGCCAAAATGTAGCAGAGTCTGCTTCAGGGCGCAGGGCAGAGCTGAGAGGGTGATAGTTACAGTGCAATAGCTCACTATAGATCACAAGAGTGCTCAGGCACTATCATCGGGCCCTTAATAAAGACACAGGATTATAGAATGTATCCAGGCACCGCGTCGAGCAGCCGGTCCCTGATAAGGTTCATACACGTTAAACTCTGTCATGAGATGGTAAATGGGCGATAGTTTTTCTGGCAAAAGCGGGCACAAAGTCATATCAGGAAAGAGGGGGTGACTGGCAAAAGCGGGCACAAAGTCATATCAGGAAAGAAAGGGTGACTTCAAGTTTATGTGTCAATGAAATGTGTGCAGGGCCCACGGGAAAAAATGATTATAATGAGAACTAAACTCAGACAGGGCCTTCCCTGGCCCTCAGTGGGGTGCTGTGTGCAGATCTGGAGTCCACATCCAGAGTACTCTGCCCTGTTCTAGAACATTGTGTGAACATCTGCTGTAAAATCCCGAGTTGTCTGTCCTGTTCTAGGGTGTGGTGTGCAGAGCTGGAGTCCACATCCAGAGTAGTCTGTCTTCTTCTAAAGCATTGTGTGTAGATCTAGAGTCTATATTTGGAGTAGTGTAATCTTTTAGAGTATTGTGTGCAGATGTACAGTCAACATCCTGAGTAGTCTGTCCTGTTCAAGAGCATTGCATGCAGATCTGGAGTCAACATCCAGAGTATTCTGTCCTGTCCTAGAGTATTGAGTGTAGATTTGGAGTCCACATCTAGAAGAGTATGTCCCTTTTTAGAGTATTATGTGCAGTCTGAAGTGGACAGCTAGGGTAGTCTTCCCAGTTCTAGAGTATTTTGTGCAGATCTGGAGTCCTCATCCAGAGTAGTCTGTCTTCTTCTAAAGCATTGTGTGCAGATCTAGAGTCAACATCCAGAGTAGTCTGTCCTGTTCTAGAGCATTGCAGCAGATCTCGAGTCAACACTCTGAGTAGTTTGTCATGTCCTAGAGTATAGTATTGTGTCTAGATTTGGTGTCCACATCTAGAAGAGCATATCCCTTTCTAGAGTATTGTGTGCAGATCTGGAGTGGACAGCTGGGGTAGTCTTCCAAGTTCTAGAGTATTTTGTGCAGATCTGGAGTCCACATCCAGAGTATTGTGGTGTGTACTGGAGTCTTTTGTGTAGATCTGCAGTCCACATTCAGAGTACTGTTTCATGTTCTATAGTATTTGTGCATATCAGACATCCAGAGTATTATGTCCTATTCGAGAGTATTATTTACAGGTCTGGAGTGCACATTGAGAGTATTCTGTCCTGTGCTAGAGTACTGAGTGCAGACCTGGAGTCCACACACAGAGTATTGTAACATGTTCTACAATATTCAGTGCACATCGGGAGGCCACATCCAGAGTAGTGTGTCCTATTCTAGAGTATTGTGCGCACATCTCAAGGCCACACCCAGAGTATTGTACCTTGTTCCAGAGTATTGTGTACAGAACTGGAGTCCACTTTCAGAGTATTCTGTTCTTTTCTAGAATACCGTGTGCAGATCTGGAGTCCATGTCCAGAGTATTGCATCCAGTTCTAGAGTATGGCAAGCATAACTGGAGGACACACCCAGAGTGTTGTGTCGTGTTCCAGAGTCTTGTGTACAGATCTGGAGTCCGCATCTAGAGTATTTTGTCCTGTTCTAAAGTACAGAGTGCCGACTTGGAGTCCACTCCCAGAGTATTATGGCCGGTTACAGAATAGTGTGTGCAGAATTGGAGACCAAATCCAGAATATTGTCTCCTGTCCATATTGTGTGCATATCTGGAGTTCACATCCAGAGTATTCTGTCCTGTTCTAGGGTGTTGTATGTAGATCATGAGTGCAGATATAGAATATTGTCTCCTGTGCATATTTGGAGTTCACATCCAGAGTATTCTGTGCTGCTCTGGGGTGTTGCATGTGGATCAGGAGTGCAGATATAGAATATTGTCTCCTGTGCATATTGTGTGCATATCTGGAGGTCACATCCAGAGTATTCTGTCCTTTTCTAGGGGGTTGTATGTAGACAAGGAGTGCAGATATAGAATATTGTCTCCTGTGCATATCTGGAGTTCACATCCAGAGTATTATGTCCTGTTCTGGGGTGTTGCATGTGGATCATGAGTGCAGATATAGAATATTGTCTCCTGTGCATATTGCGTGCATATCTGGAGTTCATATCCAGAGTATTCTGTCCTGTTCTGGGGTGTTGCATGTGGATCATGAGTGCAGATATAGAATATTGTCTCCTGTGCATATCTGGAGTTCATATGCAGAGTATTCTGTCCTGTTCTGGGGTGTTGCATGTGGATCAGGAGTGCAGATATAGAATATTATCTCCTGTGCATATCTGGAGTTCATATCCAGAGTATTCTGTCCTGTTCTGGGGTGTTGCATGTGGATCAGGAGTGCAGATATAGAATATTGTCTCCTGTGCATATCTGGAGTACATGTGCAGAGTATTCTGTCCTGTTCTGGGGTGTTGCATGTGGATCAGGAGTGCAGATATAGAATATTATCTCCTGTGCATATCTGGAGTTCACATCCAGAGTATTCTGTCCTGTTCTGGGGTGTTGCATGTGGATCAGGAGTGCAGATATAGAATATTGTCTCCTGTGCATATCTGGAGTTCATATCCAGAGTATTCTGTCATGTTCTGGGGTGTTGTATGTGGATCGGGAGTGTAGATATAGAATCTTGACCCCTGTGCATATTGTGTGCATATCTGGAGCTCACATCCAGAGTATTCTGTCCTGTTCTGGGGTGTTGTATGTGGATGAGGAGTGCTGATATAGAATATTGTGTCCTGTTGTAGAGTATTTTTTGCAGATCTGCAGTAATGTGTCCTTCTCTAGAGTATTGTGTTTGGATCTGGATTACCAATCTGGAGTCCATCTCCTGATCCCCCATCCTGTGTCAGCTACTGGGGTCCAGAGATCCGTCCTGAGGATCCAGTGGGCCTCCGGAGGACACGTTGGAGAAGCAGGCTTTGCTCTCAAGGTCTACACCTGAAGTATTGTGCCCAGCGCTGAGGCGCACACCAAGAGAGGTATGCCCGCCTCTGACTATTGCACCCTCTCTTGGTGACCACATAAAGCGACTGGTGGGTCCATTTCCCAGTCAGCAGTCTTAGTACTGTGCTCTGTTCTCTAAATTATAGGTTCTGTCGTTATTCTGAAGCTCTAAACACCAAAGGCGTGGGCCATAATTGGGTTTCCGGTGAACTTACTATGAAGATGGCATCCATTGCACACATAATGACAGAGTGATTAGAGCCTTGAGGGACAGTCCTGGGGCTGCCCAGCACATCATCGGCCCTTCGAGACTATCTCTCTGTTTCTCTCTTCGTGGGATTGACGTCAGGTGAAGGTTTGGTAACAGCAGCGCGACCAGAGAAAAAATCCAGATATCTTGAAGGGAGGTTCTGAGGGGGGGGCGTGCTGCTTTCTTTTAGTTTTAATCCACATTGAAATGAGAGCAGCGGGCACAGAGGCACCCCTGAAGCCTGGCACTTGGAGGCATACATTGTCACCCTGTGTGTCCTGTAGGAATGTCGCCATCAAAATGAGGGCATGTCACCCGTATCGGGTGAGGGGAGGGGGCAGGGTTAGGCTCTGCCAGCTGTGCTGGGGTTCTGACACAATCCATGAGGGGCAGACAAGTGGGATGATTGTGCTTGCCAGAGCACGCCACATTTAACAGTGCCCGGGTGGTCACGGAAAAAACAGACCATTGCTTTTAATCCGAGCAGGAAGGACATTCTGAGAGAGAAAAGGGTCCGTATTTGGTCTATTATTTAGACGGGCTATTGAGCTGACATTGTAAACGAGCTCTTTTTAAAATGGGTCAATGCTAATTTCTAGTGATCACTTCCAGTAGTCAGTGAAATAATAGTAGGACTGTTGCTTAGACCTGCCTTCCGGAGTAAAGCACGTGATCTATTATGCTCGGATAGAGTATCATTCGAAGGTGGACAGCCTGGTGCACTCCTATTGTAACTCTTAGCAGCATTCGGGGGTTTGTGGCTGCTTTGCATACAATCAAAGAGCACCTGCTGGCGATCGGGCCTCCTACTTCTCTTCCAAGGCCACTCTCCTTGGTTCTGCTATTGCATTTCTGCATCTTCCGTGTCCCCCTCCTCTCTGCCTCTTCACTATCTTCCCATATCCCTCTCTCGGATACCGACACCGCAGCTTTATTGATCAAGACGCATCCCACTTCTGACCCTCTTCATCCTCCCCCATCTTCTCTGATTCTAAAAGTCTATCCTCTTCTCCTTCCTTATCTCACTGCGCTGCTCAACACCTCCCTCTTGATCTCCGCCTTTCCTTCTTCCATTAAACACACTACTATTCCATCTTGAAAAAACCTTCTCTGAACCCCTCAATTCCATCCAACTTTGTCCTATATCCCTCCTCCCTGCCTTTCCAGGAACATGCTGTTTATTCACAAACCTCATCTTTTATCGTTTCAACTCCCTGCCTCCTCGCTTTCAATCTGCCCTTCGTTCCTATCACTCTACTGAGAC
The DNA here is from genome assembly GCF_040938575.1 of Ambystoma mexicanum. NCBI lineage: Eukaryota > Metazoa > Chordata > Amphibia > Caudata > Ambystomatidae > Ambystoma > Ambystoma mexicanum. Next base: position 52,225,488 of record NC_090930.1, on the reverse strand, counting down.
TGCTTTACTTTTGGCATGTCGCCCTCTTCTCTCAGCTCGACACACTAAACACTCCTCACTCCTCTCCTCGATTAGCTGCAGCTTTCGATACTGTCGATCACTCTCTTCTGCTTTCCTTCCTGTCTTCTCTTGGTTTCTCTGGCTCTGTCCTTGGTTGGTTGAATCCTATCCCTCCACCCAGCCTTACTCTGTCTCTGGTGCAGGCAATTCTCTCCAACCTTTCCTCTTAACCACTGTGCCTCACCAGGCTCCCTTCTCTTCTCTCCTTGCACCAGCCCCCCTGCCTCTATCCTCTCTCCTTTCAGACTTTCCACCATTTCTATGCAGATGACACCCAGCTCTTTCTATCCCTTTCCACGTTCTCTCTGGAGATCCATGCTACCGTGTACTCGTGTCTTCTGGCCATTCAATCATGGATGGCCGACCACTATCTAGTCCTTAATTCTGCCAACGCTGAGGTTCTTCTCCTACCTGCTCCATTTATCCATCCACCCCTTCCACCTGCTTCTATCTCCTTTCCTCCCTCTGCTCTATCCATCTCATCTGCAGCTCGCAATCTCAGCGTCTATTTGGACTCCTCTCTTCCTTTAATTCACCATTTATTTTCTCTTTCTCGCTTATGCAGGACTTAGCTCTTCAACATCCAAAAGGCTAGTTGTACTTTCCTACTAAAACATCCTCAGAGTCAAAATTTGGAAACATAGCATCCCCTCCCAGCCCACATACATCCCACCTCCACCTCCCTTCCCCCTTTCACCACCTGCAGGAGTCTGTAAGCAAAAGATCTTCCAGAATAATAATGTCGCGTTTTTCGGCCTGGTATGGTAGAGTGAGTGCTAGTGTGTGCAGCCTGCCCTGCGGGGCTAGTTGCTGTTTCGAACACATTCCAATTTTCAGAAAAGTTGAGAAAGGTATCTCTTTTTCATCCTTAATCTTTGCACCAATCACGCCTAATTAAGAAGAAGCAGAATCAACACTTGGCCAGGATCACACTGGTGAGCAATGGGCACTGCAGTCGCCGCTCTTTACCAGCTCACATTAGTGGGCCTTGGAAGACAAACCTTTGCCAATGCCTTGAATGATGTGGTCCCAGTGGCGTCTTTAGGCGTTCTGCTACCCTAGGCCCAAATAAATGCATGCACCCCCCCAGCTTTAATCCACCTCTGCCAGACTCTGCACCTTCACCAGATTCCGCCCCTTCAACCAACTCTGTCTGCATTATCCAAACTCTGCCCCTTTGGTTCTATGTGATATTTCCGCATATTGAAGACCGAACATAGAAAAGACTGTTTATTTCGGTCGATTTTGTCAAGCCCTCAATATGCCAAAATTTCACATTACCTGATCCCCAACCCACCACCTCTTCCTTCCCCCACCCCACTTCCCTTCCCCATCCCTCCCACACAGGCAAGTTTTCTGTCAATGAGGGAGTTTCACACCCCAGGCCCCGTTACCTACTTCTCCTCTGCCCTTCCCCACCAAAAGCCTTTACCACCACAGACACGCTAATAGGCATTCAAACACGCACACATTTGCCTGTTCCCTGCCCCTTTCATTATTCACATAAACACACACGCACGCACGCACACGCACACGCACACACACACTACGCAGGCAAGAGTACAGGCAAAGGGAGGGGAGCCAGGATGCAGGGAGGATGAAGAAATAAATGAGTAGGAGTGTATGAGTGAATAAGTGTGAAGATGGATGTCTGTGTAAAGGGGTGAGTGCGAGGGTGTAAGGATAACTGCCTGGACGCAGCTGAAAAAACGTGAACTGCAGCAACTGCAGTAAACGAGGGTGCCGCGGGCACTTGCGCGTCCATGTCCTGAGCAGCTGAAACCAAGAGTGATCACACAGAATGGACAGGTGCTGCAATCATGTGGTTAATTGAGTGAAGAGTGTGAGTCTGAATGAATGTGAGTGCGAGGATGGATGTGAGGGTGAGTATTATGCAAATTTGGCTCACTGTACAGCAATGTAGCAGCGTGCAGAGGGGACGCACACAGTAATCGGGCGGAGCTAGCGGAGGAGCTGGGAGGGGGAGGAGAAGCAGGGCAATGAGGAGATCCAGAGGGGGAGGATTAGGCTTCAGTGGAGCGATCAGCGAGTGCTGAGATCTTCTTTGGACAGTAGGGTTCTCCGATCCTTCCTGAAGTGTTGGGTGGAGGGGACCAGTCTGATCTGCACTGGTACTTGTTCCAGAGGCAGTGCGCGTGGTAGGCTGAAGTGTTGGGTGGAGGAGGCCAGTCCTATCTGCACTGGTACGTGTTCCAGAGCCAGTGTGTGTAGTAGGCTGAAGTGTTGGGTGGAGGAGGCCAGTCCTATCTGCACTGGTACGTGTTCCAGAGCCAGTGTGTGTAGTTGGCTGAAGTGTTGGGTGGAGGGGGCCAGTCTGATCTGCACTGGTACTTGAGTGTTGGGTGGAGGGGGCCAGTCTGATCTGCACTGGTACTTGAGTGTTGGGTGGAGGGGGCCAGTCTGATCTGCACTGGTACTTGAGTGTTGGGTGGAGGGGGCCAGTCTGATCTGCACTGGTGCATGTTCCAGAGCCAGTGTGCACAGTAGGAAATGCCTGTCTCCTGTTGTGTTCCCTCTGGTCGTTTTAGTCTCCAGTCTGGCAATGCCATGTCTTCTGGTGGTGCACCAGCCTCTGGGAATGGTGAGTTTCTCTTGCATGTAGGGCAGTGATTTGTTTGTGACTGCTCCGTACTTGATGCAAGCGGACTTGAATATGATGTGTGCTGAAGGGGTTGCCAGGGCAGCTTGCTGGGGGGGGGGATTGTGGGGGGATGATATGGTTAAATTTTCTTAGCCCTGCGATGGGGCGTGCTGCAGCATGCTGGATGGCTTCCAGGGTGGCCAAGGTGGCATCTGGGACTCCTGCTAGAAGGGCGTTGCCACAGCCCAGGTGGGAGGTGATCAGGGTGCGGACCAGTGTTCTGAAACTCAGGACAGGCATGAGGCGCTTGACTTTGCGGAGGAGCCGACGTTGCTGCCAATCGGCTTAGGTCTTCTTGGCAATGTGTGCTTTGAATGAGAGGTCACAGTGAATGGTAAAGCCGGGAGTTTGTGTACTGGGTGGGACATCGCTCTCATCCACCGCTCACACACCTACCTACGTAGCTTCTAAATGCTGAAGCACAGGTGGGTCGTACTCCTCGAGGAGAGAGGCCATCCCTAGGCTCGAGATAAAACTGTCATGCAAGAACAAAAGACCCGGAAACCGGCCTTCTACGATCTTACCAACTGGAGCAGCTTCCCGGTGGCAATGGTCTTGCAGATGAAGAAGGAACTCAAGACCTTACTCATCGATGACTCCCAAAGTGCCACCTCAGCTCCTTGCATTCCTGCATCACATCCCATCTTCCTATGGGGGACATCCCATGCCACATATTATTGTAACCCCCCTCTTTACCCTTAATGACATGTACAGCGATGCATTGCTCCTTAGCTGAAATACAAATATGAAGGCTTGTATAAGACACACATGATGAGATGCTGGGTCGCAGGATTCGTGGGGTTTGGTTAGGGTGTCGGGAGGGGTCCTGAGATAAATTGAAGGATGAGGACACAGAGTGTCATGATGCCTACCCCCGGGCATCCAGATCAAGCCCATCAGCCCCAGGAGCAGACATCCAGATATTTAATAAAACCCCAGCAGCCCTGGCTGGGGGCTGTCTGGGTTCAGTCCTGGCGCTTTAGGCGCCAGGCTCGTAATAGAAATCAGTCCTGGCACCATGGGCACCAGGCTCATAGACATTACTTAACTCATGCAGACCATGCTGCAAATGAGTCCAAGCCAACGTGAGGCCTGGATGGGACTATTTTACTACAGGGACTATTTTTTACTTGAGTGTGGTTCTAGGGACTTCTTACCTGGAACTACTTTGGAGGCTATTTAAACCACGCCCGAACAGCAGCCCATGCTTCGTGTTATTCTGCATCCAGCAGCGTAATGCTCACCGTGCCTGCAGTCAGCATCCAGTCTTCAGCCACGCCCGTCTCGAATCCAGAGCTCCTAGCAATAGAAGAAAGAAGAAGGAAAGGTTAGAAAACAGATATTATTCCAATCCTTACCTGAATTCCGGATCCATCGCGTCTTTGAACTTGAAAAGGACATTATTCTACATGCGTCGCATCGCCAGCTGCAGCGCCGCACCATACTCACCAGTCCTCACAGCATTTTTTATCCGGCTCAGCCTCCATCATTTTCTCCGCCGAATTCCACCATCTAGGGGATAAAAGAAACATAAGGTGAGCCGAGAGAGCCAACAAATACAACCTCTCCACCATAGGCTTACCTGATTAACAACCGGAGGCATTATTCTGTAACAAACCGCAAATTCTTACGCCGCACCTATAAGGAGAGAGAAACCAGCAATTAAAACACACGCATCTTTTGCCGGACAGTGTTGGGTAATACAGACTCTTACCTGAACACCATCAGCTGCCACAAGACAATCTTCCCTTGGACCCAGCTGCAACACAAGAAAGAAGGAATGTACAAGAGTGAACATCAGACATATTGAACACTTTTTGAACTTTATACTTACGGGTTCACGCCTGGAACCTCAGAGTCAATATTCATCTGGAACTCTTCCAACGCCTTCAAACCAGTGAAGTAACTGGTATGTACCCGCCCCTGCATTTCACGCAGGATGGAGAGCTCATCATTTACAAACATAAGGAGAATACTTCTACGGGTCAAGCAGACGAGATTAGGCGGTCTAGTCCAGTCTGTCATCTTTGCACTACGCTTCACGTTGGAGGAGGTCGCAGCTGTCCGGGTCCGATCGACGCCCCTGTGGGAGCCAGGTGAGCGTAACAGAATGCAAAGCCTATCTACAAATTCCCACCCGGGCGTTATGGCAACCTCTGAAACAGACCAACTAGCCCAATTATTAGGGGAACTTAGGTCAGAAGTGCACTCCGCGCGCCAAGAAACTAATGCCCTCGGGAGAGAACTGATTGTGTCAAAGGAACGCACAGATGATCTTGCTAGACAACTGCTGCAAAATCAAGCTGGGCGAACACCCCTACCTGGACTCGGGGGAAACCCAGCTCCTGTTTCATCGAGCAATCCTGTGCAAGTAATCCTACCAGGGGATATTCCTTTAGCTCCACCCGAACGCTTTGCTGGGGACCCAAAAAGATTCGCTGTGTTTATGAATCAATGCCGCTTGCACTTTTTATGCAGACCTGGAGCCTTTCCAAATGACCAAGCCAAAGTAGCCTTTCTACTATCATACCTTAGTGGCAGTGCAGCTGCCACTAAGGTATGATACTGGTCAATTTCACTAGTCAACCAGGATGACCCTCTTCTTCGGGATTTTCAGGGATTTCAAAGAAGCATGGAAAGACTATTCACCAGACATTCACAGGGACAGGCCATGGATAACGAACTTTTATCCCTACGACAGGGTAATCAAGATCTGCTAACCTATATCGTAACCTTCAATAGGTTGGTGGTGGAAACCGGCTGGCCTGAGGAGAAACGAATTACATTATTTCATTGTGGACTTCGGGGAGAACTCAAAGATGTTTTGGCTCAAGTTGTGAACCCACCTCAGGATTGCGCAGAATATATAGACTTAGTGGTCCAGTTAGACCACCGACTTCAGAATAGAAAGGCTGATCGAGCTAAGTTCGAGAGTCGGGTGTGGGTTAAACCCAATGTTACCCCCAAAGGAACAGATGCATCAGAACCTATGCAGATCGGGGGGGTTAAAGGACCCTTAACTCAAAAGGAAAGAGAAAAGAGACGGCAGATGCAATTGTGTCTGTACTGTGGAACCGCAGGACATTTTCTACATGATTGCCCTATAAAACCACCCAAGAAAGTAGTAGGAGTTGCTGACAGAAGTCAAATAGAGACTGATTCCAGAAATGACCACGCCCGACAAGCGTAGTGGTCCACTTGCCGAGCTTAAAGAAGGACACTCAGACCTCCCACCTAATTATACCAATGGTCGTAATTGATCGAAGGCAGCCATCACGTATGCACACAGTAAGGGCATACATTGATAGCGGGCCTTGGGAAACTACATGGACCATGAATTGGCCTCAAGGATGAATCTACCCCTTTGCAAAAAGACCACTTCGGATGTCATCACCACAGTCGATGGAACTGAAATTGCCTCTGGGCCTGTAACTTATTCCACTACTGAGCTGACACTGTTGGGTCAAGATGGGCATCGAGAAACTATTGTGTTTGATTTAATCAAGGCACCGCAATTCCAAATAATTCTGGGAATGCCATGGTTGGAAACACATTGGCGAGAGAAGAGAGTGACCTTCCCAGATTGTGCACACATCTGTTACCCGGAAAAAACCTTGAACAAAAGCCTGGCCACCGTTACTAATCCAGTTGTGCAGTTACCTCAGGAATATCAAGAATTTCAGGATGTTTTTCAAAAAGAACAGGCAAATACCTTACCACCTCATAGATCATACGATTGTCAAATTGACCAAGTACCCGGTGCACAACCTCCATGCAGTAGAATCTACGACCTCACGGAACCCGAAAATCTTGACCTACGACAATGTCTGGACCTATACCTTGCTAATGGCTTCATTCGTCCATCCAAATCTCCTGCATCCTCAGCTCTTTTCTTCGTGCCTAAAAAGGAAGGTGACCTTAGAACGTGCGTAGACTACCGCGCATTAAATCAGATTAGGGTAAAAAACCGATACCCATTGCCTCTGATCCCCGAATTACTAGACCAAGTAAAGGATGCTTGTATCTACACTAAGTTAGATCTCCGAGGGGCATATCATTCTGGTACGTGTAAAGAAAGGCGATGAATGGAAGACTGCCTTTCGCACCAAGTACAGGTTATTTGAATACAAGGTGATGCCCTTCGGGTTGTGCAATGCAACAGCAGCCTTCCAGTATTTTATGAAAGATGTCCTTCGTGAACTCATTGACGTCTGTGTTGTCGTATACATAGACGATATCCTAGTGTACTCCACCTCAGAATCAGACCATGTGAAGCACGTTCGTACAGTCCTAGAGAAATTACGCCAGCACAAGTTATACGCAAAATTGGAGAAATGTGTTTTTCATTCTACAGAAGTTGAATTCCTGGGATATATCCTGACTCCAAAAGGAGTTCGAATGGACTCTCAAAAGGTGGACGCAATCCTCAAGTAGCCATCACCCAGTTCTGTTAAAGGGGTACAAAGCATGCTTGGATTTGCTAATTTTTATCACAGATTTATTCCTGAATTCTCACATTTTGTACACCCTATCACAGCACTTTTGCGAAAAAACAAATGTTTTTTGTGGACTGAAGAGGCTGAAAAAGCCTTCCAAGAGCTCAAATCGAAATTCACGTCTGCACATGTCTTAAAGCATCCACGCCCTGAGCTTCCATACATAGTGTAAACCGATGCATCCAGTTTAGCCATGGGAGCTGTCCTGTCCCAGAAGGATCTCGAAACCGGTCAACTTCATCCAATAGCATTCTGGTCAAGAATGTTCTCAGCACCCGAATTAAACTATGCGGTTACTGATAAGGAGTTATTAGCCATCAAGTCCTTCTTCAAGGCTTGGCGGCATTATCTTCTCGGTGCCAGACATACCATCACTGTATCCCCGATCACAGGAATCTGCAGTATTTGAAAACAGCCAAGGCCCAATCATCGCGTGAACTTCGGTGGGCATTATTCTTTGCCGAATTCGATTTCGTGATCACTTACCGACCAGGTTGTAAAAACGGCAAGGCAGATGCCCTATCCCGAATAGGGATGGGAGAAGTATATTCAAACCCGGAACCGGTACCTATAATTTCAGAACAAAGAATTCTTGGCATAACTACTCTACAGACTCTAGAAGACATTCATTTAAAAATCCAACAACTTTTCGATCCAGCAGCCCTGTAGGACTGGGTAAAGAAAGGCCAAGATTATTCAGTCATCAATGACCTGCCTTACTATCAAAGACGTCTATTTCTACCAGACAAGGAACTACAAGAACTGGTCATCTCCAATTATCATGACGCCCTTATGGAAGGACACCCAGGTATCGCAAAAACTGAAGCTAAAATGAAAAGACAATTCTGGTGGCCCACTTGGCGAAAGGACGTAAAGTCATTTGTGATGTCTTGTGGTATCTGCGCCCAAAACAAAAGTCAGAAAAAAAAAACAGCTGGCCTTTTACAACCTTTGGATATTCCACCTTCACCATGACACACCTTGTCTTTAGACTTCATTACAGATCTACCTCTGTGTATTGGATTTAACACCATTCTAGTTATTGTGGATCTTTTTTCCAAAATGGCCCACTTTATTCCTTTAAAAGGATTACCTTCCGCTTCAATTTTGGCCAAGGAATTTCTCGAAAACATTGTTAGAATCCATGGATTTCCTTCCGTATTGGTCTCTGACCGAGGTAGTCATTTCATTTCGCAATTTTGAAAGAAATGCTGTCAAGTGGCGCAAATCGACGTAAGGCTTATCAACCAGTCACCACCCCCAAACTGATGGTCAGACGGAGAGGACCAACCAGACTCTTGAACAATACCTACGTTGTATGCTACACCAAACCGAAAGCAATTGGAAAGATATTTTATGGATTTCCGAATATGCATACAAGAACTCCGTACATTCAGGAACCGGACAAAGCCCCTTTTATACCATATATGGACATCATCCTCGCACCTCAGAACTCGATTCGGCTCAACACTTAGAAATGCCTGCAGTGACTCATCTGCACTCTATTATTACACAAGCGTTTAAGGAAGCAATAGAACACTTGAAACAAGCAAAGGAGAAATACAAGAAAAATGCTGATCGACATAGAAGTGAAACTCCACAATACCAGATTGGAGATCAAGTTTGGCTGGCTACAAAACACATACCTCTAAAAGGAACTCGAACTTTCAATCCTAGATATTTGGGACCTTACACCATTAAGGCCATTATCAACCCGGTGGCCGTCAAATTGGAATTACCCTCTAATATGCGGATTCATCCTGTCTTTCATGTTTCACTTCTAAAACCAGTTCAGCCTGGGACAAGATTAACCAAACCACCTGATCCCATCCTAATAGATGGAGAACCTGAATTCAAGGTAAAGAATATCCTGGACTCTAAGATGGTTAAATCAAGACTTTTTTATTTAATCGACTGGAAGGGTTACGGACCACAAGAAAGGTCATGGGAACCTAGTGACCACGTTCATGCACCTCGGTTGGTGAAGAAATTCCATTGGAACTTCCCAGACAAACCAGGACCAAGGGGAAGAGCAACTTTAGGAGGGGCCTTGGGGGGAGTGCTGTCATGATGCCTACCCCCGGGCATCCCGATCAAGCCCATCAGCCCCAGGAGCAGGCATCCAGATATTTAATAAAACACCAGCAGCCCCTGCTGGGGGCTGTCTGGGTTCAGTTCTGGCGCCTTAGGCGCCAGGCTCATAATAGAAATCAGTCCTGACACCATGGGCGCCGGGCTGATAGACTTTACTTACCTCATTCAGACCATGCTGCAAATGAGTCCAAGCCAACGTGAGGCCTGGATGGGACTATTTTACTACAGGGACTATTTTTTACTCAAGTGTGGTTCTAGGGACTTCTTACCTGGAACTACTTTGGAGGCTATTTAAACCACGCTCGAACAGCAGCACATGCTTCGCGTTATTCTGCATCCAGCAGCGTAATGCTCACCGTGCCTGCAGTCAGTATCCAGTCTTCAGCCACGCCCGTCTCGAATCCAGAGCTGCTAGCAATAGAAGAAAGAAGAAGGAAAGGTTAGAAAACAGATATTATTCCAATCCTTACCTGAATTCCAGATCCAACACGTCTTCGATCTTGAAAAGGACATTATTCTACACGCGTTGCATCGCCAGCTGCAGCGCTGCGCCATACTCTCCAGTCCTCACAGTATTTTTTGATCCGGCACAGCCTCCATCATTTTCTCCGCCGAATTCCACCATCTAGGGGATAAAAGAAACATAAGGGGAGCCGAGAGAGCCAACAAATACAACCTCTCCACCATAGACTTACCTGATTAACAACCGGAGGCATTATTCTGTAACAAACCGCAAATTCTTACGCCACACCTGTAAGGAGAGAGAAACCAGTAATTTAAACACATGCATCTTTTGCCGGACAGTGTTGGGTAATACATACTCTTACATGAACACCATCAGCTGCCACAAGACAATCTTCCCTTGGACCCAGCTGCAACAGAAGAAAGGATTGTACAAGAGTGAACATCGGACATATTGAACTCTTTTGAACTTTATACTTACGGGTTCACGCCTGGAACCTCGGAGTCAATATTCATCTGGAACTCTTCCAACGCCTTCAAACCAGTGAAGTAACTGGTATCTACGCGCCCCTGCATGTCACGCAGGATGGAGAGCTCATCATTTACAAACATAAGGAGAATACTTCTACGGGTCAAGCAGACGAGATTAGGTGGTCCAGTCCAGTCTGTCATCTCTGCACTACGCTTCACGTTGGAGGAGGTTGCAGCTGTCCGGGTCTGATCGACGCCGCTGTGGGAGCCAGGTGAGCGTAACACAGAGAGCACGTGAAGGTGAAGAGGGGGTACAGACCAGGTAAGGACTGAGGGCACAGGCTGCAAACAGACATATTATTTACTGAAAGGCCAAATAGGCCCAGGCCAAGGGTAGCTGGCAGACTGCCAGTGGAGTGGTGTTTGATTGCAGTTATTTTAAATTTACTGGTTGTCGTTTTTTAAATATAAAATCAATTTGGTTTCTGGCTGATCCAAAACACTCTGAGTAATTCTGAGCTATTGGCAGTCATTCAACTCTGACCGCTGAAGTCTTTGATGCCAAATGCGTATGCATGCTTGATATTTGGAAAAGCTTTATTGTTAGGGTGACTTTTGTTTTAAAAATAAATAAAAGGAAAGGCGTACCATGCCCAGAGTGCTTTGGGTATTTAGTGATTCAGTCATACAACTCTCACAGAGATAAAGCTCTTTGGTCATTCTTATCTTCCCAACATTTTCTTTAGTATGCAAAACAGCCAAAACCTCATTGGTTATATTGGTGTTATTGACATTATCTTTGGAGTTCTTTCTAGTCAATCCACACATTAATCAAATACTTTTATATTCAAAGTACACAACATGCATTTTTACACTGCTGCTGCAAGCACAGAGTTCCCACAGGCAGCACTAAAATGATGTTCAGCAGCAAGCACTGCTTTCCCTGCCTGGCCCCACATTTTGGAACTCTGTGGCCGCCCCCCAAACAGCACAAGCATAAAGAGATCATACAGAAGTTAAAATGGCGAAGAGTAAATCTGAGTGCGCAAGATCATCAAGACACCTGTGAAAGGAAACCCAAAGCTATAGAAGGGGAAGAGAGAGCACACACTGTGTGCCAAAGGTACACGCTGTCTCACAGCTGTAAAGAAGACAGTCTGTGGTGTCCCATCAAGATATCTGCTCAGCCATCTTTACAGAAGCTGCCCAGTGCTAAGCAGGCAAATGGCATCCCTGTGTGAGATTTTTCGAGAAGAAAAGAAAATGGCAAAAACTCATCGAAAATATGAGTGTCAGTAAATGAACATCGTACCGAGAAGGGGGTTGAGTTCTTTTTATTCAACATTGTATAAGATGTGCCTGTACCACCTGCATGTATTTCACATCTAAACATCACAATTTGACAAGACCGGATGTAGAAATGTAGTTATGTTGCATTAACATTACAGACCAGTCTCGGTGATTCTAATAGGGTGACAGCAGGCAATTTGAGAGACAAACCCGATATTAGCATTGAAACCAAAATTCCTCATTCCAACCTTCTCGCACTTGTGTGTAGTTGGCAGACAGCTTATGTTCTTAGCACTTCCTCTAAAAGATTGTTTTCGGACTTAACCGAACGTACACAATTAGCTGTATTAATTACCTCTAGTGCATTCAACTGTAGAACACACTGCCTTCTCCAAACCTTAGGTAGCAGAGATCTGAAAACACTCTCTCAACTAACATAACATAGAAGATGACAGGCTTGAATTAATAGAGAGGAAGCAATAACTTTCTAATCCCAGCAACCTTAAAAACGCCCTTATAATGTTATGGGGGACAAAATGGGGGTAAAGTGGCGCGTACTAAGTGAAGAAATCGATTTGCTAAGATCGATTGCTTCAAAGACCGATTTAGAAAGACCGATCAGAGTCTTTCTAAATCGAACTGTCAGCCCCTGTGACACACACGAGTGCACCCAGGGGCTGACAGGCACGGCGGAGCCAGACGAGGTAAATCGCTGGAGCCCAGGTAAGAGTGTGTGTGTGTGTGTGTATGTGTGTGCATGCTTGTGAGAAGCTACTCACCATGCAAAAGTCTGAACTATTGACTATGTGGAGCATTTTGACTCTGTGTATCAAAAAAAGGTAGGTGTGGATGGAATGAGGTAGTCCAAAACGTTCAATCCTTGGAACATTCTGGAACAGTTAAATGCCTGGGCCTGTAAGAAGGGGGGCCTCATTGTGAGTTTGGCGGTATTGCATATGTTCAGGGGGCCTCATTGTGAGTTTGGCGGTATTGCATATGTTCAGGGGGCCTCATTGTGAGTGTGGCGGTATTGCATAGGGGGCCTCATTGTGAGTTTGGCGGTATTGCATATGTTCAGGGGGCCTCATTGTGAGTGTGGCGGTATTGCATATGTTCAGGGGGCCTCATTGTGAGTTTGGCGGTATTGCATATGTTCAGGGGCCTCATTGTGAGTGTGGCGGTATTGCATATGTTCAGGGGGCCTCATTGTGAGTGTGGCGGTATTGCATATGTTCAGGGGGCCTCATTGTGAGTGTGGCGGTATTACATATGTTCAGGGGGCCTCATTGTGAGTGTGGCGGTATTACAAATGTTCAGGGGGGCCTCCTTGTGAGTGTGGCGGTATTACATATGTTCAGGGGGTCTCATTGTGAGTTTGGCGGTATTACATATGTTCAGGGGGCCTCATTGTGAGTTTGGCGGTATTACATATGTTCAGGGGGCCTCATTGTGAGTGTGGCGGTATTGCATATGTTGAGGGGGCCTCATTGTGAGTTTGGCGGTATTACATATGTTCAGGGGGCCTCATTGTGATTGTGGCGGTATTACATATGTTCAGGGGGCCTCATTGTGGGTTTGGCAGTATTACATATGTTCAGGGGGCCTCATTGTGAGTTTGGCAGTATTACATATGTTCAGGGGGCCTCATTGTGAGTGTGGCGGTATTACATATGTTCAGGGGGCCTCATTGTGAGTGTGGCAGTATTACATATGTTCAGGGGGCCACATTGTGAGTTTGGCGGTATTACATATGTTCAGGGGGCCTCATTGTGAGTGTGGCGGTATTACATATGTTCAGGGGGCCCCATTGTGAGTTTGGCGGTATTACATATGTTCAGGGGGCCTCATTGTGAGTTTGGCGGTATTACATATGTTCAGGGGGCCTCATTGTGAGTTTGGCGGTATAACATATTTTCAGGGGTCCTCATTGTGAGTGTGGCGGTATTGCATATGTTCAGGGGGCCTCATTGTGAGTGTGGCGGTATTACATATGTTCAGGGGGCCTCGTTGTGAGTGTGGCGGTATTACATATGTTCAGGGGGCCACGTTGTGAGTGTGGCGGTATTACATATGTTCTGGGGGCCTCGTTGTGAGTTTGGCGGTATTACATATGTTCAGGGGGCCTCATTGTGAGTTTGGCGGTATTACATATGTTCAGGGGGCCTCATTGTGAGTTTGGCGGTATAACATATTTTCAGGGGTCCTCATTGTGAGTGTGGCGGTATTGCATATGTTCAGGGGGCCTCATTGTGAGTGTGGCGGTATTACATATGTTCAGGGGGCCTCGTTGTGAGTGTGGCGGTATTACATATGTTCAGGGGGCCACGTTGTGAGTGTGGCGGTATTACATATGTTCTGGGGGCCTCGTTGTGAGTGTGGCGGTATTACATATGTTCAGGGGGCCTCGTTGTGAGTGTGGCGGTATTGCATATGTGGGGGCCTCGTTGTGAGTGTGGCGGTATTGCATATGTTCAGGGGACTTCGTTGTGAGTTTGGCGGTATTACATATGTTCAGGGGGCCTCGTTGTGAGTGTGGCGGTATTACATATGTTCGGGGGCCTCGTTGTGAGTGTGGCGGTATTACATATGTTCAGGGGGCCTCGTTGTGAGTTTGGCGGTATTACGGTATTACATATGTTCAGGGGGCCTCATTTGTGAGTGTGGCGGTATTACATATGTTCAGGGGGCCTCGTTGTGAGTTTGGCGGTATTGCATATGTTCAGGGGGCCTTGTTGTGAGTTTGGCGGTATTGCATATGTTCAGGGGGCCTCATTGTGAGTGTGGCGGTATTACATATGTTCAGGGGGCCTCATTGTGAGTGTGGCGGTATTACATATGTTCAGGGGGCCTCATTGTGAGTTTGGCGGTATTACATATGTTCAGGGGGCCTCATTGTGAGTGTGGCGGTATTACATATGTTCAGGGGGCCTCATTGTGAGTTTGGCGGTATTACATATGTTCAGGGGGCCTCATTGTGAGTTTGGCGGTATTACATATGTTCAGGGGGCCTCATTGTGAGTTTGGCGGTATAACATATTTTCAGGGGTCCTCATTGTGAGTGTGGCGGTATTGCATATGTTCAGGGGGCCTCATTGTGAGTGTGGCGGTATTACATATGTTCAGGGGGCCTCGTTGTGAGTGTGGCGGTATTACATATGTTCAGGGGGCCAGGTTGTGAGTGTGGCGGTATTACATATGTTCTGGGGGCCTCGTTGTGAGTGTGGCGGTATTACATATGTTCAGGGGGCCTCGTTGTGAGTGTGGCGGTATTGCATATGTGGGGGCCTCGTTGTGAGTGTGGCGGTATTGCATATGTTCAGGGGACTTCGTTGTGAGTTTGGCGGTATTACATATGTTCAGGGGGCCTCGTTGTGAGTGTGGCGGTATTACATATGTTCGGGGGCCTCGTTGTGAGTGTGGCGGTATTACATATGTTCAGGGGGCCTCGTTGTGAGTTTGGCGGTATTACGGTATTACATATGTTCAGGGGGCCTCATTTGTGAGTGTGGCGGTATTACATATGTTCAGGGGGCCTCGTTGTGAGTTTGGCGGTATTGCATATGTTCAGGGGGCCTTGTTGTGAGTTTGGCGGTATTGCATATGTTCAGGGGGCCTCATTGTGAGTGTGGCGGTATTACATATGTTCAGGGGGCCTCATTGTGAGTGTGGCGGTATTACATATGTTCAGGGGGCCTCATTGTGAGTTTGGCGGTATTACATATGTTCAGGGGGCCTCATTGTGAGTTTGGCGGTATTACATATGTTCAGGGGGCCTCATTGTGAGTTTGGCGGTATTACATATGTTCAGGGGGCCTCATTGTGAGTGTGGCGGTATTACATATGTTCAGGGGCCTCATTGTGAGTGTGGCGGTATTACATATGTTCAGGGGGCCTCATTGTGAGTTTGGCGGTATTACATATGTTCAGGCGGCCTCATTGTGAGTGTGGCGGTATTACATATGTTCAGGGGGCCTCATTGTGAGTTTGGCGGTATTACATATGTTCAGGGGGTCTCATTGTGAGTTTGGCGGTATTACATATGTTTAGGGGGCCTCATTGTGAGTTTGGCGGTATTACATATGTTCAGGGGGTCTCATTGTGAGTTTGGCAGTATTACATATGTTCAGGGGGCCTCATTGTGAGTTTGGCGGTATTGCATATGTTCAGGGGGCCTCATTGTGAGTTTGGCGGTATTACATATGTTCAGGGGGCCTCATTGTGATTGTGGCGGTATTACATATGTTCAGGGGGCCTCATTGTGGGTTTGGCGGTATTACATATGTTCAGGGGGCCTCATTGTGAGTTTGGCAGTATTACATATGTTCAGGGGGCCTCATTGTGAGTGTGGCGGTATTACATATGTTCAGGGGGCCTCATTGTGAGTGTGGCGGTATT
This sequence comes from Ambystoma mexicanum, assembly GCF_040938575.1. NCBI lineage: Eukaryota > Metazoa > Chordata > Amphibia > Caudata > Ambystomatidae > Ambystoma > Ambystoma mexicanum. Next base: position 52,209,558 of record NC_090930.1, on the reverse strand, counting down.
ACATATGTTCAGGGGGCCACATTGTGAGTTTGACAGTATTACATATGTTCAGGGGGCCTCATTGTGAGTGTGGCGGTATTACATATGTTCAGGGGGCCTCATTGTGAGTTTGGCAGTATTACATATGTTCAGGGGGCCTCATTGTGAGTTTGGCGGTATTACATATGTTCAGGGGGCCTCATTGTGAGTTTGGCGGTATAACATATTTTCAGGGGTCCTCATTGTGAGTGTGGCGGTATTGCATATGTTCATGGGGCCTCATTGTGAGTGTGGCGGTCTTGCATATGTTCAGGGGGCCTCATTGTGAGTGTGGCGGTATTACATATGTTCAGGGGGCCTCATTGTGAGTGTGGCGGTATTGCATATGTTCAGGGGGCCTCGTTGTGAGTGTGGCGGTATTGCATATGTTCAGGGGGCCTCGTTGTGAGTGTGGCGGTATTGCATATGTTCAGGGGGCCTCGTTGTGAGTGTGGCGGTATTGCATATGTTCAGGGGGCCTCGTTGTGAGTGTGGCGGTATTACATATGTTCAGGGGGCCTCGTTGTGAGTGTGGCGGTATTACATATGTTCAGGGGGCCTCGTTGTGAGTGTGGCGGTATTACATATGTTCAGGGGACCTCCTTGTGAGTTTGGCGGTATTACATATGTTCAGGGGGCCTCGTTGTGAGTGTGGCGGTATTACATATGTTCAGGGGGCCTCGTTGTGAGTGTGGCGGTATTACATATGTTCAGGGGGCCTCGTTGTGAGTGTGGCGGTATTACATATGTTCAGGGGGCCACGTTGTGAGTGTGGCGGTATTACATATGTTCTGGGGGCCTCGTTGTGAGTGTGGCGGTATTACATATGTTCAGGGGGCCTCGTTGTGAGTGTGGCGGTATTGCATATGTGGGGGCCTCGTTGTGAGTGTGGCGGTATTGCATATGTTCAGGGGACTTCGTTGTGAGTTTGGCGGTATTACATATGTTCAGGGGGCCTCGTTGTGAGTGTGGCGGTATTACATATGATCGGGGCCTCGTTGTGAGTGTGGCGGTATTACATATGTTCAGGGGGCCTCGTTGTGAGTTTGGCGGTATTACGGTATTACATATGTTCAGGGGGCCTCATTCGTGAGTGTGGCGGTATTACATATGTTCAGGGGGCCTCGTTGTGAGTTTGGCGGTATTGCATATGTTCAGGGGGCCTTGTTGTGAGTTTGGCGGTATTGCATATGTTCAGGGGGCCTCATTGTGAGTGTGGCGGTATTACATATGTTCAGGGGGCCTCATTGTGAGTGTGGCGGTATTACATATGTTCAGGGGTCCTCATTGTGAGTTTGGCGGTATTACATATGTTCAGGGGGCCTCATTGTGAGTTTGGCGGTATTACATATGTTCAGGGGGCCTCATTGTGAGTTTGGCGGTATTACATATGTTCAGGGGGCCTCATTGTGAGTGTGGCGGTATTACATATGTTCAGGGGCCTCATTGTGAGTGTGGCGGTATTACATATGTTCAGGGGGCCTCATTGTGAGTTTGGCGGTATTACATATGTTCAGGCGGCCTCATTGTGAGTGTGGCGGTATTACATATGTTCAGGGGGCCTCATTGTGAGTTTGGCGGTATTACATATGTTCAGGGGGCCTCATCGTGAGTGTGGCGGTATTACATATGTTCAGGGGGCCTCATCGTGAGTTTGGCGGTATTACATATGTTCAGGGGGCCTCATCGTGAGTGTGGCGGTATTACATATGTTCAGGGGGCCTCATCGTGAGTTTGGCGGTATTACATGTGTTCAGGGGGCCTCATCGTGATTGTGGCGGTATTACATATGTTCAGGGGGCCTCATCGTGAGTGTGGCGGTATTACATATGTTCAGGGGGCCTCATCGTGAGTTTGGCGGTATTACATATGTTCAGGGGGGGCCTCATTGTGAGTGTAGCGGACCTCTGTGAGTGTGGCGGTATTACATATGTTCAGGGGGCCTTGTTGTGAGTTTGTTGTGAGTTTGGCAGGGGGCCTCATTGTGAGTTTGGCGGTATTGCATATGTTCAGGGGGCCTCATTGTGAGTGTGGCGGTATTGCATATGTTCAGGGGGCCTCATTGTGAGTTTGGCGGTATTACATATGTTCAGGGGCCTCATTGTGAGTTTGGCGGTATTACATATGTTCAGGGGGCCTCATTGTGAGTTTGGCAGTATGACATATGTTCAAGGGCCTCATTGTGAGTTTGGCGGTATGACATATGTTCAGGGGGCCTCATTGTGAGTTTGGCGGTATTTCATATGTTCAGGGGGCCTCATTGTGAGTGTGGCGGTATGACAAATGTTCAGGGGGCCTCATTGTGAGTTTGGCGGTATGACATATGTTCAGGGGGCCTCATTGTGAGTTTGACGGTATGGCATATGTTCAGGGGGCCTCATTGTGAGTGTGGCGGTATTACATATGTTCAGGGGGCCTCATTGTGAGTTTGGCGGTATTGCATATGTTCAGGGGCCCTCATTGTGAGTTTGGCGGGATTGCATATGTTCAAGGGGCCTCATTGTGAGTGTGGCGGTATTGCATATGTTCAGGGGGCCTCATTGTGAGTGTGGCGGTATTGCATATGTTCAGGGGGCCTCATTGTGAGTTTGGCGGTATTGCATATGTTCAGTGGGCCTCATTGTGAGTTTGGCGGGATTACATATGTTCAGGGGTCCTCATTGTGAGTTTGGCGGGATTACATATGTTCAGGGGGCCTCATTGTGAGTTTGGCGGTATTGCATATGTTCAGGCGGCCTCATTGTGAGTTTGGCGGTATTGCATATGTTCAGGGGGCCTCATTGTGAGTTTGGCGGTATTACATATGTTCAGGGGGCCTCATTGTGAGTTTGGCGGTATTGCATATGTTCAGGGGGCCTCATTGCGAGTTTGGCGGTATTGCATATGTTCAGGGGGCCTCATTGTGAGTTTGGCGGTATTGCATATGTTCAGGGGGCCTCATTGCGAGTTTGGCGGTATTGCATATGTTCAGGGGGCCTCATTGTGAGTTTGGCGGGATTACATATGTTCAGGGGGCCTCATTGCGAGTGTGGCGGTATTGCATATGTTCAGGGGGCCTCATTGTGAGTTTGGCGGGATTGCATATGTTCAGGGGGCCTCATTGTGAGTGTGGCGGTATTGCATATGTTCAGGGGGCCTCATTGTGAGTTTGGCGGTATTGCATATGTTCAGGGGGCCTCATTGTGAGTTTGGCGGTATTGCATATGTTCAGGGGGCCTCATTGTGAGTTTGGCGGTATTGCATATGTTCAGGGGGCCTCATTGTGAGTTTGGCGGTATTGCATATGTTCAGGGGGCCTCATTGTGAGTTTGGCGGGATTACATATGTTCAGGGGGCCTCATTGTGAGTGTGGCGGTATTACATATGTTCAGGGGGCCTCATTGTGAGTTTGGCGGGATTACATATGTTCAGGGGGCCTCATTGTGAGTGTGGCGGTATTGCATATGTTCAGGGGGCCTCATTGTGAGTTTGGCGGTATTACACACTCCTTTACCATTTCCACCATGCGGTTGCATGGCATTACCTCAGGATTATGTCGCGCGGTGGCGCTACGCCCCATTTTTGGAGTCCATCGAAATCAATGAGAAATTTCTGCTGCAGTGATTCTCACTATTTTCAGTGGTAAATTGGATGGTTTAACTCCAGATTTGTGCTGACCTCCACCCTACCGCCCAAACTCCTAGTACGGTGGTGCAGTAATGTGGCGGTAAAATGTAAGAGAATTGTCACCACTGTACCGACATGTTTACCACCCTACCGCCCTCGTAATGAGGTTCAGGGTGCCAAAAAATATGGACAAGGCAGGGCTTCATACTCACCCGGGGAAGTGGCACGAGGGCATCTGGAAACAGCTGTAACAGCTGGGGCCATTGAAGTCTCACCAGCCTGGGTACTTGGGCAAAGGGAAGCTTGAAAATCTGACTGGTTCTCCTGAGCTCCCAGTTCTACTGCGGGGGGAAGCAGTGGGGGGTTTGGGGGGGCACTATCAGTGTTTAACTAACTTGCCTCCAAACTGGACCTGGGAGAAAGAAGTCGATTGTTTCTGTGGAATGTTGTTGTGTGTTAAGTGTAGTTCTATTTTTAGCACTATGTCATAGTTGACCCAAACAGACCCACTGTGTTGGCTTCCGATTCTTGAGAATGCCTTGTGCCCTCACCTCCCTGGGACACCTTAGGTTGTGTATGTTGGTTTGTGGGGCCAGGGTTCAGGAATGCTTTGAAGAGGTAGGTCCACCCTCCTGTGGTTGTGCTATGCTCCCCTCGCCATTGTTAGAGCCTCTGCAGGGGCTCTCACCGGAGACGTGCTAGTGGGGGCTCAGATGCCCCCACAACCATTTGAATTGTCTGCTGCAGTAATGGTGAGCAAGGCAGGTAATGAACATTTCCAGAGACTGTAGGCAAGTTAACTGCACTCATGGTTTAACTAAGTGCACCTACACAGTGAGAAACACATGGTTTGGCCAGAAGCACACACTTTGGTAAGGTGATGAAGGTGGAATTTAGGTACTTGAACACATACCTCCTCACCTCCAGGTGCTACAAACAGCTGTGAATGTTTGGCTTGCCAGGTCTGCAATAATATTCTACTTATAGAGATGACTCCAAAAGGACTCAAATCACATAATAAGACAACCTGACATTGTATAAATAGGGCTAGAAACCTTCTGAGGAAATATTTATGATTGTATGACTGGAACTTTATTTTCCGCATCCTGCATGGGAAACTACAATGACAAGAAAGCATTGGAATCGGTGCCTAAAAAAATGCCCTGGCGTTTAAAGCTGCACCATGTAAACTTAAAGAGACAAGGGATCATGTTTGATGGGGAGGAGGGTAAAAAGAATGCATAAAATAATATGTTAACATTTCACAAATTTTTGACGGTACTTGTATTGCATAGAAGGGGTCCTAAGCGTAGTTTACAAGTCTGCCTCCTCCTTCCTCTTCGCCATAGAAATGAGACAGCATTTACACCAGCATGGCATTTATCATGCTGGTGTAAATGCTGTAGACTCCTATGGAATCCGCCTGCTTTTTACACTAGCAAAAAGCAGACAGATTCCACAGCAATACATTGCAATCCCTCCTTTAATCAGGCTCGGACTGGCCTATAGAGCAATAGGCCCATGGCCAAACCAAAACCATAAAAAATGCTGGTCTGGGCCAGTTTTTTGGGTCAAAGTGGGCCACTTTTTTTGGCCAATTTGGGCCAGTTTGATGAGTTAGTTCACTTTAACTGCGGCTTGTAGTTTTGCCCAGTGTTGCTGAATATAAATATTCCTTAAAATGCACAATTTGCATAACATTTTATCAAAAACCTCCCCCTTGGGTACTAGTGTCACAAAAGGAATGAATAGTCATTTGCAAGGGGGGGAGGGACTTTTTCATTGGGGCTTGAGACAATGTTAGGGCCCCGTCTGACCCTGCCTTTAATTTGTAAATGCCAGGCAGTGTTTCCTTAATTTGCACTGCGGAGTGACAAAGGGAGGCGATTTCGACTTCACTTTGAACCGGAACACGGGCCCCACAAACCGCAAAAGGAAATGTCTGATAAGGTCACCTGCTTGTTGTCATTGTTTCACACATCATGGCGTCTGTAAGGCAGTCCTATTTCTAAACACCCAATATTTGCGCTCACTTACATCATTTTACTGACCCTGGTCACTCCCAATGTCTACCTGGCCGCTGGATGTGGAGCCCTCTCGCACACTTATCACTCTTCGGCTGAAAAAAGGCCTGGGAATTCCTATTTAAAACCCAGTGCCAAGTGAACGCATGCACTCTCTCAGTAAGAGCTCGGGCTGGCAACGGCGTGTCTTGCTCCCTCAAAGCACCTGCACTCCGGCAGCTGCCTGTCCAAGCCATGGCTCTGGCTTCTGCCACCCACATCCCGTGACTTGGCACTCACGGCGCACGTGGCATCTCCGTCATCAGAGGAGGCTGTGAGGAAATATTGGCGCGATGCCAAAATATTCTCTGGTCACAATGTGAGGACTTATATTTCTATGAGGGGTAAAGAGTGGGCGCATCTTGCAATGTGTGGATGAACCCAGGTAACGTGCCATTAGGGGCGGGGGCTTGTTGGCTTCGAACTATGATTTCGGTCCTTTTAGATGGCACCGTTAGAGAGGGGTCTTCGGGCCCATACCGTCTAAGCATATCTTGCCAATACGGGCCTGCGTGCCCATCCAGAATACATATTACCTGTGGGTATGGGCCTAAGTGCACATTTAACTGTGGATATGGTCCTAAGTGCACATTCAATATATACATTTCCTGTCGATATGGGTCTAAGTGCACATTTAACTGTGGATACGGGCCTCCGTGCCCATCCAGAATACATATTACCTGTGAATACGTGCACATTCAATATATACATTTCCTGTCGATATGGACCTAAGTGCACATTCAATATATATATTTCCTGTGGCTATTGGCCTAAGTGCACATTAAATATACATTACCTATGAAAACAGGCCTAAGCACACAGTCAATATATACATTTCCTGTGGATATGGGTCTAAGTGCACATTTAACTGTGGATACGGGCCTCCGTGCCCATCCAGAATACATATTACCTGTGAATACGTGCACATTCAATATATACATTTCCTGTCGATATGGACCTAAGTACACATTCAATATATACATTTCCTGTCGATATGGGTCTAAGTGCACATTTAACTGTGGATACGGGCCTCCGTGCCCATCCAGAATACATATTACCTGTGAATACGTGCACATTCAATATATACATTTCCTGTCGATATGGACCTAAGTACACATTCAATATACATATTTCCTGTGGATATGGGCCTAAGTGCACATTAAATATACATTACCTATGAATATGTGCCTAAGTGCACATTCAATATATACTTTTCCTGTGGATATGGGCCTACGTGCACATTAAATATACATTACCTATGAATACGGGCCTTAAGTGCACATTAAACCTATACATTTCCTGTGGATATGGGCCTAAGTGCAATTCAATATATACATTATCTGTGGATACCGGCTTACGTACACATTCAACATATACATTTCCTGTGGTTACGGTCCTATGGGCACATTCAATATATACATCATCTATGAATATGTGCCTAAGTGCACATTCAATATATATCTTTCCTGTGGATATGGACTAAGTGCACATTAAATATACATTACCTATGAAAACAGGCCTAAGCACACAGTCAATATATACATTTCCTGTGGCTATGGGCCTAAGTACACATTCAATATACATTACTTATGAATACGGGCCTTAAGTGTACATTCAATATAGACATTTTCTGTGGATACCAGCTTAAGTGCACATTAAACCTATACATTTCCTGTGGATATGGGCCTAAGTGCAATTAAATATATACATTATCTGTGGATACTGGCTTATGTGCACATTCAACATATACATTTCCTGTGGTTACGGTCCTATGGGCACATTCAATATATACATTTCCGATGGATATGGGCCCAAGTGAACATTCAATATATACATTTCCTGTGGATATGGGCCTAAGTGCACATTCAATATAAACAGTTCCTCTGGATATGGGCCTAGGTGCACATTCAATGGATACATTTCCTGTGGCTATGGCCTTAAGTACACATTCAATATACATATTTCCTGTGGATATGGGCCTAAGTGCACATTCAATATGTACATTATCTGTGGATGCCGGCTTACGTGCACATTCAGCATGTACATTTCCTGTGGTTACGGTCCTATGGGCACATTCAGTATATACATTTCCTGTGGATATGGGTCTAAGAGCACATTCAATATGTACATTTCCTATGGATATGGGCCTACGTGCACATTCAGTATATATATTTCCTGTTGGTATGGGCCTAAGTGCACATTCAATATACATTACCTGTGAATACGGGCCTAAGTGCACATTCAATGTATACATTTCCTGTGGACATGGGCCTATGTGTACATTCAATATATACATTACCTGTGAATACGGGCCTGAGTGCACATTTTATAGATATCCATTTCCTGTGGATATGGGCCTAAGTGCAATTCAATATATTCATTACCTGTGAATACGGGCCTGAATGCACATTTTATAGATATCCATTTCCTGTGGATATGGGCTTACGTGCACATTCAACATATACATTTCCTGTGGTTACGGTCCTATGGGCACATTCAATATATATATTTCCTGTGGATATGGGCCTAAGTGCACATTCAATATAAACAGTTCCTCTGGATATGGGCCTAGGTGCACATTCCATGGATACATTTCCTGTGGCTATGTGCTTAAGTACACATTCAATATACATATTTCCTGTGGATATGGGCCTAAGTGCAATTCAATATATACATTATCTGTGGATACCGGTTTATGTGCACATTCAACATATACATTTCCTGTGGTTACGGTCCTATGGTCACATTCAATATATACATTTCCTGTGGATAAGGGCCTAAGTGCACATTCAATATAAACAGTTCCTCTAGATATGGGCCTAAGTGCACATTCAATATATACATTTCCTGTGGGTATGGGCCTAAGTGCACCTTCAATATACATTAACAGTGAATACAGACCTAACTGCACATTCTATATATCCATTTCCTGTGGATATGGACTAAGTGCACATTCAATTTATACATTTCTTGTGGCTATGGACCTAAATGCACATTCAATATATATATATATCCTATGGTTATGGGCCTAAGAGCACATTAAATATTCATTACCTATGAAAACAGGCCTAAGCACACAGTCAATATATACATTTCCTGTGGATATGGGCCTAAATGCACATTCAATATACACATTTCCTCTGGATATGGGCATAGGAGCACATTCAATGTATAGATTTCCTATGGCTATGGGCCTAAGTACACATTCAATATACATATTTCCTGTGGATATGGGCCTAAGTACACATTAAATATACATTACCTATGTGCCTAAGTGCATGTTCAATATATACTTTTCCTGTGGATATGGGCCTACGTGCACATTAAATATACATTACCTATGAATAAGGCCTTAAGTGCACATTCAATGTAGACATTTTCTGTGGATATGGGCCTAAGTGCAATTCAATAGATACATTATCTGTGGATACGGGCTTACGTGCACATTCAACATATACATTTCCTCTGGTTACGGTCCTATGGGCACATTCAATATATACATTTCCCATGGATATGGGCCTAAGTGCACATTCAATATATACATTTCCTGTGGATATTGGCCTAAGTGCACATTCAATATAAACAGTTCCTCTGGATATGGGCCTACTTGCACATTCCATGGATACATTTCCTGTGGCTATGGGCTTAAGTACACATTCAATATACATATTTCCAGTGGATATGGGCCTAAGTGCAATTCAATAGATACATTATCTGTGGATACCGGTTTATGTGCACATTCAACATATACATTTCCTGTGGTTACGGTCCTATGGGCACATTCAATATATACATTTCCCATGGATATGGGCCTAAGTGCACATTCAATATGTACATTTCGTGTGGATATGGGCCTAAGTGCACATTCAATATAAACAGTTCCTCTGGATATGGGCCTAGGTGCACAATCAATGGATACATTTCCTGTGGCTATGGGCTTAAGTACACATTCAATATACATTACCTGTGAATACGGGCCTAAGTGCACATTCTATATATCCATTTCCCATGGATATGGGCCTAAGTGCGCATTCAATATATACATTTCCTGTGGATATGCGCCTAAGTGCACATTCAATATAAACAGTTCCTCTGGATATGGGCCTAGGTGCACATTCAATGGATACATTTCCTGTGGCTATGGGCTTAAGTGCGCATTCAATATATACATTTCCTGTGGATATGGGCCTAAGTGCACATTCAATATAAACAGTTCCTCTGGATATGGGCTTAGGTGCACATTCAATTGATACATTTCCTGTGGCTATGGGCTTAAGTACACATTCAATATACATATTTCCTGTGGATATGGGCCTAAGTGCAATTCAATATATACATTTCCTGTGGATATGGGCCTAAGTGCACATTCAATATAAACAGTTCCTCTGGATATGGGCCTGGGTGCACATTCAATGGATACATTTCCTGTGGCTATGGGCTTAAGTGCGCATTCAATATATACATTTCCTGTGGGTATGGGCCTAAGTGCACATTCAATATAAACAGTTCCTCTGGATATGGGCCTAGGTGCACATTCAATGGATACATTTCCTGTGGCTATGGGCTTAAGTACACATTCAATATACATATTTCCTGTGGATATGGGCCTAAATGCAATTCAATATATACATTATCTGTGGATGCCGGCTTACGTGCACATACAGCATGTACATTTCCTGTGGTTACGGTCCTATGGGCACATTCAGTATATACATTTCCTGTGGATATGGGCCTAAGAGCACATTCAATATGTACATTTCCTATGGATATGGGCCTACGTGCACATTCAGTATATATATTTCCTGTTGGTATGGGCCTAAGTGCACATTCAATATACATTACCTGTGAACACGGGCCTAAGTGCACATTCAATATACATTACCTGTGAATACAGGCTTAAGTGCACATTCAATGTATACATTTCCTGTGGACATGGGCCTAAGTGTACATTCAATATATACATTATCTGTGAATACGGGCCTGAGTGCACATTTTATAGATATCCATTTCCTGTGGATATGGGCCTAAGTGCAATTCAATATATTCATTATCTGTGGATACCGGCTTACGTGCACATTCAACATATACATTTCCTGTGGTTACGGTCCTATGGTCACATTCAATATATACATTTCCTGTGGATATGGGCCTAAGTGCACATTCAATATAAACAGTTCCTCTAGATATGGGCCTAGGTGCACATTCAATGGATACATTTCCTGTGGCTATGGGCTTAAGTACCCATTCAATATACATATTTCCTGTGGATATGGGCCTAAGTGCACATTCAATATACATTACCTGTGAATACAGGCCTAACTGCACATTCTATATATCCATTTCCTGTGGATATGGACCTAAGAGCACATTAAATATTCATTACCTATGAAAACAGGCCTAAGCACACAGTCAATATACACATTTCCTCTGGATATGGGCATAGGTGCACATTCAATGTATACATTTCCTATGGCTATGGGCCTAAGTACACATTCAATATACATATTTCCTGTGGATATGGGCCTAAGTGCACATTAAATATACATTACCTATGTGCCTAAGTGCATGTTCAATATATACTTTTCCTGTGGATATGGGCCTACGTGCACATTAAATATACATTACCTATGAATACGGGCCTTAAGTGCACATTCAATGTAGACATTTTCTGTGGATACCAGCTTAAGTGCACATTAAACCTATACATTTCCTGTGGATATGGGCCTAAGTACAATTCAATATATACATTATCTGTGGATACCGGCTTACGTGCACATTCAACATATACATTTCCTCTGGTTACGGTCCTATGGGCATATTCAATATATACATTTCCCATGGATATGGGCCTAAGTGCACATTCAATATATACATTTCCTGTGGATATTGGCCTAAGTGCACATTCAATATAAACAGTTCCTCTGGATATGGGCCTAGGTGCACATTCCATGGATACATTTCCTGTGGCTATGGGCTTAAGTACACATTCAATATACATATTTCCTGTGGATATGGGCCTAAGTGCAATTCAATATATACATTATCTGTGGATACCGGCTTACGTGCACATTCAACATATACATTTCCTGTGGTTACGGTCCTATGGGCGCATTCAATATATACATTTCCCCTGGATATGGGCCTAAGTGCACATTCAATATATAAATTTCCTGTGGATATGGGCCTAAGTGCAATTCAATAGGTACATTATCTGGGGATACCGGCTTACGTGCACATTCAACATATACATTTCCTGTGGTTACGGTCCTATGGGCACATTCAATATATACATTTCCCATGGATATGGGCCTATGTGCACATTCAATATAAACAGTTCCTCTGGATATGGGCCTAGGTGCACATTCAATGGATACATTTCCTGTGGCTATGGGCTTAAGTACACATTCAATATACATTACCTGTGAATACGGGCCTAAGTGCACATTCTATATATCCATTTCCCATGGATATGGGCCTAAGTGCGCATTCAATATATACATTTCCTGTGGATATGGGCCTAAGTGCACATTCAATATAAACAGTTCCTCTGGATATGGGTCTACGTTCACATTCAATGGATACATTTCCTGTGGCTATTGGCTTAAGTGCGCATTCAATATATACATTTCCTGTGGATATGGGCCCAAGTGCACATTCAATATAAACAGTTCCTCTGGATATGGGCCTTGGTGCACATTCAATGGATACATTTCCTGTGGCTATGGGCTTAAGTACACATTCAATATACATATTTCCTGTGGATATGGGCCTAAGTGCAATTCAATATATACATTTCCTGTGGATATGGGCCTAAGTGCACATTCAATATAAACAGTTCCTCTGGATATGGGCCTAGGTGCACATTCAATGGATACATTTCCTGTGGCTATGATCTTAAGTACACATTCAATATACATATTTCCTGTGGATATGGGCCTAAGTGCAATTCAATATATACATTATCTGTGGATACCAGCTTACGTGCACATTCAACATATACATTTCCTCTGGTTACGGTCCTATGGGCACATTCAATATATACATTTCCCATGGATATGGGCCTAGGTGCACATTCAATGGTTACATTTCCTGTGGCTATGGGCTTAAGTACACATTCAATGTACATTACCTGTGAATATGGGCCTAAGTGCACATTCTATATATCCATTTCCTGTGTATATGTACTAAGTACACATTCAATGTATACATTTTGTGTGGCTATGGACCTAAGTGCACATTCAATATATATATATATTCTGTGGATATGGGCCTAAGTGCACATTAAATATACATTACCTATGAAAACAGGCTTAAGCACACAGTCAATATATACATTTCCTGTGGATATGGGCCTAAGTGCACATTCAATATATACATTTCCTGTGGATATGGGCCTAAGTGCACATTCAATATAAACAGTTCCTCTGAATATGGGCCTAGGTGCACATTCAATTGATACATTTCCTGTGGCTATGGGCTTAAGTACACATTCAATATACATATTTCCTGTGGATATGGGCCTAAGTGCAATTCAATATATACATTATCTGTGGATACCGGCTTACGTGCACATTCAACATATACATTTCCTGTGGTTACGGTCCTATGGTCACATTCAATATATACATTTCCTGTGGATATGGGCCTAAGTGCACATTCAATATAAACAGTTCCTCTAGATATGGGCCTAGGTGCACATTCAATGGATACATTTCCTGTGGCTATGGGCTTAAGTACCCATTCAATATACAAATTTCCTGTGGATATGGGCCTAAGTGCACATTCAATATACATTACCTGTGAATACAGGCCTAACTGCACATTCTATATATCCATTTCCTGTGGGTATGGACCTAAGTGCACATTCAATATATATATATATATATATATATATATATATATATATATATATATATATATATATATGGGACTAAGAGCACATTAAATATTCATTACCTATGAAAACAGGCCTAAGCACACAGTCAATATACACATTTCCTCTGGATATGGGCATAGGTGCACATTCAATGTATACATTTCCTATGGCTATGGGCCTAAGTACACATTCAATATACACATTTCCTGTGGATATGGGCCTAAGTGCACATTAAATATACATTACCTATGTGCCTAAGTGCATGTTCAATATATACTTTTCCTGTGGATATGGGCCTACATGCACATTAAATATACATTACCTATGAATACGGGCCTTAAGTGCACATTCAATGTAGACATTTTCTGTGGATACCAGCTTAAGTGCACATTAAACCTATACATTTCCTGTGGATATGGGCCTAAGTACAATTCAATAGATACATTATCTGTGGATACGGGCTTACGTGCACATTCAACATATACAGTTCCTCTGGTTACGGTCCTATGGGCATATTCAATATATACATTTCCCATGGATATGGGCCTAAGTGCACATTCAATATATACATTTCCTGTGGATATTGGCCTAAGTGCACATTCAATATAAACAGTTCCTCTGGATATGGGCCTAGGTGCACATTCCATGGATACATTTCCTGTGGCTATGGGCTTAAGTACACATTCAATATACATATTTCCTGTGGATATGGGCCTAAGTGCAATTCAATATATACATTATCTGTGGATACCGGCTTACGTGCACATTCAACATATACATTTCCTGTGGTTACGGTCCTATGGGCACATTCAATATATACATTTCCCATGGATATGGGCCTAAGTGCACATTCAATATATAAATTTCCTGTGGATATGGGCCTAAGTGCAATTCAATAGGTACATTATCTGGGGATACCGGCTTACGTGCACATTCAACATATACATTTCCTGTGGTTACGGTCCTATGGGCACATTCAATATATACATTTCCCATGGATATGGGCCTATGTGCACATTCAATATAAACAGTTCCTCTGGATATGGGCCTAGGTGCACATTCAATGGATACATTTCCTGTGGCTATGGGCTTAAGTACACATTCAATATACATTACCTGTGAATACGGGCCTAAGTGCACATTCTATATATCCATTTCCCATGGATATGGGCCTAAGTGCGCATTCAATATATACATTTCCTGTGGATATGGGCCTAAGTGCACATTCAATATAAACAGTTCCTCTGGATATGGGTCTACGTTCACATTCAATGGATACATTTCCTGTGGCTATTGGCTTAAGTGCGCATTCAATATATACATTTCCTGTGGATATGGGCCCAAGTGCACATTCAATATAAACAGTTCCTCTGGATATGGGCCTTGGTGCACATTCAATGGATACATTTCCTGTGGCTATGGGCTTAAGTACACATTCAATATACATATTTCCTGTGGATATGGGCCTAAGTGCAATTCAATATATACATTTCCTGTGGATATGGGCCTAAGTGCACATTCAATATAAACAGTTCCTCTGGATATGGGCCTAGGTGCACATTCAATGGATACATTTCCTGTGGCTATGATCTTAAGTACACATTCAATATACATATTTCCTGTGGATATGGGCCTAAGTGCAATTCAATATATACATTATCTGTGGATACCAGCTTACGTGCACATTCAACATATACATTTCCTCTGGTTACGGTCCTATGGGCACATTCAATATATACATTTCCCATGGATATGGGCCTAGGTGCACATTCAATGGTTACATTTCCTGTGGCTATGGGCTTAAGTACACATTCAATGTACATTACCTGTGAATATGGGCCTAAGTGCACATTCTATATATCCATTTCCTGTGTATATGTACTAAGTACACATTCAATGTATACATTTTGTGTGGCTATGGACCTAAGTGCACATTCAATATATATATATTCTGTGGATATGGGCCTAAGTGCACATTAAATATACATTACCTATGAAAACAGGCCTAAGCACACAGTCAATATATACATTTCCTGTGGATATGGGCCTAAGTGCACATTCAATATATACATTTCCTGTGGATATGGGCCTAAGTGCACATTCAATATAAACAGTTCCTCTGAATATGGGCCTAGGTGCACATTCAATTGATACATTTCCTGTGGCTATGGGCTTAAGTACACATTCAATATACATATTTCCTGTGGATATGGGCCTAAGTGCACATTCTATATATCCATTTCCTGTGGATATGGACTAAGTGCACATTCAATTTATACATTTCGTGTGGCTATGGACCTAAGTGCACATTCAATATATATATATATATATATATATATATATATATATATATATATATATATATATATATATATTCTGTGTATATATTCTGTGTATATATTCTGTGTATATGAGTCTAAGTACACATTAAATATACATTACCTATGAGAACAGGCCTAAACACACAGTCAATATATACATTTCCTGTGGCTACGGGCTTAAGTACACATTCAATATACATTACCTGTGAATACGGGCCTAAGTGCACATTCTATATATCGATTTCCCATGGATATGGGCCTAAGTACACATTCAATATAAACAGTTCCTCTGGATATGGGCCTAAGTGCACATTCAATGGATACATTGCCTGTGGCTACGTGCTTAAGTACACATTCAATATACATTACCTGTGAATACGGGCCTTAAGTGCACATTCAATGTAGACATTTTCTGTGGATACCAGCTTAAGTGTACATTAAACCTATACATTTCCTGTGGATATGGGCCTAAGTACAATTCAATAGATACATTATCTGTGGATACCAGCTTACGTGCACATTCAACATATACATTTCCTGTGGTTACGGTCCTATGGGCACATTCATTATATACATTTCCCATGGATATGGGCCTAAGTGCACATTCAATATATACATTTCCTGTGGATATGGGCCTAAGTGCACATTCAATATAAACAGTTCCTCTGGATATGGGCCTAGGTGCACATTCAATGGATACATTTCCTGTGGCTATGGGCTTAAGTACACATTCAATATACATATTTCCTGTGGATATGAGCCTAAGTGCAATTCAATATATGCATTATCTGTGGATACCAGCTTACGTGCACATTCAACATATACATTTCCTCTGGTTACGGTCCTATGGGCGCATTCAATATATACATTTCCCCTGGATATGGGCCTAAGTGCACATTCAATATAAACAGTTCCTCTGGATATGGGCCTAGGTGCACATTCAATGGATACATTTCCTGTGGCTATGGGCTTAAGTACACATTCAATGTACATTACCTGTGAATAAGGGCCTAAGTGCACATTCTACATATCCATTTCCTGTGGATATGGACTAAGTGCACATTCAATTTATACATTTCGTGTGGCTATGGACCTAAGTGCACATTCAATATATATATATATATATATATATATATATATATATATATATATATATATATATATATATATATATATATTCTGTGGATATGGGCCTAAGTGCACATTAAATATACATTACCTATGAAAACAGGCCTAAGCACACAGTCAATATATACATTTCCTGTGGATATGGGCCTAAGTGCACATTCAATATATACATTTCCTGTGGATATGGGCCTAAGTGCACATTCAATATAAACAGTTCCTCTGGATATGGGCCTAGGTGCACATTCAATGGATACATTTCCTGTGGCTATGGACTTAAGTACACATTCAATATCCATATTTCCTGTGGATATGGGCCTTAATGCAATTCAATATATACATTATCTGTGGATACCGGCTTACGTGCACATTCAGCACATACATTTCCTGTGGTTATGGTCCTATGGGTACATTCAGTATATACATTTCCTTTGGATATGGGCCTAAGTGCACATTCAATATATCAATTTCCTGTGGATATGGACCTAAGTGCACATTCAATATATATATATCCTGTTGATATGGGCCTAAGTGCACATTAAATATACATTAGCTGGATGGCAGAGAGGCAGTCAGGGATGAAGGAGGGTGCAAGGGCATCAGTGGGAAGTTTGAAGAAAAGTTGTGTAGCGTCAGTGGAGGACTGGAAGTTGGTGAAGAATGAGGAAATGAGTCATGCCAGCAGAGAAATGTATACGTTAAAGAGCCAGGGTGAAAGAATGGCACCCTGGGGGATGCCACAGGTAGCGTAGGAGGAACGGGAGGAGAAAAGGCCCAGAATGGTTTTGGATTAACGGTCAGTTAGGAAGGGGGTAAGCAAGTCCAGTGCCCGTTCCGAGATGCCAAGGGTGTCATGGAGCCTTTTTATGAGAATGGAATGATTCACTGTGTCAAATGCGTAAGAGAGGTCAAGAAGGATGAGGACAGCAAGAGATGCATGAAATTCTTCACGGGTGCTCAGAAGAGCAGTTTCCGTGGCTCTGGATGCTCGGAATCTACATTGATGGTCGCGTAGACTGCCAACAAGTTCGGTATGAGAGTTGAGCTGAGTGGGTGCCACCTTCTCAAGCATTTTTACCAGGAAGGGGGTGATGGAAATGGGGCAGTAGTTGGCTGGACTGGAATGATCCGCAGAGGGTCTTTTTGAGGAGGTGACGCACAAGAGAGTGCTTGGGGGAAGATGGAAAAGAACCAGTATGGAAGGAGTGGTTGCAGAGATCAGCTAGAGCAGCGGCGAGAAAGACGATATTTTCCTTGATGGTTCTGGATGAGCAAGGAGCAACCTGTTTGGACGAGACCTTCATGGAGTTGACAACTCTGGTGACTTCTTCAGGGAAGAAAGGGGTGAAGGAGGGGAAGAAGGAAGGAGGGGGGAGAATGGTATGGGGGGAGAAGGGGGATATGATATGATATGCCATTTATAACGCACCTATTGGGTTGGGTTTGGAGAGTGCGTGACAAGGCTGTTCAGTGTGTTCTGTGTTTTGTAAGTGAAGTGAGAGGCGAGTGCATTGCAGAGGGCCTGGGAAGGAGTAGGTGCAGATGATGCTGCGGATGGGTTGGCAAGTGCCGTGCAGATTTTGAAGAGTTCAGCCGTGTTGTTGGACGCATTGGACAATCGTGCCTGAATGTGGGCTCTTTTTCTGGCACGGATGGAGAGTCTGTAGTGTCTCTGGGTCAGGCAGCAGGCCAGTTTGTCAGAGGGTGAGCCTGAAGTGTGCATATACATTACCTATGAATACGGCCTAAGTACACATTTAATATATACATTTTCTGTGGATACCAGCTTAAGTGCACATTAAACCTATACATTTCCTGTGGATATGGGCCTAAGTACAATTCAATAGATACATTATCTGTGGATACGGGCTTACGTGCACATTCAACATATACATTTCCTCTGGTTACGGTCCTATGGGCATATTCAATATATACATTTCCCATGGATATGGGCCTAAGTGCACATTCAATATAAACAGTTCCTCTGGATATGGGCCTAGGTGCACATTCCATGGATACATTTCCTGTGGCTATGGGCTTAAGTACACATTCAATATACATATTTCCTGTGGATATGGGCCTAAGTGCAATTCAATATATACATTATCTGTGGATACCGGCTTACGTGCACATTCAACATATACATTTCCTGTGGTTACGGTCCTATGGGCACATTCAATATATACATTTCCCATGGATATGGGCCTAAGTGCACATTCAATATATAAATTTCCTGTGGATATGGGCCTAAGTGCAATTCAATAGGTACATTATCTGGGGATACCGGCTTACGTGCATCATTCAACATATACATTTCCTGTGGTTACGGTCCTATGGGCACATTCAATATATACATTTCCCATGGATATGGGCCTATGTGCACATTCAATATAAACAGTTCCTCTGGATATGGGCCTAGGTGCACATTCAATGGATACATTTCCTGTGGCTATGGGCTTAAGTACACATTCAATATACATTACCTGTGAATACGGGCCTAAGTGCACATTCTATATATCCATTTCCCATGGATATGGGCCTAAGTGCGCATTCAATATATACATTTCCTGTGGATATGGGCCTAAGTGCACATTCAATATAAACAGTTCCTCTGGATATGGGTCTACGTTCACATTCAATGGATACATTTCCTGTGGCTATTGGCTTAAGTGCGCATTCAATATATACATTTCCTGTGGATATGGGCCCAAGTGCACATTCAATATAAACAGTTCCTCTGGATATGGGCCTTGGTGCACATTCAATGGATACATTTCCTGTGGCTATGGGCTTAAGTACACATTCAATATACATATTTCCTGTGGATATGGGCCTAAGTGCAATTCAATATATACATTTCCTGTGGATATGGGCCTAAGTGCACATTCAATATAAACAGTTCCTCTGGATATGGGCCTAGGTGCACATTCAATGGATACATTTCCTGTGGCTATGATCTTAAGTACACATTCAATATACATATTTCCTGTGGATATGGGCCTAAGTGCAATTCAATATATACATTATCTGTGGATACCAGCTTACGTGCACATTCAACATATACATTTCCTCTGGTTACGGTCCTATGGGCACATTCAATATATACATTTCCCATGGATATGGGCCTAGGTGCACATTCAATGGTTACATTTCCTGTGGCTATGGGCTTAAGTACACATTCAATGTACATTACCTGTGAATATGGGCCTAAGTGCACATTCTATATATCCATTTCCTGTGTATATGTACTAAGTACACAGTCAATATATACATTTCCTGTGGATATGGGCCTAAGTGCACATTCAATATATACATTTCCTGTGGATATGGGCCTAAGTGCACATTCAATATAAACAGTTCCTCTGAATATGGGCCTAGGTGCACATTCAATTCATACATTTCCTGTGGCTATGGGCTTAAGTACACATTCAATATACATATTTCCTGTGGATATGGGCCTAAGTGCACATTCTATATATCCATTTCCTGTGGATATGGACTAAGTGCACATTCAATTTATACATTTCGTGTGGCTATGGGCCTAAGTGCACATTCAATATATATATATATATATATATATATATATATATATATATATATATATATATATATATATATATATATATATATATATATATATATTCTGTGTATATATTCTGTGTATATATTCTGTGTATATGAGTCTAAGTACACATTAAATATACATTACCTATGAGAACAGGCCTAAACACACAGTCAATATATACATTTCCTGTGGCTACGGGCTTAAGTACACATTCAATATACATTACCTGTGAATACGGGCCTAAGTGCACATTCTATATATCGATTTCCCATGGATATGGGCCTAAGTACACATTCAATATAAACAGTTCCTCTGGATATGGGCCTAAGTGCACATTCAATATAAACAGTTCCTCTGGATATGGGCCTAGGTGCACATTCAATGGATACATTTCCTGTGGCTATGGGCTTAAGTGCGCATTCAATATATACATTTCCTGTGGATATGGGCCTAAGTGCACATTCAATATAAACAGTTCCTCTGGATATGGGCTTAGGTGCACATTCAATTGATACATTTCCTGTGGCTATGGGCTTAAGTACACATTCAATATACATATTTCCTGTGGATATGGGCCTAAGTGCAATTCAATATATACATTTCCTGTGGATATGGGCCTAAGTGCACATTCAATATAAACAGTTCCTCTGGATATGGGCCTGGGTGCACATTCAATGGATACATTTCCTGTGGCTATGGGCTTAAGTGCGCATTCAATATATACATTTCCTGTGGGTATGGGCCTAAGTGCACATTCAATATAAACAGTTCCTCTGGATATGGGCCTAGGTGCACATTCAATGGATACATTTCCTGTGGCTATGGGCTTAAGTACACATTCAATATACATATTTCCTGTGGATATGGGCCTAAATGCAATTCAATATATACATTATCTGTGGATGCCGGCTTACGTGCACATACAGCATGTACATTTCCTGTGGTTACGGTCCTATGGGCACATTCAGTATATACATTTCCTGTGGATATGGGCCTAAGAGCACATTCAATATGTACATTTCCTATGGATATGGGCCTACGTGCACATTCAGTATATATATTTCCTGTTGGTATGGGCCTAAGTGCACATTCAATATACATTACCTGTGAACACGGGCCTAAGTGCACATTCAATATACATTACCTGTGAATACAGGCTTAAGTGCACATTCAATGTATACATTTCCTGTGGACATGGGCCTAAGTGTACATTCAATATATACATTATCTGTGAATACGGGCCTGAGTGCACATTTTATAGATATCCATTTCCTGTGGATATGGGCCTAAGTGCAATTCAATATATTCATTATCTGTGGATACCGGCTTACGTGCACATTCAACATATACATTTCCTGTGGTTACGGTCCTATGGTCACATTCAATATATACATTTCCTGTGGATATGGGCCTAAGTGCACATTCAATATAAACAGTTCCTCTAGATATGGGCCTAGGTGCACATTCAATGGATACATTTCCTGTGGCTATGGGCTTAAGTACCCATTCAATATACATATTTCCTGTGGATATGGGCCTAAGTGCACATTCAATATACATTACCTGTGAATACAGGCCTAACTGCACATTCTATATATCCATTTCCTGTGGATATGGACCTAAGAGCACATTAAATATTCATTACCTATGAAAACAGGCCTAAGCACACAGTCAATATACACATTTCCTCTGGATATGGGCATAGGTGCACATTCAATGTATACATTTCCTATGGCTATGGGCCTAAGTACACATTCAATATACATATTTCCTGTGGATATGGGCCTAAGTGCACATTAAATATACATTACCTATGTGCCTAAGTGCATGTTCAATATATACTTTTCCTGTGGATATGGGCCTACGTGCACATTAAATATACATTACCTATGAATACGGGCCTTAAGTGCACATTCAATGTAGACATTTTCTGTGGATACCAGCTTAAGTGCACATTAAACCTATACATTTCCTGTGGATATGGGCCTAAGTACAATTCAATATATACATTATCTGTGGATACCGGCTTACGTGCACATTCAACATATACATTTCCTCTGGTTACGGTCCTATGGGCATATTCAATATATACATTTCCCATGGATATGGGCCTAAGTGCACATTCAATATATACATTTCCTGTGGATATTGGCCTAAGTGCACATTCAATATAAACAGTTCCTCTGGATATGGGCCTAGGTGCACATTCCATGGATACATTTCCTGTGGCTATGGGCTTAAGTACACATTCAATATACATATTTCCTGTGGATATGGGCCTAAGTGCAATTCAATATATACATTATCTGTGGATACCGGCTTACGTGCACATTCAACATATACATTTCCTGTGGTTACGGTCCTATGGGCGCATTCAATATATACATTTCCCCTGGATATGGGCCTAAGTGCACATTCAATATATAAATTTCCTGTGGATATGGGCCTAAGTGCAATTCAATAGGTACATTATCTGGGGATACCGGCTTACGTGCACATTCAACATATACATTTCCTGTGGTTACGGTCCTATGGGCACATTCAATATATACATTTCCCATGGATATGGGCCTATGTGCACATTCAATATAAACAGTTCCTCTGGATATGGGCCTAGGTGCACATTCAATGGATACATTTCCTGTGGCTATGGGCTTAAGTACACATTCAATATACATTACCTGTGAATACGGGCCTAAGTGCACATTCTATATATCCATTTCCCATGGATATGGGCCTAAGTGCGCATTCAATATATACATTTCCTGTGGATATGGGCCTAAGTGCACATTCAATATAAACAGTTCCTCTGGATATGGGTCTACGTTCACATTCAATGGATACATTTCCTGTGGCTATTGGCTTAAGTGCGCATTCAATATATACATTTCCTGTGGATATGGGCCCAAGTGCACATTCAATATAAACAGTTCCTCTGGATATGGGCCTTGGTGCACATTCAATGGATACATTTCCTGTGGCTATGGGCTTAAGTACACATTCAATATACATATTTCCTGTGGATATGGGCCTAAGTGCAATTCAATATATACATTTCCTGTGGATATGGGCCTAAGTGCACATTCAATATAAACAGTTCCTCTGGATATGGGCCTAGGTGCACATTCAATGGATACATTTCCTGTGGCTATGATCTTAAGTACACATTCAATATACATATTTCCTGTGGATATGGGCCTAAGTGCAATTCAATATATACATTATCTGTGGATACCAGCTTACGTGCACATTCAACATATACATTTCCTCTGGTTACGGTCCTATGGGCACATTCAATATATACATTTCCCATGGATATGGGCCTAGGTGCACATTCAATGGTTACATTTCCTGTGGCTATGGGCTTAAGTACACATTCAATGTACATTACCTGTGAATATGGGCCTAAGTGCACATTCTATATATCCATTTCCTGTGTATATGTACTAAGTACACATTCAATGTATACATTTTGTGTGGCTATGGACCTAAGTGCACATTCAATATATATATATATTCTGTGGATATGGGCTTAAGTGCACATTAAATATACATTACCTATGAAAACAGGCTTAAGCACACAGTCAATATATACATTTCCTGTGGATATGGGCCTAAGTGCACATTCAATATATACATTTCCTGTGGATATGGGCCTAAGTGCACATTCAA
Source organism: Ambystoma mexicanum (assembly GCF_040938575.1). Classification (NCBI taxonomy): domain Eukaryota; kingdom Metazoa; phylum Chordata; class Amphibia; order Caudata; family Ambystomatidae; genus Ambystoma; species Ambystoma mexicanum. Next base: position 52,185,312 of record NC_090930.1, on the reverse strand, counting down.
TATAAACAGTTCCTCTGAATATGGGCCTAGGTGCACATTCAATTGATACATTTCCTGTGGCTATGGGCTTAAGTACACATTCAATATACATATTTCCTGTGGATATGGGCCTAAGTGCAATTCAATATATACATTATCTGTGGATACCGGCTTACGTGCACATTCAACATATACATTTCCTGTGGTTACGGTCCTATGGTCACATTCAATATATACATTTCCTGTGGATATGGGCCTAAGTGCACATTCAATATAAACAGTTCCTCTAGATATGGGCCTAGGTGCACATTCAATGGATACATTTCCTGTGGCTATGGGCTTAAGTACCCATTCAATATACATATTTCCTGTGGATATGGGCCTAAGTGCACATTCAATATACATTACCTGTGAATACAGGCCTAACTGCACATTCTATATATCCATTTCCTGTGGGTATGGACCTAAGTGCACATTCAATATATATATATATATATATATATATATATATATATATATATATATATATATATATATATATATATATATGGGCCTAAGAGCACATTAAATATTCATTACCTATGAAAACAGGCCTAAGCACACAGTCAATATACACATTTCCTCTGGATATGGGCATAGGTGCACATTCAATGTATACATTTCCTATGGCTATGGGCCTAAGTACACATTCAATATACATATTTCCTGTGGATATGGGCCTAAGTGCACATTAAATATACATTACCTATGTGCCTAAGTGCATGTTCAATATATACTTTTCCTGTGGATATGGGCCTACATGCACATTAAATATACATTACCTATGAATACGGGCCTTAAGTGCACATTCAATGTAGACATTTTCTGTGGATACCAGCTTAAGTGCACATTAAACCTATACATTTCCTGTGGATATGGGCCTAAGTACAATTCAATAGATACATTATCTGTGGATACGGGCTTACGTGCACATTCAACATATACAGTTCCTCTGGTTACGGTCCTATGGGCATATTCAATATATACATTTCCCATGGATATGGGCCTAAGTGCACATTCAATATATACATTTCCTGTGGATATTGGCCTAAGTGCACATTCAATATAAACAGTTCCTCTGGATATGGGCCTAGGTGCACATTCCATGGATACATTTCCTGTGGCTATGGGCTTAAGTACACATTCAATATACATATTTCCTGTGGATATGGGCCTAAGTGCAATTCAATATATACATTATCTGTGGATACCGGCTTACGTGCACATTCAACATATACATTTCCTGTGGTTACGGTCCTATGGGCACATTCAATATATACATTTCCCATGGATATGGGCCTAAGTGCACATTCAATATATAAATTTCCTGTGGATATGGGCCTAAGTGCAATTCAATAGGTACATTATCTGGGGATACCGGCTTACGTGCACATTCAACATATACATTTCCTGTGGTTACGGTCCTATGGGCACATTCAATATATACATTTCCCATGGATATGGGCCTATGTGCACATTCAATATAAACAGTTCCTCTGGATATGGGCCTAGGTGCACATTCAATGGATACATTTCCTGTGGCTATGGGCTTAAGTACACATTCAATATACATTACCTGTGAATACGGGCCTAAGTGCACATTCTATATATCCATTTCCCATGGATATGGGCCTAAGTGCGCATTCAATATATACATTTCCTGTGGATATGGGCCTAAGTGCACATTCAATATAAACAGTTCCTCTGGATATGGGTCTACGTTCACATTCAATGGATACATTTCCTGTGGCTATTGGCTTAAGTGCGCATTCAATATATACATTTCCTGTGGATATGGGCCCAAGTGCACATTCAATATAAACAGTTCCTCTGGATATGGGCCTTGGTGCACATTCAATGGATACATTTCCTGTGGCTATGGGCTTAAGTACACATTCAATATACATATTTCCTGTGGATATGGGCCTAAGTGCAATTCAATATATACATTTCCTGTGGATATGGGCCTAAGTGCACATTCAATATAAACAGTTCCTCTGGATATGGGCCTAGGTGCACATTCAATGGATACATTTCCTGTGGCTATGATCTTAAGTACACATTCAATATACATATTTCCTGTGGATATGGGCCTAAGTGCAATTCAATATATACATTATCTGTGGATACCAGCTTACGTGCACATTCAACATATACATTTCCTCTGGTTACGGTCCTATGGGCACATTCAATATATACATTTCCCATGGATATGGGCCTAGGTGCACATTCAATGGTTACATTTCCTGTGGCTATGGGCTTAAGTACACATTCAATGTACATTACCTGTGAATATGGGCCTAAGTGCACATTCTATATATCCATTTCCTGTGTATATGTACTAAGTACACATTCAATGTATACATTTTGTGTGGCTATGGACCTAAGTGCACATTCAATATATATATATTCTGTGGATATGGGCCTAAGTGCACATTAAATATACATTACCTATGAAAACAGGCCTAAGCACACAGTCAATATATACATTTCCTGTGGATATGGGCCTAAGTGCACATTCAATATAAACAGTTCCTCTGAATATGGGCCTAGGTGCACATTCAATTGATACATTTCCTGTGGCTATGGGCTTAAGTACACATTCAATATACATATTTCCTGTGGATATGGGCCTAAGTGCACATTCTATATATCCATTTCCTGTGGATATGGACTAAGTGCACATTCAATTTATACATTTCGTGTGGCTATGGACCTAAGTGCACATTCAATATATATATATATATATATATATATATATATATATATATATATATATATATATATATATATATATATATATTCTGTGTATATATTCTGTGTATATATTCTGTGTATATGAGTCTAAGTACACATTAAATATACATTACCTATGAGAACAGGCCTAAACACACAGTCAATATATACATTTCCTGTGGCTACGGGCTTAAGTACACATTCAATATACATTACCTGTGAATACGGGCCTAAGTGCACATTCTATATATCGATTTCCCATGGATATGGGCCTAAGTACACATTCAATATAAACAGTTCCTCTGGATATGGGCCTAAGTGCACATTCAATGGATACATTGCCTGTGGCTACGTGCTTAAGTACACATTCAATATACATTACCTGTGAATACGGGCCTTAAGTGCACATTCAATGTAGACATTTTCTGTGGATACCAGCTTAAGTGTACATTAAACCTATACATTTCCTGTGGATATGGGCCTAAGTACAATTCAATAGATACATTATCTGTGGATACCAGCTTACGTGCACATTCAACATATACATTTCCTGTGGTTACGGTCCTATGGGCACATTCATTATATACATTTCCCATGGATATGGGCCTAAGTGCACATTCAATATATACATTTCCTGTGGATATGGGCCTAAGTGCACATTCAATATAAACAGTTCCTCTGGATATGGGCCTAGGTGCACATTCAATGGATACATTTCCTGTGGCTATGGGCTTAAGTACACATTCAATATACATATTTCCTGTGGATATGAGCCTAAGTGCAATTCAATATATGCATTATCTGTGGATACCAGCTTACGTGCACATTCAACATATACATTTCCTCTGGTTACGGTCCTATGGGCGCATTCAATATATACATTTCCCCTGGATATGGGCCTAAGTGCACATTCAATATAAACAGTTCCTCTGGATATGGGCCTAGGTGCACATTCAATGGATACATTTCCTGTGGCTATGGGCTTAAGTACACATTCAATGTACATTACCTGTGAATAAGGGCCTAAGTGCACATTCTACATATCCATTTCCTGTGGATATGGACTAAGTGCACATTCAATTTATACATTTCGTGTGGCTATGGACCTAAGTGCACATTCAATATATATATATATATATATATATATATATATATATATATATATATATATATATATATATATATATATATTCTGTGGATATGGGCCTAAGTGCACATTAAATATACATTACCTATGAAAACAGGCCTAAGCACACAGTCAATATATACATTTACTGTGGATATGGGCCTAAGTGCACATTCAATATATACATTTCCTGTGGATATGGGCCTAAGTGCACATTCAATATAAACAGTTCCTCTGGATATGGGCCTAGGTGCACATTCAATGGATACATTTCCTGTGGCTATGGGCTTAAGTACACATTCAATATCCATATTTCCTGTGGATATGGGCCTTAATGCAATTCAATATATACATTATCTGTGGATACCGGCTTACGTGCACATTCAGCACATACATTTCCTGTGGTTATGGTCCTATGGGTACATTCAGTATATACATTTCCTTTGGATATGGGCCTAAGTGCACATTCAATATATCAATTTCCTGTGGATATGGACCTAAGTGCACATTCAATATATATATATCCTGTTGATATGGGCCTAAGTGCACATTAAATATACATTAGCTGGATGGCAGAGAGGCAGTCAGGGATGAAGGAGGGTGCAAGGGCATCAGTGGGAAGTTTGAAGAAAAGTTGTGTAGCGTCAGTGGAGGACTGGAAGTTGGTGAAGAATGAGGAAATGAGTCATGCCAGCAGAGAAATGTATACGTTAAAGAGCCAGGGTGAAAGAATGGCACCCTGGGGGATGCCACAGGTAGCGTAGGAGGAACGGGAGGAGAAAAGGCCCAGAATGGTTTTGGATTAACGGTCAGTTAGGAAGGGGGTAAGCAAGTCCAGTGCCCGTTCCGAGATGCCAAGGGTGTCATGGAGCCTTTTTATGAGAATGGAATGATTCACTGTGTCAAATGCGTAAGAGAGGTCAAGAAGGATGAGGACAGCAAGAGATGCATGAAATTCTTCACGGGTGCTCAGAAGAGCAGTTTCCGTGGCTCTGGATGCTCGGAATCTACATTGATGGTCGCGTAGACTGCCAACAAGTTCGGTATGAGAGTTGAGCTGAGTGGGTGCCACCTTCTCAAGCATTTTTACCAGGAAGGGGGTGATGGAAATGGGGCAGTAGTTGGCTGGACTGGAATGATCCGCAGAGGGTCTTTTTGAGGAGGTGACGCACAAGAGAGTGCTTGGGGGAAGATGGAAAAGAACCAGTATGGAAGGAGTGGTTGCAGAGATCAGCTAGAGCAGCGGCGAGAAAGACGATATTTTCCTTGATGGTTCTGGATGAGCAAGGAGCAACCTGTTTGGACGAGACCTTCATGGAGTTGACAACTCTGGTGACTTCTTCAGGGAAGAAAGGGGTGAAGGAGGGGAAGAAGGAAGGAGGGGGGAGAATGGTATGGGGGGAGAAGGGGGATATGATATGATATGCCATTTATAACGCACCTATTGGGTTGGGTTTGGAGAGTGCGTGACAAGGCTGTTCAGTGTGTTCTGTGTTTTGTAAGTGAAGTGAGAGGCGAGTGCATTGCAGAGGGCCTGGGAAGGAGTAGGTGCAGATGATGCTGCGGATGGGTTGGCAAGTGCCGTGCAGATTTTGAAGAGTTCAGCCGTGTTGTTGGACGCATTGGACAATCGTGCCTGAATGTGGGCTCTTTTTCTGGCACGGATGGAGAGTCTGTAGTGTCTCTGGGTCAGGCAGCAGGCCAGTTTGTCAGAGGGTGAGCCTGAAGTGTGCATATACATTACCTATGAATACGGCCTAAGTACACATTTAATATATACATTTTCTGTGGATACCAGCTTAAGTGCACATTAAACCTATACATTTCCTGTGGATATGGGCCTAAGTACAATTCAATAGATACATTATCTGTGGATACGGGCTTACGTGCACATTCAACATATACATTTCCTCTGGTTACGGTCCTATGGGCATATTCAATATATACATTTCCCATGGATATGGGCCTAAGTGCACATTCAATATAAACAGTTCCTCTGGATATGGGCCTAGGTGCACATTCCATGGATACATTTCCTGTGGCTATGGGCTTAAGTACACATTCAATATACATATTTCCTGTGGATATGGGCCTAAGTGCAATTCAATATATACATTATCTGTGGATACCGGCTTACGTGCACATTCAACATATACATTTCCTGTGGTTACGGTCCTATGGGCACATTCAATATATACATTTCCCATGGATATGGGCCTAAGTGCACATTCAATATATAAATTTCCTGTGGATATGGGCCTAAGTGCAATTCAATAGGTACATTATCTGGGGATACCGGCTTACGTGCATCATTCAACATATACATTTCCTGTGGTTACGGTCCTATGGGCACATTCAATATATACATTTCCCATGGATATGGGCCTATGTGCACATTCAATATAAACAGTTCCTCTGGATATGGGCCTAGGTGCACATTCAATGGATACATTTCCTGTGGCTATGGGCTTAAGTACACATTCAATATACATTACCTGTGAATACGGGCCTAAGTGCACATTCTATATATCCATTTCCCATGGATATGGGCCTAAGTGCGCATTCAATATATACATTTCCTGTGGATATGGGCCTAAGTGCACATTCAATATAAACAGTTCCTCTGGATATGGGTCTACGTTCACATTCAATGGATACATTTCCTGTGGCTATTGGCTTAAGTGCGCATTCAATATATACATTTCCTGTGGATATGGGCCCAAGTGCACATTCAATATAAACAGTTCCTCTGGATATGGGCCTTGGTGCACATTCAATGGATACATTTCCTGTGGCTATGGGCTTAAGTACACATTCAATATACATATTTCCTGTGGATATGGGCCTAAGTGCAATTCAATATATACATTTCCTGTGGATATGGGCCTAAGTGCACATTCAATATAAACAGTTCCTCTGGATATGGGCCTAGGTGCACATTCAATGGATACATTTCCTGTGGCTATGATCTTAAGTACACATTCAATATACATATTTCCTGTGGATATGGGCCTAAGTGCAATTCAATATATACATTATCTGTGGATACCAGCTTACGTGCACATTCAACATATACATTTCCTCTGGTTACGGTCCTATGGGCACATTCAATATATACATTTCCCATGGATATGGGCCTAGGTGCACATTCAATGGTTACATTTCCTGTGGCTATGGGCTTAAGTACACATTCAATGTACATTACCTGTGAATATGGGCCTAAGTGCACATTCTATATATCCATTTCCTGTGTATATGTACTAAGTACACAGTCAATATATACATTTCCTGTGGATATGGGCCTAAGTGCACATTCAATATATACATTTCCTGTGGATATGGGCCTAAGTGCACATTCAATATAAACAGTTCCTCTGAATATGGGCCTAGGTGCACATTCAATTCATACATTTCCTGTGGCTATGGGCTTAAGTACACATTCAATATACATATTTCCTGTGGATATGGGCCTAAGTGCACATTCTATATATCCATTTCCTGTGGATATGGACTAAGTGCACATTCAATTTATACATTTCGTGTGGCTATGGGCCTAAGTGCACATTCAATATATATATATATATATATATATATATATATATATATATATATATATATATATATATATTCTGTGTATATATTCTGTGTATATATTCTGTGTATATGAGTCTAAGTACACATTAAATATACATTACCTATGAGAACAGGCCTAAACACACAGTCAATATATACATTTCCTGTGGCTACGGGCTTAAGTACACATTCAATATACATTACCTGTGAATACGGGCCTAAGTGCACATTCTATATATCGATTTCCCATGGATATGGGCCTAAGTACACATTCAATATAAACAGTTCCTCTGGATATGGGCCTAAGTGCACATTCAATGGATACATTTCCTGTGGCTACGTGCTTAAGTACACATTCAATATACATTACCTGTGAATACGGGCCTTAAGTGCACATTCAATGTAGACATTTTCTGTGGATACCAGCTTAAGTGTACATTAAACCTATACATTTCCTGTGGATATGGGCCTAAGTACAATTCAATAGATACATTATCTGTGGATACCAGCTTACGTGCACATTCAACATATACATTTCCTGTGGTTACGGTCCTATGGGCACATTCATTATATACATTTCCCATGGATATGGGCCTAAGTGCACATTCAATATATACATTTCCTGTGGATATGGGCCTAAGTGCACATTCAATATAAACAGTTCCTCTGGATATGGGCCTAGGTGCACATTCAATGGATACATTTCCTGTGGCTATGGGCTTAAGTACACATTCAATATACATATTTCCTGTGGATATGAGCCTAAGTGCAATTCAATATATGCATTATCTGTGGATACCAGCTTACGTGCACATTCAACATATACATTTCCTCTGGTTACGGTCCTATGGGCGCATTCAATATATACATTTCCCCTGGATATGGGCCTAAGTGCACATTCAATATAAACAGTTCCTCTGGATATGGGCCTAGGTGCACATTCAATGGATACATTTCCTGTGGCTATGGGCTTAAGTACACATTCAATGTACATTACCTGTGAATAAGGGCCTAAGTGCACATTCTACATATCCATTTCCTGTGGATATGGACTAAGTGCACATTCAATTTATACATTTCGTGTGGCTATGGACCTAAGTGCACATTCAATATATATATATATATATATATATATATATATATATATATATATATATATATATATATATATATATTCTGTGGATATGGGCCTAAGTGCACATTAAATATACATTACCTATGAAAACAGGCCTAAGCACACAGTCAATATATACATTTCCTGTGGATATGGGCCTAAGTGCACATTCAATATATACATTTCCTGTGGATATGGGCCTAAGTGCACATTCAATATAAACAGTTCCTCTGGATATGGGCCTAGGTGCACATTCAATGGATACATTTCCTGTGGCTATGGGCTTAAGTACACATTCAATATCCATATTTCCTGTGGATATGGGCCTTAATGCAATTCAATATATACATTATCTGTGGATACCGGCTTACGTGCACATTCAGCACATACATTTCCTGTGGTTATGGTCCTATGGGTACATTCAGTATATACATTTCCTTTGGATATGGGCCTAAGTGCACATTCAATATATCAATTTCCTGTGGATATGGACCTAAGTGCACATTCAATATATATATATCCTGTTGATATGGGCCTAAGTGCACATTAAATATACATTAGCTGGATGGCAGAGAGGCAGTCAGGGATGAAGGAGGGTGCAAGGGCATCAGTGGGAAGTTTGAAGAAAAGTTGTGTAGCGTCAGCGGAGGACTGGAAGTTGGTGAAGAATGAGGAAATGAGTCATGCCAGCAGAGAAATGTATACGTTAAAGAGCCAGGGTGAAAGAATGGCACCCTGGGGGATGCCACAGGTAGCGTAGGAGGAACGGGAGGAGAAAAGGCCCAGAATGGTTTTGGATTAACGGTCAGTTAGGAAGGGGGTAAGCAAGTCCAGTGCCCGTTCCGAGATGCCAAGGGTGTCATGGAGCCTTTTTATGAGAATGGAATGATTCACTGTGTCAAATGCGTAAGAGAGGTCAAGAAGGATGAGGACAGCAAGAGATGCATGAAATTCTTCACGGGTGCTCAGAAGAGCAGTTTCCGTGGCTCTGGATGCTCGGAATCTACATTGATGGTCGCGTAGACTGCCAACAAGTTCGGTATGAGAGTTGAGCTGAGTGGGTGCCACCTTCTCAAGCATTTTTACCAGGAAGGGGGTGATGGAAATGGGGCAGTAGTTGGCTGGACTGGAAGGATCCGCAGAGGGTCTTTTTGAGGAGGTGACGCACAAGAGAGTGCTTGGGGGAAGATGGAAAAGAACCAGTATGGAAGGAGTGGTTGCAGAGATCAGCTAGAGCAGCGGCGAGAAAGACGATATTTTCCTTGATGGTTCTGGATGAGCAAGGAGCAACCTGTTTGGACGAGACCTTCATGGAGTTGACAACTCTGGTGACTTCTTCAGGGAAGAAAGGGGTGAAGGAGGGGAAGAAGGAAGGAGGAGGGAGAATGGTATGGGGGGAGAAGGGGGATATGATATGATATGCCATTTATAACGCACCTATTGGGTTGGGTTTGGAGAGTGCGTGACAAGGCTGTTCAGTGTGTTCTGTGTTTTGTAAGTGAAGTGAGAGGCGAGTGCATTGCAGAGGGCCTGGGAAGGAGTAGGTGCAGATGATGCTGCGGATGGGTTGGCAAGTGCCGTGCAGATTTTGAAGAGTTCAGCCGTGTTGTTGGACGCATTGGACAATCGTGCCTGAATGTGGGCTCTTTTTTTGGCACGGATGGAGAGTCTGTAGTGTCTCTGGGTCAGGCAGCAGGCCAGTTTGTCAGAGGGTGAGCCTGAAGTGTGCATATACATTACCTATGAATACGGCCTAAGTACACATTTAATATATACATTTGCTGTGGATACGGCCTTAAGTGCACATTCAACGTATACATTTCCTGTGGTAATTGGCCTAAGTGCAATTCAATATATATATTACCCGTGGATGGGGGCCTAAGTGCACATTCAATATATACATTTCCTGTGGTAATGGGCTTAAGGGCAATTCAATATATATATTACCCATGCATGGGGGCCTAAGGGCACATTCATTATAGACATTACCTGTGGATATGGGCCTAAGTGCACAGTCAATGCACGTTACCTGTCTATATCGGTCTAAGTGCACATTGAATATATACATTTCCTGTGGATATGGGCCTACGTGCACATTCAATATACATTACCTGTGAATATGGGCTTAAGTGCACATTCAATATATACATTTCCTGTGGATATGGGCCTACGTGCACATTCAATATACATTACCGGTGAATACGGGTTTATGTGCACATTCAATGTGTTCATTTCTTGTGGATATGGGCCTAAGTGCACATTCAATATACATATTTCCTGTGGATATGGGCCTAAGTGCATATTTAATATACATTATGATATGATAGGTTTTGTATAACACGCTTAATACCCAGGGATTTCTATGCGCAGACCAGAGTATCGAACCTGTGGTTCTCCGTGTCATTTTCCTTCCAAGGCGAGCACATTGCCCCTGAGCTATCCTCCCGAGACATTGGCTGTACATGCAGGCTTAAGTGCACATTCAATATATAAATTTCCAGTGGATATGGGCCTAAGTGCACATTCAATATACATTACCTGTGGATACGGGCTTAAGCGCACATTCAACATCCACATTTCCTGTATATATGGGCCTAAGTGCACATCCTATATACACATTTCCTGCAAATATGTGCCTCTAGTTGCATCCAATCCACACCTTCCTACTATTATGTTACATGTGCAGTCTAGAGAGAGATGAAGAAGAAGGTTGTAGCTTAGTCGATAATATTAGGGTGAGGGGTTCTGCGTTTTCCCAGAAAGCTTTGCAATCTACCCAACTAAAAAGGAGAGCAAGGTGAGTTGGGCACTGGCACCTTAGTGTGCACTTGTAATAGAAACAATCGCTTTTTTGCCATACATCATAAGGCTGTATGTCACTCTTTATCACATCCTTTCATGTCACATATACAACATTCTCATTACGGTTCTCAAACCACACCCAGCCATCCTGCGCCTGCATTACTAGCATTCTAGCACCATGTATTTCCCGGAATCTATGGGGAGCACCCTGTCTCAGAGCCGATGTGTGGGGTGCATTTAAAGGCCCTTGACAGAAGCCCTCTCACCTGAACAGCAGCATTTAAAGACTGCCACCAAAAAGGGCCTTGTTTTATTATTATGTCACATGAGTGGCAAGAATTTCTACACTGCAACCAAAAACGGCCTTGCTTTACGTTCATTTCCCCTGAATGACAAGAAGTTCTACACTGCAAACAAAAACTGCCTTACTACTTTTATTTCACATGAGGGGCGAGAATTTCATCACTACAACCAAATACGGCTTTTGCTTTCCCTTTCACAAGAACAGCAGCCCTTTAAACAGTGCAAACGAAAAGCAGCTTGGCTTTTTGTTTTTGATCAGGGCAAATTAAAGAACCATGGGGAAAGGCGCCTACCCATCATCATCTATGGACAAGCAAAATGTGAATTCATCCAAGGAGAAGGAATGAAATAATCTTGTGACCTGCAAGACAGGATTTTAAACATTAAAAGCAAAAACGTCCTGCACATGTTTATGCAAATAAAAACGACTTTAAAAAGCCACAATGTACAAAGATAGCACTGTTCACGGGAAATGTCAGTGAGCAAAACCTGATGTGGGTGGGGTGACCAAAGCAAATGTATATTATGTTTCCTCCACCAGACTCCAGTGACAGTTGGAAAGACAGTTCAGGAGGAAAACCCTGTTCTGGCTGGGGCAGGAAACGTCACAATTAAAAGCCCGGCTTCCACCTGGAAGTTGCGCCTACCAGCGAACATCCCTGCAATAAAATGTGATGCTGCTGAGGGTGTCCTATTCCCCTGCTCTGCTAGACATGAAGACAGGAGCCCAGAGATTTCAAAGAAGGCAAAGTGCGGCTAAAGCATTACCAGGAGGTGAGAACCCTTCCTGCACCCACTTCAAAGAGCAAACTGACAATTTCAAAGGGACTCATAAAAACCCTCTGGTCACAAGCTGACCCAGGGGAACAGATGGCTGTGGCCCTCCCACATGTTGAACAAGACACTCTCAATTGACATTAAAAGACTGATTTCATTTTCAGGCATTTTGCGCAGCAATCAGAATGAGGATTAATTTAATTTCATGGCAGTTTTCATGTAATTTCCAGGCGATTTTAAAGATATAAATTGCATTTTCCTAGGATTTTGGGGACTGAAATGGCCAGTTAGACTAGGTTTCTGGCTGATCTGAAAATGAGATAAATGGGACAGTTGGTGAGATGGAAAATTATATTAGGAACATGCTTGATCATTTGCAGATTCATAAGTTTTGTAAATTTTATGAAAAGTACAAAATTGTGCCACCGGGCCATGCTACATTGTACATAGTTGGCGATCAGCTTACCTAATTCCCTGTGACCAAGTAAAACCAAATATCTATTTTAAATGGCAGAGGCTGGTATAATTATGAAGTTATGAGACTTGTTTTTCCAAAAAGTTGAGCTGAGATCAAAGCAGGGTAATAAAGGGGAAAGACAGATGCTGCTCCAAAATCCCTGATCCAATCATGACTGGGGGCGGAGAGACAGAGAGAAATTGTCCAATCCTGGCTGCTGGGATAATTACAGGGTACTCCCCCTAGATTGTAAAGTTAGTGATGAAATTTTTGCCATATAATGGGGGCTGTACTAGGTCAGAGCCAGACACACAAAAACCGGGAGACAGGAGGAGGAGGGAGAGAACGCTGCTGAACCTTACCATCTTTGAGAGTGCAGTGACCAGACCACTTGCCTTAGCTGTCCAGAGTGCCCTGAGATCCAGCTGGCTTTCCTGAATCCTAAACCAAGGCTTGCTTTTTAAGTAGTATATAACCCCAGCCCTAAATTGCATAAACCCCTTCATTTTGGACTAGTGCATTTAATCCAATACCCCATTGAAAACCCCAAATTGCCAGTGTAATCCAGCCATCTCCCCCTAGAAGAATATCTTATTTGCTTGTGTATGTTATCATATCTCCTTTGAAAAACCTCTCAGTGTCTGTGTAGATCCTTAGTATATTTTTAAGTAAATCAATTAATTAATTCCCCCATTGAAATTCACGCTACAAGATTGTTGCTATCACTTGGTGGAAGATGGTTCTTTTTCTGTTTTGCCATTAAAGACCTCTGTGAACTGAAATAAGATATCTTAACCTAATTGTTCTGTGGGGATCATTGCATTTGTGATTTGTGTTGCCACAACATTGGTGGCTATTGTGAAACTGTTTTAAATAATAAATTAATAAATATCTTCTTCATACCCACCGGTCTGGTTCCTACTCCATTGTGACAAAGGGTGTTTGTGGAGGTTGACGGTGAGATGGGTTGGAGACTTAAAAATAAAAATCGCTGCATTGTGCACCACATCCATTGTAGGGGAAGGAGTTCCCTAGTTGGCATGTACCGCCTAATAAACTGTGACAAAGGGGGGCTTGTCTGGGATCGAGAAAAAGGTTTTCACCCTTGACAGTGCAGCTCAGCAGACTACCCATTGAAGGTATTGTTCTTAAAGTGGATAGACAGCTGGGTTGCATTGTAAAGGCGCCATCCTAAAATGTGTACCCTAGGTATCAGGGCTGTGTCTCAAAATAAAATAGTGTAAGCATAAACTAGGAAGGAGCAGGGTGAAGATTTTGTCCTTGCATAGATAACCCACCAGCAGTAGAACACACTTCACAATGAACACCGTTCCAAATTGTTCATTAGAGAGTAATGGACAGAGCACAAACATGAAACCTGGCTATCTAGTATGATGCAACAGGTGACCTCTATAAATATGGATGTGTGGCAGAACAGGGGCCTGTTACATCAAGCCCTGACCATGTTCTATATGACGCCGAACATCAAAGATGAGCAAAGTAAGATGGTCCAGCTCACTGCATACATGTACTTCCACATGATAGTCATGGAAGAAAGGTACCAGGAGAGTGCAACCTCTGGGCAGAATCAATCCGAGATATTGGAGCAAGTAAAAGGGGGATTAAGGCAGGTAGAGGAGAAAGTGCGAGAGACCGCCAAAACTCTGAGTTAGAATTAGGAAATACCATTCAGCAGCTTAAGGATGAGATGGCAGTACAGCAACAAACCAGTTCAGAGCGAGAATCCCAATTATCTTCACTAAAAGAGGAGTGCCAAGAAAGGGTTGATTCCCTGAAAGAAAGTCAACTCAAACTGAACCACCAAGTGACATAAAATAGAGCCTGCTTAGACGATATGTGCACTTTACAAAATCAGATCAAGCAATTGGAAGAGGAGAATAGCAAGTTAGTTATTAAAGAGGTCCATTCCCAAGAGGAATTTGACCAGGAACGCCGGAAGTTGAGTGCTATGAAACAGCAGAGAGATAACTTCAGTGAACAGAATATCACACTGTATCAGGAAAAAAGATGCCCTATGCCAGACAATATGCAAATTAAAGGCAGACTTGGAGAAAGGCGAGTCATGTCTTCAGGAAATGAATGACATAGAATTAGAGAATGAAAAATTAATGGGACATATGAGGCAAATAGAATGTGATCTAGAGCAGACAACACAGACCAAACATGGGCAGTGTCAGGAGATTGTTCTCCTGCAACAGAAATGGTCTGAGTACTTCCAGACAATACAAGAAGCACAAAAAGAAAATGAGGCCCTTTGTGATGAGGACAGGTGACGCCATGGCTAAGTAGTAGCACAATGTAAAGTCATAGAAGCCAGTCAAGCCCTAATAGCCGAGCACAACGCTCAGGCCTTTGCATACTATCAAGAAATAGGGGCTGAGAAAGATAAATCAGAGAGATTAGAGAAGGAGTGTGCTAGGTTGGATAAGGCACTGGAGAACCCCAAAATGGTAGCGAATAGAATGGCAGCCCCTAATCATGGTATAGGGCCCTCTGTACCATGGCCCCAAGCCAAATTACCACCCTATATGTGCAAGGCACTGCTAACTTCATGTCTACCAGTTCACAAGGACCGGGAACCATGAGGCAGCTGGACTCAATTAGGCCCAGCATGATTGAGCCGGCAGGCCAGCGTCCATCAGAGATTGATGGACGTTCATCACTGCTTAGGTTCAAAAATAGTTTGGCAAATGTATCTGACCAGGAGCACTCCTATGAAGAGAAGATCAGGGAGTTAGACTGGTAGAAGCATCAGCTACAAAGGGACCACCTGGTCCACTTTGCAGATAAAAAGGAGTCTGAGTTTAGGCCCCAAAAGAGCATCCTGAAAACCTCCACCCAATCAGGGAGGTGGGGGGAGATCTCCACCAACCCTGGAAGAAGGGAGGAATCAGATGAGTAGTCCCCTGGGCGAAAGAGAGAGTCCATGGGAAGTGACCCAGAGAGCCCACAATACAACAGGGTAGAACAAACGAGACCCCGTAATTCTGGAAGAGACTCCCAATCTCAAAGAATCAGGGAGCGCCTAGAGTATAGGGACAGGACCTCAAATAGCAGCAGCTCTGAGTCTGAGGGTGAATGGACTCAGGTGCAGCGGAAAAAGAAGGCTGCCAAACAAAAGAGAACTTTGGTAAAAGACCTCATTAGACAAATAAAGGCCATTAGAAATGTCATGACCCTTTACCATAAAAATGCCAAGTACTCAGTCTGGGAGCATCTGGAGCTGTGTGACCAGATGATGACATCATTTGGCATAAAAAATGATCAGAATTCTATGGATTTTGCCAAGTGGAATATTCTCCCCAGAATACTCCAGCTTCTTTGCTGGGCTGGAGGATCAAAACCATTCAAGGTGATCTACCTACAACGTGGCCATCTTGAAGCACCTCTCCATGCTCCGGAACCCCAAGGAGGCTTGCAAGGCAGCCTAAAACCTGCAGTGTGGAGAGGATTAGGTCCAGAGAGAATTTGTCCAAGAATTGAAGCAGGCATTTGCACAAACAACTAGGCGGGTATGCACGAACAGCTATTTCCATGCACTTCTTAAGTACATTATGACATAACTGGTTAGGGGCTTACACGATCAAAGGACCCTGGACTGGGTAATAGAACAAGCTACCCGGATCTATGAGGTCCAAAAACCAGTAGAAAATAAGAATTCCCCCCAAAATCCCAAACCAACCAACACCCCCGCTGCTGCCAAGGTGGCAGAGGTGAAGATTACCCCCATTTTAGACCTAGAAATGGGGGTTATAAAAATACAATTCCCACTAACCAACCAAGCCAGAGGCAGAGAAGACCCTCTGACCAGTCCCAAGCAGGTGGAAGCCCCTCCCACCTTCCTCCCTCCCTCTTTCTCATAGTACTACTCCACTTCTCGCCCCTTCCCTTCGTCTAATTGCTCTACATACTGTTTTGTTGACTGATTCATGTTAGTAATGCTTCTATTGTTACTGTTATTATTACGTTAATTGTATCCTATTGTTGTTATTTGTGCAGCGCTCTGGTCCAAAGCGCTATATAAGCCTAATAAAATACAAATACAAATGTGTCACCTGACCTACATCAGCTGGAGGTACAAGGGGAACAGACCCATCTTGGGGTACGTATGGACTCCCCCGGCTCAGGGGGGAGGATCCAATGAGGTAAGTATGGCCCCAGGAAACTTTCCTCCAATCTTCCCTCCAAATTTCCCACAGAACTTCCCTCAGGTACAAGTAATCTTCCACCCTCTAGTTTAAGTTTCTTCCCCAGGTACCCTGAAAACCCCAACATTCAGAACAACCCTCCTTACTTTCCCCACGTTCAGGAGTCTAGACCACCAAATCAGGGAGAAGGGGGACCAAGATTGGAGGGCTACCTCGGAAACCCTCAATACCCAAGCAACTCTGGGAGAAGGGACACTTACCCTTCCCGAGAGCAGCAAAGATTTGACACAAGACCCCCATATCAGCCAGAGAGGGTGTCAGAACTGGAGCGCCAGGTCCACAGCTTGATCCAAGACCTGAATTGCATGTTGAGGGTACAGCAGGGCCCTAAAATAAACATGGCTGCCCAGTACAACTCAAACCCAGGGTCTGGCACCCCGGAACAATGACAGGCAGAGAACCCGACAACCAACAGGTTCCAGAGGAGGAGGCTCAGGAGGGAGTTAGGGGGATGCAAAGCCCTAGAGGAAGCTTCCTTCCTCTCCCATGAAAAGCCCCTAGAAACCTCTGAACCTGAACCCAGATCTCCTACCCCCAAAAAGCTGCAACCTAGGGAACAGAGGGTAAGTAGGAGAAACCAAGGGACAAAGACCCATTTTGTGGAGGAAGTTAGCATCCTCCACTTTGAAGAGGAAGAATCCCTTGAGGATTCTGGGAAGAAAGTCTTCTATTTCAAGGATGGGGGGATTCATCTCAAAGAGAAATGTGTCCCAAAAGACACTAACATAGGGTACAGACAGTACAGACATGCCAGCCTGTCGGCCTGTGGAATGCACTAGCTAAGAGTGACATGCTAGCCCACAGAATGCACTTTGTATGGGGACTGACCCAGAACCACAAATCCTTAAACCCTAAAAATGTCATCCGATGACTCTGAAATCCATGACCCAAAGGACCTTAATTTAGGCTGGGTAAGTATGGGGACTGACGCAGAACCACAAATCACTGGACCCAAAAAATCTCACCTCAATGACTCCGAAATAAATGAGAGATCCTCCCTCCCAAATCGGTTCAAGTGACTGTCTCCAGGAAAAGGGGGACAGCACAGAATCAGGGGGAAAAGGGGATTCCCAAATCCCCAAACCAGTTAAATTGACTGCCTCCAGGAAAAGGGGGACAGCACTGAATCAAGGGAAAACGGGGATTCCCAAACTCCCCAAATCTCAGAATGCCAAATTTTATTGACAGATTCCCAAACAGATTCCCGAACACCGACACAGAAAACTGGCCAAGGTCCCAAAATAAAGAGGTTAACAGCCCAGCTGGCCCAAAATGCCCATTTCCTTTGCCCTCTGGAGGAGAAAGAAGGTAGGTTTTAGCAGTGTGCAATTTCAGCGCTCGTGGATACAGGATACCAAGCCACCATCCAAAAAGGCATTTGAGCAACTTAATTCAGGAAGTGGGGAGATTCACCAAATTCCCCTCACACCTCTTCCTGGACAACTCCAGAACTTCGACGGGAATGCCATTCCCGTCAACGGAACTGCGGATCTGGAGATCAAAATTGGGCGACACAAGGTGAAACACCCGGTTATAGTCGTTACTCCAGAGGGAACACCCTGTCTCTTAGGGAATTACCTCCTTCGGTGGTTGTCTCCCCTAATAGACTGTGTGAACAAGGTCCTCTGGACACAGAGTAACCGGCAAAAAAAAATTCAACAGAGCACCAACTACTTAAGTCTAAACGGCACATGCCACATGGTTGAGCAGCGGTCTGACAAAATTGAGTTACACTTTCGGAGCAATCAAGTCCCCGACATAACTGTAATTGCTGAAAGAGGACAAACTGGTGATGGGAACCCTTCTCCATTCTTGAAAATCAACCTTCCTCCCAATTTTAAGTGGCATTTCACACTGGAAGTAAATACCCTCAAATTGTATACTGATACACAATTTGAAAACCCAACTACCATGATAAAAAGTGATGAAAACCAGCTGTGAGCTTGGCTGATATTCAGAGAAAGGGTGAACAGCTGTTGCCCCATTCAGGTAAACGAGAGGGGAGCCCGTTCCCGCCAGGGTATGCCTGAATAATGAGAAAAGCTTCATCAGCGAAGCGTTATTCAGGGAACTCCCAAAAGATCAGGCCTTTCCCACAATTGAGTTGATTTATAAGTGGGAAAGGGGTCTGGAAACTCTCAATTCCCAAAATCGCCTGCCTAGCAGGTGAATGCTAAAAATTTCAATGGGTGATAAAAGCATGGAGCATAATTTTCGTGCGAGAGGTCCCCTCTGCCTTCTACTTAGTCAGTGACATTCTCAATCAATTCGCAATTAATTTGGACCTCATTAATTACAAAGTCTGGTCAGTCCGATTTGATCTTGATTTTGATTTTGTGTAATTTATTACGCCCTCAGACAGAGTCAACCATATTCGGGCGCAGATGGCGGATTTCCTAAGAGAAAAAAAAAAGTGGATATCTGGAAGGTTGACTTAGTTTACCTGTTTACATTTATCTAAATAACAAAGTTTTCAGTCTCTTTCTAAAGAGCTCCAGGCTTTCACATCACGTCTGGGGGGCAACCCCATGTGCTTTGACAATCCTGGAAAGGCATTTATGTCAGCTCAATTGCTACCGTAGGCAGGTGAAGTTCAAACTGGAGAAGAGGTCACCATCCCAGGACTGGCCCAACAATTCATCATCCCCCTAAAAATTAAGAGAGCAGAACTTGTGGCTGATTAAAGAACCCAGTGAGGGTAGAGCCCAGGAATCCTCCAAGGAACTGGAACCCGGATGAAGAAAATCATATATATATATAGATATATAAGAGGGAGGAATTTATATAATTATAATGTAAAAATTGTGTATGACGCTGGAAGGGATTGTATCTGTAGATTATTGTTGTGTGAATTCTTTGTAAATCCTTCGGAAAAAATGTTTGTAAAAAGTACTGAAACTTGTTTTTTTAATCTTCTATTAGAGAACTAACATCCGTAAATTCCAGACTGGCGAGGCCCCCGGGAACTGGAATGGAAGGAAGAAAGGGGGTGCCGTGCCACACCCTCCAACCCAAGGATGGAAAGGGAGACCGGAGTGCCCACTTACAAAAGAAGGAAGAAAAGAGGGTGCCATCCCATACTCCCAACCCAGAGACAGAAGGGGACACTGGAGTGCCCACTCCCTGATGAAGGAAAATTATGCTGATGGAAACCCCACTCTGCTCATGGAAGAGCAGGGGGTATCTGTGGGTGCATTTAAAGGCCCTAGGCTGTAGCCCCTCTCACCTGAACAGCTACATTTAAACACTGACACCAAAAACGGCCTTGTTTTACTTTTAGGTCACATGAGTGGCAAGAATTTCTATACTTCAACCAAAAACGGCCTTGCTTTACTATTATTTCACATGAGGGGCAAGACTTTCAACGCTGCAACCAAATACGGCTTTTACTCCTCCTTACTGTCTCTGTACTCCTGCTCTCTATATGGCAGAGGAGAGGCACAGAGGACCCCAGCCAAGATTCTCTATATTGGTAAACGTGGGGGAGCAATCAAGGCCTAGCTCTCAGGAGGTGATGCAGGCTGGTTCTTAAGTACAGTGTAGTCCCCAAGCCCCCACACAGGAATGTCTACACACTGTATTAGTGAAAACACAGTCTTTATATAATTAGGTTCAAGGTTATATACACAATCACAATAACTCACTTTGTGCTCAGTTAATCTACAATGAAATATATACACAGTTCTACATGGTACCACAATTACTATCAGATTTCATTAATGTGCATCAACTGTACTGTGGTCAAATATCACACAAATCAATTAATAAAGTGGAACCAACAATAGACATAGGAGGAAAGCAGTTGATTAGAACAATTGGCAGAATACTGGGCCCCTACCACCAGGCACAGTTCTGTATGAGGATCCCCCACCTGGGCAACCTGTACATACAGACATAAAACAAGCCCAGTCCATATATTGTTCAATTAGTCTTATTTCCTTCTAAATATTTTCTACCACCCAATGTACCTGCAATAGCAGCGTTCTTCGAAGAGGCGTCCATTGGTCCTTCTTGAGTGACTCCCTTTAAGGCAGGAGCCACGGATCGTCGATGGGCCTCGAAGAAGGTGAACTTGGCATTGATGGTCCTCGATAGAAAGTTTGATGGTCTCGAGGCAGCAGCTTCCGTCCTGGCAGTGCTCGACGACAAGGGTTCGAGGACATCCTGCAAAGACGAGGCGTGCGGTCCACCTCGATGACAATGGTTCGTAGCCGCAAACAGTCTGTCAAGAGCTTTGGCCCAGCAAGGGCGTCGAGTGGTCTGGCGTCTCTGTGGTCTTCGGGTGGCGGGAAATCCACCGGCGGATTCTCCTCGGCACGTTAACGGCCTCAACTTTCTCCGGTGGGACAAAGCGGTCAGGGGTGCTGGCGAGAGAGTCCTTGGATTCGAATATCTTAATCAATGGAGCATTGTGGCTCAGGTCGGCGGCGGCACGGCGTCAAACGGTCCCCGCTTCTGGGCAACACAGCTTCGACGGGCCTCCAGTGGTTACAGCAAACCTGCGAACCCTGGTTGAAGATAGTGGACGGAATGTCCGGTGCTTCTCTTCGTTCTCCTCGATGGTCCCCGTCTCCGGTCGGCAACCTGTGGAGGGTCTGACTTCCAGGGAGCTTCAGCAAAGGTCAGCGGTGCTCGATGGTCCCTCGTAGCTCGGATCAGTCCTCGATAAACTTGACAGCTTTCGGATCGGGTCGAAGCAAATGCAGCAGCAGTTCTTCTTCCAGCTGGGCTTCAAGGATAAGCATCAAGTATCAACTTCAGCTCATTAACGATTTCTAGCAGTGAGAGGTCCCCAGATATACTGTTCTGTCTCTCATTCATTCTGCGGGGTCACACTCAGGCAACCAATCACTCAGAAGGGCATTCAGCAGGCAGGCAGCCAATCAGCCTTACGATGCATTCAGGCCATTCTCCTCCCTCTCCAACACTCACAACAAGGAATGTGTGTTGGGACAAGTACCCAGCCATTCAGCACTGCACACTGCATTCATACCAGTTTCGGGCAGGGCTGTCTCAGTCTTTGGGTCACATACCAGAAAGTATACACCCATAACAAGAAATGCATATCGGTCACACACTCCATTCACCCAGGTCCCACCCACAGGGTGTACCCACAACATACAGTCACCGGGAAGGCTCAAGCCAGTCTGGCCTGGACTTCCCCACAACACCATATATGGAACTTCCACCCAACACCAGTCAGGGGGAAGGGACAGAGGCAGGGCTTCCCAGGACTTTGGGAAAACAAGGTAACAGGCAATAGAAAGCAAGAGGCCACAGGGGCCATCTTGTTTCCTATCAGGAATCAACTGATTCCAATGGCAGGGCCTGGGTATCCCCACCTGTAAAATTCAGCATGAAGCTGCCACCAGCCCATACCCTGCTCTCTGGGTCACACAGGTGCCCAAAAACATACACTAGGGGCACAGGGTTGTAACCCCACCGATGGGTGCCATAAGGGTATCCCAAGGGTCTGTACACCAGACCAAAAATAGGAAGCGCTGCACTGCCAGGAGTCCGATATGGACTCCTGGGCAGAAAACAAAACAGAACACATATGAAAAAGGACTACAGGACAGGGAGGCCCTGTCCCTCCAATGCATTTCCAGCATCAAACGTGCCAGCCTGTGGGATGCACTAGCTAAGAGTAACATGCCAGCCCGTGCAATGCACTAGCTAAGAGTGACATGCCAGCCTGTGCAATGCACTAGCTAAGAGTGACATGTCAGCCTGGGCAATGCACTAGCTAAGCGTGACATGCCAGCCTGTATAATGCACTAGCTAAGAATGACAAGCCAGCCTGTGGAATGCACTAGCTAAGAGTGACAAGCCAGCCTGTGCAATGCACTAGCTAAGAGTGACATGCCAGCCTATACAATGCACTAGCTAAGAATGTCATGCCAGCCTGTGGAATGCATTAGCTAAGAGTGACATGCCAGCCTGTGCAATGCACTAGCTAAGAGTGACATGCCAGCCTGTGCAATGCACTAGCTCGAGTAACATGACAGCCTGTGCAATGCACTAGCTAAGAGTGACATGCCAGCCTGTGGAATGCACTAGCTAAAATTGACATGCCAGCCTGTGCAATGCACTAGCTAACAGTGACATGCCAGCCTATGCAATGCACTAGCTAAGATTAACATGCCAGCCTGTGCAATGCACTAGCTAAGCTGACATGCCAGCCTGTCAGCCTGTCGAATGCACTAGCTAAGAGTGACATGCTAGCCCGCAGAATTCACTTTGTATATGGTCAATGTGCTTCCATATACTGCCACAGTGGAGTCTGTGAAGTCATGGATGAGTGAATCCAGGATTCGTGCGCACATAAAATAATCACTTCATTGTCAGTTGGGGAACAGTGTGGAAGGCCAAAATAAATGAAACAGAGCAAAATGAAAAAAAGATGAATAAATAAATAACATGTCAACCTCAACCCCCCGCATCCCCCGTGACAACGCATTAGAAGAAAAGCCTTTAAGATGTTTCTTTCCTTCTTGTGGACTGTGTGATACTCCCATGGTCTAGTAAAGTTGGTTCAGCCACTACCTGTCTCCCTAGCAGACTCATGCGCGTAAATGGTCATGTGACGGGCAACCGGAAGTTGATATCGAAGAAGAACTAAATGTGAAATAAAGACTGCTTTGTACCGGTGGGAGGCACCATATACCTCCCACCAGTTAAACCCCTTACATAACGTTCTTAGGTCTCAAATCTGTCAGGTGACTAGAGACCTATGAGTGGGAACGGTCTAGAGGGTGGGTCAGGACCTGAAATGAATGTGTGAGCCTGGCTTCTCCAACAAAACTAGGGCACAGTGATGTAAAGGGATTTGGCCAGGATCACACCCTTTAGGCAACTGGCTAACCTGGGATTGTAAACCAGTTTTCCTGGTTCTTTTGTTTGTATTTCAAGGGTTACACTATCAGGGTCATTCCAAACAGAATGGCACAGTATAGAAGGGGCAGTGTTGGGATTGTGGCCACTTTTAAGACACTGCCAGAGTAAGAGTTTGGAGGTAAACTAGAAGAATACCTCAATCATTTGGCTGAAGGCATTTCTTTTCACTCAACCTCCAAAAAGTGAAGGAAAAACCCAGGGTAATCCCCCCAAGTTCCCAGTGGTGTTCTTTGAGAGTCCATGAATGGGGTTTTACACCGTGTTACCACCAATCGTAATCAAGCTAATTTCCGCCATTATAAGTGACTGTAACCGTAAACAAGTATGGTAGCATTTCGGGCATATACATAATGACCCCCTATATCTCCTACAGCCCATCTTTAATTTTGCATCAATGTTCAATGCTTTCTGGATAGTTATCTTTCGTAAGCTTCGCGAGTACAAGGCGTTCAATGAAGCTGGCCTGCAAAGCTCCAAACCACATGGTAATACAACCTGACAACAAAAAACGTATAATTCCCTTTAAAAGTACACAAGGGCATAAAAGAGCTAGTGCATCTGCAAAATGTTTACAAGGCAATCTAGCAAAGTAGGTGGGTTGAAAATGTATCTTTTGGTCTCCAACATGACAATGCAAGGAAGAGAAACAACTGTATATTTGTTAAAAACACATGCATCAACGTATCAATTAGCAATTGCTCAGAGGGGTGAGTTGAGATACATAGACAGATACGACAGCATATATCTTAACATGAAAAATGAAAGACTATGATGGCAACATAGCTCAGTGGGTTAAGGGCCTGCTGTGTGCATGCGTCCGTGTGTTTGTGTGAAAGATTGAAATCTTGGTAGGAAAGACATGATGTTTCATTTTTCTTAGGTACATAAAACATTTATCATGCAGAGCAAATGTAGCAGCTATTAGCGGAATGCAGACAGAATACCAACTGTGGGGCTGTTTATAAAGTGAAGAGATTCTGCCGTGAAGAGAAATTACTAACCCTCACCCTTAAAATGAATGCAGTGGAGACAGACCTCCTCCCCCTTCAACCAAGCGTAGAAAACTTGGTGGGGTGATAAATGCCTTCAAATGTGCAGAAAAACAAGAATTGTAGTGCTTTCTGGCACAAAGTGCTTTGAAAACCAAGTTATGGTTATAAGGTCAGAATGTTTTAAATAATGAAAGGCTTGTTAAGTAGTACATAATAAGTATATGTGCTAAAAAAAACTAGGCTTGAAACGGATTAGGTGTCAAGATATGAGCAGAAATAGGGTAATCCGCCATTTTGTGAGGTTAGGCAGAGTCAGGCGATTCCTAATATTGTGGATTGCTGTGAGTCATGATGACACCAGTGGAGAGGTTTTTCATGAGAGCTGAAGTAAAGGACAAATGAGGGAGCTCAGTGTGACTAGAACCAGTTTAGACTAGGCCCGAGTGCCAAATGAGTCAGTTGAGTGGCAGAGAGGTCAGCCAATCACAAGCAGAAATAGGAACAGCACATTGATCAGACCATATGAGTTAACGAATCATAGATAGGAAGGGGTTGTCTTTATGACTAAACCATTAGCTCACCTACCTAGAACTGTATATAAAGGGGTTAGAGAGCAGAGTTCCAGAGATGTCCATGATGTATGAAGTGTACCAACCTGCTGAAGAAATAAAGCCTGATGTCGTCTTGAACCAAGCCTGAGTGTTCTGTTTGTTCCAGTGTCTCTTCCTGACTTAAAGATGCCCAGGCCCAGCAGAGGGGGTCGGGGGGGTCTTTGAGACCTCCAATATATGTGGGGAGCCTATCCAGGACCTGAGCTAATGGGCCTCATTACAAGTTTGGAGGTAGCCTTGCTGGTTTTACCGGCAAGGTAATGTAAACAAAGTCACCTTCTCACACAATGCCAGGAACCAGAAGGTAAGTTTACATGTACATTTACGCTCTTGTTAAGATGTAGAGAAGAAACACTGGGACATCCACCCAGCCCAGCTACTCAGGTCCAACTGCCATCCGTGGAACCTAGCTCACAGCACATACATCAACATTCCACCCTCAGTGACAACTGTCACAACCATGGTGCGCTCCACCTTGCACCGGCAGCTTTCCCCCTGTGTTAGGAACTGTAGTTTGCAGGGAGCGGCGCTTTTCTGGCAACGTTGGCGGTTGCTAGGGAAGCAAAGATTGTTGCCACAGGTTCGTATGCGTGGTCAGCTGACATCCACGTTGTCAGCAGGGCGCTTGACACGACCCATTGACTCGCGTCCCAGCATCCATAAAACCATTTGCAGTGTCGGTGTTGGCGCTTTTGATTAGCGTTGTTATTTCGAACCACTTACTGCCAAACCCTTACCTTTACCGACCTTGCTATCCAGTCCCGACTATTCTTCTGTTTATCCCTGTACATTGGTTTGATCTGCTGATTACCGACCCGGACCGTCCCAGACCCCGCCTACTCCAATCCGAAGCTTCTCGCAACTTCGGTTCCCTGTCTCCCTCGCCCAGCACGAATCCCGACTTCAGGCTGCGCGGACGGGATACTGATTGTCCCGGAACTCGAATCTCGAGTGCTGCCGAAAACGAAGAGACCTTATCTCAAAGCGGCGTGTACCATTCTTCAAGAACCAAGTGCTGTCCAAAACGTGCTTCATCTGCAACTCCCGCAGGACATTGATGAGTGAAGAAAGATTGCAGTTCCTCCATCGGTAAAATGAGAACGTCTTTTCTCCCTTCTGGGTTTGCTTGCTTCTTAGTAGTGCCCCTGTCTTCTAAATCCTCAAACATCATAAGACTATCTACCTCCTACTAACAGGACTTATTGAAAACATCACCGCAACTAAAGGGACCTCGTAGTGCAAATACTGAACGCTCTGCTGTGAATTGCACCAACGCAGCACTAGTGGCGGCCCTCGTTCCGTTTGGGGAGTTCCCTGTACTAACATTCCCTTTTTGTTATTTTATCCTACCGTTGTTTGCATCGTTAGGAGTCTGATTACTTTTCAGAGGGTAAGCCTCAAATATACTTTTACAGTCCTGCCCATTTGTCTCTTCTCTGGCCTTAGCGCATAACTTTCCTTCTCCTCCTAGGTACTACCAACCCAAAAGTCACCTCTCTTACAGGTATTTGATCTTAGCTATAGACCTGGAATTTACCTACTCATTATCCACTCCGTTCTAACCTTTTTGTTCTTCCTTTACAGCCTGGTGAAAGCGGTGTGGGTAATCCCGCTCTTTTGGGTAATTTACCGTCTTGGCTGTTATCATCAAACAGCAGGAGGGTCCATTGCCAGAAAGAGCTCCCTCGGTGAGAGGGGGTCCGGTCTGGTATTCCCCTTTGGGAATTACACCAGCAGTGACTGAAGTATTTGGACCCAAAGAGACGCTCTATCTGATCCTGAGCCAACGCCCCGGCCAGTCTGCACGGTGGTGAGTCTAACATCAACACACCACACTCCAAATGACATCAGAGCCAACCCACCAGATCCAATTACAGCACACCTCCCACCCTTCAATACTTTAACAACAGCAACCTCAAAAGAAGGGAAGCTTAACAACTCAAGATGGCAACACTAAACACCCCGAAGATATACCCACAACACACCAGATCGATAGAAAATGAGAACACGAACCAGTGCACCACAGATGTTCCCATGAAAAGCACTATGCATCACCATACCAACACCAGCCAGTAAATACCCATAAACACCCAAACTAACTAGCACCAACCAATAACTAACCAACTGGCATAAACAATAACGTCCTACTGCTAACACCGGGACTCCAAAAACCTAAAGCCTCCAAAGCCATCCGGCTACCCCACCATACAGACAGCACCTCACTGCCCCCATACTTACTAGACAACACCTCACTGCCCCTAAAATGACTAAACAGCACCTAACTGCCCCTCCTAAAACAACTAGACAGCACCTCACCACACTCCCCCTAAAATAACTGAACAGGACCTCACTGCCCCTCCTAAAACAACTAGACAGCACCTCACCACACTGCCCCTAAAATAACTGAACAGGACCTCACTGCCCCTCCTAAAACAACTAGACAGCACCACACTGCCCCTCCTAAAACAACCAGACAGCACCTCACCACACTGCTCCTAAAATAACTGAACAGCACCTCACTGCCCCTCCTAAAACAACTAGACAGCTCCTCACTGTCCCCCGAAGTAACTCTCTAAAATACATATCTGCAGCAACACCACCCTGCCACAACCTACAGCAGAATCTACTGCACACCTCTAAAACCCCACTACAAACCCCAGATCCCACCCGGCACTCTGGATATTACATAGGGAAATACCCCTACAAGCAAAACAAACACCACAAGACAACAGCCCACTTGATCCAATTACAACACAAGGCTTCCCCCAAACTCGCATTCGGCTCCGGCACGGTACCAACAGTGCCGGTAGTTATACCGGTGCCGTTGTTGCCTTACCGCCATACTCCTAGTTAGGCTCAATGTCTCCAGGTCTGACCGAACCAAGAAGGTAAGCCATGGCTATCATGCCTGGATGGGGGGGGAGTATGAATGAATACGAGGACAGTTGGGGGGAAGGGCAGACTGCAGTTGCCCCAGCCGGTAGAAGAGAAGGGACATGCAGGCATGATAACATGGCAGAAGGCCTTGACACTAGGCTAGTGAAGGGGACTATTTATTTTTGGCAAATTTCCAAGATAAATTATTTTAAAGTCCAGTTTTGGAAAAATTCCAAGAATTAAAAAATTTGTGAAAATCCGAGGGTCTTCAAAAAAAGTTTTAATTATTTATTTGAAAATCCATGTTTGGGAGAAGCAAAATAGAAAAAAAAGATTTTTTCAAGAAAAAATTAAGTCACCTTTGAGAGACAACTATTTTTTGAGTTAATGTTTTAACGGCTTTCAGAAACAAGTTTAGCCACTTATGGGGAACCCCTCTAAGGAAAATGTTTTGAGATTATTTGTTGATGGTCTTTTCCAGAAACAAGATTCACCAATTATAGGCATCCTTCCTAAGATTTTTGTTTTTGAAGAGTAATGTTTTTAAAGTATGATATAAGTAGTTTTAAAAAAGTGACAGAGAATGGGGATTAACTCAAAGATGTTGAGTGTTAAGGAGTTATTGAGATATTGACTTGAGTGTGGCCAAGCAATATATGAGAAAAAATAGTTGTGAGGTGTAGCCATGCTGTGAGGATACGCCCTGTTCCTAGACTTTAAAGAGTGCTAGCAGAAGCTTTAATTCAGAGCCACTTTACGTGGGACGTATAGGAGACGAGATTAGTTTAAAGACTTTCTTAAAGGAATAAGCTTAAGTTCCAATCGGATCAGAATATAGAGGGTAAGACGAGTCCTAAGAGAGGACCATGAGGTGCATGTACATGTGGCCGGCCAAGTGTGTTTGTTGTCTGTTTTGTTTATTTGTTATGTTTTATGTCAATATGTGTGCACTGTACATTATTGATTATGACTTGAGAAAAAAAGCATTTTTTAATGAAAAACAAATTGGCATTTAGCCAAAAAATTAAAAGTGATTAATTATGCAAATGAGTGAGGTACAACTATACTATGGATCCAAGTAAACAGGGTTGCATTTTTTTAATGTTGATAAAAAAGACATTTGGTGAAATAAATGGAAATAACAAGGGAAAAAACTGCTTCTCTTTGAGCCTCTGTGAAAAAAATGTAAATCCAGCAAGCAAAAGGTTAATTATTACATTTGTTGAAACTAGACAAGTTGATTTATGTTACGGACCACATACTGTAAGAAACCGCATCCATCTTGATAAGAAAAAGTAGGAAATAAAACTCCCCTTTTTTCTGAAGTACTGTTGACAAATGTATGGGCACTTTGAAAAGCTCTACGATAGGAAAACCCAGCAGACAGAAGGTTAAATCAGTCATATTTATGATGTCAACATCTCCAGGGCTTGAAAAAATGGCCACCGGTATAAAACCGCATTGAATTGTCTTATTAAACTTAAAGATAAGATTGTGTAACCACGGCACAGAAAATTGTAAATGTGCTAGAAAGCCTCAGTGAAGTAAAAAAGATTTATGGGTTTTAACTGCATAGCTGACAGTTGGCTAAAATAAGGCCCGCACTAAAGTGATATATGCAGTTAAATGTGATGGGCTTATATTCACAGTAGACATCCTTGAAATGGAAGGTGGTTCAGAACTGTGCGTGGAAAACATGACATTGAGTAATAGTTAACTTAACAAGTGAGAGAGAAGCAAGCTTCTGTTTGAAGAGCAGAGCAAGGTAAACTTTTTATGTGAATGAATGGGCGTTTTTAGAACTAAGTTGAAGTTGAAAGCCACGCTGACACAGTGTTTGAACATCACAGAAACTGTTATATAATGATACAAAATTGGACGTTTCATCTTTTTTGAACACTTGATGCATAAACTATGCCTCAATGTGAGGTAGTGCTTTGATTATGTTAGGCTAGCTGGCAATAATTGTTTTGATAGATGCATGGTTTGAAAATTTCCCATGAGTATTTGGTTTAAATAAAATGAATTTTCAGTTTGTGGTATGACAAACGCTTTTTGAGATGAACATGACAAATTTGGAAAAATTTAAATACAGTTTAAAAATAAATATGTAGGAATATTGAGATTCTTGTAGTGCACAAGCAGCAATAAAAAACAGCAATTATGTTCTATTATGCCCATAGGCAAAAGCTGAGGCAAAACATGAGGGAGTAATATGGAGGGAGTCATATGGAGATTACTGGACAGGAATGCAGTAATACCAAACGATGGAGAGGCCTTGAGAAAAATAAAAGTTTGCCAAGTTAAAACAGTCTCATGTCAAGAGAGAATAAGGAATACAGCAGTCGCGCATTGCAAGCAAAAATTAATTCATTTAACATAACAGCTTGCGAAGGCCATAGATGAGAAAAGCAAAGTAATGGGAAGAGTTACAAATAGCGCACAAGTGAATGAACCACTGAGTCGAAGCGTGCACCAATGCATATTAAAACTGTGAAAGGTTTTTTTTCTGCCTTAAATATACAGGCCAGGACAGAGCAACCTGACAGTGTGACTTTGAAGGGTATTTTTGAGGATGGTCAGATTTAAATGCATTTTTGTGTTTTGGGCATCAGAATCACTGTCACAGTCAGAACTATTTAAAAGGCAGCCTTATGATGAGTTTGAGGAAGTTGCCATCTCATGGGAGCAAAATTGAGATCATTGCCAGGTAGAAGACAGCACCATTGCCCTCGCTATGGACAGATAGATAATGAGAAATGATAATGAGTGGGGCTCTATAGTTTATCTTGCCAGAGGAAGGCTGAACCAGATCACAGTATGTACCTTTATCCCAGATGAGTAAGAGTAAATTAAGGTGCAAACTCCCGGGTTTTTGACTTCTAGCGCTGAGAAGTGGGTACATATACTAGAAAAAGTATCGGAAAGAGGCACATTAGCTACAGAAGAAAGCAAAAGGTCTTCTAGCTGTGGGGACATAAAACTGATGACAGTTGGTCAAAGGCAACATATTTAAGCATTATCGCTCATAATGGAGCGCTGTGAAATCAATTACAAAGTGCAGTAGTCTTGAAAGAGTTCATAGTGCTGTGTCCAGACATGCCAAATGGGGGAGCTATTGAAATGCCAGAGGCTGTCAAAGCTTATGCTGGCATAACCTAAGGAATTAGTGGGCCTGAAAATAAGGCCATGATTAGAGATGCCGTTGACCATTGTGCATTAAGTGCAGGCTCCTGCAAGAAAAGAATTGCATGAAAAATAATGCTGGGAAGGTGAGAAAAAAGTGAAGTAAATGCAAAAAGGATTGTTAAAATACACCATTGGAAGGGCAATGGGACTAGTAGAGGCAAATCGAATTCACTGTGAGTAATACCATAAGGTGGGGGAGGCTCCTAGGATAGAGGCATCCAAAATAGTTAGGGAAATTCTCAGAGTAACCCGGGTGAGTTCTAAAACTATGCAGCAAGACAATCAAAATATGCAGGATGGACAGGTTAGGAGCCTTCCTCTTGTGCATTGCACATGAGATATGTTAGAACATGTTTGCATGCATGTGTGGAAGCCAAAGATTCATGCAGAATGAACAACCTTTAGGAAACGGGACAGCATGCCCCCTAGTATACAGCTGACAAATCAAGGAAGGCTTTGATGAAGAAGAGAAGGAGTACACTGGCAGAAACTGAGTAAGCTCATGCTTGTTTGTATTTTGAGGACTTTTACGATGAACCCTCAAGGATAAAGGAAGAAATAGTGACAGTGGGAGAGATTCTCTTCCCTAACGGTTCTTTAAGAATCAATCAGGGTAATAGACTTAGAGATACAGGTGCCGCTGGGGTAAAGCGCACGACAAATGGCGATAATGATGTGTGATAGCGCCTTTATTGAAAGCGTTTTTACAGAGCACATAGTCATACACAATGTCCCCAAACCAAAATTTGTGCTAATGTGTCAACCTCAGAAGGATGAAGGGCTGAGTTGGCCCTGCCAGAGATTTAAGCCTGCAACCTACAGATCACCCTCAAGATCGCAGCAGCAAGCACTCAACTCACTGAGCTATCGTATCAGTTTGAGATGTTTGAGGTATTGACAAAATATATGCCTACCGTCCTGCCTTTCGTCAAAGGCTGCTGAATTAGTGGTGTTGATGTTCACGCCAGAGAAATCTTGTAGACCAGGAAGTAATGATGTACAGTGGCCCCGCCTATGTGACGTCGACAGTACGCGCAGAACTAGCGTGCTGGAAAAGGAGGGGCTATCTCTGAGCGGGCGGCCCTCCTGTGCAGCACGCAGCGTTATTGAATCGACCCATGGGAGCAAGCACTACAACTCCCAGTAGTCATTATAATAGGGTGATTGGACAGCTATACTGTTTGAGTATGTTAACAAAAAAGAACCCCACCACAATGAGTGTGAGGAGTGGTCCGGGGGTTGAATAGAGAACATGTTATATTTTGTGTAAATAAAGTGCACTGCATGCAAAATGAATTTACTTGCAGAGGACAGGCAAGTGAGATCACATGCAGGCGCTGCAATGTGTAAACACCTAGGTATAAAAGGTGGTAGCTAAAAAGTAGGAATGCCTTAGAAAAAACAGAGGAATGCATGCGTTCGCAATAGGACAGCCTCATAGGGTGACCTGATGTGTTTAGAATTTTTAGTGGCACCAGGTTTTAAAGGTGCCAAGAAGTAATATGGCAAAGAGAGAATGATTTTTGGTCTAGTGGTAGACATTGGGACTGTGTGTCCATGGAGCAAAAACAGAAAAGTGGTAAATGAATATTAAAAGGCTGAGGATGGCTTTTTGAAGATTATAAATGTAGTGTTGTTTAAAGAAAAATTCGCAGTTTTGGAGGAAAGTGTGTTATGACTAGCTTTGGTGTAGTTGCAACAGGCACCTGCCAGTGATTAAGGAAAGGATTGGATGACAAAGCCTAAGCATGATGATGTTCTTTAGGTAATGAAAGAAAAGCGTGTTTTTGTTTGTTTTGAGACATGCACCATTTGAATATGGGTATATTTCTAGGGGCATGAACATGGCAGAAGGTGGATGAGATTGTGTTTGGTAGAGACTAAGGGGTTTTTATTGTTGTGGCAAAAGTGTGGTAATATGGATGGCTGTGTGACCTAGCGGAAACATGATGAGACTATATGATAAAATCAGTCTCAGACCAGGCATATTTATGAACAAAAAGGAGGGGACAGAAGACCTCCATGTACCCAGAGACAGCCATAAAGTAAGGAAATATGGCAAATGATTAAGGA
Source organism: Ambystoma mexicanum (assembly GCF_040938575.1). NCBI lineage: Eukaryota > Metazoa > Chordata > Amphibia > Caudata > Ambystomatidae > Ambystoma > Ambystoma mexicanum. The sequence goes on along the minus strand of NC_090930.1, from coordinate 52,151,538 downwards.
GTGAAAAATAAAAATAGAATCATGAAGAACGGTAATGGTTCAGACAAAAAGATTTAGGTTAAGTAGCGTCACAGATGACGGTATACCTAGATAAGGCTTAATGAAGGATGAAGTGGTGCTTTCTATAGGAAACATCATACATTAAAAAGAAAGGAAACATTGTAGTATACATGACAATAATGTAACAAGCACCCAGCATAAATGAAAAAAGATTTGAAAAAGTTTCAAAAACATTGGGTAGACTTTGGGCCTTTTTGGCATAGGTCTAGAAAAATGAATTGGGAAAAGATGAAAATACTTGATTTACTTTAAAATGCATAGGAGTAAAGGAGCTCAGTCAAAAAATTAAAAACATTTGGATGAAAAAATAAATATATACATAAATTGAAAATTAATAAAAGAGAACATTGAAGCAAGGAATGATTGGATGACTGAATAAAGGGATAGGGAATAAACACAGGAGCATAAAATAGGTAAAAAAATAAAACAAAATGAAAACAAATAGTACCAATGAGGATTCCGAGCCAACAATAAAAAATGGCGCAGAGCAATAAAAAGCATCAGTAAATATGGAAAACCAGAAAAGGGTATGGTGGACCAAAATTGGGTTAACCAGGCAAGGAATAGTGTATAAAGAGCCAATTTAAGAAGAAAAAGGGTAAGTAAGATATAATTTTTTTAATATTTGTAATGATTTTGGTTTATGTTACAGATGAAAGTCGTGGATATAACGTGAAAACAAGAGGAATGTCTACATGGCCTTAAAATAGGGAGAAAAAGCAAAAAGGAGGTAAGTACTGGTTCACACTAAAAGGGTGTGGACTCACAGTTGATCATTACTAAACAGTAAGAGGATCCAGGTGAGTAACAGAAAAAGAGGTAGAAAGAGACACAGTATCTTCAAGTGTGTAGTAATTTTCCCAAGATAGGTGCAATCAGGTGTGAAGAGAGCAGAAAATAGATGAAAGCATGGCCACTTCAGACAAACACAGAACATAGAAGTCAAATTGAAGGTGAGTGATTATTTTTGTGTTTATGGTGTCAAAAGGGCTTGAGTTGGCGAGGGTGTAAAGATGTTTAGAATAGGCAAACACTGTAGATTTACTATAAAAATGAAGGCACGTAGTAAGAATTGTTGCCATAGTCTAGGAAAACAGGGGTAGACTAGATTAAGTATAGTGGGGACAAGGAGGAGATATTGTGCAGCAAAACACTTCTGTTTGTCTCAACAGGATGAAAGCAAAGCACAGAAGAAAAGACCATGGTCTGACGAAATCAGGAGAAAGATGGAGAAGCAAAGGCGTGAAGAATTTACTGCTGAGGAGGAAGTACTTACAGCATAGCTAAATCAAGAATGTACTGCTGAACAGAATGAAGCACATGCAGCAAAACAGAAACGCAGATTGAGTATTGGCCCTGACACTGAATAAGGGGTGAAAAATAGTATTGTTGTGGTGCACCAATAAGTTAGGGAAGGCCCATGAGCTAAAAAAGATAGAAGTGGATCTAAAAAGCATTTTTTGTTAGCAGCAAGGAGGAAGCGGTTCAGTGTAGGAAGAACCATGACGCCCTTGCCAGTCCCTGAATGACCTTTGTCTCTATTTTGATTTTCTAAAGACAACGGGGATCCCTGAGAGTCATCCTCGTTTGCTACGGATGTGCCGAGAAGATGGGAAAAGAAGAACACGCCCTTCTTTTAATGTCTTTTCAATGTGTTTATTTGTTGTTTGTTGTTTTTGTCTCCCTGGTTTGAATGTGTTAAGCTTAGGAGAAAATGTGTCCCTCGAAAGACGAATAATGTTAGTAAGAACGCCCAGATGTCATAGGGCAGAGGAAAATGAGGAGATTATGTGGTTGTTGAGAACATATTAGGTTCCAGCAGGCTGACCATACAGTAGAAAATGTATAAAAAATGGAAACAATTAATAGCTTTTGACATACCAAAATATGTTGGATATAGTTTGTCTAGGAGGCAGGAATGACCCGAAAATGTTTAACTATACGTTTTTCTTGGAGGCATGGATGTTAAAAAAATAAGATAAAATGTAGTTTGTTTAGAAAGCACGTGAAGGTTGCCAGAATATGCAACCAAAGTTTTTAAGGGGATGGATTGACAGGAAATGTACTGATAATAGATACATATTTATTTTACAAAGGAAACTCATTCAGCTTTTATATTACAGGTGTACAACGAAGCACCTAAATGACGCAAACAATCAGCTAAAAAGCAGAGAGAGGTTACAGAGGAACCCAACTACATGCCCAGGTTCCAGTGATATATGTGGTCCGCAGTTATTTTCTGCAGAAGAACTCCCCCATCCTTGTGTTCCCTTGACAAAAGTGCCCCCGAGGACTTGCGGCAAGGCAGCTCAAAAGGAAGGACAAAGTCGACAGGACACAGACGGTCCACAGATCCAAACCGAGATAAGTCGGGTGGAAGATTTACCAGCAGCAAGAAAATAAAAAGTGAACTTTTAAAAGTTTAAGAAATGCATGGATAGCGCAATGGGAGCAAGCAAGATGTTGTGGGGTGGGAGTAGCAGAAAGGATGTGGACAATGAGCCACGATATGGCTAAAATGTATGCAGATGATGAGCTGTTGGGTTACCTCAAGTAGTGACCGTCTCTCATACAAGGCATAGTGGCTGTAAAATTGTCTGAGGCATATTGTTAGTTTAAAGTAATTTAATAAATGCAGTTTTAGGGACACACACATGTTTTTAGACTAGGAGAGCATAATGTGTTAGTACTGACATTTTAGAAATGTGTTAGGATACCTCTTAGAGTGGAGTGAATAGTTTATAGAGAAAAGGGTGAGTAGGTCAGAAATGTGTAGGTACATTGAGAATTAAGGAGGGTGGACATGGGTGTGGTTGTAAGTATTGAGTAAACAACTAAATACTGTACAAGATGGGGGAGTGAAGAGAAATGACTAAACCTCCCCCCTTAAACTGAATGCAGTTGAGACAGACCCCCTCAACCTTCAACTGAGCGTAGAAAACTTGGTGGGGTGATTAATGCCTTCAAATGTGCAGAAAAACAAGAATTATAGTGCTTTGTAGCACAAAGCGCTTTGAAAACCAAGTTATGGTTATAAGGTCAGAATGTTTTAAATAATGAAAAGCTTGTTAAGTAGTACATAATAAATAGGCTTGAAACGGATTAGGTGTCAGGATATGAGCATAAATAGGGTAATCCACCATTTTGTGAGGTCAGGCAGAGTCAGGCGATTCCTAAAATGGTGGATTGCTTAGAGTCATGATGACACGAGTGGAGAGGTTTTTTATAAGAGTTGAAGTAAAGGACAAGGAGGGGGCTCGGAGTAACAAGAGCGTGTTTAGACTAGGCCCAAGTGCCAAATGAGTCAGTTGAGTGGCAGAGAGGTCAGCCAATCACAAGCAGAAATAGGAACAGCTCATTGATCAGGCCATATGAGTTAACAAATCATAGATTGGAAGGGGTTTTCTTTATGACTAAACCATTAGCTCACCTCCCTAGAACTGTATATAAAGGGGCCTGAGTTCAGTGTTAGAGAGCAGAGTTCCAGAGATGTCCATGATGTATGAAGTGTACTAGCCTGCTGGAGCAATAAAGCCTGATGTCTTCTTGAACCAAGCCTGAGTGTCCTGTTAGTTCCAGTGTCTCTTCCTGACTTAAAGATGCCGAGGGCCAGCAGAGGGGGGGTCTTTGAGACCCCCAATACATTCGCTTATGCTCCTGTGAAAGACTTACTTGCCATAAGCTACCACCTGCTAGACACAATCCCCTTGGCTCATGGGAGAACAAGGAAGCAAAGGTCCCAGTCTACAGGGTAATACTGCAAGTGGCATTTCTTTCTCAGAACCTTCAAAGGGTGCCATTATGATGAGTTGCCCGCTAGCAATACGGGGGCAGGGGAATAACCTGCATTGTATAGTCGCATAATAGTCATCTACATCAAAAGTAATTTCTGAGTAAGTCCAGTAATGTTGACAAACTAACATCTACTTTTCTCATCTGACGCCATTTACAGAACCTGAGCTAATGAATAATCCATTCAAAGCTATGAGCAGGGGTGGACTGGCCTATTGAGAACTCTGGAGATTTTCTCAGTAGCACTCTGCACCCTGGCCAGTGGTGGACTGGCCTATTGAGAACTCTAGAGATTTCCCAGTAGGCCTCTGTACCCTGGGTGTCTTTTGTGTGTTAACCCGGTTTATTTCCAAATGTTCTCATAGGAAAGGGGTTGGGCTAGCTGAAATGGGGCCACTTTGAACATTATTTCCAGGGCCTCTTTTGGTTCCCAGTCCACCCCTGGATATGAGATTTCTGCTGGCCGCCTTTTTATTTCTGGTCAGGCCATTTTGCTTCTTACACAACAGTGAAGTTTAATTTGTATTTTCCCAATATATTTCCGGTTTCATTGTCTCCTGGTGTTGAACCATGTGTCTCCCAGTACCAGCCCTCTGGTAACCCCTGTGAGAAGAGAATGTGTCGTATCTCCTGTGAAACCATGTACACCTTTAGAAATCGTGAAGCTCGTTGTTCTAGGTATGGAATGAGGTAATATCCCGTGTCACCTCCCCCGTACCACCTGAATTACTAGACGCCATCCGCCCCTCTCCTCCTGATCAGCTGTACCTCCTCTATGCGCTCCTGTTTCCCCAGCTCTATGTCTGTTCTGTTGTTACCTCTGTAAAGCCCTCCATTATACATCTGTACTGTCCTTTACCTCTGTAAAGCACTCCGTTATGCATCTGTACTGTTCTTTACCTCTGTAAAGTGCTCCATTATGCATCTGTACTGTTGTTTACCTCTGTAAAGCGCTCCGTTATGCATCTAATCTGTCATTACCTCTGTAAAGCCCTCCATTATGCATCTGTACTGTTCTTTACCTCTGTAAAGTGCTCCGTTATGCATCTGCACTGTTGTATACCTCTGTAAAGTGCTCCGTTATGCATCTGTAATGTTGTATACCTCTGTAAAGCACTCTGTTATGCATCTGTACTGTTCTTTACCTCTGTAAAGCGCTCCGTTATGCATCTGTACTGTTCTTTACCTCTGTAAACCACTCTGTTATGCATCTGTACTGTGTATAGCTCTGTGACTTGCTCCGTTATGCATCTGTACTGTTCTTTACCTCTGTAAAGCACTCTGTTATGCATCTGTAGTGTAAAGCATTCCGTTATGCATCTGTACTGTTGTACACCTCTGTAAGGCGCTCCGTTATGCACCTGTACTGTTGTCTACCTCTGTAAAGCGCTCCGTTATGCTCATGTACTGTTGTATACCTCTGTAAAGTGCTCCGTTATCCATCTGTACTGTTGTTTACCTCTGTAAAGCGCTCAATTGTGTATTTGCACTGTTGTTTACCTCTGTAAAGCGCTCCATTATGCATCTGTACTGTTCTTTACCTCTGTAAAGCGCTCTGTTATGCTTCTGTACTGTTGTTTACCTCTGTAAAGCACTCCGTTATGCATCTGTACTGTTGTCTACCTCTGTAAAGTGCTCCGTTATGCTCATGTACTGTTGTTTACCTCTGTAAAGCGCTCTGTTATGCTTCTGTACTGTTGTTTACCTCTGTAAAGCGCTCCGTTATGCTCATGTACTTTTGTTTACCTCTGTAAAGCGCTCCGTTATGCTCATGTACTGTTGTTTACCTCTGTAAAGCGCTCCGTTATGCATCTGTACTGTTGTTTACCTCTGTAAAGCGCTCTGTTGCTTCTCGAAGCTAGGTCCGCGCTCAATAAATATTTGCTGGCCTACAAGTAGAAGAGGTAGAGGGTGAAGCAGGCCTGGAGGCCAAGACTGGTGGACGATCTAAAAGGTATAGCCTGACTCTGCAAGTATCACCCACTCTGGGCTTAGTTCACACTCACAGCAAGGACCACCCCTCCATAGACTTCAATGGGTTCTCACCAAAAACAATGAATTTCACCATGTTCCATGGAGTACCGGAAAGGGTTAATTCGTATCCCTTTTTTATCTGTACGTCCTGGAGCATTGTTTCGCTCTTTTAACATTTAGACTTGGCTGGTGGCAGTGGTATCTACCCTAACTTTTCTACCGCGATTATATTAGATAAACGTTGTATTGTTCTTGGCTATTATATTAGCCTCGAACATAAACCCGCTTGACCAAATTGTCTTTCTTGTGGCTCTGGTTGGGTTTATTCGCCATTTCTTTTTGTTAAAGTCCTTCTTGTGTTTTACTTTGCGCGGCAAACTAGGTTTGCCTTCTTTGTTCACCGTCTTTTGGCGGGCTTCTGCCACACTTTGCCATGATTGGCTGAGGTGGTTGTCCAGGCTGGACAATCCCCCTGCTGGGTGATTGACAGCCGGGCTGTGTGAATGGGGGTTTTGCGCATAAAAGGCAGGTCTCTTGGGCTAGAAGTCAGAGAGTCGGCACTGGAACTACAAGGAACCGAAGAGAAGCGGAGAGAACGACGACTGCTGCAACTAGCCAGTCCCGGTGAAGCCCCACTGCAGTCCTGAGCTATCTACCCTTCAACAACTAAGAGGAGATCCAGTCCGGAGTCTACTTCCCTTGAGCTTGGTGGGGATAACCAGCTCATCTTCTACAGCCAGAGGATCCTCTTCCGTGGTCGAAATCGCTGCACACTGCTGTAGTGGTCCGGATAGCCATTTGAAGAGCTTCTCCTATTTTTAAGGAGCGCGCCTTTTATTCATTGTCGCTGCTGCCGTCTTCATCCCTGTGTGGTGCAGACCCCCTTCAGACCTCCTCCTTCACAACGAAGCTCCAGGAATCGTTGGTCTGCGGGAAACCAACAGGAACAACAGCCAGGGCACCAGCTGCACCATTGGAATAAGGTACTGTGTTCTGCTCGAGGAAACTGGGTGAATCCCTTTTCTTCATCTCCAAGGCTTGACCTTGTCTTCCCTCCTTCTTATAACTTTTGCTTCCGAACATTGACAATGTCAAAGTACTCTTGGCTATGTTGAATCGTGAACTGTCTGACTGTGTGATCTTTGGCAACAGGCCCCCGGTGTCACTTGACACTGGCTCCGGCCCTTTGACATTTGAACTCCTGTCTCTGAGTGTTTCTCGATTCTGTCTGCCTAACCAAAATATTGCCTGTGATTTTTGCCTCCAACTCCCTCTGGGTATCTCAGGTGCTAAGTGTGTTTTTTCCCCGGTAGCATTTCATGTCACGGAAACTGTCAAAAAGTGATTGCAATCGTATTCGCGGTAACGTGTTTTGTTCGTAACACCGGTTCATCCAAACACAGGGTACTTACCTTGAGACATACTGTACAAAGTGAATTGGTTAGTTGTAGTACATTTGACGAGTGGTTTGTGTTTAAGTTTAATAGAAGTGTTGTGTTTATAACGAATGGTTTAAAAATAAATGTACTTATATTTTTTACCTGAAACCTTGAGTCAGTGTTTGCTTGAGTCACAGTAATTGTAGTCCCTTTGTGTAATCTCTGCTACTGCTCATATACTCTTGAGATAAGCCTGGCTGCTCCGCCACTGCTACCACTCTGACATAGCGGTACAGGCTTGTACCAAAGGTAAAACATGTATTGCCACCTGTAGTCTTAATTGTGGGTAGTGGTCCCTGAGGGCACTGCACAGGATTCTGCCTAACACACACACTCTGCATGGGGATATATAGTTCTCCACACAATAGCCCAGCCTTGTTTTTGCTCCGCCTGGTTGTACCCGTACAGTGTGCTTTCTCCATTAGAGGTCCAGAACCATAGGTGCACATCACCTGTGCTGGATGTGTGGCATGTGGCATTGGGCACATCGAGTAGCCTGTAGTATTTGCACGACAAGGTTCAGAGCACAATTAAACTGACGCTGTGGGCAGCAGGGTGTCTCATTTATTTGTCTGGGTGATTCACTGGGCGTTACGTGTAGCTACCCCTCGGAGCGCCTAGAGGCCTAAGGCAGAGAAGGCGGAGCTGGAAGTGAGAGAGAGCCGGGTAGCCTGTTCACACGTGACACCAGCGCAGGTACAGGTGACAGAAGAGTCAGCTGTGAGATGCTTATATTATCAATTAAGGGCGCTTCATGTGTTTATTATTTGAAACAGACATGCAACAAACAAGTTATTTTCCATTGTGTATCAAAAGTGCAACTTTGGAAACATGTTTATTAACAGGCAGCTTTGAACATTAAAACATATTCAATTGACCTTTTCTTCCAGAAACGAACCGACCTCTGTGCGCTGTATTAGGATCTTGGCTTAATGTATGCGGCCCATCCCAGTTAACAAACCCAACATTAGCACTTAGCTGAAGAGTTGGCATTTTGCATAGAGTGGCTTCCTGCTGGGCCGCCCCCCTTATCTGACGCAGGAAGGACCCGGGAGGAATGTGCGTGTGTTTGCCAAACTATGCTGAAACAGCTCGGCCCATTGCACGTGGGAACTAACCTTCACTGATCGCACAGCTGGCATCCGGTATCTAAGATCATAGCCTCGCAGCCACACCTGCCTCGCCCCTCAGGAGACATCCAGGTGGGAGCTCCTGCTCACAGCTCGCGGAGGCCACGGTGACCCCAGCCACGGGAGTGTTGCAGACGCATCTGGGAGAACGTGCCCCCAACAAAGGGTGAATTGGCATGAAGCTATCATTTGTGAGCGGCCACGCAAACGACAAAGCTTCAGTCTTTGTCAAGGTCACACAGGGTCACACTCTTCATCCTCCCTGTCTCAGGTGTAGAGCTGGGGTCTTCCACCCAGAGGTGAACCCTCCGTTTCTTGAGGAAGGAAGAGTGTCGGCCTACAGGACCTGAAAGGTTCCGATCTGTTTCCGTGGGTGGTCTAGGGTGGGTCACTGTCAACTGTCAGGGGCGCTGTCTGAAGCATCAGGCTGGGGTTGCCTCGTGGATGCCGGGGTGGTGGGGGGCGGGGGGGGGGGGGTGGAATTAGCACTCGCTGCCCAGGGATGATGCTCCATGGCCCTGCCGTCCCCCGAACGCTGGCTGCGAGTTGTGCGCCATGGAACCCGTGAATGTTTCGCCACCCATACTGGCCTCCCTGTCAGTACAGGACTTGGGGTGCTTCCAGTTAAACCAGTGGCTGATCCCAGAGCTCAGATACATGGAGGAGTGTAATTTTGTTATCTTTCAAGTCCAAATCAAATGGCCTTCTTTAAAGTCCCGATGAGTCTCCCAGAGCCCCCTTTTGCTTGGGGCCCGCATTCATGCTACTGTTTGAAGGCCTCTGCGTTGTCCTCTGTGGGCTAGACCCGGTATTCTGTGTAGAGAGGCGGACCAGTCCCCGCAGGGGCGCTAGGGGGACAGCCTACATAGCGGGTTGTCCCCTCAGGCCGCCATCTTCCAGGGGGTGGCCAGCCTCTACTCTTCCTCCCCAGTGGAGATGGAAGAGGTGTCCCACAGGGCCTGACTTCCAGCCGGGTCCACGGGGGACCATATAAGGCAGGAGCTGCGGGCAATCAGTCTCTTGTCTTGCAGTTCCCGCCGTGTTTTGACCCCACCCACCCACACCCTGTTTTAAGCAAGGGGTATTTTAACCAGTGCTGGGTAGTAAAGAGGTAGTAGCGGCGGTTAATACAATTCGAATTGTTTTAAGTGACATGGTGAGGCGTTCGTATCACCAAAAGAGTGCAGGCAGATGTTGTAGCAATTACAAAGAATAGATACAGTGTAATGGTACTGTGTAGTGTTATGTTGTGTCTAATTTCCTTTTTCTGTTCCAGGCGGAGAATCGGGGCGGTCCTAGCCAATGAGGGACTTTCACGCTGCAGCTTCGGCAGCAGCGGTTCAGGATTGGCCGGGCTCGAGCCAAATCCATGTACGGCACTGACTCCCCTTTTAGGGCTTTACACCAACAACGTGCTCCAAAGTGTCCTACTTTTAGTAACCAGTGTTTGCCTGGTAGTAACCAGAAGCATGTTCAGCTTTTGCCGGTGGCAGATAGGATGACATGGTTAACCCTTAGCTGATGTAATGTAATGTATTGCTGGGACCGTCCCAAGTTTATTGTTGCTCCAAATAAACTGTGACCTTGTATATTCCAAATAACCTTACACAAGTTGTCTGGTGTTATTTCATTATGTATGTGTTATATACTGGCCACAGGAGGTGGGGGTGACTAATGGGGATCTCCCCGCTATGTGCACGGCCGGGCCACACGGCAGGCTGCACTAAGCAGGAGCCGGTCCACGGGGGTGGCTGCGAGGCTACTGTTGCTTTAGGGGTGGGGTGAGGGCCTGCAGATGGTAGCCATGTTATCCTGCTTATCTAGTCCTGTTTTTTTTTCTTTGCCTTCTTTGACTTGTAGTTCCACTTTACCATTATAAACTCGGACTACAAGTCCCAGAATGCAAAGAAAATAACAGTACTGGATAAGCACCTACAGATTGGAATGAATCATGTTGACAGCTAGGCCCACCGTGAGCAATATGTATCTTTGCTCTGTGTGTGTGAGTGCCCTGCTGGCCTGGGCGATGGTGCAAGATTGCCCTTCCTGTTCACGCTGGGTCAGCACTGCGCCAAGGTGTCGTGGGCTGAGGCATTCTACAATTTCAGTAGCGTCAAGGAAGTACGCTCTGGCCTCCTACGCGAGTGTATCGTGGATAGATGTGAAGGCTGCTTGGAGATTGTCACCCCGATTGCGTGTGGAGTAGTGGCGTGTCCAGGGAGTGCATTGGGGTGGCACGTGCTACTCCTGGATTCTGATTCACCACCCCTAGGGCAGTTTCTAGCCAAATTGGTGCCCACAGCGAAACATCAGTATGCGCCCCCCCGCCACTTCTCCGAATGGCACACGTCACTCCAAACTACAACTCTGTCGTGCGACAAAACCCCTCCTCAATATGAATAAATAATTGCTATATAATTAAGCTGGTTTCATTACATTGTATTTCAAGTAATTTACTGAAGAATTCTAATGTGAAAACACAGCTGCTGCTGCCCGATTAAATGTTTTTTCTGTCGCCTGCACCTAGAGAAGACCTTGCATGAATGCAGTGTCAAACTGTCTGCACTGGCACACTGCAGTGTGAACAGCCTGCCGGGGTCTGAGGGCCCACTGACCACCGGCCTGTGTTTCAGGTGTTCTGTTCGTACCATCTCACTTATAGTTCGCAAGGGGCAATACTAGACTAACCATATGAATTATCATTCCAAGATGGACAGTCTCGTACACTCTTATTGTACTCTTTCAAAATACCTCTCTGAGAGTGGGAGAGGGTACAAATAGCACCAATGAGGATTCCTGTATGTTTTTCATATAATCACAGAGCATTTCAGGACCTTAGCAGTGATCACAGATCTCTATATTGGATAAACAAGTCTGTGATAAAAGGATTGTATGTGTGAATTTATTAATTCATAACTGATGTGTGGTTTGGTGCTCACATCACGGTTCACAATACTCACCCTAATATAAACATGTTTGTAACCATGAACCATACATGCTCATTTGGACAGTTTACGTTTTTGGATGCGAGTATAAAATGGCTGCAACATCAGCCACTCAAATGGGGTACAAGGGCTCTTTTGCTTCTTATTCTTGAAGAATGTTAGAGGAGGAACGGCTGGGTCTCAGTGTGGGCATGACCAACCCTAATAGAGAAACATATTTAGGGAATTATATCTACAGACAGGACAGGATACCGCACAAGAGAGACCCAATAAACAATGCACAGAAAGGTTACACAGAAAGGATTGTACCACTTTCAAACTTTAGCCTGACCAGTAATAAGCTGATGAAGTGTTTTAAACAAAACTTGCTTCCAATGCATGGTAACGGGTCCACAATTCGACAGCCACTACCTCCTCACTATTACGCAGGCCTCAGGGTTTATATTGGCAAAAAGGGGCAGGCCCATGCTTTATCTAACAGAGCTGGCATTAGCATCTCTTTTCAGTGCTAGCCTGTAGCTAGTGAAAATCATGGTGTGGCCATGTAGAAAGGGTGTTTGGCCTAGTTGATGTACAATTTGAGGCAACTTCTTTGATTGCTTTATGCGTTTAAGTGTGGGCACAGTATGGCGTGCTCATCAGGGTCACAGGCACACAATATTCCAGTGTGCTCTTGCATGGACATTGGGCACATCAGACAACAACAGGTACATGTGCTGTTACATATGGGAGCCTCACATAGACACCATTAACAAACAGGGTGGTGACTTGGGCAGCGCACATTTCATTGCTGGACACATATCACTGCAATTATTTGTCTGCATGGTGACGCACAATGAACTCTGCTTTCCGAATCAAGGTGCCAAGTCACATTGAGGTGCCATCTGGTGCTCGCCAGGCAGTGGCTGGCCTGTTTAGACAATTGAAAGACCTTTGATGCTGAGCGGATGCATTTAGTCCATGTCCCAGAGCAGCCACTAGAATACTTAAGAAAATTCGAGTTTACCTTCCCAGGCATGCACTTTATGTAACTAAAAGTAATATACAACAAATACGTGTTGCTGTGTCAAATAAAGAGACATGAACATAAAGAAAATAGTTTAACACTTTTCTGTGTGGCACGTTATTTCTCTTTGAAGAATGCATAGGTTTGGTCAGCCAACTGATACCTGCACTGACCTGGTGAATACACATGCTCTAAGGTTCAGTTCTTAACACTGACATGTTACACACATGCTGTGTAAAAACAATGGCTTATTAAATGAGCCAAGCTTATAAATTGCCCCACTTGAAAGACTGCCAGCATAAAGAATGAGGGGCACAGGGTGTGTGACTCCAGAGCCTCTCACACGCGGTGTCTAGAATATGCATTCCTTTGTTTGCATATTCCGAACGCATCGCAGTCCTCTGCAACTGGGCAGAGAGCGGCCAGCGCTCACCGGCACAGCGGGCTGCCTAATCTGTTGTCCTGTTAACTCAGACGCATCTTTCTGGGTGGGTCCCTGACAGCGCCCACCTCCTGAGCTATTTATTTCTGCGCCCCGGGCCATCGCCCGCTCCGCCCGGGCCAAGTAGTGGGGCTGGCCACCCCATGTGCTGTCTGTCGCATTATCCTAAACTAAGATCATTATGTGTGTGTGTGCGCTCGTACTTCATGCCACCCCTGCATAGGTCAGTGCCCCACTTGAGCAACCCCAGTCAAAGAGTCTGGGCGCGCCACTGGCGTGGAGGCCTTTTTTGGGAAGTCTCTCAGAGAGTTTGTCAGCATTGCAAGTCGGGGTACGAAGCGCCCGCAGTTATTCACCATGCCTGGGCATTTTCAGACGTATTTAACCGTTTGCGGGCGGATAATCTTTGATGCCTGAAACTTTGTTCAGGTTGCTGTGCGTCTGTTTTTGAGAAACACATAAACAAGAAATGACAACTTATCTTTGGGAATTTTTATTTCCCCGGTGTAGTGTTGTCCCACCATCTTTCAGATGGATTATGGCCCAAAGTTGTGGGCTATGCTTGTTTTCAGTGTGTGAGCAGTGGTGGAAGTGGAAAAGATGTAAAGGGGGATCCCACAAGGGCTGAGGTGGGGGAGGAGTTTGGAGGTAGGGGCGGAGTTCTGAGGGGCAGAGTTCTGAGGAGGCGGAGCTGGCAGTTGGACCCCACTCAAAGGAAATGTTCAAAATAATATTAAAATAATTGTGCAATTACTTTCATGCTGCTTCTTCCCAAACTCCACATTGCACATCAATTCCACTTCAAATCACTTCCATGGCAGTGGTGCACCCAAAATACGGATCATAAAGCAGTGATTTTTAGTACATTAAGGGATCCATAGACACGCTGCACAGCAGAAGGCTATTAGGGTAGCTCAGCAGATTGAGAGACCGTTGCTGAGATGTTATACATTCAAAACTGGTTGTTAATCGTTTGAATTGTGCAATTCCTTATTAAAAAAACAAGTGCTATAAAATGTGGTTGGCCAAGGGATGGGTTGGGCTGGTCGCTTTCTTATATTCATGGCAGAGGTGGTGTTTTTTTCTGCCCCTGTAGTGAAAAACAAAAGTTGGCACTCATGAACCCATAGTTTAATTTCCTAATAACTGCTGTCAGCACAACAGAAGCATTTATTTGTGATTAACCAGTTTCACAAGCATATAACATCTTTATGAATATGAGCTGTGATAAAACACAAAGCGACACACAAATTACAAAGTATGTGTGGAAGTTCAACAACAACAAAAAAAAACATTTCAAAGAAAACTAGTGAATGCAAGCAGCATTTTTCAGTTTGAAAATTACTTTTGTTTTTCTATGGAAGTGTAAAATGCACATTTGAAAAACAATAGTGTGCCCAGCATGTAGAAAGCCTGCTTTCAACAGTGATGCCCCTTCCTAGTTATATTCATGGCCCATTGATTCCTCTGGTGTCCCTTTCAGGCCAGAAGAAAGAAAAAAAGGCTGAGCAAATTGAAAGTGCAGACGCGCGAAAGACGTCTGGGGAAGGAGCACAGAGCAGATTAGATCACCGAGCCCTCGGCTTCCCTCAGTGAAGCTGGGGGGTCGGTGTAGCCTGGTCAGGGCTGAAGCTGGCCGGGTCCCGAGATCCGACCAGACATCTGATGCCGGATCTCAGACCCGGTGTTAGGAAAGATTTCCCTTCGGTGCAATTTTCCCTCCATTTGTGAACCCACCAAAGTTTTTGGTTTTTTTGGAGTACCTAACCTGACTTTTTCCAGTGGAGCACAGCCTTCATCTGCACTCCTCTGGGCTTTTTCCCATTTGTTATGGGGAAACGGACACGTCCCTCAGGCTGTCACTACTGGGAAACTGTTTCCCTTAGTCTTCGACTTTGCTGGCATTTCTTGGTAACATATTATACATGTGGCCAGTACCTTACAGTACCACACATAGGATTTTTTGGAGTTTGTACAAGTGTGCCTAGGACAAACTGGTTGCAGCGGTTTACTTTTAAAGTATTTTTACTTCGTTTTAATGGCCCATAACATGTTTACCGTGTTTGGCCCAAGACTGTGGCCAGTGCCGTAAATGGCTGTGCCATGAAGGCTTTTGCTCTGTCCTTTGGCCATTTTGTCCCTTTGCCTTCCCCCAGGTCGAGCAGACGCGGGCCATCCTTATTTGGGCATGCAGCCTCCTGCGAAAACCGCAAATTTTGCGGGCTGTTGCATGTCACGTGTGCTAGTGCCCTGGAAGAGGGTTGGGACTGGCTGGTTGGTCCCAATCCACACTACTGGTGCCAGTATGTCTGGTAGCCATGAATGAATGGAACCACTGTGGGCCATGATTGGCCCATGCCTGGCGTGCTTGCAAGAGATCAGATCTTCCATTGGCTATCTGAGATTTGAGTGTGAACCGAATCTTGGATGAGAGAAGGGGCTCTGCCTCCAGTCCAGGTCGATCTACTGAGGTTCACACCGAACCTCATAAGGAGCCAATTATCCTTAACAAGAAAGCAGACTCGAGGAACCACCAGTGACCTGCTAGGGAGGTTTGGCACCCTGATCCCCTGCTGTTGTCCCATCGGATCCCGGGTTCTTCATCGAACCAAGAAGGCCTGCAAGGGCACTTTGCCCCTTTGGATTACTGGGAACAACTACTCTCGGCTTTTCCTACTTACCCTCACAAAGAACCTCTTTGGAAGTGTTCCTGGGCCATCCAGTGATCTGACCAGCTCGAACCTAGGGTATTGCACAGGAACGCTGCCATCCCGAGTTGAGACTCAAGACTTGGGGAATGGCTAGCTTATGGTCATGGGCCCTCTCTCCTAGCTCCTGTGGGTCATGATTTACGAGAGTGCACCATGCCGCGAGCATCTGTGATCCCTGTGTCGCCCCGCTGTAGTGACCATCACTGACAGTGCCTGCAGTTCTTGCTTACAGCGTCCTGAGACGTGCTGCACTGGAACTATCCGAAATTAAAGCAAACCCAGGTCTTAAAGTTTGGGAAGACTCCTGCCCAATACTTAAAAAAGATTCAGGGATTACAAAAAGAAAGAAGGTAATAATTGGGTCTCATATGTAACTGATTCCTTTAAAAATGTGACTGGCTGGGTGGAAGGTTACCAGGTCACCATCGTTGAGGGTGAGATATGTTTAGCCAAGCTGATTCAAGTAGATAGATCCTAAGAAGGTTGCCAGTGCAGCAGATTTATGGGTGTCACACAGAGTGTGCCATAAGGACGAGCCTGCTTCTGGTAAGCAGGAGGAGGGGAACAAGCACAAACATGAGGACGGTGGGAGTACTGATAAATATTGCTCTCATAAGGGCCACAAAAAGCATAGTAAGGGAAAGACTTATGAGAATGTTCAGAATAGTGGGAGCCATCCTCCCAAGCATAGCTCTGGGTACAGTAAGCCTCCCTATGTCCCAAGACCCAGTGGATCTCGAGTGGCTTGTGGAGCAAGTGATCATGTGATGGGGGAACCCAGATGTAAGGTCAAAACCTTGGGGGTCCACTCTGTGAGTTTGGTCTTCCCCTCTTATGAGGAGATAGAAATGATCATGGGTGCATCCTTGTCTTCAGACTCCTTCCCCAGTGGGATAGAATCTGAGGTAGTCCTAGTTTCCCTGGGTTCCTGGCAGCCTAGAGTCTCAGAGGCTTAGGCTACTATTCCTGATA
This sequence comes from Ambystoma mexicanum, assembly GCF_040938575.1. Taxonomy (NCBI): domain Eukaryota; kingdom Metazoa; phylum Chordata; class Amphibia; order Caudata; family Ambystomatidae; genus Ambystoma; species Ambystoma mexicanum. The sequence continues at coordinate 52,135,067 of NC_090930.1, read as the reverse complement.
ATACCAAGCACTACTTTAAGGACTGTGTGCTGATCAATGGAGTAGACACTCCTGCCCTTAGGGACAGTGGGACCAGCCGAACTGTGGTGGATTCCCCATTGGTAAACCCAGAGGAGCTTGCCAGAGCTCCCTTGATACCCACCAAGTTAGCCCCTCTCAAGTTCCCAGTAATGCCGGCAAATCTATCCATCAATTGCACAGTAGAAAGGATTCCTGTGAGTGTACAAAGACAAGTCACTGGAAAGGTTTGTAGAGGAGGTCTCAAGCACGACCCGCACACCAACCTCCTATTTCGAAGTACCAGGAACGTTCACACCGAAATATGTGACGTAAGAATAAACCAGCAAAGAGCCGCAGTAGGGCTCTGTCCAGTACCTATCAGAAGAACAGCACCTGTTGAAGTACCGACACCTAGGAAAACGTGGACAGTAAGGTACCCATTGAGGAAACCCTATCGACAAATGAAACAGAATGAAGAGTGTCAGAATGCAATTGCCAAGAAAGTCCTTAAGGAAGACAAATGGTGACGTCACACGAACCCGGACTGACTCACATATAGTAGATATGATGACCTGCGAATGACGAAAAGAGACGAACCACCATGGATAAGGGACATCATGAACCTAAAGTAAAATAACGATATCAAATGTAAGAAGCTTATACCATAAACACGATGAAGATAGTTGGCCAGTTTACACGTGTACATAGAGAGTAAGGAGAACTGGGGGTCGTAGTTAATATGATATGAAATGATATGGCATTTGTAACGTGCCTATACACAAGTGTTTCAAGGCGCAACGAGGCAGGGAGGGGGGAACAAGGGGAAGACAGACAACGATCCTACTAGGTCAGGTGTCATTCAGATCGTGCAAGTGCAGCGGTAGGGGGAAGGGAAAAAGTGCAAGGGGAGGGGGGAAGTGCTGAACAGGGTAAGCAGAATAAAAATATATAAATCAATAAATAGGGCCAGCTGGTGGCAAGTGCAAGGTAAGTGCAGATAAGTGCTGGGAGAGGGGAGCTGTAGGGATGCAGAGACAGTCCCGCAGTGCAGTGGTTGCCAGGGAGGCAGTGCAAGTGGAGAGTGGCTGGGCCAAGGACCGAGGTCGGTGAGAGTGGCCCAGGTGCAGGTTCAGTGCAGTTTCAGTGAAGAATTTAGCAGGGGAGAGGGAGAGAGAAAGCAGAAGCAAAGAGGAAGGCTTTGAGGTGCTTCCGGAACCGAAGATGGTTCTCCTCAAGTTTCAGGGAGGCAGGAAGGCTGTTCCAGAGGGAGGCCCCTGCCACAGAGAGAGATCTACCCCCAGCTCGTTGCTTCGAGAAACGGCTGACCCTAAGGGAGTTGGAGACAGATGAGCGAAGGGCTCGGAAAGGAAGATATTTAGGAAGAGAGAGTTGAAGGTATTTAGGCCCCAGGCCCCAGAAGGCCTTGTGGACAATGCAGAGGGTTTTGAACTTAATCCTCGCAGCCACTAAAGACAGTGCGCTAGTTTATACCACAGAAATACAGGGGTATAGCCTGCTGCAATGATACACTTCCACTGGCGTCCCCTAGTAAACACCAGTACAGGTAAACATAAAGATGATGATGGAAGTGTAAGTTCAGTGCTCAGATCCCCAAATTTCTTGTTAAAAGTTCAAAAGACATGTGAATCTGGCTTCAAATCCCAATTTATTGGTTACTAGACAGCCGACAGGTGTCTTGACCTTTTTAGGTCGTTCTCAAGGCTGTACATTAGTCAGAAAGTAATATATTCAAGTACAAAATACAGGATCATAAACAAAAATGAATGGAACATCCCAATCACAATAAAACCATTGAAAAAAGGGAAAATGGCCTACCAGTTTTAGGTGCATGTTTGATGCCAATAGAAAGAAAAATACAAAAGGAAAAACATCAGAAATCAAAACAGTAAACAAAAAGATCATTGAAGTTAGTATGGGCTGCGTGGGCATCATTGCTATAAAGAGTCAATTTTGACAATATTGATGAAAATGAGCATGTGGGAAGTTGCTACATACCGTGACTCAGAATATATGATGAACAGATTGAGTTTTCACAATAGATTTGTTGCCTGCAATAGTAATGAAATATCCCTTAACGGTGAGCACCTTACTAGTGGAAATGGTTTTAATGGTTGGCCTATAGATACACAATGGCAATACATATAAAAGAGTTGAACTGACTCACCCTCCAATGGGTATGTGTTGTTATAAAGTGGATGATTATCTAAAAGTAAAGTAATGTATCACAAATTAGAATACTGCTCTATGTTATAAAAAGTATTCAATGGACATATTGTTCACAAAATGTACTATACCTGAAGCTAGTTAGCCCGTATGAATTCAGAGGTCAAATCCCCATGGTTGTTTGTAAGCAAGTAGTCAACAATAGCGCCGTATGGCACATCCATTGTAAATCACGGCAAAGTGCGTGATGCGCCTGCGTGCGTGACGTCACGCGCACATTTTTGCGGGTGACGTCAGGCGCGCACGGCCTGTAATTGGCGTCAGTGCGCGTCATAGTATCCGGCCCGTTACTGATTAGATGTAAACATTACATCTAGGAGGTAAGCATAGGGAATGACTCACAGCTTCACAAGTGCATATTCCTAAGCACCTATGCAATTGAATGAAGTGTCATCTATTTGGATGCATAATAGGTGTAAAAGTCATACTATATGAGCTGTCCAAAACAAAATATTTGCTTCCAATTTGTTGGCAGATCAATAACGCAGAGATGTTCGTGTATCACTAGAAACTTATTATATAATGCTAATATGTGGTACGAGTATAATTAAGGTGTGCAGATTCCCACATCTCACTTTGGTTAAAAGAGAAAACCTCTCAATGCTTTCAGTGTTGATGAAACAAAGCAAAGGATGCAGGGGCTGCAAGGGTAAATATATGACATCTGAGAATACCACCTTATTTCATAGGTTCAAATATTATACAAAAAACATTGCGTGCATGTTTCACAGGGAAAAACTTAAATTAACCCTTGTCGGATGCGTAGCCATTGACGGATGTATCAAAGGTCAAACATTGTAAACAAATACACAGACACATCCATATTTCTAAAGTTCAAATATTATACAAATACATTGTGTGCATATTTCACAGGGACAGACTCAAATTTACCCTTGTTGGATACATAGCCATTGTCGGATGTATATAGTGTCAAATATTGTAAACAAATACACAGACAAATCATGTCTTTGAATCAACACTATCACAGCAAATGTATCACCAATCATAAGTAGCACAAGTTGCTGAGAGATAAAGCATGTGTTATCAATAGCAAGGCAAAGTGTTTTACAAATGACATATGGACAGTAATGTTGAACAAAATCATCTAGTACAACCTCAAAGAAAGACGTGCATTTCATGGTCCGAATTCAGTCCAACTGAAGTACATCTAAAATGACAGATAAGTTTACATTCAAGTCTCCTAACTTTCATGCAAAGATTACCACCATGTTCATTGGTAGATGCCCTGGCCAATCCCAAAAATCGTATGTCTGATTTATTAGCTAATTGATGTTCTGTTTGCCAGTGTAAGGCTAGTGGTAAATTGATACCGGTTTTGTTGAGACTTGATAGATGTTCTCTTATACGAATCCTCAACTGCCTGATTGTACTTCCTATGTATAATTTCTTGCAAATGCAAATAATTGCGTAGACCACAAATTTAGTTTTGCAATTAATGAGATCTCTAATTGCAGTTTGTATCCCATTCTGATCTACAAAATTCTGACAGCTGGGATGGGCATATTGGCACTGGTTACAATTACCACATTTGAAAAAACCTTTTGTTTTGTTCAACCAAGAGTATTCACCTTAGTGAAAATGAAATTGGGCCTGTCAGAGACATATGTTGTAAGGTCTGGATCCAGTTTTAACAGATTCCAGTGTTTAGAAGCAAGTTTATACAGGGTTGAAGAGTCCCTAGTGTACTGTGTAATTAAAGAGACAGGTCTCTGTTGAATGTTCACATTGGATTTAGTACCCAACAAATCCACCTGTTTAGCGGATTGATAGTTGTGAGATGCCTTGCATAGTGAAGAAACAGAGTAACCTCGCTGCTTAAAACGCATAGTAAGCTGTGTACATTCAGTACGAAAATCTGTATCTTTTGAACAGTTTCTCCTTGCTCTGTAGAACTCACCACAGGGGATATTGTGTATAGTCGCTCTTTGGTAACAGCTTTTCGCATGTAAGATGGCATTAACAGATGTAGGTTTGCGAAAAGTTCTAGTATGTAGTGTATCATCCTCAACAAAAATTTCTAAATCAAGAAAAGTAATCATAGTAGGGCTTGAGTGACCAGACAAAGAAATTCTAAAATTGTTAGTATTGATGTAGGTAACAAAATCTTCAAATGAGCTATTGGTGCCTTGCCAGATAATAAGAACAATATCAGTTGATTCTTAAATTCAAGTTTGTCAAGAACATGGGTTTCCTCGAAATGTGACATGAACAAATTAGCCAAGGACGGTGCAAATTTGGCACCCATGGCAACACCTTTTTCCTGCAGGTAGTACACATTATTGAAAAGGCATACATTGTTTGCCAAGGCAAATTTGAGAAAAGATTTAATCATTTGTATATGACAATAGTAAGACGCTGATGTGTTACTAAAAACATAGTCAATTGCCTGAATGGCTAAATCATGTTTGATGTTAGAATATAAAGCTGCAACATCAAGGGTGGCCAGACGAAAGGAGGGTTGCCATGCAATAGTTTGTAAATATTGTAAAACGTGTGTACTATCCCTAATGAAAGTACTCATTTGAGTGACAAAGGTCTGAAAAATCTCATCAAGGTACTGCGAAATGGCTTTAGTCACCCATCCGATGCTGCTCATAATCGGCCTCTCTTCTGGCAAGTTCTTAAAATGTTTATGTATTTTTGGCAAAAAATACAGAGTGGGCATCGTGGGATCAGTGATGGTAAGGAATCTTTTCTCGTCATCTGTTAGGTATCCAGATGTATACCATTGGTCAATCAAAGATTGTAAGTCAAGTACAATTTGTTTGGTGGGATTTTTGCTGAGTTTGGTATAACAATCTGGTGTCTGCAAGTGTTTAAGTCCCATCTGAATATAGTCCTCTGTGTTTAGTATCACGATGTTGACCCCCTTGTCGGCTTCCTTGATGGTAATATTGGAATTTTCCTCTAGTTGTTTCAAAGCTAGTGCTTCTCGTGCATCCAGATTAGAGTGCCATGTTTTAATTGATGGATTATCCAAAATAGTATGTAGATCCTTAGTCATTGCCTTGTGGAAAGTGTCTATGATAGTGTCACTCCCAAAGATTGGTGTAAATTTAGATGAAGGTTTGAGCTCTTTAATGTCTAAGTGCCTAGTTTGGACATGAAGGTCTGACATAATTTCCTCTCTAGTTGGGGGTAAATCTGTGGTAAGAGATACCAATGTCTCAATTTGATCAATATCCAGCATGGTATGTTGGCTGAGCGGAGGTACTTGTGGTTTAGAAACAAATGTTTTAACCTGCATTGCAAAAAAATGTTTTCGTTTCAATTTCCTGGTAAACTTAAAAAGGTCAATCTGGAATTGGACAAAGTCTGTGCGCTTGGAGGGTGCAAATGAGAGTCCTTTGTTAAAAACCCACATTTGATCATCTGTCAAATTGTAGTTGGATAAATTAACAACTAGATTAGCCTGAGTCATCTGTTCAGCTGTTTCTTGGCGTTTGCTCTTGTTAGAATTCCTGTTCGTCCTGATTCTAGGTTTGCGTTTGCCTCCCCTGCTGCCCCTGGCATGGAAATGGGTGTTTGCATATTTTGCACTGGCGGATTTCGAAATCTTACTTGTTTGGTATAAGTGATAGGTTGGCTGCCCTTTTTGTAGCGTCTGATTTGTTCTAAAAAACCCTTGCCACTGGCAGTGGCACTATCTGATTTGGGAGTCTCAGAGCTGGCTGGCGGGGTATCTGTATCTGAGTCAGGGTCAGAACTGGTAGGACTAGTATTGGCTGTACTGCCTCGTGATCTGGATGGAGCCGTGTCATATTTTGTTTGAAAAGTATACACACGATCTTGCCTATAATCTTGGTCATCCCTAAAATATTTACGAAATTTCCTAAATTTAATCTCGTCCTGATACTCCCTAAGAATTTCATTCATTGTATCAAGACTTTTTGTTTTTGTAGTTTCAGGATTCGGCATAGATTTAATCTCTTCTTTGAGAGAATCTATTGCTGATAGAACTCGAGTATGCTCTCTTTGGGCATGCATCATAAGTATCTCTATCATAGTTTGAGAACTTTGTGTGAGGTTGGCTTCCCATTTGTCAGCTAGATCAGCCTCTTCTTCACTAGTGAAGTTGGAAAATATGAGAATACGTAAGCCTCTTGGTGTTTTATCATTTTCCAAGTAGTTGGTTAGGGAGGCTTGCTCCCAATATTTATTAATTTCTTTCTTTGAGAGCCGTTCTAATTTGATTCATTTTTGCCTGAGTGTTTCTATTGAACTAAGATTGCTTCTAAATGCGTTTGCTGTGCTTCGTATGGGTGCAAAAAGAGCAGCCCGGTCCTGTTCTCTATTAAGTAAGTGGTCAACCAGACCTTACACCATATGTTTCTGACAGGCCCAATTTCATTTTCGCTAAGGCGAATACTCTTCGTAACAGGCTTAGTCCTTCCTTCCTTGATCTTCCTGACACAGAAAGGCAAGCTACATAGTTGAACAAAACAAAAGGTTTTTTCAAATGTGGTAAGAGAACATCTATCAAGTCTCAACAAAACCGGTATCAATTTACCACTAGCCTTACACTGGCAAACAGAACATCAATTAGCTAATAAATCAGACATACGATTTTTGGGATTGGCCAGGGCATCTACCAATAAACGTGGTGGTAATCTTTGCATGAAAGTTAGGAGACTTGAATGTAAACTTATCTGTCATTTCAGATGTACTTCAGTTGGACTGAATTCGGACCATGAAATGCATGTCCTTCTTTGAGGTTGTACTAGATGATTTTGTTCAACATTACTGTCCATATGTCATTTGTAAAACGCTTTGCCTTGCTATTGATAACACATGCTTTATCTCTCAGCAACTTGTGCTACTTATGATTGGTGATACATTTGCTGTGATAGTGTTGATTCAAAGACATGATTTGTCTGTGTATTTGTTTACAATATTTGACACTATATACATCCGACAATGGCTATGTATCCAACAAGGGTTAATTTGAGTCTGTCCCTGTGAAATATGCGCACAATGTATTTGTATAATATTTGAACTTTAGAAATAAGGATGTGTCTGTGTATTTGTTTACAATGTTTGACCTTTGGTACATCCGTCAATGGCTACGCATCCGACAAGGGTTAATTTAAGTTTTTCCCTGTGAAACATGCACGCAATGTTTTTTGTATAATATTTGAACCTATGGAACAAGGTGGTATTCTCAGATGTCATATATTTACCCTTGCAGCCCCTGCATCCTTTGCTTTGTTTCATCAACACTGAAAGTACTGAGAAGTTTTCTCTTTTAACCAAAATGAGATGTGGGAATCTGCGCACCTTAATTATACTCGTACCACATATTAGCATTATATAATAAGTGTCTAGTGATACACGAACATCTCTGCGTTATTGATCTGCCAACAAATTGGAAGCAAATATTTTGTTTTGGACAGCTCATATAGTATGACTTTTACACCTATTATGCATCCAAATAGATGACACTTCATTCAATTGCATAGGTGCTTAGGAATATGCACTTGTGAAGCTGTGAATCATTCCCTATGCTTACCTCCTAGATGTAATGTTTACATCTAATCATTAACCGGCCGCATACTATCACGCGCACTGACGCCAATTACGGACCGTGCGCGCGTGACGTCACCCGCAAAAAAGTGTGCGTGACGTCACACGCATAGGCGCCTCACGCACTTTGCTGACTACTTGCTTACAAACAACCATGGAGATTTGACCTCTGAATTTATACGGGCTAACTAGCTTCAGGTATAGTACATTTTGTGAAAAATATGTCCATTGAATACTTTTTATAACATAGAGCAGTATTCTAATTTGTGATACATTACTTTACTTTCAGATAATCATCCACTTTATAACAACACATACCCATTGGAGGGTGAGTCAGTTCAACTCTTTTATATGTATTGCCATTGTGTATCTATAGGCCAACCATTAAAACCATTTCCACTAGTAAGGTGCTCACTGTTAAGGGATATTTCATTACTATTGCAGGCAACAAATCTATTGTGAAAACTCAATCTGTTCATCATATATTCTGAGTCACGGTATGTAGCAACTTCCCACATGCTCATTTTCATCAATATTGTCAAAATTGACTCTTTATAGCAGTGATGCCCACGCAGCCCATACTAACTTCAATGATCTTTTTCTTTACTGTTTTGATTTCTGATGTTTTTCCTTTTTTATTTTTCTTTCTATTGGCATCAACCATGCACCTAAAACTGGTATGTCATGTTCCCTTTTTTCAATGGTTTTATTGTGATTGGGATGTTCCATTCATTTTTGTTTATGATCCTGTATTTTGTACTTGAATATATTACTTTCTGACTAACGTACAGGCTTGAGAACGACCTTAAAGGTCGAAACACGTGTCGGCTGGCTAGAAACCAATAAATTGGGATTTGAAGCCAGATTCACTTGTCTTTTGAACTTTTAACAAGAATTTTGGGGCTCTGCGCAGTGAACTTACACTTCCATCATCATCTTTATGTACACGTGTACATATGCTTGGAACCGCAAGAAGGCTAAGAAAATCGTGCGGCTTGCTATGCTTAGTAGTAAGATAGACAGCGGCAACCAACACCTATACATATCTACCTCAAAAGGAGCATTTTATATGAGTATACTTCCAATATGCACAAGAGCAGAATCTAACAAAGGTTACTAAAGGTCTCAGGAAAGGAGCCCCTCAACAAATAACTCGAAAACTAAAGACAGAGAGAAACTCAGACGCATGCAAATCACGCCAAAAAGCCAAGGTCGTATCGGCTGAAATAGACCAACAGTAGATACAATTAATGAAGCAAAGAACAGAGTATCATGTTCAGAGACGTCCAGATAATCAGCAGAAGGCAGGTGGTGGGCAAAAACTAAAATCAAACAAATTGCATGTAGAATGAGACGATTTCATGGTGTCTGAATCACGTGACCAGCCAAGCAAGAAGAAATGGAACTTTCACACCTACACGTGGCTGAGTGCCATACACAGATATCCGAACTTTTCCAGGCAGAGGTGCAGTCTCGAGGCCAACCACAAAGAAATAATTGACACATGACCACTGAGGTGATGATTGATTGTAGCAATAATTGGAGGAAGGCTGGGGGAGCAGGCCAGCACCCTGCAAATGGCCGGCTATTCTGCACGCTGCTAAGCTAGTGGAAAAGTATGAGTGGGGTTGGTGCCAACCCAATCATAGTGGACCAAGTAATCTGGGGTCCTATAGTCAAAAGAACCAATGAGACGTTGTACTTTTAGTGACGTCCACAGTAGCCATTTTGAAGGAAGGGCTTAGATGCCCCACTTGACACTGTTTATCGATTCCCCTCACTCCATTACCATATACAGATATAATACTTATATTAAAGTTACCTTCCTAGAACCAAAAGAATTGCATGCAACATTTAAGCATTATGCGTCAGTGATGATGAGTTTTTAGTATAAACGATGTGTTTTTTATGAAGTTTGTTGGAGTTGCTGAAGCGAGAAGGAAGATCGAGCAACAGCTGATGTTCATGAACTCCGTTTTATGTCATTAAACGGACTCCCTTTGCCAAACCATTGAGTTGTCATTATTGATTTGATGCTTGAGTATTAATCTGCATCCCCATCCATCTCACAGGTGCTGCTACTCATCTTAAAGTGCTACTGGGCAACCCCCAGTTTTATGGGCCGGTCGGGGTCCTAGTGCACACTTGGTAGCAGAGAGAGGATGGTTTATGGATTATCGATTAGATAAGATACCCATTGACCGTCGACATATAGTAACTCTAGGTCCTCGGCAATATCACAAGTCCTTTTGCCATCCGGCTAAGTAGACTGAGAAGCTCCCCGTAGATAGTGGTTAGTTAAGTAAAAACCCTGCATGTCAAGGTCTGAAGGAACCTGTATTTCACCCACAAACCCTTTCCCATTTCTACGAGCAGCCGATCGAGTGAACAGCAGGAGAGGCGGTGACGAAGGCGGTGATCCTGAGGATCCAGAGAGGAAAACATGCGGACGATGAGTGAAAAAGACTGAACGCTTTGGCAATAAATGGCATGCCTTAGAATAAGTAAGGGAAGATAATGGTGGGGGGCGGGACAAAAATAATGTTAGAGATAGAGTAGAATGTATATATATAAGGGAAGGAAATAGTGACTCGAGGGTGACCGAGCAATATATAGAGGATACCGGGAGGATACCCGAGCATAGAGGAGGATACCAGAAGGATACCTGAGCAGAGAGAGGATACGCCCAAATACCTATGCTTTAATATAGCAGTTAGAAGAAGCCTGCATTCAAAGTCCTGAATAAAATAGGACAAAATAAGAGACCAAAGTGGTTAAAGACACTTTCGAAAGGGATGGGCTTACACTCCATGTTGGGGTAAATCATAGGGGCAGAGATCTGTGTAGCCGGCTGGAGTCTGTCTAGTCTGTCTAGTCTGTCACGTCTGTCTTATGTTTTTCTTTTCTCTTTTTCTTTCTTCTCTCTCTTTGACGTCATAAAAAGTAGGACATTTTTGAAGAAATTTGCATAAAAATTACGTGATTGTTTAAATAAGACACTGTATAATATGAATCGATGTTTATTGGTTGAAAAAAAAATAATAATTGTGGAAAAACGGGATTGGAGCCTGCGACTATTGGTGCTCGCTTATATTGTTGGAGTTGGTTAAGAAACGTAAAAGCATAACAAAGTGTTATATATAAAGAAAAGTTGAACAGATTTAGAAATGGAAGACGTTACACCATTAATACACTTGTTCAAGCAGTTGCCTAAACATGCACCTAAGCTGAAAAAGTACAGTGCAGTATGGGTTAAGGCAGGGGTGCACAACTGATTTTGACAGAGGGCCGAAAGTACCTTACATGAGGGCTATAGTGGGCCGAAAAGTAAATGTGGGTGGGGCCGTAGGCGGGGCGTGGCAGGAGGCTTTTTCAACCCCCAATTTGTATTAAACACATGGAAAAAGAATGTTTTTGAGGGGTAACGATTTTTATTTGCATTTCAAACTTACATTTTGTACTGCACATTTTCCATTGTTATTATTTATTTCTATTTAGTTATTGTATATCGTCCGTTTAATTAAATTATATATATTTTATTGACCCTTGATTGGACATTCCATTATAGTTTGCTGTTTGGGTTTCCCAAGAGGAGTGTGGCCTTCGTTGAGTCGGGTTTCCTCAAAAAGCAAAGGATGTACATCTCCTAACTGTGCCTGTTTTAGCTTTATTATTGGGTTCACTCTTGAAGTGCAACACTATGCCCCATGGCTCCCACCCCCAACCAAACACTATGCCCCATGGATCCCTCAACACCCAACCAAACACTATGCCCCATGGCCCCCTCAATTCCAAGCAAACACTATGCCCCATGGCCCCCTCACCCCCAACCAAACACTATGCCCCATGGCTCCCACCCCCCAAACTCTCAAACATGCACCCATACAGACCCAAATCCCCCACCCCCAACTCAGCACACACACTCTCAAGCATGCACCCATACAGACCCGAAACCCCCACCCCCCAAATCAGCACACAAACTCTCAAGCATGCACCCATACAGACCTGAACCCCCCATCCACCAACTCAGCTCACAAACTCTCAAGCATGCACCCATACAGACCCGAAACCTCCACCCCACAAATCAGCACACTCTCAAACAAGCACCCATACAGACCCGAACCTCCCACCCCCCTAACTCAGCACACTCTCAAACATGCACCCATACAGAACTGAACCCCCCACCCCCCAACTCAGCACACAAACTCTCAAGCATGCCCCCATACAGACCCGAACCCCCACCCCCCAACTCAGCACACAAACTCTCAAGCATGCACCCATACAGACCCAAACCCCCCACCCCCCAACTCAGCACACACACTCTCAAGCATGCACCCATACAGACTAGAACCCCCCACCCCCCAACTCAGCACACAAACTCTCAAGCATGCACCCATACAGACCCGAACCCCCCACCCCCAACTCAGCACACAAACTTTCAAGCATGCACCCATACAGACCCAAACCCCCCACCCCAACTCAGCACACACACTCTCAAGAATGCACCTATACAGACCAGAGCCCCCCACCCCTTCACTCCCGCATCTCAACATACACAACACAATCATTCAAAAACAAACATTCATGCACATCCGACACCCACCCACCCCCGCATCTCAACCTACACAACACAAACATTCAAAAACAAACATTCATGCACATCCGACACCCACCCACCCCCGCATCTCAACCTACACAAAACAAACATTCGAAAACAAACATTCATGCACATCTGACACCCCCCCCACCCCCGCATCTCAACATACACAAAACAAACATTCAAAAACAAACATTCATGCACATCCGACACCCCCCGCATCTCAACCTACACAACACAAACATTCAAAAACAAACATTCATGCACATCCGACACCCCCCACCCCCGCATCTCAGCATACACAACACAAACATTCAAAAACAAACATTCATGCACATCCGACACCCCCCAGCCCCGCATCTCAACATACACAAAACTAACATTCGAAAACAAACATTCATGCACATCCGACACCCCCTCACCCCCGCATCTCAACATACACAAAACAAACATTCAAAACCAAACATTCATGCACATCTGACACCCACCCACCCCCGCATCTCATCCTACACAACACAAACATTCAAAAACAAACATTCATGCACATCCGACACCCCCCACCCCCGCATCTCAACATACACACATAAACATTCAAAACCAAACATTCATGCACATCTGACACCCACCCACCCACGCATCTCAACCTACACAACACAAACATTCAAAAACAAACATTCATGCACATCCGACACCCACCCACCCCCGCATCTCTGCCTACACAAAACAAACATTCAAAAACAAACATTCATGCACATCCGACACCCCCCACTCCCGCATCTCAACATACACAAAACAAACATTCAAAAACAAACATTCATGCACATCCGACACCCCCCACCCCCGCATCACAACATACACAACATAAACATTCAAAACCAAACATTCATGCACATCCGACACCCACCCACCCCCGCATCTCAACCTACACAACACAAACATTCAAAAACAAACATTCATGCACACCCGACACCCCCCCACCCCTGCATCACAACATACACAACACAAACATTCAAAAACAAACATTTATGCACATCCGACACTCTCCCCACCCCCACATCTCAGCATACACAACACAAACATTCAAAAACAAACATTCATGCACATCCGACACCCCCCCACCCCCGCAACTCAACATACACAACACCAACATTCAGAAATAAACATTCATGCACACCCGACACCCCCCACCCCCTCATCTCAACATACACATCACAAACATACAAAAACAAACATTCATGCCCACCCGACACCCCCCCCACCCCCATCTCAACATACACAACACAAACATACAGCAAAACAGACCCGACACACAAACACAAACAGACCACTTACCGGAGACGTGCTGGAAGGCAGGTAAGCTGGAACGCTGGCGAGGTAACTGGAATCGTACTACGGCTGGCGTGGTCCAAGGCTGAAATGCCTTCCGGCATCAAGCCTTATGGACCACGCCAGCCGTAGTGCTGGCACTCCATTGGTGCAGCACACACGCACTACGCAGCTCGTAGGTGCGACGTGGTGTGTGTGTGCTGAGCCAATGAGGGCCAGTGTTTTGTCCGGCCCGGAAGACAACAAAGACTTTCCTAATGGAGGGTGGCCGATGCTGCTTGCGGGCCGCCCTCCATTAGGAAAGTCTTTGTGCCTCGCGGGCCGGACAAAATGGCATGGCGGGCCCCAGGGTGGATCGCTGTCTAAAATGGTCCTGCAACACATGATGACATATTTGCACGCCATGTACACGGGCAAAAAGATAGACAAACGCCTAGCTAGTTTAGAACTTTGGAAGATGTACCAAGAGGATAAGGAGGAGTAGCCACCCTTAGATTGGATACTTAACATATGCACAGAGGGGGGTGAGATGCCTTCCACGCCACAAGCCCCATCTGAAACGAAAAGTGAAGTCAGTAAAGATGAAGGTTTATACCCGCTAAGGGAACTTAAAGCCATCACAGGATATAGCAACCCGGCGTATGAGTCACCTACGTAAAGTAGTGATGAAAACCCAGACAAAGACAGAGATAGAGATATCACCTCCAAGGTCCCGAAGGGCAAGGAGATACGTGAGAAAGAAAGAGGAGATCAAGCGCAAGCAAGTACATCTCTAGATACGAATAGAGAGGGGAAAAGATGGAAAGGAGATAAGGATAGAACTGATGAGATAGCATTCACACAGAATGAATGGATGAGAGGTCAGATTCTATTGAAAATCGATGGTAAAGGCATTGAGGCCGTGAGACAAAAGGGAGATCTAGATGATCTACAAAGAAAAGAGAAGGAAAAGGAAAAAAGATTGAGAGACGAAAGGATCAGGAAAAAAGATAGGCAGAGACGAGAGCAGTTGTATCGTGAGGAGCAAGAAAGGAAACACGATCATAAGCACAGAGCAGCTAACGATCAGAGCATGCAGGAACAGCGGAGAATAGTAGAAGAAGAACAAAAGATAAGGGAAAAGAGAATAAAAAGATGGAGGGATGAGGAAATACGACAGGCAAATGAATGAAGTGATGTGAAGGGTCAGAGAAGAAGCGAGGAAGCGCAGACAGTTCGATGACGACATAGAACGTAAGCGAAGACAGAGGGCACTTGATCTTGAATATCTGGAAAGAGAGGTTAAAAAACGATCAATAGGATATATGATGAAATGGGGCTAGAATAAGTACCCCAATGGAAAGGAGAGGACGAGCGTCTTGAGAGCACTCAGTTGTACGATACTGAGGATGCCTCTCGAAGTAGTAGAACGAGAGAGCTGTTCCTAGATAGGTTGACAGTAAATAGGAACGAGGAAGATGAGAGGAGTTGCACGAATTGCACACAGACAATATCAGACACAGAAAGAGAGGAATGTAAGGAAGGGAAGAAGAGAGAAGACGCAAAAAACGCGTCTCTGGAGGAAAATGGATAAGATTGTCAGATTCTAGGGAGTCTGTACCTAAGGCATCAGAATCAGCCACGCATTCAGCCCGACGCGAAGGAGTATCTTACGGTCAGAGGGGGGTGTCTCCACCACCCTATGTGAGCCGACTAAGGACATTGCCAGGTAGACGGCGATGCAGGAATATTACTCCTGCGATAGACAGAAAAATGAAGAGAGAAGAGACGGAGGGCTATGCATCGCAATTCCCGCTGCTCGAGAAAGGAGGAACGAGGCCACAGTATATTCTATGGCCACACATGGATCGAGAAAACCTGAAAAATAAGCTTCCAATGTTAACATCGGGAGCCGGAAAATGGATACATGAGTGAGAACAAATGACGGGAGGGGACACGTTCACTATTGGAGATATTAAGGGTCTTTTAATCGCCATACTTGGTGATCGAGCTGACGATGTGTGGACACGTGCAGGTTACCCTGGCGTGACTACAGTTAATACTGCACACGATGGAGCTCCATTTAACAATTGCAGAACGGCGGTATGGAAAGCATTACGATTGCTATACCCAGATACATCTGGCATGAGAGCCATAATGACACAAAAAATGAAGGAGTCACAGGATCCTTTGCTTTACATTCAGAATTTCCAAGACATATGGGTGCTCGAAACTCATGAATCTTGGGGGAAACCTATACCCGTATTTTACCATATATTATGCCAAGGGCTGCCAGATCAGGTACAGAAGCAGCTCAATAAATTGGTAGGGATTGAGGCTAAACCGTGGTCCGAGATACAGTTGACCATAGCTCACTATTGCAGGCTACTGCAAGAAAAGAATCGCAAAAAAGAGGCTGCACAAAAAGGCAAAGAGTTAAAATTAGTGCAGAAAAAATTGTCAAAGTTTGCCATAGAAGGGGCGATGATAACTAGCACAGACGGATCAAACATACAGCAGGTTAATAATGAACAGCAGGGTAATCAGGGCAGTAATGGGTTCTACCCCAGAGGGAGAGGCTTTCGAGGAAGAGGATAGCAGAGTAATCAGGGAGGTTTTCAGATTGATCAGGGAGGTTTTCAAAACATGCAAAATGGCAAACAGGATATGTCAAATGGGCAAAGAATCAGACCACCGCCAATTTGTTGGACGTGTGGGATGACAGGGCATCTAGCGCGCTCATGCAGAAGTCAAGGCATGGTGCAAAACAACCAAAGAACAAGGGTAGGGATGGTGAATCCACCTGTGTTTTTAGAGCAAGGAGGGAATGGAGTTGCACAGAATCACACGGTGCAACATCAAGCGCCAGAAGCACGGCAAAGCTTGCAACCTCAGAACTTGATACATTTTCCGCAATGACAGTCTCAACAGTCGCTGATGCAACTGTCACAGACAACAAGTGCAGGACAGGCATTGAACTCTGGAATGAGAGTTAACACTGGTGATGAAGGAAGTCCATTTACGCAGCATCGGACAAAGTTATATATGGACTAGGACAGCTCACTGGGAAACCTGATGTGTTCTATCCTATCAGTGACACCTAACACTCACGAGGAACCAAGAGTGGATGTCGTTATCGGGGATAAAGAATATTCATTCCTAGTAGACACAGGTGCAACACGCTCGTGTATACGTGAAGGCAAGTTTTTGTTGTCCGTCGATGCTGTAAATACTCAGGGCTTCACAAGAGCAACAAGTTGTGTTCCTTTTACAAATGAACTTCCAGTCTCTATAGGAGAATGTGATATGAATGTGCCACTGTTATATTCAAGACAAACCCCAGTAAATATCTTGGGACGAGACCTAATTACAAGGTTAAACATGACAATCTCATTCACGGAGAAGGGAATTGTCTGTTCAACTTCAGGCATGCATTATTTGAACGTATGCGAGATGATTAGAGCATACGCGGGACAAACAGCTATGAGAGCTGTCCCATTGGAGCCAGAAATATTCGCGTATGGAATGCATGTGTTAATGGCAGGGCTACCAGACCTTGCAGGCAAAACCATGAGAATCCCCGATGAGTTTCTATTTAGGCCAAGAATACCTATGCATGAGGAAAAGGGACAAGTATTTCCCATGGTAATGCACACTGCCATAGTGCGAGAAAAGATGGCATTCATTGATGGTTGCAATGATGAAGGCCGACAATGGTGCACAGTAATCGCTGTTGAGGAAGGATACAGCTTGACTGACGTCACTGATGACGATCTGTTTGATGAACAAACAAATGAGGAAGAAACAACAGTTGAGGTAAATCTCATCTTTTGGGTAAGGATGATCAAAAGAGAAGTGCCCCAGAGAATGATGCTGGCACAAAACCGTCCTGAATATTTTGATGACGACATGACCCAGGTGCCTGGCTCAGTGTGGACCACAGGGCCCTATGACGTAGGTTGCTGAAAGGAGTCAGAGAAGTAAGGATTAAATTGAATCCAGGAGCAATCTTACAGAAAGTACGACAGTATCCCATGTCTAGGAAAGCAGATGAAGGAATTTTCAAAACAATTTCTGCCATGATGGAACACGACATCTTAGTGATGTCAGAGTCCTCATGCAATAACGCAGTGTACCCTATCAAAAAAATAAAAAAAAGGAGGCCAATAAATGATATTGTGGAGGCCGCGTTCCCTCTAACTCGGCCACAATCCTATCTAATATACCTGTTGAGGCCAGATATTTCACGGTGATTGACTTGAAAAATGCATTTTTCTCAATCCCATTGCACCAAGACTCACAAGATTTGATGTCATTTACATTCAGACAGATGCGTCTGAAAAGCACGAGGTTACCCCAGGGGTACTGTGAGTCTCCATCAATTTTTAACAGAGTCCTGCAGATGGACTTAAGCAATGTTGCATTAGAGAGTGTTGTCTTGCAGTATGTGAACGACATCTTAATTTGCAGCACGACAGAGGAAAGATGCAGACACGATTCTGTTCAGCTATTGACTATATTGACTGAGAAAGGATATAAAGTTGACAAAGAGAAGTTACAATATTGTCAGCGAGAAGTGCTGTACATAGGCCGGCTGATCTCACATGAGGGGAAAAGGGTCACCCCGAAAGGGCTTAGGCCATACTGAACACAGCCAAGCCACACACGATGAAACAGATGAAGAGTTTTCTAGGTCTTTGCAATTATGTTAGGACATGGGTCTTTGACTACAGCTCATACACCATGCCCTTGTTACAGGCCCTAAAGAAGGCACAGGTGACGAAAGAAAAAATTGAATGGTCCCATGGTTTACACATAGTAACAGCAGTAGGGTACTCTGGGCATGGTTCACACATAGTAACAACAGTAGGGTACACTGGGCATGGTTTACACATAGTAACAGCGGTAGGGTACACTGAGCATGGTTTACACATAGTAACAGCAGTAGAGTACACTGGGCATGGTTCACACATAGTAACAGCAGTAGGGTACTCGGGGCATGGTTCACGCATAGTAACAGTGGAAGGGTACACTGGGCATGGTTCACACATAGTAGCAGCAGTAGCGTACTCTGGGCATGGTTCGCATAATGTAACAGCAGTAGGGTACACTGGGCATGGTTCACACATAGTAGCAGCAGTAGTGTACACTGGGCATGGTTCACACATAGTAGCAACACTAGGGTACTCTGGGGATGGTTCACACATAGTAGCAGCAGTAGGGTACTCTGGGGATGGTTCACACATAGTAGCAGCAGTAGGGTACTCTGGGCATGGTTCACACATAGTGGCAGCAGTAGGGTACTCTGGGGATGGTTCACACATAGTATCAGCAGTAGGGTACTCTGGGCATGGTTCACACATAGTAGCAGCAGTAGGATACACTAGGCATGGTTCACACAGAGTAGCAGCAGCAGTGTGCACTGGGCATGGCTCACACATAGTTACACTAGTAGGGTACACTGGGCATGGTTCACGCATAGTAACAGCAGTAGAGTACTATGGGCATGGTTCACACATAGTAACAGCAGTGGGGTACACTGGGCATAGTTCACACATAGTAGCAGCAGTAGGGTACTCACTATTTAGCGCAAGCTGCAGAATTATTGACGTTGATACTCAGCATCGAGAATCACGCAGACCATAAAGTGATGGTGTACAGTGACTCCGCCTATGTGACATCGGCAGTGCACACAGGCCTAGCGCGCTGGAAAAGTAGGGGCTACCTCCAAGTTGACGGCACGCCAGTGCAGCACGCAGCCCTATTGGATACACTCATTAAGGCACTACAGCTCCCAGTGGGCATAGCGGTTGTGAAATGCGCCGCCCACACGATGGGGACAGATTTTATCTCACAAGGAAATCAAAAAGCAGACACAAGCCAAGCGTATGGCATCCAAGGGCGAAACCATAATGGATGTGGGAATAACTGATGTAAATGATTATTGCACGAAGGGAACCTGAGGGTTATAATAACATGGGGCAAACCGAGTTAATAGAACTCCGGAGAAGAACTCCTGGAAGCACCGAGGGTGTTCTTTAAAACCCCCCGAAAGCTTGTGGCTACAAGACAGCACTGGTAAACAAGCAATGCCTATAGCCCTCCTAAAAATAGCATTGGAACAATTGCATAATCCAGCGCACATGACAAAAGAGAATCTAGCAGCAACAATCGCTGAAGACTGGTTTATACCGAATTTAGCAGAGCACGTTGCATTTTTTATGGTGAACTGTATAATCTGCCAACAGTTCACGGCTGGGCATATACTAAGAGTAATTAGGGGAGTCATCCCAAGGCCTAATGGACCTTTTCAGCACTTGTACGTCGATTATGTCGATATGATTCAAATATTTAACGGATACAGGTATCTGATTGTTGCGATGTGTCCATTCTCTAGATGGATAGAAGCAGGTCCATGTACACACCCAGACTCTACCTGTGAGGCAAAATTTCTAGTGAGAGAGGTATTTCCCAAGTAGGGAGAATGTGAAGTTTTTGAACAGATTAGCTTGTTGCTTGGTATAAAGCACAAGTTCTCATTGGTGTATCACCCGCAAGGTAATGGGATATGTGAGAATCTCAATGGCTTGTTAAAGGAAAGGATAGCCAAGTTGAAGCTTACTCTAAAGAAGGTATGTTTACACTGCCTTCCATTGGCACTGTATGCACTCAGAAACCAGCCTGGTTCTGACCATCATCTTACGCAGCACAAAATAGCAACAGGCAGAAGGATGCATACTCCACTGACACCCCTAGATAGAGCTAGATGTGATGCCCAACCAACGAGAGAAATCTTAGGGTCTGAAATGCAAAATTACTTGAGTTGCATGACATCTTGTCTTACTGTAATTTCAGGACAGCTGCAGCGACGACAAAAAGGGTGCAGGGCAGCACAGAACACAGAAGGAGATACTACTTTAAACTCAGTTCAGAGTTTATGTGTACCATCAATCTTCCCTGGAGACACGGTCCTGGTAACAATTCACAAGAGAAAGAAGTGGGACAAGTCAAGGTTCAGCTGACTCTTTACAGTGGAAGACGTCACTCCATCTGCAGTCAAGCTACAAGGAAGAAGAGCTTGGATCTTCCTGGGTGACATCAAGCCATAAATCGGAGAAGGCCCCCTGCCCGCACCCCAATGCGTAGAGAGTACAGACAACGGGGAAGAATCACAGCACGTGCAGACGAGATCCATGTTGAGGAAGAAGGATGCATGACCAGCAAAGCATAGATAAAGAACGCTTGTGCAAGGTTATGGCTTAAATTTGGACATTTCCTCATCCTCTATACAAAAAGGGGATAAGGACATAAAAACGGACACTCTGTGCAACCTAGTTGCATGGTGAAGAAGAGAACTGCATGCAAAAGCCACAACATTGGTTATTGACTTTGAGCTTTGGACTGAGGCACACTAAAGCCTTGATAAGAAAAGGATATGCCAAATTTTGATCGGGGACACACGAATTGGAAGGAAATACAGTATCCATACTCATTCCATACAAGATCATTGTTTGGACTCACTTATGGTATCCCACAGCAGCGACATCACTAAGGACATTCTGAACTATTTTGACCTAGTCTTGAGGTCATACCCGTCAGTAGTGGGAAGGCTCACTAGCATCAATGAATTCCTTCAAGATGCTGAAAACGAAAAGACAATAAGGAGGCCACTCACGTGATCGCCGAGCAGTTCCTCCTATGTCTGGAATACAGAGAGGAAAAAACAAATGTCCCAAGCAGAAGAAGAAGCGAATAGGATTGTTAGCATGCTATTCTTTCGCTTAATTGAAGACTGTCGCGATCTTGTCGGGAGACACACTGAAGTCTTTACATTTCTTTGAGAACCAGCAAACACAGAACTCTTGAGTATAATCCTGAACGGAATTATAATCCAAGTTGCTCTCCAAACACATCGAGATTGCAGAAGCTGCTCACAGTGAGCGAGGGCCGAACAGTTCCAAACTTCAGCAAAGGCAGGACAAATGTCCCTGTCACCAGAAGATAGCAGACTGGTGAGCAATGTGTCATTTTGCCTAATTGTGGGGAGGCCCGCCGGTGTTAACGTCCTCACTTTCATCGGAGACCCAGCTAATTCTACACAGATGAGCATGCTCGTGCATGGTAGTGTGATGCAGGTTGAACTTTCTAACCATCATTAGAACTATCTGAGAAGATTTGAAAATTTTCCGCCGAGGGACAGATCGAGAAGGTATCGCCAGAGACTTCACTCTTGTTTATACTAACAAGGACACGACATGTCGTCTGGAGTGAAGCAGATAACAGGCACCGACTGGGAGCTTGTGTATTTTGAACACACACAGTAAAAAGACTTACTGAACTTATAGCCTTAATTGCCTTTTTTCGAATACAGAAAAGAGAACTGTATCCAGAGACAATAAACACTCCATTGTCCAAGCCGAGAAGAACAATTGTTTCAGTACCCGCAACCGACAAGCAGAGACAGCAGAATCCAGAGCTATTGTCGCATAAAATATATATATTAACGTAAGCCTTTTCTCCTTAAATGATAGAGATGGGAAATCAAAGCAGTATCTTCATCCCTCAGGAGGAGAGACAGGTCATTGCTTCAGAACTAAGTGCTGCTGCCAAACCTACAGGGGCATAATGTATTTATGCATTGTATTCATCGTCATTTTACTGTCACTAACGATTCGAACAGCATTTTTCATTGATGCACAAAGTGTTCCGATTCTAGAGCACCCACCTAATGATGTATGCATGACACCCACAAAAGCACCCAGATCCTTAATAGTGATCCCAGTTTATAGAAGGTGTGACAAAAGAGTGAGTGAACTTGAAATGGATGTGATTAGCAATGACACACATGCAGTGACAAGCAAGTTGAAAAGCCGGAGACAGGGCCGGCAAAGTAAGAATGAAATAAGGTTACTGACAACTGCACGCATGCAAACGATGAGTGCACACACACCAGGTCTAGTGTCAATGACTGTAGAATCACAGGCCAAAGAAGGGGAGAAGGTTCGACAACCAACGATGAGAAGTTATCCTATAAGAGAAATGAAAAGACACATGGAGAAAGCTGAACTATTAAAGAGACAAAAGGAGTTGAAGAAGAAACCAACTGAGCCAGCACTGATCTAACACTGAGAAGGGCAAGCGCAAGCCCAGCTTAAATCTCACAAGTACAGATGATAGCAGAATCAATATGGCCATCTATAGCCAGAGCCAGTAAAAGCCAGGAAAAGGTAAGAGGAAAAAGAAAGAATTGCCAAACTTTTGCCTACTCAATTGGTACAAATGAAGAGGCCTGCAACATGGATTCAGGTACCCGAGAATCCTCCTGCAAGAAGAAACCATACGGATGTGTTCAAGGACGTAGTTATTGCAAAGTACATGAAAACCCTGAGAATCAAGAGAAGCATACAAGAAGATGACAGTGAACTAAATGACTACTTGGACAGCACAGCACACTTGGGAAATAACATATGGTACCAGCGTATGAAAGAAGTTGGAAGACGGAATTCAGAGGAGGAATGCTTTGTTTGTGCACTCCTACCTTACAGCATGGGAAAGTCAATGATCTTTGTAGCTGTGGAAATTGATGTCCAGACAGCACACTGTCTATCACACATAGCAATGTGCAAGACCAGAGGCCAGTTCATGGGTAGTGATGCCTCACTGAAATGGGCAACTGAAGCAACTGATCCAAATGAAGATGATTATGTCCAGGACAAAGACAAGGAACAATGGAAAGACAAAGCACATTCTGATCAGATAAGAGAAGCCTGGAGTTAAAGGAGCAGAAATTAGAAGAGAAGCGAACCAGAAACTAAACGTCCAAGGAAAAACTCCAGGAGAAGCTCAAAGCTGGAAGAACAGAGGCCAAATGCAGATTTGGGGAACAGTACTCTCACCAGACGGATGGGAGAAAGGAGTGGTGATCTGCAGAGCATGGATGGTCTTCGGTCACTACGAGCCCACCATCAACATAGTGCGAAATGGATGCAAGCCATTATGGCCAAAACCTGCTAAATTACTGACATGGATCGAAGACAAGGGAGGATGTTATGTTATGAAATAAGACTTCAAACTCTCAGGGATGTGATGAGAACCTTTATTGGGAAGGTTCAGTAGATCACATAGGACGACCCCCAGCAGGAGGCCCACAACCATCCCCTTCAGTCTTGCATCTCCTCTCCTTACTTCTAGAACTCATTACATATAATGCAGTTGAATGTTCTATGGTAACTAAGGTGACAGAGTACAAGTGAAGTAATTGTAATCACTTGAAAGCTGACAGAAACACTGGCAGATAAAACATTAGATGCAAATGTAAGAAATGGAAGACAAAGGAAAACAAAAAACAAAACATGCAAAATTCTTGCATACAGTTGTAGGAAAATTACAATTGATTGAAAAGATCCACCCTTTCTTTATTCCAGATACCTCCTCCATTAACTAACACTGACAAACCCAAATCTTTCATGACTTGTTTGGGTTCAGAAAACAACGAGGCTCCTTTGCGAACCTTGGTAGGGGGTTTAACTTTAATCCAATCACCCTCTTTAACATTGAGTTCCCTACAACAATTCTTCTGATCATACCTCTCCTTGGATCTCACTCCAGACTCAAACATTTTTCTTTTCACACTCTCAAGATCCACACCCACCATTTTTGATTTACCCATCCAACCTGGACACAAATGGGTATTTGGCTTTCTTCCTCTCAAGATCTCAAATGGGGTCACGCCTGTGACACTGTGGGGAGTTAACCTATACTGGAAAGTTCTTTCCATCACGTTCTTATCCAATCCCCTCCAGTAGCTACAGCTATCCTGATAGCCTCCATTAAAGTCCTATTAAACTGTTCTACACATCCATTGCTCTGGGGGTGATATAAGGAAGTATTCACTTGCTTAATTCCATGCTTATCCAGGAATTCTTTGAATTCTTTGGAAACAAGTTGGGGTTCATTGTCGGACAAGCACCTCCTAGGGAACCCTTCTCTCCAGAATAATTGTTCCAAAAATCTCATTATGCTACAGCTGGATATGTCCTTAAGTACACACCCTTCTGGCCATTTCGACAATAAATCCATCACTACTAATAAGTAGCTATCCCTTCCACCACCAATGTTAAACGGACCTAGGAGATCCAAAGCAATTTCATCCCAAGGGACACGCAGACACTCCCTCACTATCATGGGAACCTTCTGCACCTTCAGCCCTTTGTTCCCCTCAACACATTCCACACAATCTTTGACTTGTTCCTCAATGTCCTTGTCGATACCAGGCCACCAAAATTCAGATCTTACCAGACCCTTCGTTCTGGCAAGACCTAGATGCCCAACATGGGCTAATTCCACAACAGATTTCCTCATACCAACTGGAACAACCATCTGATGACCTTTGTATAAGTAGCCATCCTGAGCCCGTAGCTCCTCCTTTACGTTGGCGAAACCACCCATCTCACCTTTGTGACTCCTAATTTTATTTTCTACCACCAGAGTAAGTCATATTTGATATACATCATCCTCAGTGCAAGACGCATTCCACTCATTTTTCCTTAATGTTTCATATACCTGAAAAATCTCTGCACTCTTCCCTGAATTTAGGAAGTCATCATCACCACTCGACAATTCTCTCTGGACAGATCTAGATAATGCATCTGCAACTTCATTAACTTCCCCCTTGACATGGAGCATGGTATACTGCAGACCTTGTAATGCAGTGACCCATTTCATTATACGCCTTGACACTCCCTCCAAACCACCTTTTGTGAAAATTCCAACCAGGGGTTTATGGTCTGTGCAAATGGTGAATTTCCTCCCCCACAAAAACCTTTTAAACTTCTCAACTCCCCAAACACATGCTAAGGCTTCTTTCTCGACAACAGAGTATCTAGATTCTGGACCCTTCAAAGACCTGGATGCAAAAGCCACAGTCTGTAAACCTGTCTGATCCTCTTGCATCAGAACAGCACCAACACCATAATCACTAGCATCAACGAAGAGTAATGTAGGTCTACCTTCCTCAAATATCTTCAAAATAGGTGCATTGACAATAGCCTCTTTTATCATAATAAATTCTTTCTTACAATGGTCATTCCATTTAAAGGACACTCCCTTGTGTGTAAGAAATCTCATGTTCCTTGACATTTCTGATAAGCCTCTGACAAATTTGCCATAAAACTCAACCAGTCCCAAAAATGATAGTATGTCCCCTTTGGATTTGGGCTCCTCCATTCTTTTTATGGCCTCAATGGCTACCTCTTTGGGCTTGACCCCCTCTCCAGTGATCTCATGGTCCAGGTACACCACTTTGTTAGCTTTGAAAGTACATTTTTCTAAAGCAACCGTGAGCCCTGCTTCCTTCAAAATGTCTAAAACTCTCCTCAACCGATTATCATGCTCCTTCTCGTCACTCCCACACACAAGAACATCATCCTGATAACACATCACCCCTTTCTCACCTCCAAGTGATCTGTGCATGATGCTTTGAAACACTCTTGCAGCTGAGACCAATCCAAATGGCATACGAACACACCTAAATAAACCAATTGGAGTGATGAAGGCAGTAAGATCCCTGGAATTGGGGTGTAATTCAACCTGATGGTAGGCCGACTTCAGATCTAGTATAGAGAACACCTTTGAGCCAGATACTCCTACCATCAAATCGTCTATTCTGGGATGAGGAAACCTGTCTGCCACAACCATGCTGTTCAAATGCCTAAGATCAATACAGAGTCTCAAAGACCCATTATTTTTCTTGACCACTACTATGGGACTGACCCACTCAGATGCATCTATTCTCTCAATGACTCCATCACTTTTCATCCTCTTGAGTTCCTCCTCTACATCTTTCTTAAGGGCAAGAGGAATGGTTCGCAGTTTTGCAATTTTTGGAACAGCACCTTTTTTCAGACGGATCACATGAACAAAACCCTTGAGACACCCCAATATCCCTGACGGCTTGTTTGTACTTCTGTGGAATCTCCACCCGCCACAGACATTACCTGCTCGGGATGACTTGCCTCAAGCCTTATCTTCAATTCGGCCTGATCACTCCATGATAACAATTCTCCCCCTTTGTTGGTAACATACACATAGCCTTTGGACTTCCTGTCCTTAAACTGTAGTTCAGCATCAAAGAAACCTATGATGTCTATGGGAACATCTCCATAAGCATTTGCTTTGACAGTATTCTCCCACAAGGTACAACAATCAAATTTGTCCTTCCACACTTCCACACTTATCAAGGTGTAATCAGCACCACTATCCATTAGCATGCGTATGGGTACTCCTCGAATAATAACCTCAGCATAAGGTTTTTGCTTTTTCACCCTGCCATTGATGGCATTCACTGTAAACACAACTTCCGTGCCATCTTCACAATATGATTCATCTTCATAACTCGCACTTATTTCATGCACTTGGTTTGACCCAACATTGAAGTTTCTACAACACCCGTCAATGTGCCCTCTCACCCAACACTCATTGCATATAATGTGAACAGCAAAACATTCTTTATCTGATGCTATATGTGACAAACTTCCACATCTAAAGCACCTCCTCCCTGGGAAACCCCTCGAAGACCCAGAATCCTTAGCCATCCTAAGTGAACTCATGTCTCTGGGTGTTCCCCTTCTTTTGAGGCGTGCAGTGAGTTGTGCACTCTCAGGTGTCTTTTTTCGGATGAGAGTCGTGCTATGGAACAACGTGTCAGAGGTAAAGAGTTTCGGGAACTTCCCTGTCCTTATAGCTGTTGTTACCAAGACTGAGGCAGGCATTGGAACAGTGGAGTGTTTTCTCTTGGTTGTCATTCCGTGCTGGGCATATGAACTTCATCAATGTCTGCGCTATGGGTTTTCGGAATGTTCCGGTGCGGGCATGGCAATGACGTTTCATCAGGTCAGTGTTAGGGCCGTATGTGTGGGCATGAGTGAATATATGTTGTGGCCCATATATATATATATATATATATATATTAAGGTTGGGTATGTGGTGCTCCAGCTTTATGCCCCGGGGGTAGTGTCAGGGGTATGGATGGTCTTCGGTCACTATGAGCCCACCATCAACATAGTGCGAAATGGATGCAAGCCATTATGGCCAAAACCTGCTAAATTACTGACATGGATCGAAGACAAGGGAGGACCCTTGCAGATAGTGTAATTGGAGAGCCCAAAATTCTGCTTCAGGAATAATGGCACAAGAAAAATGGGGGAGAATCAAAGCTGATGCCTCAGGAATGGTACATGGTACTGCAGTGATCATGGATCATTATTGGGCGTGTGAGTCCAAAGCATATATCAGACTGCCGAGAAACTGGGGAGGTATATGTACAGTAGCAAATGTCCATGTTCTAGCATTGGTAATTCCGAAAAGTGATCTGAATATTGACAGTTTCGCGAAAGCAGATGCTCACATGAGGAAAAGGAGATCTGGGGAACTGATGAATAGAATAATGAGAGAGAATTACTTTTCGGCTAAATCAGAAGAAGCTTTCCATGCAATCTCGTATGAACACAGACTGTTCAGCCTGACTTCATCAGTGTTCACGACAATTTTTATGCCACGAGTTCAAGTTGGAGCAAATACTAAATGGTTGCAGATAACCAGATGGGAGTTACTGCAAACCATCAACACAACCATAAAAGAACTGAACGCAATCAAAGAAGAGTTAAGGGCAATCCGACTAATGACTCTCCAGAATAGATATGTCCTTGACATGATCACAGCTATGGATGGAGGTGTTTGTGCAAAAATCGGAGAATCATGTTGCACATTTTTACTGTCTCACGACAAAGAAAATGGAACGTTGACAGAAGCCATAGGTATGCTGACAAAACTACAAAATCAAATGATTGTTGACAGTTGGTTTGCATCGCTATTCTCATGGGTTCCGCAATGGATGGCAGATGCATTCAAATTCCTAGGAGCCCTGCTAGTGATGATACTGCTCGGATTCTGTGTTATCAGTATAATAATCTCTCAGTGTCAGAAAGCTATGAAAAAGGCCACAGAGATGAAGATCATGATTGATGTCGAACCAGGATGGAAGCCCAAAGATCTGACTGATGAAGAAATAAGAGACTTTGTGAAAGCTAGCATTCATGCGCCAGAAGGAACAAAGTTTCTGTATCCAAGGAAACACAGAAACTATGTAGGAAGATGGATCTATTGCAGACCAAATGGACAATGTCAACTAATGACATGGAACAAAGACGAACACGTAAGGACAGCAGGAAGCTTGAAGGGAGTCATAAAAATATGGACCGCAAAGAGACATTTCTTCAGACCTTCATGTGTGGACCCTGAAGACGAAGTAAAAGTGGACCCAGAAGATGAACTGAAAGTGAATACAGAGGATGCAGGGAAGCTGGATACAAAAGAAAAAGTGAAAGTGGTCAATGAATCGCCCAGAGGGGGGAGTGTCGAGGAGGTCCCAAGCACGACCCGCTCTGTAAGCATCCATTTTGAAGTACCAGGAATGTTCAAACCGAAATATGTGACATATGATGAACAAATAAACCAGCAGAGAACTGCAGTCGGACTCTGTCCAGTACCTATCAGAAGAACAGCACCTGTTGAAGTACCGACATCTAATAAAATGTGGACAGTAAGGTACCCATTGAGGAAACCCTATCGACAAATGAAACAGAATGAAGAGTATCAGAATGCAGTGCCTGAAGAAGCCGAGAAAGTCCTAGGGGAAGATGAATGGTGACGTCACACAAACCCGGACTGACTCACATATAGTAGATATGACAACCTGCGAATGACAAAAAGAGACGAACCACCATGTAAAAGGGACATCATGAACCTAACGTAAAATAAGGATGTTAAATGTAAGAAGCTTATACCATAAACACGAATAAGATAGTCGGCCAGTTTACACATGTAAATATGCTTGGATCCGCAAGAAGGCTAAGAAAATCGTGCGGCTTGCTATGCTTAGTAGTAAGATAGATTGCGACAAGGGCCACCTATACATATCTACCTCAAAAGGAGCATTTTATATGAGTATACTTCCACTATGCACAAGAGCAGAATCTATCAAAGGTTACTAAAGGTCTCAGGAAAGGAGCCCCTAAGCACGTAATTCGAAAACTAAAGACAAAGAGAAACTCAGACATATGCAAATCGCGCCAAAAAGCCAAGGTCGTATCAGCTGAAATAGACCAACAGTAGATACAATTAATGAAGCAAAGAACAGAGTATCCTGTTCAGAGAGGTCAAGATAAGCTGCAGAAGGCAGGTGGTGGCCAAAAACTAAAATCAAATACACAAATTGCATGGAGCATGAGAAGATTTCACGATGTGTCTGAATCACGTGACCAGCCAAACAAGAAGAAATGGAACTTTCACACCTACACGTGGCTAAGTGCCATACACAGATATCTGAACCTTTCCAGACAGAGATGCAGTCTCTAGGCCAACCACAAATAAATAATTGACGCATGACCACTGAGGTGATGATTGATTGTAGCAATAATTGGAGGAAGGCTGAGGGAGCAGGTGAGCACCCTGCACCTGGCCGGCTATTCTGCACGCTGCTAAGCTAGTGGAAAAGTATGACTGGGGTTGGTGCCAACGCATTCATAGTGGCTCTTCCTCTGGCCCTTCTACAGCCACCTCTCCTCCCTCCTTCTCTGCCTTTCCCCTTTCCCCTTTTTTCTGCTGACGAGGTTTCCAGACAAGTCCGATCTATGAAAGTCTCGTCTAAACAGGTTCACCCCTGTTCCTCCAAAACTATCAAGGACCACATCGACGCCCTGGCTCCTGCCCTGGCTGACTTTTGCAACCACTCCTTCGCCTCTGGAGTGTTCCCATCCCCCCTTAAGCACTCCCTTGTGCACCCTCTTCTTAAGAAACCCTCTTCTGACCCCTCCTGCCTGGCTAACTATCGCCCAATCTCCATCACCCCCTTCCTGGGCAAGCTCCTGGAGAAACTGGCCATCTCCCAGCTTAACCTCCATGCTGAATCTGTTGGCAGTCTTCATGACCATCAATCTGGCTTCAGAGCTGCCAGAAGCACGGAATCTGCTCTCCTGAACATCCGTGAGGACCTACTCTTGAACCTTGACTCCAACACTCCGTGTGTTCTCATTCTGCTCGATCTCTCTTCTGCCTTTGACACTGTCAACCATGCCATCCTGCTCAACCGTCTCCGTGATAACCTGGGTATCACTGGTCAGGCTCTGGCGTGGCTGACCTCTTTCCTCTCCAATCGACCCTCCCAGGTCCAACTGGGGTCCTTCCTCTCTGACATCTTTTTCTCCACCTGTGGTGTCCCCCAGGGATCAAATCTCTCCCCCTGGCTATTCAACCAGTACCTGGCACTCCTTGCCCACTGCATCGCCGCTCTCTGCCCCAACTTTCAGTGCTATGCGGATGATACCCAGCTCATTTTCAGGCTACCCTCGGCCTCCTCCTCTCCTTCCCTCATCTCTGACTGTCTGTCTGATATCCAGGAATGGTGTGCCGCCAATGACCTCTGCCTTAATGCCAGTAAGACTGAGATTCTACTCATCGGCACACCCACTCCCTCCTTCCCTGCAGCTCTCTGGCCGGCCTCTCTTGGCCCACTTCCTGCTCCTACCTGCACGGCAAAAAACCTCGGGGTTATCTTCGAATCCACACTCTCCTTCTCTCCTCATATATCTGACGTCTCTAAGAAGTCACACTACCAGCTGCACCTCCTCAGAGGTATTCTTCCCTTTCTCTCCTTCCCCCAGAAGCTCACTGTCTCACAAGCCCTGGTTCTCTCAACGCTGGACTACTGTAACAGCCTCTATCTTAATCTGCCTGCCTCCACTCTCCGCCCTCTGCAACTCATCCAGAACAGAACTGCGAGGCTTGTTCTTGGCCTCAAGCCCAGGGACCGTATCTCTCCAGGACTGAAGTCTCTACACTGGCTCCCAGTGGCTGCGAGGATAAAGTTCAAAACCCTCTGCATTGTCCACAAGGCCTTCTGGGGCCTGGGGCCTAAATACCTTCAACTCTCTCTTCATAAATATCTTCCTTCCCGAGCCCTTCGCTCATCCGTCTCCAACTCCCTCAGGGTCAGCCGCTTCTCGAAGCAACGAGCTGGGGGTAGATCTCTTTCCGCAGCAGGGGCCTCCCTCTGGAACAGCCTTCCTGCCTCCCTGAAACTTGAGGAGAACCATCTACGGTTCCGGAAGCACCTCAAAACCTTCCTCTTTGCTTCTGCTTTCTTTCTCCCTCTCCCCTGCTAATTCTTCGCTGAATCTGCACCGAATCTGCAACTGGGCCACTCTCGCCGACCTCGGTCCTTGGCCCAGCCACTCTCCACCTGCACTGCCTCCCTGGAAACCCTTGCAGTGCGGGACTGTCTCTGTATCCCTACAGCCCCCGTTCCCAGCACTTGTCTACACCCCTTGCACTTGCCTCCAGCTGGCCCTATTTATTTTATTCTACTTACCTTGTACTGCACTTCCCCCCTCCCCTCCCCTTGCACTTTCTCCCTTCCCCCTACCCCTGCACTTGCGCGATCTGAATGACACCTGGCCTAGTAGGATCGTTGGCTGTCTTCCCTTGTTCCCCCCTCCCTGCCTCGTTGCGCCTTGAAACACTTGAAACCCTTGTGTATAGGCACGTTACAGATGCCATATCATATCACAAATGCCATATCATACCAAGTAATCTAGGGTCCTATAGTTAATAAAACCAATGAGACATTGTACTTTTAGTGACGTCCGCAGTCGCCATTTTGAAGGAAGGGCTTAGATGCCCCACCTGACACTGTTTATCCAATCCCCTCACTCTGTTACCATATAGCATATATTACAGTTACCTTCCTAGAACAAATAGAATTGCATGCAACATTTTAAGCATTACATGTCAGTGATGACGAGTTTTTAGTATAAATTATGTGTTTTTTATGAAGTTCATTGGAGTTGTTGAAGCGATAAGGAAGATCAAGCAACAGCTGATGTTCATGAACTGCCCATTTTATGTACTTTTCATTAAACGGACTCCCTTTGCCAAACCATTGAGTATCATTATTGATTTGATGCTAGAGTATCAATCTGTATCCCCATTCATCTCCCGGGTGCTGCTACTCATCTTAAAGTGTTATTGGGCAACCCCCAGCCTTATGGGCCGGTTGGGTTCCTAGTGCACATGTTCTTCTGGGAAATTACCTCAGAGACTTAGGTCTTGTAGGGGACACAGCAGAATGACCATTCACAAGGTCACAAACAAAGGCTGCCCTGGCCAAGTCCAAGGCTGAGCCAAAGCCAAAGGGGAAACCCAAGACTAAGGGAGTCAAGAAACCAAGAAGAGGGAAAGAGAATATTCTCCCAAACTCACCTACCACTGAGATGGAGGTACTTGACAAATCACCTGATCCTGAGGAGGAATAAGTGCTGCCTGAATCTCTTAACCCACATGACCATCCTGAACACCAATGTTTATTGGTTGAAGGTGGTCCTGATAGGGAAGAGTTTAGTAAGCGCCAATGTGAGTGCCCATCTTTAGAAGGTCTTAGGAGACAGGCCTGCTCCCAGCTTGAGGGTGAACCTCCTAGGAAGCATAGGATTTATTGGGAGGGTAGGCTCATGTACAGTAGTCCCACAGAGTCTACTGAAGTTGACCATAGGAGGTTGGTGGTCCCCCTTCAAGTAAAACTCTTCCTCCTAAAATTGGAGCATGATGTTCCTCTAGCTGGTCACCTTGGGATCAATCGAACCAAGCAGAGGCTATCCGTGCATTTCTACTGGCCCACGATGGGGGTCCAGGTGGCAGGACATTGTAGGAGTTGTGCCATCTGCCAGATTTATGGTAAATGTGGTTTGACAATCCAGGCTCCATTGGTGCCACTCCCTGTTGTGAGATGCCATTTGAAATGGTAGGCATTGACATTGTTGGTGCCCTCAGACATCCTCTAGCAATAAGTTTGTCTTGGTGCAGGTTGATCATGACACCAGATATTCTGAAGCCATCCCATTGAAGACTGTGACTGCCAAGTCAGTTGCAAAAGCATTGCTACACATTTTTTACTACGGTTGGCATCCCTAAAGCAGTTGTGTCAGAGGCAGCAACTTTATGTCTAAGCACATGCAAGCCATGTGGAAAGAGTGTGGGGTCACTTATAAGTTTTCATCAGCTTATCACCCACAAACTAATGGCTTTGTTGAGAGGTTTAATAGAACTCTCAAAGGCATGATTGGGGATCTGGAAGAACCTCAAAGGAGAAAATAGGATCTCCTCTTGCCATGCTTTTGTTTTGCCTAGAGAGAGGTACCTCAGGAGAGTGTTGGTTTCAGCCCCTTCAAGTTCTTTTTGGTCACCCTGTTAGGGGACCACTGGCCATAGTCAAGGAGGGATGGGAACTCCCTACTCACTATCAATGCAGTGGACTATGGGCCTCATTACGAGGAAGGTGGTAGAGGGTTAACAGCACCGGTAGAGCTGCTAGCGCTGTTAACCCTCTACGAGTTCTGCTTGCGGGTCCTGCTAAGGATGTCTGGACCCACGAGTAGACCAGGATGCTAACAACCGGCCCGTTGTTAGCCTTCTCCCCATTCCCGTTGAGCCCTATGGGGGATCAAATGGGAATGGGGATTTACCAGGTCTGGGTTCCTGGAATGGGGAAATACTGGGCCCTCCAAGGTTGGAATGTCCCGGTATTTCCCCATTCCTCGTAATGAGGCCCTATGTGTTGGGTTTAAGGAAGAGAATGGTCCTTCTGATGGCCCAGGCCAGTGATAAGTTGAAGGCAGGTCAGGCTCTGGTGAAACATTGGTTTAACCAAAAGTCTTCACCTATTGACTTAACCCCAGGCCAAGAAGTCCTGATAAGGAATCCTATAAGGACTACAGCCCTACAGGACAAATGGTCAGGCCCTTACACAGTTGTGGAACAACTGTTTGAGGTACACTATTTAGTGGACCTTAAGAAACCTGGTCAGGCCCTCAAAGTGTTCCACATAAATAGGCTGAAGGCTTTCATCCATAGAGAGGAAGAGGAATCCAAGCCCCTGCCTGACTTGTTCCAAGGTAGCCCTTCAGATGGCTCCAGTGAGGGTGCTCATGTGGCCCCTCACCTGACTCCTACCCAGCAAGAGGAAGTAAGAACTTTGCTTAGGCAGTTCTCCCCCTTGTTCTCTCTGACTCCTGGTTTGACACCTTGGTGCAAACGCAAAATTGACACAGGAGACAGTGTACCTACAAAAAGTAGGGGGTACAGAATGTCAGATAAGGTGAGATCTTACATCAAGACAGAGGTCAACAAGATGTTAAATCTTGGGGTAATTGAACCCTCTAGTAGTCCATGGTCCAGTTCTCTGGTTCTGAATGCTGTCACCAGGGCAGATGCTCACCCCTTGCCTAGAACTGATGAGCTGGTGGATACCTTGGGTGCCTCCAAGTACCTGAGCACATTTGACCTCACTCCAGGGTTTTGGCAAATAGCCCTAGCAGAACATGCCAAGGAGAAGACAACATTCTCAACCCCAGAGGGTCTTTACCAGTTCAGGGTAATGCCATTTCGATTAAAGAATGCCCCTTCTACTTTTCAAAGGCCTGTGAATCATGTCCTAAATGGGGTGGATGAATTCTGTCTTGCATATCTGGATGATATAGCAGTCTTCAGTGCCACCTGGTGTAAACACACCAGAAAAATGCCACTTTTTTGGGTCAATTACAGTGCGGTAATTATGGCAAAAATTCACCAATGGGTCCAATGGACCAATGGGGAATGGGGAGTAACGGTTAGTGCCCAACCCGTGATACAGTGGTAATATCGCCAGACGGGTGGGTGCTAACGCAAATAAAGTTGGGCGGGATCCCATTGAGGATACCGCCCAACTCGTGATGAGGCCCTGTGTCTTTTGCTTTGTGTTGTCCAAGTGCAGACCCCTTAGCTACAATTACCAGCAAGACCCTGACCAAAGCTTCCGGTCATGTCTGTCAAACAAAGATGGCCTGCCATCTATTTACATGTGAGCCAGGGCAATGGAAGGTGGTGAGTGATGAGGAATTAGTAACCAAGCAACGTGGGCAAGGGAAGGAGGTGCGGGTGAGGTAAGGGAAGATAATTCAGTTAAGCAATGGTGCAAAAAGGGGAATCAAGGTCTGAAAGCTAATTTTACGGAGGGAAGCAAGGGACATAAAGGATGTGATACAAGGGAAGAACGTTGGGGTGATGTGTAAGGGAAATAGGGTAAATGAGACAGAGGTATTAATCTAGAAAGGTAGGTCAGAAAATTAAGTGACTGTTCAAATCTGTGCCTGAACTCGGTGCCACTGAATTCGTTTGTGGCGCTACCTTGACCCATTTCTTGTTTTAATGAAGTGATGCCTACTTGCTTTATGAACATGCGTTTCAATTACAGCTCCTCTTATATTTTGTCTGGTTGATTTTTTATGTGATTTTGTCCTTTGAATACCAGATCTATTGAAATGTTTAACAATATAGCCCTTAAATAACAACTTGCCATAAAGTGTATTGTTGGTTCTAACATTGAAGATGAAATAGGATAAGGTGACGTCTTCTGTTTAAATTGGAACCTGGGCAACCAGGAGGCCAGGCCTCACAACTCAGCCTTCCCCATTTACACTTTATGTGATCCTGAGCAATTCACTTTTCATCACTGGGCTTTATTTTCCTTAACTATCTGTGAGAAATGTCACAGTCACATTGATTTCTAATCAATAGGCTGTTACTCCATAAATAATTATAATATTATCCATTTATATAATGTGTACTGGTGGGTAGGCTGGATGTCAATTGAGGGTCTTATTGTGTGGGTAGTGTTGGCGGGTCGCAGAGTGGCAGCCGTTTGTGTTGTGGGTAGGCAGGAAGCCATGCATGGGTCATTGAGTGAAGGCAGACCCCCTCGCTCAGCTACGGCTCGGCTCTACCATTGAATTCTCCAACTTTCCCACAGTGGATTAAAGGTTGGATGGGAGTAGATGGAGCCTGCTGGCAAATTGCAAACTGGAACCCAAGGAAACCTGGGATCAAATCCCAGATTTCCCATGTCATAACATTCTTATCATCCTTGTGAAATCATATGACTACCTATGGTATGTAGTGGAGGGTCCCTGGGGCTTCGGTCTTGAAGAACCACAAACATAACAACATAACTACATAAAAGGAACACAATGTCAGTAATGGCTACTATATGTTCTTGAAAATGTATGGGTAGGGGAAAGGTTGGTATTGAGATTAGCTGTTCTAGGAGTTGGGGACCCAGAGCACAAGCCCCATACCTGGCATCCTGCCTGCCTGCCACCCAGAAAACAAGCTCTATACCTGACATCCTGCCCCCCACAACCACGATTGCAAGCCCCATACCTGGCATGCTGTCTCTTACCACAGATGGCACAAACCCATTACCTGGCATCCTGCCCCCCACCACTCACAACACAAGACCTATACCTGGCATTCTGCCCCTTCACCACCCAGACCACAAGCCCCATACATGGCATTCTGCCCCTCCACCACCCAGACCGCAAGCCCCATACCTGGCATTCTGCCCCTCCACCACCCAGGCCAGAAGCCCCATACCAGGCATCCTGGCCCCAACTACCCAGAGCACAAACTCCCTACCTGGCTTTCTGACTCACAACCACCCAGAACACAAGTCCCGTACCTGGTGTCCTGGCCCCCACCAATCAAAGCAGAAACCCTATCACTGGCATCTTGCCTTACACCACCCCGATTGCAAGCCCCATACCTGGCATTCTATCCCCCACCACCCAGAGCACAAGCCCGATACCTGGCATTCTCTCCCCCACCACCCAGAGCACAAACCCAATAGTTGGTATCCTGCCCCCACCACCCAGTGTCAAAGTCCCATACCTGGGATCCTGTCTCCCACTACCGAGATGCAGAGCCCCTCACTTGGTGTTGTGGCACCCACCACCCTGAGCACAAACCTAATACCTGGCATCCTGGACCTCCACTACCATATATCTGGCAACCTGCCTCCTCCCACCAAGACTGCAAGCCCCATAAATGGCATCCTGCCCCCCAACAGCCAGGGAAGGAGCCCCATATCTGGCTTCTGTTTCTCCAGAGGCATCAGCCCAGAACAATGTTTATCTTCGGCTCTTTGCTGGCTTCCGCCATAGAGAGGCAGCAAGCAGAGCAACCCAAGCCCACACCTGCCTCCTGGGGAGGGGGGCACAGGGAAGGCAGGAGCGCCCTGGCCCCACCCTAGCAGGTGAGTGGGTGCTGACCAAGGCATTGCTGAATCTGCCAGGTGCAACTCGGTGAAGATGGGGTGCGGCCGCTGGGTGATATGCACTCGACTTGAGGTGAGGAGCACAGGTGCCCAGTGCGGCACAGCTGAGGAATTGAGGGATGCGGACAGCGGGTCTCTCAGTGCAGAGCTCCTGTGATGCGCGCCCACAGAGGGAGTCTCGCAGCTCGCCCCCATTGGCCATTTTCCAGACCTATTATGATATTTCTGAGCCATAGTGGATCAAATGCAGAGGTGTAGACAAGGTGTAGACAAGGTAGGGCCGGCGCGGGCAAGGCCCACCCAGAACCTGTAAATGGCCACTCGGCAGCGCTGTGTGAGAATTTACAGATGTTAATGTCACTGCAGTGGACCCAACTACATCAGCTTTTCAGACCCCACTTATGAGACAATCCTGGCCACGCCTCAGGTCAAATGGTCCTGAAATTGGCCAATAGGGGAGTGTGATATCACTCCTCAGGGTTATAATACACATTATGTCCCGGGGGAGTGACGTGAAGAGTGACACTGTTTTCAGAGGAGAACCCTGCCGCCAAAGTAGCGACATGGCTGTCAGCGGTGCTAATGTGAGGAGAGGGTGCACCGCAATGACCGGCCCGCAGCCGCCGCAGAGCTGTCAGCAAAGGCTACAGAGCGCTCAACGTGGCACTCTATCTTATCATGGGAGCGCCGTGCTGAGAGCCCTGATACAAGTGCCACCCCCTCACAGCTCTCAGCGCAGCGGTCCTTCCGGTGATCTGAGGTAACATCACAATGAGAGCCCTGAGGTAAGTGGTGCAGTGCAGAACTCTCAGCAAAGGCTACAGAGCGCTCAACGTGGCACTCTTATCATGGGAGTGCCGTGCTGAGAGCCCAGCTGCAAGTGACGCCCCCTCATGGCTCTCAGCGCAGCGATCCTTCCGGTGATCCGAGGTAACGTCACAATGAGAGCCCTGAGGTAAGTGGTGCAGTGCAGAACTCTCAGCAAAGGCTACAGAGCGCTCAACGTGGCACTCTTATCATGGGAGTGCCGTGCTGAGAGCCCAGCTGCAAGTGACGCCCCCTCATGGCTCTCAGCGCAGCGATCCTTCTGGTGATCCGAGGTAACGTCACGATGAGAGCCCTGAGGTAAGTGGTGCGGTGCAGAGCTCTCTGTGGAGGCTACAGAGCGCTCAACGTGGCACTCTATCTTATCATGGGAGCGCTGTGCTGAGAGCCCTGATACAAGTGCCACCCCCTCACAGCTCTCAGCGCAGCGGTCCTTCTGGTGATCTGAGGTAACATCACAATGAGAGCCCTGAGGTAAGTGGTGCAGTGCAGAGCTGTCAGCAAAGGCTACAGAGCGCTCAACGTGGCACTCTTTCTTATCATGGGAGTGCCGTGCTGAGAGCCCTGATACAAGTGCCACCCCCTCACAGCTCTCAGCGCAGCAATCCTTCCGGTGATCCGAGGTAATGTCACGATGAGAGCCCTGAGGTAAGTGGTGCGGTGCAGAGCTCTCAGCAGAGGCTACAGAGCGCTCAACGTGGCACTCTATCTTATCATGGGAGTGCTGTGCTGAGTGCCCTGATACAAGTGCCACCCCCTCACAGCTCTCAGCGCAGCGGTCCTTCTGGTGATCTGATGTAACATCACGATGAGAGCCCTGAGGTAAGTGGTGCAGTGCAGAGCTCTCAGCAGAGGCTACAGAGCGCTCAACGTGGCACTCTATCTTATCATGGGAGCGCTGTGCTGAGAGCCCTGCTACAAGTGCCACCCCCTCACAGCTCTCAGCGCAGCGGTCCTTCTGGTGATCTGAGGTAACATCACGATGAGATCCCTGAGGTAAGTGGTGCAGTGCAGAGCTCTCAGCAGAGGCTACAGAGCGCTCAACGTGGCACTCTATCTTATCATGGGAGTGCCGTGCTGAGAGCCCTGATACAAGTGCCACCCCCTCACAGCTCTCAGTGCAGCAATCCTTCCGGTGATCTGAGGTAACATCACAATGAGAGCCCTGAGGTAAGTGGTGCAGTGCAGAGCTCTCTGTGGAGGCTACAGAGCGCTCAACGTGGCACTCTATCTTATCATGGGAGCGCCGTGCTGAGAGCCCTGATACAAGTGCCACCCCCTCACAGCTCTCAGTGCAGCAATCCTTCCGGTGATCTGAGGTAACATCACAATGAGAGCTCTGAGGTAAGTGGTGCAGTGCAGAGCTCTCAGCAAAGGCTACAGAGCGCTCAACGTGGCACTCTTATCATGGGAGTGCCGTGCTGAGAGCCCAGCTGCAAGTGACGCCCCCTCATGGCTCTCAGCGCAGCAATCCTTCCGGTGATCTGAGGTAACATCGCAATGAGAGCCCTGAGGTAAGTGGTGCAGTGCAGAGCTCTCAGCAGAGGCTACAGAGCGCTCAACGTGGCACTCTATCTTATCATGGGAGCGCCGTGCTGAGAGCCCTGATACAAGTGCCACCCCCTCACAGCTCTCAGCGCAGCAATCCTTCCGGTGATCTGAGGTAACATCACAATGAGAGCCCTGAGGTAAGTGGTGCAGTGCAGAACTCTCAGCAAAGGCTACAGAGCGCTCAACGTGGCACTCTTATCATGGGAGTGCCGTGCTGAGAGCCCAGCTGCAAGTGACGCCCCCTCATGGCTCTCAGCGCAGCAATCCTTCCGGTGATCCGAGGTAACGTCACGATGAGAGCCCTGAGGTAAGTGGTGCAGTGCAGAACTCTCAGCAAAGCCTACAGAGCGCTCAACGTGGCACTCTTAACATGGGAGTGCCGTGCTGAGAGCCCAGCTGCAAGTGACGCCCCCTCATGGCTCTCAGCACAGCGATCCTTCCGGTGATCCGAGGTAACGTCACGATGAGAGCCCTGAGGTAAGTGGTGCGGTGCAGAGCTCTCTGTGGAGGCTACAGAGCGCTCAACGTGGCACTCTATCTCATCATGGGAGTGCCGTGCTGAGAGCCTTGCTGAAAGTGCCGTCCCCCTCACGGCTCTCAGTGCAGCGGTCCTTCTGGTGATCTGTGGTAATGCCGCGATGAGAGCCCTGAGGTAAGTGGTGCGGTGCTCCTCCCCCGGGCCGCACCTGGCAGACGGCAGTTCCCTGTAATCACTTAAGGCAGAATGCCTTTTTTTTCCTTCGGGACATATTAGCTTTATAGACCACGCCCTCAGGCCATACTGGGAGTTATGCCCCCAGAAAACCTTGTTAGACAACTTCACTGCGCTCGAACCATTAACTTCGTCATCAGGGCCAGTAACCCCGGTATGGACCTCGGGCTCGGTCTATAACGCTTAAATAAGCGCTGTAATAATGAAAAACCTTTTTAAAAAGAGTTAAGGGACAACACTCGCGCCAAACTCAACCATAACACTCGCTCACTTGATACTTGTCACTCCCCCCACCCCCGCATCCAGTGCCCGCGTTTCTGCATGCTCAGCGAGCTGATGTGACCCCCGCCTCACTCCCGTGGCCTCTGGCCCAGTGCCCTCCCCGTGGCCCCCGGCTCTCAGGAGACACTGCTACTTTTCCTCAGGCGCTGCACTTCGCGCTGTGTAACTTGTATCATTTGCCATTGTCCAGTGTTGGGAAGTGCGGGCTTCTGGGGGCCTATTCTAGTAGGGGGGGGGGGTGTTTGCTCCCCTGTTCTCACGTGGAAGAGCTACAGCGCGACTCCCCCAGCAGGGCCCGCTCCTTGGCAGGCCTGTTTAGGTGGCGAACATATGAAGGATGTTAGAGCCAGAGACGGACAGGTCTCTATGGATGATGGGAGATTA
The DNA here is from genome assembly GCF_040938575.1 of Ambystoma mexicanum. Taxonomy (NCBI): domain Eukaryota; kingdom Metazoa; phylum Chordata; class Amphibia; order Caudata; family Ambystomatidae; genus Ambystoma; species Ambystoma mexicanum. The sequence goes on along the minus strand of NC_090930.1, from coordinate 52,093,427 downwards.
CGGAGGCTGGAAGGACTGGGGCAGAGTCAAGCTCATATCAGACTAGGACTGGAAGCTCCTGAAGGCCAGAAGGGCTGGGACATAGTTAAGCACATGCTGTGCTAGGTGATCTGAGTTATCTCAAAGGCTGATGGGGCTGGGGGACATCAAACCCCCTGCTAGGGGAACGGGAAGACTGGAAGGGTTGCAGCAGACTCCAACACACACAGAATTCAGGAGCTGTGAAGAATGGCAGGACGTGAAGAATGGCAGGACAGGGAGAGTGGGAAATGCTCAGAGAGGCGGGAGGGCTGGGGCGGTGTCAGTTACACATCAGAAAAGAGAAGTCCCGGTCCTAACGCAGCGACATCTGTCCCCCCTGAACCCCTCCAAACACCAGCAGTGAAGGGATCCGGGAGTCTCTGTGTTCACCCCCAGCCCCACTTTATGCCAGTCAGAACGTATACCCTGAAAGGCAGTGTGCCGCTACGATAGCTCAGCAACACAAGTGCGTGGTGCTTATGTGTGTGTGCTTTGCAGGTTTCATTTTCCAGTGCAGGCAAGGCTGCCTCAGCCCTTCATCCTTGTGATGCTGATGAATTGAGTACTGATTTCAGTTGTGAGTACAAATGTTGCATGTAAAGGGCTATAATACCAGCATATGCTCATCAGACATGTCCCTGACACCCTTCATCCATGCTGGACTAATAAACGAGGAGCACACTTCAGGTGTGACATTAGCGGTCCCCGATGAGGGTGCTTGTGTTCTAGCACAGTAGCGAGCAGTCCACGATGAGGCTGCTTGTGTTCTAGCGCAGTACTGAGCAGTCCACGATGAGGGTGCTTGTGTTCTAGCACAGTAGCGAGCAGTCCACGATGAGGGTGCTTGTGTTCTAGCACAGTGCCGAGCAGTCCACGATGAGGGTGCTTGTGTTCTAGCACAGTAGCGAGCAGTCCACAATGAGGGTCCTTGTGTTCTAGCACAGTAGCAAGCAGTCCACGATGAGGGTGCTTGTGTTCTAGCACAGTAGCGAGCAGTCCACAATGAGGGTGCTTGTGTTCTAGCACAGTACCGAGCAGTCCACGATGAGGGTGCTTGTGTTCTAGCACAGTACTGAGCAGTGCACAATGAGGGTCCTTGTGTTCTAGCACAGTAGCGAGCAGTCCACGATGAGGGTGCTTGTGTTCTAGCACAGTAGCGAGCAGTCCACGATGAGGGTGCTTGTGTTCTAGCACAGTACCGAGCAGTCCACGATGAGGGTGCTTGTGTTCTAGCACAGTACCGAGCAGTCCACGATGAGGGTGCTTGTGTTCTAGCACAGGTACCGAGCAGTCCACGATGAGGGTGCTTGTGTTCGAGCACAGTACCAAGCAGTCCACAATGAGGGTGCTTGTGGTCTACCGCAGGTACCGAGCAGTCCACGATGAGGGTGCTTGTGTTCTAGCGCAGGTACCAAGCAGTCCACGATGAGGGTGCTTGTGGTCTACCGCAGGTACCGAGCAGTCCACGATGAGGGTGCTTGTGGTCTACCACAGGTACCGAGCAGTCCACGATGAGGGTGCTTGTGGTCTAGCACAGGTACCGAGCTGTCCACGATGAGGGTGCTTGTGTTCTAGCACAGGTACCGAGCAGTCCACGATGAGGGTGCTTGTGTTCTAGCGCAGGTACCGAGCAGTCCATGATGAGGCTGCTTGTGTTCTAGCACAGTACCCAGCAGTCCATGAGGAAGGTGCTTGTGTTCTAGCGCAGGTACGAGAAGTCTATGATGAGTATGTTTGTGTTCTAGCACAGTAGCAAGCAGTCCACGATGATGGTGCTTGTGGTCTACTGCAGGTACCGAGCAGTCTACGATGAGGGTGCTTGTGTTCTAGCGCAGGTACCGAGCTGTTCACTATGAGGGTGCATGTGTTCTAGCACAGTAGTGAGCAGTCCACGATGAGGGAGCTTGTGTTCTAGCACAGTAGCGAGCAGTCCACAATGAGGGTGCTTGTGTTCTAGCACAGTACCGAGCAGTCCACGATGACAGTGCTTGTGGTCTACCGCAGGTACCGAGCAGTCCACGATGAGGGTGCTTGTGTTCTAGCGCAGGTACCGAGCAGTCCACGATGAGGGTGCTTGTGGTCTACAGCAGGTACCGAGCAGTCCACGATGAGGGTGCTTGTGTTCTAGCGCAGGTACCGAGCAGTCCACAATGAGGCTGCTTGTGTTCTAGCACAGAACCCAGCAGTGTACGATGAAGGTGCTTGTGTTCTAGCACAGTAGCGAGCAGTCCACGATGAGGGCGCTTGTTTCTAGCACAGTGCCGAGCAGTCCATGATGAGGGTGCTTGTGTTCTAGCACAGTAGCGAGCAGTTCACGATGAGGGTGCTTGTGTTCTAGCATAGTGCCGAGCAGTCCACGATGAGGGTGCTTGTGTTCTAGCACAGTAGCGAGCAGTCCACGATGAGGGTGCTTGTGTTCTAGCACAGTGCCGAGCAGTCCACGATGAGGCTGCTTGTGTTCTAGCACAGTACCGAGCAGTCCACTATGAGGGTGCTTGTGTTCTAGCGCAGTACCCAGTAGTCCACGAGGAAGGTGCTTGTGTTCTAGCACAGTAGCGAGCAGTCCACGATGAGGGTGCTTGTGTTCTAGCACAGTAGCAAGCAGTCCACGATGAGGGTGCTTGTGGTCTACCGCAGGTACCGAGCAGTCCACGATGAGGGTGCTTGTGTTCTAGCGCAGGTACCGAGCAGTCCACGATGAGGCTGCTTCTGTTCTAGCACAGTACCCAGCAGTCCACGATGACGATGCTTGTGGTCTAGCATAGTAGCGAGCAGTCCACGATGAGGGTGCTTCTGTTCTAGCACAGTAGCGAGCAGTGCACAATGAGGGTCCTTGTGTTCTAGCACAGTAGCGAGCAGTCCACATTGAGGGTGCTTTTGTTCTAGCACAGTAGCGAGCAGTCCACAATGAGGGTGCTTGTGTTCTAGCACAGTACCGAGCAGTCCACGATGAGGGTGCTTGTGTTCTAGCACAGTACCGAGCAGTGCACAATGAGGGTCCTTGTGTTCTAGCACAGTAGCGAGCAGTCCACAATGAGGGTGCTTGTGTTTTAGCACAGTAACAAGCAGTCCACGATGAGGGTGCTTGTGTTCTAGCACAGTACCGAGCAGTCCACGATGAGGGTGCTTGTGTTCTAGCACAGGTACCGAGCAGTCCACGATGAGGGTGCTTGTGTTCGAGCACAGTACCAAGCAGTCCACGATGAGGGTGCTTGTGGTCTACCGCAGGTACCGAGCAGTCCACGATGAGGGTGCTTGTGGTCTACCACAGGTACCGAGCAGTCCACGATGAGGGTGCTTGTGGTCTAGCACAGGTACCGAGCTGTCCACGATGAGGGTGCTTGTGTTCTAGCACAGGTACCGAGCAGTCCACGATGAGGGTGCTTGTGTTCTAGCGCAGGTACCGAGCAGTCCATGATGAGGCTGCTTGTGTTCTAGCACAGTACCCAGCAGTCCATGAGGAAGGTGCTTGTGTTCAAGCACAGTAGCAAGCAGTCCACGATGAGGGTGCTTGTGTTCTAGCGCAGGTACGAGAAGTCTATGATGAGTGTGTTTGTGTTCTAGCACAGTAGCAAGCAGTCCACGATGATGGTGCTTGTGGTCTACTGCAGGTACCGAGCAGTCTACGATGAGGGTGCTTGTGTTCTAGCGCAGGTACCGAGCTGTTCACTATGAGGGTGCATGTGTTCTAGCACAGTAGTGAGCAGTCCACGATGAGGGAGCTTGTGTTCTAGCACAGTAGCGAGCAGTCCACAATGAGGGTGCTTGTGTTCTAGCACAGTACCGAGCAGTCCACGATGACAGTGCTTGTGTTCTACCGCAGGTACCGAGCAGTCCACGATGAGGGTGCTTGTGTTCTAGCGCAGGTACCGAGCAGTCCACGATGAGGGTGCTTGTGGTCTACAGCAGGTACCGAGCAGTCCACGATGAGGGTGCTTGTGTTCTAGCACAGGTACCGAGCAGTCCACAATGAGGCTGCTTGTGTTCTAGCACAGAACCCAGCAGTGTACGATGAAGGTGCTTGTGTTCTAGCACAGTAGCGAGCAGTCCACGATGAGGGCGCTTGTTTCTAGCACAGTGCCGAGCAGTCCATGATGAGGGTGCTTGTGTTCTAGCACAGTAGCGAGCAGTTCACGATGAGGGTGCTTGTGTTCTAGCACAGTACCGAGCAGTCCATGATGATGGTGTTTGTGGTCTACAGCAGATACCGAGCGGTCCACGATGAGGGTGCTTGTGTTCTAGCACAGTAGCGAGCAGTCCACGATGAGGGTGCTTGTGTTCTAGCACAGTGCCGAGCAGTCCACGATGAGGGTGCTTGTGTTCTAGCACAGTAGCGAGCAGTCCACGATGAGGGTGCTTGTGTTCTAGCACAGTGCCGAGCAGTCCACGATGAGGCTGCTTGTGTTCTAGCACAGTACCGAGCAGTCCACTATGAGGGTGCTTGTGTTCTAGCGCAGTACCCAGCAGTCCACGAGGAAGGTGCTTGTGTTCTAGCACAGTAGCGAGCAGTCCACGATGAGGGTGCTTGTGTTCTAGCACAGTAGCAAGCAGTCCACGATGAGGGTGCTTGTGGTCTACCGCAGGTACCGAGCAGTCCACGATGAGGGTGCTTGTGTTCTAGCGCAGGTACCGAGCAGTCCACGATGAGGCTGCTTCTGTTCTAGCACAGTACCCAGCAGTCCACGATGACGGTGCTTGTGGTCTAGCATAGTAGCGAGCAGTCCACGATGAGGGTGCTTCTGTTCTAGCACAGTAGCGAGCAGTGCACAATGAGGGTCCTTGTGTTCTAGCACAGTAGCGAGCAGTCCACAATGAGGGTGCTTGTGTTCTAGCACAGTAGCGAGCAGTCCACAATGAGGGTGCTTGTGTTCTAGCACAGTACCGAGCAGTCCACGATGAGGGTGCTTGTGTTCTAGCACAGTACCGAGCAGTGCACAATGAGGGTCCTTGTGTTCTAGCACAGTAGCGAGCAGTCCACAATGAGGGTGCTTGTGTTCTAGCACAGTAGCGAGCAGTCCACAATGAGGGTGCTTGTGTTCTAGCACAGTACCGAGCAGTCCACGATGAGGGTGCTTGTGTTTTAGCACAGTAACAAGCAGTCCACGATGAGGGTGCTTGTGTTCTAGCACAGTACCGAGCAGTCCACGATGAGGGTGCTTGTGTTCTAGCACAGGTACCGAGCAGTCCACGATGAGGGTGCTTGTGTTCGAGCACAGTACCAAGCAGTCCACGATGAGGGTGCTTGTGGTCTACCGCAGGTACCGAGCAGTCCACGATGAGGGTGCTTGTGTTCTAGCGCAGGTACCAAGCAGTCCACGATGAGGGTGCTTGTGGTCTACCGCAGGTACCGAGCAGTCCACGATGAGGGTGCTTGTGGTCTACCACAGGTACTGAGCAGTCCACGATGAGGGTGCTTGTGGTCTAGCACAGGTACCGAGCTGTCCACGATGAGGGTGCTTGTGTTCTAGCACAGGTACCGAGCAGTCCACGATGAGGGTGCTTGTGTTCTAGCGCAGGTACCGAGCAGTCCATGATGAGGCTGCTTGTGTTCTAGCACAGTACCCAGCAGTCCATGAGGAAGGTGCTTGTGTTCAAGCACAGTAGCAAGCAGTCCACGATGAGGGTGCTTGTGTTCTAGCGCAGGTACGAGAAGTCTATGATGAGTGTGTTTGTGTTCTAGCACAGTAGCAAGCAGTCCACGATGATGGTGCTTGTGGTCTACTGCAGGTACCGAGCAGTCTACGATGAGGGTGCTTGTGTTCTAGCGCAGGTACCGAGCTGTTCACTATGAGGGTGCATGTGTTCTAGCACAGTAGTGAGCAGTCCACGATGAGGGAGCTTGTGTTCTAGCACAGTAGCGAGCAGTCCACAATGAGGGTGCTTGTGTTCTAGCACAGTACCGAGCAGTCCACGATGACAGTGCTTGTGGTCTACCGCAGGTACCGAGCAGTCCACGATGAGGGTGCTTGTGTTCTAGCGCAAGTACCGAGCAGTCCACGATGAGGGTGCTTGTGGTCTACAGCAGGTACCGAGCAGTCCACGATGAGGGTGCTTGTGTTCTAGCGCAGGTACCGAGCAGTCCACAATGAGGCTGCTTGTGTTCTAGCACAGAACCCAGCAGTGTACGATGAAGGTGCTTGTGTTCTAGCACAGTAGCGAGCAGTCCACGATGAGGGCGCTTGTTTCTAGCACAGTGCCGAGCAGTCCATGATGAGGGTGCTTGTGTTCTAGCACAGTAGCGAGCAGTTCACGATGAGGGTGCTTGTGTTCTAGCACAGTACCGAGCAGTCCACGATGATGGTGTTTGTGGTCTACAGCAGATACCGAGCGGTCCACGATGAGGGTGCTTGTGTTCTAGCGCATGTACCGAGCAGTCCACGATGAAGGTGCTTGTGTTCTAGCACAGGTACCGAGCAGTCCACGATGAGGTTGCTTGTGTTCTAGCACAGTACCGAGCAGTCCACGATGAGGGTGCTTGTGTTCTAGCACAGTACTGAGCAGTTCACGATGAAGCTGCTTGTGTTCTAGCGCAGTACTGAGCAGTCCACGATGAGGGTGCTTGTGTTCTAGCACAGTACTGAGCAGTCCACGATGAGGGTTGTACACTGGGACCCCCTACCAGCCCATAGAGCTAGGGTTTTCCCAATAGTACTTTAAGATAAGATAGCAGCACCCGTGAGATGGATGGGGGTGCAGATTAATACTCCAACACCAAATCAATAATGACAACTCAACGGTTTGGCAAAGGGAGTCCGTTTAATGACAAGTACAAAAAACGGGAGTCTCATGAATATCAGCGGATGCGTGATCTTCTCTCACGCTTCACAATTCCAACGAACTTCACAAAAAACACATCATTTATAATAAAAAATCGTCATCACTGATGTGTAGCACCTCTAAAAGTTGGCAAGCAAATCTATTGGTTCAGGAAACGTAACTTTAATATAGGTACTATATCTGTATATGGTAACGGAGTGAGGGGATTCGGTGAACACTGTCAGGTGAGGCATCTAAGCACTTCCTTCCAAATGGCTACTGTAGGCGTCACTAAAAAGTACGACGTCCCATTGGTTCTACTATCTATAGGACCCTAGATTACTTGGTCTATTATGATTGGGTTGGCACCAACCCCACTCATACTTTTCCACTTTGCCTAGCAGCACGCAGAATTGTCAGCCAGGTGCACGGTCCCCCCTAGCTCCCCCCGGCCTTCCTCCAATTATTGTTACAATCAATCATCACTTTAGTGGCCAGATGTCAATTATTTCACAGTGGTTGGCCTCGAGACTGCCTCTCATGTCTGGAAACGTTCTGATATCTTCGCCTGGCCCACTGCCATACGTAGGTGTGAAAGTCACTTCCTCTCGCTCGGCTGGTCATGTGATTCAGACACCATGAATTTGCCTCTTCTTCATGGAATTTGTGTATTAGATTTTCTTTTCACCCACCACTGCCTTTGGTTTCTTACCTCGACCTTTCAGAGCATGATATTCTGTTCTTGGCTTCAATTAATTGTAGCTACTATTTGTCCATTTTAACTGATACGACCTTGGTTTTCCTGGCATGATTAGCCTCTGCTGAGTTTCGTTTCTGCCGCTTATGCTTGATTTTGCTAAATATGAAGCTCTCCTTGTGTGGTCTTTAGTAACCTTTGGTTAATTCTGCTTCTTGTGCATAGTTGAAGTATACTTATATAATGTGCTTCTTTTGAGGCATATATGTATAGGTGGCGCTTGCCGCAGTCTGTCTTCTACTAAGCATAGCAAGCCGCACGATTTTCTTAGCTTTCTTGTGGTTGCAAGTATATGTACATGCGTAAACTGGTTGAATATCTTTGTCATGCTTACAGCGTAAGCTTCTTACATTTGACACTGTCCTTTCACTTTAGGTCCATGATGTCCCTTGTTTATGACGTTTCCGTCTCTTTACGTCATTTTCTGGTCGTCATCTCTTCTATATGTGAGTCAGTCCAGGTTCTTGTGTCGTCACCATTCATCTTCCATTAATACCTTTTTGGTTTCTTCAAGGACTGTACTTAGATATGGTTTTCTCAATGGGTACCTTACTGTCCATGGTTTCTTAGGTGTCGGTACTTCAACAGGTGCTGTTCTTCTGATAGGTACTGGACAGAGCCCCACTGCAGCTCTCTCTCCTGGTTTATTTGCTCATCATATGTCATATATTTCGGTGTGAATGTTCCTGGCACTTCAAAATGGACGGTTGGAGTGTGGGCTGTATTTGGGACCTCCGCTACACTCCCCGCTCTGGCCGATTCATCGACCACTTTCATCTTTTCCTTTAGATCCACCTTCTTTGGTTCCTCTGGATTCCCTTTTACTTTATTACTTGGGTCCATTCTTTCTTCATCTTCTGGGTCTATACAAGATGGTCTGAAGAAATGTCTCTTTGGGGTCCATATTATTATGACTCCTTTTAAACTTCCTTCTGTTCTCACGTGTTCATCCTTGTTCCATGTCATTAGTTGACACTGTCAATTTGGGATGCAGTAAACCCATCTTCCCACATAATTTCTATGCTTTCTGGGAAATAGGAACTTTGTTCCTTCTGGGGCGTGAATGCTGGCCTTCACAAAATCTCTTATTTCCATGTCAGTCAGGTCTTTGGGCTTCCATCCTGGCTCGACATCAATCATGATCTTCATCCCTATGGCTTTTTTTGCAGTTTTCTGGCCCTGAGAGATTATTATCTTGATAGCATAGAATCCTAGCAATATCATCACTAGTAGGGCTCCTAGGAATTTGAATGCGTCTGCCGTCCATTGTGGAACCCATGAAAATAGTCATCCAAACCAACTCTCGTTGTCTACTTTGTCAGTTTAATCAATTATTTGATTCTGAAGTTTCGTCAGCATACCTATGGCTTCTGTTAAGGTTCCATTTTCTTCGTCGTGAGATGGTGTAAATGTGCAACATGATTCTCCAATTTTTGCACAAACACCTCCATCCATGGCTGTGATCATGTCAAGTACATATCTCTTCTGGAGAGTCATCAATCCTTTTATGGTCCTGTTGATGGTTTGCAGTAACTCCCATCTGGTTATCTACAACCATTTGGTATTTGCTCCAACCTGAAATCTTGGCATAAAGATTGTTGTGAACACTGATGAAGTGAGGCTGAACAGCCTGTGTTCATATGGGATTGCATGAAAAGCTTCTTCTGATTTGTCAGAAAAGTCATTCTCTCTCTTCATTCGATTCAGCAGTTCCACAGATCTCCTCTTCCTCAGGTGAGCATCTGTTTTTGGGAAACTCAATGTTCAGGTCACTTTTCGGGATCACCGCTGGAACGTGGACATTCACTATTGTGCAGATACCTCCCCAGTTTCTCGGCAGCCTGATGTATGCTTTGGATCCACATGCCCAATAATGATCCATAATTACTGCAGTTTCATGTACCAAACCTCGAGCATCAAAAACTTGTCCACAATTCTGATTCTCTCCCATCTTTCTAGTGCCATTATTCCTGAAGCAGAATTTTGGGCTTTCCAGTGGCACTATCTGCAAGAGTCCTCCTCTGTCTTCGACCCATATCATCAGTTTTGCAAGCTTTGGACACAATGGTTTGCATCCATTTCGCACTATGTTGATGGTAGGCTCGTATTGACTGAGGGCCATCCATGCTCTGCAGATCACTACTCCTTTCTCCCATCTGTCTGGTGAAAGCACTGTTCTCCAAATCTGCATTTGGTCTCTTTTTTTCCAACTTCGAGCCTCTTCTGGAGTTTTTCCTTGGATGTTTAGCTTCTGGTTTGCTTCTTGTCCGATTTCTGCTCCTTTAACTCCAGGCTTCTCATATCTGATCACAATGTGTTTTGTCTTTCCATTGTTTCTTGTTTTTATGTCCTGGAAATAATCGTCTTCATTTGGATCGGTTGCTTCAGTGGCCCATTTCAGTGAAGCATCGCTTCCCATTAAATGGCCTCTGGTCTTGCACATTGCTATGTGTGACAGACAGTGTGCTGTCTGGACATCAATGTCTACAGCTACAAAGATTTTTGACTTCCCCATGCTGTAAGGTAGGAGTGCACAAACAAAGTATTCCCCCTCTGAACTTCGTCTTCCAACTTCTTTCATGTGCTGGTACCAGATGTTGTTTCCCAAATGTGCTGTGCTGTCCAAGTAATCGTTTAGTTCACTGTCATCTCCTTGTATGCTTCTCTTAACTCTTAAGGTTTTCAGGTAGTTTTCTGTAACTACATCCTTGAATGCATCTGTATGGCTTCTTCTTGCTGGAGGATTCTCAGGTATCCTGATCCATGATGCAGGTATCTTCATCTGAGCCAGTCGAGTGGAGGAAAGTCTGGCAATTCTTTCTATTTCCTCCAGCCTCTTCCTGGCTCTGGCTAATGACGGCCATATTGATTCTGCTATCAGCTGTGCTCGTGAGATTTTCTTTGAGCTTGTCTTTGTCTCCATCAGTGTTGTATCAGGGGTGTTCATTAATGCTATTTCTGTTGGTTTCCTCTCCAAATCTTTTTGTCTCTTCACAGGTTAATGTTTTCCCACTTGTCTTATCACTTCACTGTTAGGGTACCTTCTCATTGCTGGCTGCCCAACCTTCCTTTCTTCTTTGGCCTGTGGTTCTGCAGTTATTGACACTAGGGCTGGCGTGTGTGCATTCAATGTTTGCATGCATGTGGTTGTCAGTAACTTTTTTACATTCATACTCTACTGACCCTGTCTCCGGCTTTTCAATTTGCTTGTTACCACAACTGTGTGTGTGTGTGTGTCATTGCTAATCACATCCATCTCAAGTCACTCATTCCTCTATCAGACCGTGCATCATTAGGTGGGTGCACCGGTATCGGGACGCTTTGTGCACCAATAAAAAATGCAGTTCTAATCGTCACTGACAGTAAAACAATGATGAATATAATGTATAAGTACATTATACCCCTGTAGGTTAATCTGCAGAATTGAGTTCCAGAGGAATACGATCGTCTCTCCTCCTGAGGGAGAACGGGGTTGGTGCTTTGAATCCCCATCTCGATCATCTGTTGAAGATGCTAACTTTTAATACACTCTTAAACAATATTATTTCTGCTGGTTCTGTTTGTGTGTTGCAGGTACTAAAACAATTGTCCCCCTTTGTCTGAACAATGGATTGTCTATTATTTCTGGACACAGTTCTCTTGCTAGGCTACGGCTATGGGAAGTGTCAAAATCAGGCAATAATTCAGGAAAAGTCTCTTTACTGCGCATGTTCAAAATATATGAGTTCCCAATTGGTGCCTCTGATTTGCCTCAATCCTTGAAGACATGTTGTGTCCTTGTCAATATAACAAAAAGTAAAGTCTCTTGCACTACTTTCTCAATCTGTCCCTCGGTGGAAAGTTAAAATTTTCTCAGATAGTTCTGTTGATGGTTAGAAAGTTCAACTTCCATCACGATACCATGCAAGATCATGCTCATCTGCACAGAATTAGCTGGGTCTCTGATGAATGTGAGGACGTCAACACCAACAGGTCACCCCATGAGTTCTGGAAAATCCTCGATCAGATGAAAAAAGACGTTGCTTGCCAGTCTGCTATCTTCTGGCGACAGGGACATTTGTCATGCCTTTGCTGAAGTTTGGAACTGATTGGCCCTCACACACTGTGAACAGTTTCTGCAATTTCGGTGAGCGTGAAGAGCAACTTGGAAAACTATTCCATTCAGGATTATGCTTAAACGTTCTGTGTTTGCTGGATCGCGAAGAAATGTCAAGATGTCTGTAGTTCTCCCGACAAGGTCTGGACAGTCTTCAATTAAATGAAAGAACAGTACGTTGATTATCCTATTCGCTTCTTCCTCCGCTTGGGACATTTTGTTTTTCCTCGCTGTATTCTGGAAGCAGGAGGAACTGCTTGGCAATTACTGTGTGTAGCCTCCTTATTGTCTTTTCATTTTCAGGATCTTGAAGAAAGTCAGTAATGCTGGTGAGCCTCCCCACCAATGACGGGTATGATCTCAGTACTAGTTTGAAATATATTAACACGTCCTTGATGATGTCACTACTTTGGGACACCATAAGTGATTCCGAACAAAGCCTCTGTGTTGACTGTGTTGAAAGAATCAGGATACTGTATTTTCTTCCAATTTATGTGTCCTCGATCAAAATGTGGCATATTCTTTTCTAATCAAGGCTTCAGTGTGCCTCAGTCCAAAGTTCAAAGTCAACAGACTATGTTGTGGCTTACACATGCAATTTTCTTCTTCACCCTGCAACTAGGATGCACAGAATGTCTGTTTTAATGTCCTTATCCCCTTTTTTATTCAGAGGACTGTCCAAAATGAAGCCACAACTTTTGCACGAAAGTTCCTTGTCTTTGCTTTGCTTTGCTGCTGGTCATGCATCCTTCTACTCGTCATGGATCGCGTCTGCACGTGCTGTGGTTCTTACCCGTCATCTGTAGTCTCTTCATGATGGGGTGCAGGCAGGGGGCCTTCTACGATGTATGGCTTGATGTCACCCAAAAAGACCCAAGCTCTTCTTCCTTGCAGCTTCACTGCAGAGGGAGTGCAGCCTTTGACTGTAAAGGAACCGTTAAACCTTGGCTTTGTCTCACTTTTTCCTTGTGTGGTTCTTCACCAGGATGGTGTCTCCAGGGAAGATTGATTGAATACGTAGTCCCTAAGCTATGCCTGTAGTAGTATCTCCTTCTGTGTTCTGTGCTGCCCTGCACCCTTTTCATCATTGCTGTAGCTGGCCTGAAATTACAGTAAGACAAGATGTCATGCAATTCAAGTAATTTTGTTGGCTGGGCATCACATCTAGCTCTGTCTCGGGGTGTCAAGGGAGTGTGCATTCTTCTTCCTGTTGCTATTTCATGCGGCGTAAGATGATGGTCAGAACCAGGCTGGTTTCAGAGTGCATACAGTGCTAAAGGAAGGCAGTGTAACCATCCCTTTCTTAGAGTAAGCTTCAACTTGGCTATCCTTTCCTTTAACAAGCCGTTGAACCTCTCACATATTCTGTTACCTTGCGGGTGATACGCCGACGGGAACTTGTGCTTTATACCAGGCAACAAGCTAATCTGTTCAAAAACTTCATTTACAAAGTGAGTCCCATTATCTGATCTCATGACTTCATATACTCCCCACCTGGGAAATACCTCTCTCACTAGAAATTTGGCCGCACAGTTAGAGTCTGGGTGTGTACATGGACCTGCTTGAATCCATCTAGAGAATGGACACACCACAACAATTAGATACCTGTACCCGTTACATACTTGAATCATATCGACGTAATCGACATGCAAGTGCTGAAATGGTCCATTGGGCCTTGGGATGACTCCTCTAATTACTTTTAGTGTGAGCCCAGCCGTGAACTGTTGGCAAATTATACAGTTCACCATTAAAAATGCAGCGTGCTCTGCTAAATTCGGTACTTCCCAAGCCGCAGCTCGCAGGTAAGACCCCATGAAAGCAGCGTCTCGCGCTGGCCTTCTCCACATCTTGGCCCCTTTATATAAAAAGCATCAGGTGCACGGCACCTTCCCTTTCCAAGCAGGAAAGCAGCGTCTCGTGCTGTTTTTTCCCCATCTAAGCCCAATATTATTGAAACCAGGTGCACTCGGCACCTTCCCTTTCCAAGCAGGAAAGCAGCGTCTCGTGCTGTTTTTTCCCCATCTAATCCCAATATTAGTGAAACCAGGTGCACTCGGCACCTTCCCTTTTCAAGCAGGAAAGCAGCGTCTAGTGCTGTTTTTTCGCCATCTTGTCCCAATATTAGTGAAACCAGGTGCACTCGGCACCTCCCCCCTCCCAAACCCGACCCTCCAGCACCCCATTCCCTCCCACCACCCGTGATTGGCCTGTGCATTTGTGCACAGAAACACGTCGGCAAGAGAGTAGCTCTTACCTGGTGGGCCTCGAGCACTTCCCAAGCAGCAGCTCGCAGGTAAGACCCCATGAAAGGAGCATCTCGCGCTGGCCTTCTCCACATCTTGGCCCCTTTATATAAAAAAGCACCAAGTGCACGGCACCTTCCCTTTCCCAGCAGGAAAGCATCCTCTTGTGTTATTTTTTCTCCATCTAAGCCCAATATTAGTGAAACCAGGTGCACTCAGCACCTTCCCTTTCCAAGCAGGAAAGCAGCATCTCGTGCTGTTTTTTCCCCATTTAAGCCCAATATTAGTGAAACCAGGTGCACTCGGCACCTTCCCTTTCCAAGCAGGAAAGCAGCGTCTCGTGCTGTTTTTTCGCCATCTTGGCCCAATATTAGTGAAACCAGGTGCACTCGGCACCTTCACCCTCCCAAACCCGACCCTCCAGCCCCCCCCTCCCTCCCACCACCTGTGATTGGCCTGTGCATTTGTGCACAGAAACACAACGGCAAGAGAGTAGCTCTTACCTCATGGGCCTCGAGCACTTCCCAAGCAGCAGCTCGCAGGTAAGACTCCATGAAAGCAGCATCTCGCGCTGGCCTTCTCCACATCTTGGCCCCTTTATATAAAAGCATCAGGTGCACGGCACCTTCCCTTTCCAAGCAGGAAGGCAGTGTCTTGTACTGTTTTTTACCCATCCAAGCCCAATATTAGTGAAACCAGGTGCACTCGGCACCTTCCCTTTCCAAGCAGGAAAGCAGCGTCTCGTGCTATTTTTTCCCCATCTAAGCCCAATATTAGTGAAACCAGGCGCACTCGGCACCTTCCCTTTCCAAGCAAGAAAGCAGCGTCTTGTGCTGTTTTTTCACCATCTTGGCCCAATATTAGTGAAACCAGGTGACTCGGCACCTTCCCCCTCCCAAACCCGACCCTCCAGCCCCCCCTCCCTCCCACCACCTGTGATTGGCCTGTGCATTTGTGCACAGAAACACGACGGCAAGAGAGTAGCTCTTACCTCATGGGCCTCGAGCACACCCCCACACCCCTATCCCCCCCTGATTGGGTGGCTGCAGTACTTAATAGTCCCTGCCAGGGCAGCCCTCTGCCCAGCAGCCCCCGCGGCGAAGGACCACGAGGCAAAGGGCGGCTACTACATTGGCGGCTCCAAGATGTGTCTGCAGGTGTCAGCAGGGGAAGCCAATGAAGCCACCGGACACCGACAAAACTGTAAGTGCTGGCATGGGTGGGGGGTGGAGCAATTACTCTACTCCAGAAAGCTCCTGCCACTCTAACTTACCTTTCCATGGCCTAGACTGCTACAGACCTACACCATGCATTATTAGAGAGATATGTGACCACTGGCCTAAACCTATTCATGGCTGGACAGCAAACACTGCCTGCAATAAAATATTAACTAGTCCCATACCGCGAGAGAACCACAAAGATTAGCCTGCGCCAAATCTAGACAGAAATGTGATTGTTAGCATATGTGATTCTTAGCATGCACCACACTTAGAATTCCGAACCTAGCTTGCGTCGCATCTAGATAGAAATGTGACTGTTAGCATATGCCACACTTAGATGGAATCCTCAAGTTTAGTCTGCGCCAAATCTAGACAGAAATGTGATTGTTAGCATATGTGATTCTTAGCATGCACCACACTTAGAATTCTGAACTAGCTTGTGTCGCATCCAGATAGAAATGTGACTTGCTACACTTAGAATTCTGAACTTTAGCTGGTGTCACATCTAGAAAGAAATGTGACTGTTAGCATGTGCCACAGTAGTATCGAATTCTGAACTTTAGCTGGCGTCGCATCTAGATAGAAATCTGATTCTTAGCATGTACCACACTCAGGATTCTGAACCCTAGCTTGCGTCGCATCTAGACAGAAATGTGACTGTTAGCATGTACCGCACCTAGATGGAATCCCACAATTGCAAGGACAGCAATGCCAACTAACCAACCAACTAACAATTCCATCCCTCTGCATACACCTCTCAAACTATAACCAAACATAACCACAAGCCTTAAACACAGCAATCCGCACAAACTTCACAACAATGCAACAACAAAACTAACCACACATAGACTTGCACAACAGCACCTGACGACTATGGACCATAAAACACCCCAAGCCCAGCCAACGGACCTACCGGGCTGAGGCTGCCAACAGCACATCACTGCTCTCTTGCACTTTTCCAGCTTATTCCCACTACCCACCCCCTATCCTCCCCTTTTTCAGAGCCACCAGAGCACCAGGGGACCACTTCGGTGGTGATAGTGCGTGGGACAAATGTCCTTTAACATTAAAATTAACATAAACCAGTCTTCAGCGAGTGTTGCTGCGAGATTCTCTTTTGTCATGTACGCTGGATAGTGTAACTGTTCCAATGCTATTTTTAACAGGGCTATAGGCATTACTGGTTTACCAGTGCTGTCTTGTCGCCACAGTCCTTCGGAGGAGTTTAAAGAACACACTTGCCGCATCCAAAGATTATTCTCCTCCTGTGGTGCCTCCCCTTGGAGTTCCATTAACTGTGTTTGTCCCATTTTATTGTAGCTTTCGGGTTCACTCCGTGCACAATCATTTTCCATTTACATTAGTGACTTCCACATCCATGATCGTCTCGCTCTTGGATGCCATACACTTGGCTTCTGTGTCTGCTGCTTGATTTCCACGTGAAATAAAATCTGTCCCCTTCATGTGGGCGGTGCATTTCACGACCGCTATGCCCACTGGGAGATGTAGTGTCTTAATCAGCCTATCCAATAGGGCTGCATGCTGTACTGGCGTGCCATCCGCTCGGAGGTAGCCCCTCCTCTTCCAGCGCACTAGGCCTGCATGCACTGTTCATGTCACATAGGCGGAGTCACTGTACACCGTTACTTCTTGGTCTGCATGATTCTCAATCGCGAGTCTCAATGCCAATAATTCTGCAGCCTGTGCTGAATAATGAGATGGTAATCGTGCACTAAGAAGCACTCAAAACTCTCCATTTGCTCTGTGCTTCATCACAGCAGCGTCTGTTTATCTTTATCCATCGTTTTGATCGATTCTCGAAGAACCGTCAAGGAAGACAAATTCTCCTTCTGCCAATGCATTTTCTTTTACTCTGGGAACTTCATCATAGAATTCTTCATAATTTGCACAGTCATGTATTGGCTCTCCTTCATACTGGTTCTGCTATGAACATAGCTGGGTTCACTATCTTGCATCAGACTATTTTAATCGATGGATTCGATATGATCACTTTATAGGCAGAAGCTCTCTGAGATGTCAATGTGCCCTTCGGTTTCTCTAGAATAGCAAATAACGAGTGCTCGACGTACAACGTCATGGATCCCATCACAATGGTTGTAGCCTTGTGTATGGTGAACGCTGCGGCAGCTAAACTTTGTTTGCAAGGGAAATTACCTCTCATCACTGGGTCCACATTTCCACTGTAATATGCCAGGGGCTTGTATCCCAATGTGAATCTGTGTATGAGCACTGCCATCATAACGCTACCATACGTGTGTGAAAACAGGTAGAATTCTTCTGCATAATTGGGAATCCCTAAAACTGGTGCCATGCAAACAACTCTCTTGAGTTCAGCAAACCCTTCTTCCATGGTCTCAGACCATTCAATCTTTTCTGCAAAGACCTAAAAAGCTCTGCATCTGCTTTATCGTGTGTGACTTGGCTGTGTTCAGTAAGGCTTCATGCTGCTTCCTAAGGAAAGGGAAAAGAACAGAAAAAAGGCATTATTAGTAAGCATTCTGCAAATCTTCGCTTACTTTAAAGACTGTACGAGATACAAACGCTTACCTGAATCCCAGCCGCTCTGGGGAAACTTTATCTCCAGAACTTCTCATCCATCTACAAGAGGGAAAAGACACACCAGGTTAGCGTGGAAACATTTAGAGGCCCGCATCCGCACTTACTCACTTCTTCTTTACCGCGCTGAAAACATTGCGGCACCTAAAAGACACAGAAAATACAAACTCAGTTCAATACAAATACGAAAGGGTCGTATCGCGCATCGCGCTCTCACTCACCTTCAGTTTACTCACCTCAGCAGCATGCCACCATCCCCGGATGTTGACCATCATCTAAAGGAAAGGAACGAAGGTTAGAGAACTGTTTATAAGACTCATAATACGTACCGGTCGGACTCTCGCCAGTGAAGCAACTAGGCAGCAACGAGCCTGCATCAATCAATGCGCCCCTGCACAGAAAGCAGGACGGAGTGCACACCACTTAAGAAAGCAAGGTGAGCTGTGGACCAAAGGGAAGGTTTGGACCCCGGGGAGGAAAGGGGTTCAAGCATGCAGAGACAATTGAGAGCTAAGCTCTACCAAACCTGTGTTTCAGGCCCAGTCTCCAGTCGGGTAGACTCCAGGGAAGGGTTTGAGGTCGTAAGAGGTCAGAACAGGCTGAGTGACGTCCCCATAGATACCAAGTGAGCGTTACAGTAAGCTTCTTACATTTGACATTGTCCTTTCACTTTACGTCCACAATGTCCCTTGTTCACTGCGTTTCCGTCTCTTTACGTCATTCTCTTGTCGTCATCTCTTCTATATGTGAGTCAGTCCGGGTTCTTTTGTCGTCACCATTCGTCTTCCATTAAGACCTTTTGGGTTTCTTCAGGGACTGCACTTAGACGATCTTCATTTCATTTGTTGATATGGTTTTCTCAATGGGTACCTTAGTGTCCATGGTTTCTTACATATAGGTACTTCAATAGGTGCTGTTCTTCTGATAGGTACTGGACAGATCCCCACTGCGTCTCTCTGCTGGTTTATTTGCTCATCATAAGTCACATATTTCGGTGTAAACGTTCCTGGTACTTCAAAATGGACGGTTGGAGTGCAGTCTGTACTTGGGACCTCCTCTACAGGGTGCATGTGCTCTAGCGCAGGCACCGAGCAGTGCACAATGAAGGTGCTTGTGTTCTAGTGCAGGTATCGAGCTGTCCATGATGAGGGTGCTTGGGTTCTAGCACAGGTATGGCGCTGTTGATGATGAAAGTGCTTGTGTTCTAGCGCATGTACCAAGCAGTCCATGATGAAGGTGCGTGTGTTCTAGCGCAGGTATCGAGCAGTCCATGATGAGGGTGTTTCCATGTTGAGGGTGTCTATGTTCTAGCGCAGATATCGAGCTGTCCACAATGAGTGTGCATGTGTTCTAGTGCAGGTACTGAGCAGTCCACAATGAGGGTGCTTGTGTTCTAGTGCAGGTAACGAGCAGTACATGATGAGGGTGCTTGTGTTCTAGTGCAGATATCGAGCTGCCCACAATGAGTGTGCTTGTGTTCTAGCACAGGTACCGAACAGTCCACGATGAGGGTGTTTGGGCTCTAGCACAGTATCGAGCAGTCCACAAGGAGAGTGCTTGTGTTCTAGTGCAGGTACCGAGCAGTCCACGATGAAGGTGCTTGTTTTAGAGCGCAGGTACCGAGCAGTCCACAATGAGGGTGCTTGTGTTCTAGCACAGTACCGAGCAGTCCACAATGAGGGTGCATGTGTTCTAGCGCAGGTGCCGAGCAGTCCACTGTAAGGGTGATTGTGTTCTAGCACACTACAGACCAGTTCTAGCGGAGGTACGAGCTGTCCATGATGAGGGTGTTTGTGTCCTAGCACAGTACCGAGCAGTCCACAATGAGGGTGCTTGTGTTCTAGCACAGTACCGAGCAGTCCACAATGAGGGTGCTTGTGTTCTAGCACAGTATCGAGCAGTACACAATGAGGGTGCTTTTGTTCTAGCACAGCTACCGAGCAGTTCTAGCACAGGTACCGAGCAGCCAAGAGGAGGGTGCTTGTGTTCTAGCACAGGTACTGAGCAGTCGACGATGAGGGTGCTTGTGTTCTAGCACAGTACCGAGCAGTCCACAATGAGGGTGCTTGTGTTCTAGCATAGGTACTGAGCAGTTCTAGCACAGGTACCGAGCAGCCAAGTGGCGGGTGCTTGTGTTCTAACACAGGTACCGAGCAGTCCACGATGAGGGTGCTTGTGTTCTAGCGCAGGTACGAGCCATCCATGATGAGGGTGCGTGTGTTCTAGCGCAGGTACCGAGCAGTCCAAGATGAGGGTGCTTGTGTTCTAGCGCAGGTACCGAGCAGTCCATGATGAACATTTGCAAAACGTAGATTAGCACCGATCCCGCCCATTTCGAGCACTGCATTCCTTCTGGACATGGCTCTGCTCTCCGTATAGCCTTCCCTTTCTTCTTCCTTCCTCTGGATGTTTCTAAAAGATGTTGGGGTATCTGTGGCTCTGGTCACGTCACTAATCTGTGGCCTTTTTCACAAGCACCCTCCTCTTGGCTGCTCGGTGCCTGTGCTAGAAGACAATCACCCTCCTCGTGGCTGCTCGGTACCTGTGCTAGAACTGCTCGGTACCTGTGCTAGAACACAAGCACCCTCATTGTGGACTGCTTGGTACCTGTGCTAGAACACAAGCACCCTCATCGTGGACTGCTTGGTACATGTGCTAGAACACAAGTACCCTCCTCGCGGCTGCTCCGTACCTGTGCTAGAACTGCTCGGTACCTGTGCTAGAACACAAGTACCCTCCTCGTGGCTGCTCGGTACCTGTGCTAGGACTGCTTGGTACCTGTGCTAGAACACAAGCACCCTCATTGTGGACTGCTTGGTACCTGTGCTAGAACACAAGCACCCACATCGTGGACTGCTTGGTACCTGTGCTAGAACACAAGTACCCTCCTCGCGGCTGCTCGGTACTTGTGCTAGAACTGCTCGGTACCTGTGCTAGAACACAAGCACCCTCCTCGTGGCTGCTCGGTACCTGTGCTAGAACTGCTTGGTATCTGTGCTAGAACACAAGCACCCTCATCGTGGACTGCTCGTTACTGTGCTAGAACACAAGCACATTCATTGTGGACTACTCGGTACCTGTACTAGAACTGCTCTGTACCTGTGCTAGAACACAACCAACCTCCTCTTATCTGCTCGGTACCTGTGCTAGAACTGCTCGGTACCTGTGCTAGAACACAAGCACCCTACTCTTGGATGCTCGGTGCATGTGCTAGAACACAAGCACCCTCCTCTTGGCTGCTCGGTACCTGTGCTAGAACTGCTCAGTACCTGTGCTAGAACACAAGCACCCTCATTGTGGACTGTTCGGTACTGTGCTAGAACACAAGCACCCTCATCGTGGACTGCTCTGTACCTGTGCTAGAACACAAGCACTCTCTTTGTGGGTGCTCAGTACCTGTGATAGAACTGCTTGGTACCTGTGTTAGAACACAAGCACCCTCATCGTGGACTGTTCGGTACTGTGCTAGAACACAAGCACCCTTATCGTGGACTGCTCTGTACCTGTGCTAGAACACAAGCACCCTCCTCTTGGCTGCTCAATACCTGTGCTAGAACACAAGCACCCTCCTCTTGGCTGCTCGGTACCTGTGCTAGAACAGCTCGGTACCTGTGCTAGAACACAAGCACCTTCCTCGTGGCTGCTCGGTACCTGTGCTAGAACTGCTTGGTACCTGTGCTAGAACACAAGCACCCTCATTGTGGACTGCTCGGTACTATGCTAGAACACAAGCCCCCTCATTGTGGACTGCTTGTTACTGTGCTAGAACACAAGCACCCTCATTGTGGACTACTCGGTTCCTGTGCTAGAACTGCTCTGTACCTGTGCTAGAACACCTCTTGGCTGCTTAGTACCTGTCAGTTCCAATCACCCAATCTTGGCTCCTATTAAGTGACAATAGCTGCTCCCACCCACTCACTGATGTGTCTGAAACAGTCCCCTGTTGCTTGACCTTCCTACGTGCTTCAGTGCCAGAGGTTTCTTGCAGTGTATCGGGAATATGATCACTCTGGCTGCGGTGGGAAGGGGGTCGGGGAAGAAACGCTTGCTGCTTTCTGAATCCCGGGGCATTCGGCTCTATTCCAGCCCCGCCTGCAGCCTGTGGCGGGCAGCACATGTCGGCTATGGTGGGCACCAGCCTGCTGTGCACCGGTCCCCCGAAATCCCGGAGTGGAGTGGGCAGGTGGCTAGAATCACACAGAGCAAACATGCTGCGGCACAGCTGGGCGAACTCGTAGCCACTGCGTTTAGGTCGAATTAAGAGGAGGTGGAAATGCGTGAGCCGGCAACAGCAAACGTTTTCCTTCCCCTTCTCCAGGCACTAAGATCCTACCCGAGAGAGGTGAGCTCTTACCTGGTTTGTGCCGCCTCTCCTTTTCCAGGCTTACTTATACCCCCCCGCCCCCGGCCTTTTGTTCCTTCTTGCAGGTGGCCGGGTTATCCCCCCTGGCCCCTTGCTGTTATATTTCACACCTTCCCAGGTGCTGCTTCCTGCCTTTCCTGGGCTTTTGTTTCTTATGGTGCCGTTTGGATGCCCCCTCTATGCTTTCGCGCCATTTTCCCCGACCCACGCCTAAACTCCCAGACCCTTTATCGTCCCGCATTTCATGCGGCCCGGGGCCTGGGGCAAACATGGCTGTGTGCCCACCCCAGGCCTGTAGCACTGGGCCCTCGATAATGCCCCGGCCTAGGCAGCTTAACAGGCCGAGGGCACGCAGACGTATTTACACTGGCAGCTGTTGTGATGACCCAATGCCTCCTGCCACACATGAATACTCAGAGGAGCACCCACACTCCCAGCAACGCAGAAGACTTTATCTGCAGCTCATTGGGGAGGAAGTCACCAATGTATGTAAAAAACGAATGGAAAAGTTACAAATTCTTCAACTTGCATTTGTTTCTGTTTCTTATTCCCTTACATTTCCTTTCTTTATCCTTTCTTATTTCTTCATTCCCTCATTTTCATTTGGGGTCCCTTTCTTTTGAAGTGGTTGTTTCATATTTGTTTTATTGGGGCTGTTTTGGCCTTATTTCTAAAATGATTCCCAAATGTTTTTTCATTTGTATAATTGGATGTGAATCATATGCAGCATTGGAAGGAAGTAACTAATAGTACTGTCCTGCCTCGAGGAACTAGGTCAGGCACTGCTGTTATGTGCCCAAGTACCTGCACCATTTTGCAGCTGCTACCAACGATGGGCAGTTAATACCACTACGGTATTGCCTGGCAAATGCCTTTCCCATGACTACTCATAAGCCAAAACTGTTGGCATTGCCAATGCTGGCTTAGAATGTATTTTTGTGGGCGATATGTTTCAGACAGTGTTTTGAAAGGTGATGTGCAGGTCGTTGCAGCGGGTGCTGCAGCACCCACTGAGCTATCATATCTAAGTAACTCTTGCGGTTCAGCCCGAGGCTGGGCCTGGCACCCGCTGCCCGCCCTCCCTCCCTTCTCCTCCTACCCACCAGCGTGCCCCGGCTTTAGCCATGTCCTTAGTGAAGCAGCGAGGCAGGAAATCCCGGCCCTGTCTGGCTGGCGCTGGCCCTGGGTCCCAGGAGGGGAACAATGGCCGCCTTATGTGTTCTATCGTCTCCTCGTCACGGGTCGATTCACTCCCTGCGCTGCTTCAAAGGGAGTCTCTGGGGCTAATGAGGGGCCCGAAGCCCCCAGGGAGGGGCGTCTGAACACCGCACTGCGGCATTAGAACAACTGCATAACATAACATTGCACGGGGTGGCATGGTGGGGAGGGCAGGGGGCGGCATCGGGTGCTTACACACGGTATTCGCCGTCCAGCCCCCTACACATGGCATGGGCCTCACACCAGAGGTGGACTGCTCTGAACTTCCTGACAGACGGCTAACTTGAAAGGCCAGCAGGGCTGGGGTTGAGTCAAGCAGAATGATCCATTTTACACTAAATCCTGACATGTGACTGGCTGATCCTGCTCCCACTATGCGCCCTTTCGGTGTGCATGTTATCCTTTCCCAATATCTAAGATAAAAGATAAGAACTTTAATCCATTTCTATCTTTCATTGTTTAGAGTAAATACAATAGGAAAGGCACTAACTAACCTGTGTAATCTTTCAAGTAGCCCAATTAATACTCCAATACGGGAGCTGATAGAAGGGTATATGTCGCCATGTATATTTATTCCTCTGATTCTAGACAGCGAACAGACACTGCCTGTGTTGTAAGAACTGACCTTGTCTTTCTCTCGTTTGCTCCAATAAGGAAATAAGGAATGGTGCACTTGGTCGCTATAGCAACACTAAGGCAGCCGCCTTCAGGTCCTTCATCTCATCTGCAAGTAAAAGGGACATATTCTCCTAACTTTTCTTCAAGGTTTAAAGCGATCCTATTCAACATCCAATGCTCACCTGTTTTATACAGTGCTTGCTTACCTCGATTGGGTTATTAACACTGGACACAGGAAAGGGGAGACAGCTGTGAAAACAGCCGAGAGACCTGAATCATTTGTAGAGATGGGTACCACAAAATGAAGTACTGTGACGAGGAAGAGCAGGACAATAAGTAATGCAGATCGAGGGTAAGTATTCCAAACATACTGGATGTGACTGCACGTTCAAAGGATGCAAGGGCAGGGACTGGCCCTGGGCCAGACAGGGCAGAGTGCTTTTCCTGCAGGACAGTGGAATCGTAACAGTCTATTTCCCGGCAGTCAGAGCAAGCAATTCCACAGGTCTTCACATGGCATCAGTAGGGCTCAAGTCCAGACAAACGTGTGGGGGATTAAACGTATCCTAAAGTGAAATACGCACGTTTCATTCAAATGGCCTTTCCTAATGGAAGAACATTCACAATAGGAATGAGCAAAAGGTCTCATCAATTCCTGAAAAAAAACAGCTAGGGTGGTTATTTTCCTAGAACACTGTGTGTAAAGTATAAAAGACATGCTCCCTTTTTACCCAAAAATGTATATATATATATATATTTTGTTTTTATTTGGACAATTGATAAAATCAACCTTTCAAATAATATCAACATTTTCATTATCATATACATAAATCACATTTATCTTTACAACATTACTCAAAATTATATACAAGTGTGTTTAAGAACATAACATTCTTCAATAAATTCACAATCTGTTAAACCAAAAGCTAATTAAAGCATTCAATATATATAATTAGTTTGAATTTTAAGAGAAAATTGAATCTAAAAACTGCACTACCACCACTCTAATGGCCAATTTTGGGCTGGAGAATATGCACTGCCATACTTCCATCGAGTCACTTGTGCAGTGTTGTACAATTAAATTCTTAAATGTATATTGAAATATTCTATGGAAAGCAAAATACCAATACAAGACGTGTGCTCTGAAGACACTTTCATGTGGTTTCGTGGGTTAGTGGGTTAATGGGATGGAGTCGGCATTGTGAAAATAGTGGGCAGACGCAGTCAACCCGCATGTAATCTCAACTTGTAACCTGACAACCAGCACTGGGCCGGGGAGAACATCTCCAGTCCAGCAACCTCTCTGCCCACATCCATGGACCTGGTAAATCATCACAACACGAGTGCCCTCTGATCCTTTCCCTCCTCGCCACGACGTTTGGCTTCCAACAATACTCTGTTTTTATAAATCAGGCTTGAAAAGTACACACATCATAATTAAAGTACTCCAGCAATGTAGGAATCCTTATAGAAATATGTTAAACGAAAAGTACGAATATTGCGTTATTTTCACCCCATCTTGAAGACTACAAAAACAGAATCCAAAATGGCTTATAGGATGCAGAACAAAAGGTAATGTGAAATGGTAACCTTTTGCATAGATGACAAAGGCATGCTTTGTATGATGGAAGTGAAATGTGACGTGATCCCCCTAAAAATGTATTGACCAAAACCGGACATATGAATCCTAGCGAGATAGTGTACAGCTCTTTTTTTGTCAACATATTTTAATTGTTTTCAAAGAAGATAGATTTGGGTGACAACTAGTTTTTCTATATGTGCTTTCACAATAAAATGCCCCTTTTGAACCCTTTGTCCAAAACAAAGGCTCTTAAATGGACCATTAATTTAAACAAAGTTCCTGATAGGCTCTTATTTTGTGGCCCCCACAGGTCTGCTGGTGAGGTGGGCCGGACGTATTTGTCTCTAGAAGCGCATCACAGGGGGTTGGGAGCTGGCAGCACAGCCTCACTAAAACCGGCACAAAGAAAAGCCATGCGGCTGGAAGCAGCCTATTCCTCACTACTTATGCCCACGGCAGCAGGTAGCTGCGTGCCCCCAAGACTGCAGGGCCCAGGGCAATGGCACAGTCTGCCCATGCCTCGGGTCGCCTCTGTCAGTATATGCCAGCATATTTAAGAAAACAATAACATACCACGCTGATGGGTCCCTCCACACTGTTGAATGCGGACAACAGGACCCGCTGAAAGGGCACCTGACGTGAACGTGCCGGGCTACACCGAAATATCTGGCTTCACCACTTCACAACCAAACCAGCGCAAGCTGCGCAGCAACACTGAATTTCAGATTACAGTGTGAAGTGCAAGGCCCCACATAGTTCAAATGTGTGACTGCCAATGGAGGTGAGTGGCATATGTTGGCCCGGCTTGATGCCAAAACATTGCCTCCATGTTTAATGAAGGTGGCTGGTCCTTTCATATAAACTATCCAGTCCTGATATCAGTGCTTCAGCACGCATCTGCGTCAGGTGGTGATGTCAGTGCTCGCGAGTGCCTCACGCATCCAGCGCTGCACTGTGCACTAACTTACAATTATCCAAATCTGCCTTGGAAGCACCACTCAATTATCACAACCCTTTAGGGCCTACCCGCCTCCAGGGGACTTGCTAGGTCTGGAATGTCAGGACTTGGGGCTAGCTGGCCTTTCAGTTGTAGCCCCTGAGCTTCTATCCGGGGTTACAACCAACAAACCCGGGGCTATAGCCCCCTAGACACCCCTTGCAATGCCTCTGCCTGCCTCCTCCCTTTTGCGCATCCGTTGTCCATCTAACAGGACTGACACGCCCCTGTGCTATCAAAAACATCCTTCCCGCTGCATCGCCCCTGTGTTCCTAGCATCTATATCCTGCTTTCCTACCCTCATCTTCCCCTCGCTCATTTTTCTTCCCGCCAGCAGACTAAGGTCTGGATACCCCATGCCACTCCATGGGCAAGCATAGGTGCTCTGAGGCTACCGTGTTAGTGATTTGGCACAGTATATAGGCCTATCACCATTGCATAATGTGAGGAGTGGTCCACAATATTTCATAACCCAATACTGGTATGCATATGCTTTTCTGCAAACGAGCAACTCGTTGGTGAACAAGAGAATGGTCCTACACCTTCCCACACAATGCGTGTGTCTTACGAATCCTGAGAAGGTTATTAATAACACCCAGTGTGAGCCACCGGGGTGGATTAGTACCTCCACAGTGAGAGAGTATGTGACCAGTTTCCAGGCCCCCCCCCCTCTACTTTAATAAGAGGAGAATAACCCAGTACGTGTCCCTTGACCAGTTTCACAACACAGCAGACAGCCTTTATATATATTCAAGAATGTATCAATGCTTTGCATACATAAGCAGATGGCCCTGGTAACAGATGGCTTATGGATAAACATATAATTATTAGTGTTTTGCATGCAATAGTAAATGGCCCTGGTAAAATATGCCTTCTGGATAAACAAATAATTATTAGTACTTTGCATACAGTAGCAAATGACCCTGGTAAAAGACGCCTTCTGGATAAACATATAATTATTAGTGTTTTGCATGCAATAGCAAATGACCCTGGTAACAGATGCTTTCTGAATAAACAGATAATTATTAGTACTTTGCATACAGTAGTAAATGGCCCTGGTAACAGATGCCTTCTGAATAAACAGATAATTATGAGTACTTTGCATACAGTAGTAAATGGCCCTGGTAACAGATGCCTTCTGAATAAACAGATAATTATGAGTACTTTGCATACAGTAGCAAATGGCCCTGGTAACAGATGCCTTCTGAATAAATAGATAATTATTAGTACTTTGCATACAGTAGCAAATGGCCCTGGTAACATATTAATTATTAGTACTTTGCATACAGTAGCAAATGATCCTGACAAAACCTTAAATTGATTGAAGAGTGTAAATAACAAACCCTAAGTTCACAGCTATAAATACATTGGCTTCTCATTAAAAGTTAAATGAATAGTGTAGTGCATCACCACCGGTTGGCAGAATTTAAAACATCTTGGCTTCACATTAAAACTATTTCAACAGTGTTCTGGCTACAATGGCCACGACACCGCCTTTTTCCAGGAAATATATGTTTCTCGAAGTTAGAATTGTCACTAACCACTGACCTAATGGTAGCTGCGGTCTACCACATGTCCAATAAGACACTACCACACCACTTCGCAGACACAAGAGGGGGGGGGGGGGTTACTCCACAAACACATGCATTATAGTTTCGATACTACCAAAAGGAACCAGTAAGGTTCCACTACAGTTCTCCCAACCTTTTCAGCCAAAGTGCAATCCACAAGTGAAAAATGGGTGACAAGCCTCTCCTGAGCGATAACAACAGGAAGGCCCCCCGGACTAGATCATCTCTCTCCCTTTCTCGTGAGCGGACCCCCCAAGAGGTCTCCTTATATTCCAGAGGTGGCTGGAGAACTGTGAAGTACTCACCTGCCACATACACATAACATGCCCATCAGGACAAGCCCTTGAACTGTGCACACGCTTGTGTGCAAGTCCCTTCCGGACTCATCTGTCCCGCTAGGTCCCTCCAATCCATGTAATAAAAACCCTAAGACAGTGGCGCTCATCATGACGAGAAAGGCACAAGCGGACCACGAGAACAACCCACTGGCTCCAACTCATTTTTAATAGTTTATAGTGACTTTTTCGACAGTCAAAGTTTCGACAACAACAAAGCATCGAAAAAAGTTTTTTAGAATGCATTTCTTTTTTTTTTTTATGGGGTCCCCCCCCCAGCCCCTGTTTTAAAACAAATAAATACTTATTTTACTATACGAAACTAAACTAAACCCTTTAACATTAAAGAAAATGCATGCAAATTGTTGTTTTTTCGAAACTTTGGATTCGAAAGTTTTGTGTTTAGGAACTTTTCTTTTTCGAAATTATAACTGGATATGTTTTTTATTGTCTCGTATTCCTTCACAGCTTACTGGCAATTGAAACCTGAATGGCCCTGTAACGATGCCTGCTGGCGTGACGTAAAAATGTGCTAGACCCTCTCTCCGGCCTACCCCGGTTCCTATGAATGAAAGCTCTGTTGAGCCGCCTGTCCCACTTCCAACCATAAATGGCACAATACTGCATAGAGAGGATGGGATGGCTCTTGTAACAACACCCACCGAGTACCTGGAGCCATGGCAGTTTCTCGTCAATGGGGCAAGGTGGGCAACGCGCTTCGGAGTGAGGCGTTCCAGGGTGGCGTAACATGCCAAGGAAATCCCATTCATAAACTACTCCCCTTCCTAGCTCACGTCTAGAGGGAAAGTACAGGGGACACGGTATAATGAGGTGGGGTTACATCAGATGAATAGGAGTGGCAGGTGTCGAGTTCTCTGCCGGTGGTGCCGGCAGGCCCGGCATTGCAGGCCTCGGGTCACGCTGCGCAGCTCAACGAAAGCACATGACACTCATTAGCTGGTAACTCCTGAACTGCCGTCTTCCGGCAAATGGGTTCTTTATTACGATGCACGTCGCTGCGCTTGCGGGTCGTGAGGCGGATGTAACATTCCTCCTTTATCCCTTTTGACAAGCATTTATCAACATTAGGTCATTACCTTGCGCACCGTTCTCTTCGGGCCGTTGTCTCTGGGCGTACAGTGTACGGTCACCTTCCTCTTGTGGCTGTCTTTCTCCTTCAGTCCACATTTCTTCTGGCGCCCTTTTGAACCATGAAGCGTTTCTCGCAATGGTCTCTAGGCCTTGGCTCACTGTAACGATTATCCCTTCTCTCTTGACTACCCTCCAGGGTGAGAAGTCATAACAAGTCTCTAGTTTTGACTTGGTGGGGCTTCTTAACAACAGCACTTGGCCTCACACCTTGTGCTTGGATAATCTTGCATTTCGTTGATGGCTCATGTGTTTATTTGCTGCTACTCGCTTGGCCTGTGTGCGTTGTCTGTCTAGGTCATCCGTCTTCCTTCTGGGGGAATGTGGTATGGATGAGTTTATCACTGTTCCATACATTTGAGCGGTCACCCTGAAGTTTCGTAGGAATCGTTACAGGTCAATTCGCCACTGGCTGCTATGGGCCCTGGTTATGCAGTTAACTTTGTTTAGTGTTCTCATGAATAGTTCTACATCACTGTTAGCTTGTGGCCACCTGGTTGTGATGTGGTGGTATCGGATGTGCCAGTCGTCCATGTATTTCCTTAGTTCTCTCCATTGGAACGGAGGACCATTGTCGATTTTGACATACTTTGGCAGTCCCTGTGTGGCAAACATTTTTTCTAATGCCGGGATCACTGTGTCCGCTGCTGTTGATGATAGTATGTCTACCTCCGGGTACCGCAAATAGTCGTCGATAGCCACCAGCAGGTACGTGCCCTCCTGCACAGTGCAGAAGTCAATGCTGATGGCTTCCCACCATGATATCCCTCGCTCTGCTGACTGGATTGGCTCTGGACTCGGTGGTTCTACCGTCTCTTGGCATAGGTGGCGTGAGCCAATGGTTTCTTCCACTTTAGCATCGATATGGGGAAACCATACATGATGCTTTATCCTGGCTTTGGTTTTGACCATGCCTTGGTGTCCTTGTGTGCCAGTATGATGATCCTGTCTTGGAGACTTATAGGGATTACTATGCGTGCGCCCCTCAGGATTAATCCTTCGCTTGTAACTGACAGTTCTTGCCGTACTGGGAACATCCTTGCGAGGAAATCCTTGACCGCTGGTGTGCGATTGTGCACGTGATGGAGGAGTGACTTCAATTCTCCTGTTGTTATTGTGTTCTTTACGATGACACAACACGGGTCAGCTTGTGTGGCCTCCAGAATGTCGGCGATGCTGACTGCCTTGGGCTTCATTGTGTCGAGGATTTGGCAAATGTGTTCTTCAGTCTCTTTTGACTCATCAAGCTCACAAGGTGTCGCAGCTTTTAGGTGCCTGGATAAGAAATCCGGCGGATTGTCGGTCCCTGCCTGGTATGCTAGTTCAAACTAATAGGGCCTCATTACGAGTATGGAGGTAGCCATGCTGCTTTTAGCGGCATTGCTGGCCCATACCGGGTTCTGGGTCTGGGTTCCGGGATTGGGGAAATACCGGGCCATTCCGACCTTTCCCGAGACCCGCACTGGTACATCCCCAATCCCATTTGAGCCCCCATAGGGCTCAATGGGAATGGGGAGGGAGCTAACAACGGGCCCGTTAATGACGTGCCTGAGCATCCTGGTCTGCTAGTGGGTCCTGGTACGGACGCCTGGTTTTACCAGACGTCCTTAGCGGGACCCGCGAGCAGACTTCGTAATGAAGCGGTAGAGGGTTAACGGTGCGGCAGCTCTACCGGCGCCGTTAATCCTCTACCGCCTTCCTCATAATGAGGCCCATACTGTTGGAGGTATAGCGATAATTTCCTGATTCTGGCTGGTGGGTGTGATGGGGAACCTGTGAATATGAGAAGCAAAGGCTTATGGTCAATATAGGCCTTGAATCTCCGCACATATTGGTAGATGTGAAAATGTCTACAGCCCCATAGAACTGAAATGGCCTCTTTTCCCATATGCGAGTACCGCTGTTCGATGGGCATCAGAGCTCTGGAGGCATATGCAATGGGTTTGGTCTCACCCGTGCCTGATTGTGTGACCAAAATCGCCCACAGTCCAACGGGACTTGAATCTACGTACAGTTTGGTTGGTAGGGTTGCGTCGTAGTATGCCATGGTTGTGTCTGATGACAACGATGTTTTGATTTGTTCAAACGCCTCCTGACATTCGGGGCACCAGTCCCATTTAATGTCTGTTTTGGTCTGTCTCCTCAATGGTTCCGACATGTTTGCAAGGGTGGGGATAAACCTTCCACAGTAAGTGGCCATGCCTTGGAACCTGCGCACTTCTGTGGGCGTGGTGGGTGGAGAAGCCCCTTTTATATCTGCCACCTTGAGCGGGTTGACAGACACACCATCGCTGTTGAAAACGTATCCGAAGGACATTATTTCCTCCTTTAGGAATTCACATTTGTTGCAGTGAATTGTGAGTCTGGCCATCTCTAGTCTGTTGAGTACCATTTCTAGTCTGCGTATTTGTTCCTCTCTGTCACTGGCGTGGACGAGGATGTCATCGCTGACGTTTAGTACCCTAGGAATTCCTTGGATTGCTTCTTGGATGGCTTGTTGGAACACCTCTGCAGCTGCGATATTCTGAAACTCAGTCTCTTATATAGTTTCAGCTGGTGGTAGCCAGCATTGAGGTCCAGTTTTGAGAAAATTTGAGACCCTGTGAGGTCCGTTATTATTTCATCTAGATCCGGGATGATGTGCTGTTCTCTTTTTATGGACACGTTGGGTAGGCGCATGTCTATGCAGATTTGCTCTTTTCACGGTTGTTTGGGTTTCTTCGTGACAACTATTGGGGACACACGTGGTGTTGGACCAGACACTGGTTCGATAAAGTCAGCCTTCTCAAGTTCCTGTAGTTCATTCGCCACTAGGTCTCGCATGTGGAACAGAGTTCTCCTGTGCCATACCACTCGGGGCTGAACTGTAGGGTCAATGTGTAGTTATTCAGCTTTCCTTTCAGATATCCTATGCCTTGGAGAATGCCAGGGTGTTTTGCAAGCAGATTGGAGATATCTGCAGAGTCAGTAATGTCGCAGATGACCTTTATGAGTCCTAATTCCTCTGCTTACTTCCAACTAAGCAGGCATTCAATACCTGCATCAACTACATACATTTTTGATTGGATTTACTTTTCTCCTCTTCTTAGTGCAGTCGGAAACCTCCCACCACTGGCAAAGGTGTTTTGCAGCCATATGCGAATAGTAGGGTCTCTGTACGTCTGATTTTTGCCTGGGGATGTAGCCCCCCGAACACTTCTGCCAGCATGACATTCTCCGACGCTCCAGTGTCGATCATCATGGTTGTTTCCTAGACTTGTATGTTAACAAGACACTGGGGTCTTCTCTTCTTCCTTTTCAATGTGTTTCCCCCTTGTTCTAATGTGGAGATGAGGTGAAGTTTGCCTTTTCTCCTTGTCCGTCCCACTTCCACTGCTGTTGCCACTTCTTCATGCTTGTCTCTGGAATCATCTGTTGGGGAGTTGTCACCAATCACCAGTAAGCGTGTGTCTGCTTGCTTCTTTTTCTTGGGAAGAGGTTTCAGTGGTTGTGGTTGCATTCGTTGGGGTGCGTGATGATCGACACACACGTACATAATGATCTCTTCTGCTGCATGCTGCGCACATGGTCCCTTGTGCTGGGCAATTTCTTTTATCATTTCGCACTCCGCCACACCATCCGCATTCAGTCAGCCCCGGGATTCTTGGTTTCCACCGTGATGCGGCCTGCATGTCACTGTTCTCGTCCCTGGGTGCTTGGCGGTTTGTGACTTGTGCTACTATTACCCTTGTTGGGGTCAGTTGTAACTTTTGCAGTGTTGTGCCCATTTGCGCTGCTCTTGCATGCAATAGCTCTCTCTGGTGTCCGTTTTATAGTATCATCACCAGGGTGATTCCTTTATCACTCAGCACTACTCTTCACAGCTTTTCCGAGCTCATCCCATTAATAATTTGGTGCCTTATCTCCTTTTCAATATCATTGAATCTGTAGGACAATGTTACCTGCCGGAGCCTTGTGTGGTAGGCATTGAGTATTTCATCTTCCATATGCACTGTGGTACAGAAGTTGAATGTCTCACAGTCAGGGTTCAATTGTGGCATGAAGTGTGCTGTCAGGGCATCTTTTGCCAACTGTTATACATCTGCGCCATCTTCCACTGCTAGAGAGTTAAAAATGTGTAAGACGTTATCATCGATGTTGAGCAAAAGGTGTGATCTCATCTTCCTTGGTGTCGTCACGTCCTTACAGTCCACTGCCATCTTGAATTTTTGAATCGAGATCATCGAGCGGGGGCCCTAATGATGATGGGTCTGTGTAGGGGTCCAAACAACCTAGCGCTGCCATGGCACACCCATGGTTTCGGTGTAATGGGGCCAGTGGCATCAGTGATGCTGCTGGTCTCACCGGTGTGCTGGGCCTCAGTGTTGACAGCCCCGTAGCCATGTAGTATTGTCTTCTTTCTGGTGATTACCAGTGCATGTTGTGTATGTGTGGCTGGGGCCACTCCTCTCACCTGGCATCTCACTGTTATGTGGTGCTGTATGCCTTTGATGAGTTGTGCTTCTATGGTTTCACTGGTCCCACTATGCCCTGAGTGGGGAGCAGGATTGATGGCTTACAGTTCCTGTCATACGTGACATCGCACGATTTCACGTGCATCCCACATTTTCTTTTTCTGTTGAAGTTCTCTCAGCAGAGAGAAAGATGCATTGCTTGTGGCACGCGTTAGTTAATTCCGCGTCCTCGTCGCCAGTGTCTAGTTCTCTACCGGTGCTGCCGGTAAGGATCGGGGTGGATGCAGGCCCAGCATTGCAGGCCTCGGGTCACGCTGCGCAGCTCAAGGAAAGTACGTCACACCCATTAGCTGGTAACTCCCGAACTGCCGTCTTCCGGCAAACTGGTTCTTTATCACGCCTCACGTCATCACGCTTGCAGGACGTGAGGCAGATGCAAATAGGAGCTGTCTGCTATACGGCCCTTCCTCGACTTGCTTCACTCTTCTATGGTTGTTTGCCGGGATGGAGAGCTGCAACACAGCCGCATACCGGAGGCCTACACCCTGCAGGCAGGAAAAGGCCAGGATACCTTCCATTTTGCTGTTTTGCCCTCTGTTCTCTCTTCACATACGAAAAGCATGCACTCTCTCTCCCTGGGCCATACCAAATCCCTCAAGCTAAAGGGGGGGAGCTGTCAAAATGAAAACTTTACCTCAGATTCCCCTATGTCACCCCTTGCCGGCAGAAGGTACCATCACCCCCCATTAAATGAAGAAAGAGAACCCAGGACTAAAGGGATAAGGCAAAATCGTTGCCAGGAACATTTTATATTTCTACCCAGAAAATAAAAGGGAAACTAAATCCCTACCCATATCGGAAACACACATACATGAAACCAATAACACAGATGACCTAGCACCAACAAATAAAAGACAAAGGGCCTTATCATGAGTTG
Source organism: Ambystoma mexicanum (assembly GCF_040938575.1). NCBI lineage: Eukaryota > Metazoa > Chordata > Amphibia > Caudata > Ambystomatidae > Ambystoma > Ambystoma mexicanum. The sequence goes on along the minus strand of NC_090930.1, from coordinate 52,058,533 downwards.
GGCGGTACCCCGACTGGGATACTGACCAATTGTATTTGCATTACCGCCCAACCCTACGGTGGTATTACTGCCGGATCATGGGTTGGGCGGTAACTGTAATTCCCCATTCCCCACTGGGTCCATCGGACTCAATGGGGAATTTTTCGGCTCAATTAGCTTGCGCTAATAGAGCCCGAAAATGGGCATTTTTGCTGCGTGTTTACCCACAGGCTAGCGCTGGAGGTAAATGCTGCCAGCCCGCTATTGAGCGGACCCTTAAATGTGGCGGTAATAGCGTTACAGCCACATTTAAGGGCTACCGCCCAACTCGTGATGAGGCCCAAACACTTAACAGCCACATATTTTATTACAGGCATAGCTTAATTTAAAGGAAGCCCACATATAAATATGGGGTAAATGTACAGGTCACCATGGAAAGTACAATACTAAACGCAACCAGGAATTTCATGGAGAGTTACAATAACAAACCACAAAGTACACTCGTAAGACATGCACTTATAGGAGTGAATGCCGCCTAACTGAATTACTGTTACTGCATGTAATTTGTCTTTTGTATAGCACCTTTTCCCATTGGTATGGCCTCAAAGCGCTGTAGGCGAATGCCCTCATAGGAACGAAGTGCAAGGGATGGGAGATTCATCAGAGGAGTTTAGAGTGCGTGCGTGCATTTTAGTCAATATGAAGGTAGGTAGGGGTGGCCAAGTCCGTGCTAGGGACCCATGTCGAGCTGGCTTGTGGATGGGTGCTCTGAGGTTGTCTGGAGCGTATATGAGTGCAGGGACTGACCATGTGTCCAGCTAGACTGAATTTTTGTCGTCGGACGTAGCTGCATTCTAATGTGGTAATGGTAGGTCGGCGCATGATTTAGGGTTGACGTTATTGCCCATTTTGGAGTCGAATCACTATTATTGGGTGTGGTAATGGCACATAGGCAATGCCACCATTGGATGCGGCAGTAATACTTCCACTTACAAGGAGGCTGTTTTTAAAACATATGGGTTCAGAAACACATCATCATGCAACAAGGTAAAGCTCACAATAGTGCAAAATGCCACAATACTCATACTGTGAGGAGCAGCGCTTCTCATCTTTACTGCTATTCAAGACTTTAATTCTACTTTATGTTACCCTGCCTCACTGTGTTTGCTGCCTCCAACATGGCTGCTTGTTTTTGTCACCTAACAACTGCAGTCTTGTGGGTTGGCCCTGCTCCCCCTCCCATTGGTTGCACTTGGCTTTGATAAGCCAATGAGGTCAACCGGGAGGCAGGAGCTGGCCATCCACCTAAGGCCCACAACAAAGGCCCTGTCTACCCCTGTCCACCACGGCACACCCCAGATCTGCATGAGTGAATGCACCCCACCCCATCCCCTTGGTTGCCAGTGTGAGTAATGCCCCCCACCCCCTCCCCTTGGTCGCCAGTGTGAGTAATGCCCCCCACCCCCTCCCCTTGGTTGCCAGTGTGAGTAATGCCCCCGCCCCCTCCCCTTGGTCGCCAGTGTGAGTAATGACCCCCACCCCCTCCCCTTGGTCACCAGTGTGAGTAATGCCCCCCTCCCCCTCCACTTGGTCACCAGTGTAATGCCCCCCACCCCCTCCCCTTGGTCACCAGTGTGAATAATGCCCCCACCCCCTCCCCTTGTTCGACAGTGTGAGTAATGACCCCCACCCCCTCCCCTTGGTCGCCAGTGTGAGTAATGCCCCCCACCCCCTCCTTTTGGTCACCAGTGCGAGTGAATGCCCCCCACCCCCTCCCCTTGGTTGCCAGTGTGAGTAATGCCCACACCCTCTCCCCTTGGTCGCAGTGCGGGTGAATGCCCCCACCCCCTCCCCTTGTTTGCCAGTGTGAGTAAGGCCCCCACCCCCTCCACTTGTTCGCCAGTGTGAGTAATGCCCCCTGACCCTCCCCTTGTTCGCCAGTGTGAGTGAATGCCCCCCAACCCCTCCCCTTGGTCGCCAGTGTGAGTCAATTCCCCCCACCCCCTCCCCTTGGTCGCCAGTGTGAGTCAATTCCCCCCACCCCTTCCCCTTGGTCACCTGTGTGAGTCAATTCCCCCCACCCCCTCCGCTTGGTCACCTGTGTGAGTGAATGCCCCCCACCCCCTCCCTTGGTCACCAGTGTGAGTGAATGCCCCCCACCCCCTCCCCTTGGTCACCAGTGTGAGTCAATTCCCCCCACCCCCTCCCCTTGGTCGCCAGTGTGAGTCAATTCCCCCCACCTCCTCCCCCTGGTCACCAGTGTGAGTCAATTTCCCCCACCCCCTCCCCTTGGTTGCCAGTGTGAGTCAATTCCCCCCACCCCCTCCCCTTGGTCGCCAGTGTGAGTGAATGCCCCCCACCCCCTCTCCTTGGTCGCCAGTGTGAGTAATGCCCCCACCCCCTCCCCTTGGTCGCCAGTGTGAGTGAATGCCCCCCACCCCCTCCCCTTGGTCGCCAGTGTGAGTGAATGCCCCCACCCTCTCCCCTTGGTCGCCAGTGTGAGTGAATGCCCCCCACCCCCTCCCCTTGGTGGCCAGTGTGAGTGAATGCCCCCACCCTCTCCCCTTGGTCGCCAGTGTGAGTGAATGCCCCCCACCCCCTCCCCTTGGTCACCAGAGTAAGTAATGCCCCCACCCCCTCCCCTTGATCGCCAGTGTGAGTTATGCCCCCACCCCCTCCCCTTGGTCGCCAGTGTGAGTAATGCCCCCCACCCCGTCCCCTTGGTCGCCAGTGTGAGTAATGCCCCCCACCCCCTCCCCTTGGTCACCAGTGTGAGTAATGCCCCCCACCCCCTCTCCTTGGTCGCCAGTGTGAGTAATGCCCCCACCCCCTCCCCTTGGTCGCCAGTGTGAGTAATGCCCCCCACCCCCTCCCCTTGGTCACCAGTGTGAGTAATGCCCCCCACCCCCTCCCCTTGATCGCCAGTGTGAGTTATGCCCCCACCCCCTCCCCTTGGTCGCCAGTGTGAGTAATGCCCCCCACCCCCTCCCCTTGGTCACCAGTGTGAGTAATGCCCCCACCCCCTCTGCTGCCCCCATATGTCTCAACTCCCCCCACTCCCCCTGCTGCCGCCTGTATGTCTTACCCGCCCACCCCTCCTCTCCCCCCTGCATCTCCTGACTCTCCACCCCCGCCTGCCCCTGTTTGTCTCCACCCCCTTCACCTACCCCCTAGTCGTTCCTCCCACCCCAGTAAGTGTATGTAGTTGCCGCCATACCATGAGATTTGCTCCCGGCTGGTGCCCGTTGATTGAAACTTATATACTAGTATGGACTTGCCACCGTCCAGTAAGGGACTGGCCCCATGCTATTCTATGTATAACACCAACTACGCACCTATGTGTAGCTTCTCTCCTATGTATCTGTGCCGGACACCACGCACTTGCCCATTGGACATGACCACGCATCCATGTGCTGCTGCCGCCATGCCACCCTTAGGTAGCACCTAATGTATGCATACTATTCTTGACCTCTCAACTGTTTTGTAGCTGCCGCAATGCAACATGTGGCTGGCACCATGCTCTTGCCCACCGAAGCTGACCTTGCACCTTTATGTAGCTGCCGCCATGTAAGATGTGGCTGGCACCATAAACTTGCCCACCAATCTATATAATCACTGTTATGCTCTTACTGTAATTGTCTGAAGCAACATCTATGTATGTATGCCATCTAATTACACTTATGTAACCAAGCAAGCCTTCTTAACAGCGCCACGATGCCTGAGGGCAGTGGGCACTTTACAAATTCAAATACAATAAATAAACCAAGGCCCATCATTGCAGCAGAGAGGGCCAGTGAGACACAGACCCCCTGCTGATGATGGGGGCGTGTGCCTCCATCGCCATGCATGTGCACATATGCGCGTTGGGTTGCTGTTGGAGCGGAGACTTGTGTACCCGTTTATTTGTCATCACTGAAACCCGTGCTAAAAGATGGCTTGATCCGCTCCACATACATGAGACCGGAAGTTCAATTGCCTTCAGAGGTCACGTGTCACTTATTGTGGGCGGCAAAGGACTGACGCTCACAGCAGCCTTTTGTCTGGAGGGTTGTATTGTTTCTGTGACAAAGTCTGATACTGGTGTGAAGCAGGGGCGTTGCTGGGGGGGACTAAGGGGGCTATAGCCCCTGATCTTTTGGTTGTAGCCCCGGATAGAATCTCAAGAGCTACAGCCAAAAGACTAGCTAGCCCCCAGTCCCAACAGTTCCGGCATCAGCTTAGCTCCAGGTCTTTTCCAGACCTAGCAACTCCCCTGCTGTGAAGAACTGCGAGGGAGGGCAGATGGCTCTGTGTGCTGTGCCGCCCTTGCACCACCGCCTGGCTCAGTGGTGTATCAGTCATAAAGGGCAACGCGCAGGAAGCGAGTATTATCTCTCCTTTACCCCTGTGATGGTAGCATGAGCCGAGGGCGGGAATCATCAGAGATGTGAGTCAGCAGCAGAAGCATCCCAAGAAAAAGAAGGCGGACGCAAGGTACAGCAAAGGTAAGTACTTATGCAAATACGCAATTACTTAACCTCTGCGAGGGAAACACGTGGAAACACACACTGGCCGGGCAGAATATACACCATTGGGGCAAACGAGCAAACAGATGTAGCAAAAAGGAAAACACAAAACCAAAATGGCCGCTGTAAAATGTCCTGTGAATGGCAGGAAAGGAAAACCTTACGCCAGCAGGTCACTGTACCTGTAGTGATGTGTAGGAAGTTCCCTACCTTAGTGCCAGGCTATTATGCAAGTCTATGCAAAAAGGACGAGCATACCCGTCCTTGGCACGTAAGGGGTTAAGCAGGCTTCTTGCTGCCTCTGGTTGCAGCAGATCCATGAAATTCGCTTCACATGTTTTGATGTGGCGAGTTGCTCGGTTAGGCTCGATCGGTGTTGGCGGGCTTGGTCCAGGCATCTGGACTGGCAGAACAGGTGTCTGAAGCAATGGCGCGTGGCACCGCAGGCAGGCTGGTGCTGAAGAGTCAAGTTATCGAGGGCTCTTCCGGGATGACTTGTGGGGCTCAAGAGTGATTTGAAAGCTAATGTTTTGAAAGTTGAGCAGCGGCGATGCCAGGAGTGAAGTGCTGGGTCTTTAGGACACTGGGGCTTCCAGAACAGCAATGGTAGAAGTTGACCGAACAGTAGCGGAACTGTGGCCTCGCTGGGAGAGGGTAGGCAGAAGCACAGTGCAACATGTGACAAGGTGTTGCGGCCGGGGCATTGCAATAGTCTAAGTGACCAGTAACTAAAGCTCCTATGACAGCATTACACTTGTACAGGGACACGAATGGACCAATCCGCTGTATAGAATGGTGAATAGGGTCGTAAAAAGTAGAGTGATGTTAAACAGAAAAAAACAAAAGTAGTGGAACACTGCTCTGACCGTTCCTGCTCACTTCGATCAAAGCAGAACAGGTTCCCCCCATGAAATGGGGCCCTCTGCTGCACTTTCCAAGTCAAACGAGGAAAGTTGTGAAGTAACCTACAAGACACCGTCGACCTCAGGGTAAAATGAATGTTCTGCTTACCTGTTCCTTACCTGCAGTCACCGCTGTGGGTGTTCGGGCTTGTAGTCCCTCTGCTCCTCAGAGAAGGTTGAACACAGGTCTCGGGAGGATAGCTCAGTGGCAACGTGCCTGTCTTGGAAGCAAGACGACACAGATTCGAACCCTTGGTCCGCGCTTAGAAACCTCTGGGTATTAAGCGCGTTATAAATAACCAATCATATTATATCATATGGAACGCTTCTTGAATCCTTCATCCTTCAGGAAGGGGGAGTTGAGCTGCCCACAACTCCAGCATGTGTCAATGGAATGATGGGGCCTCCAGTCCATACATAACCAAGTCCTAGAAGGGGATTGGTGCATAAGATCCCTGTCTGGATCCAGTCCATAACACTTTATAAAGACATGCTATTAGAATAAGGATCCTGGGGTTGTAATGTATTTTTAATGACATTCTATTTGTAATGTATGTTCTTTTATGCTTCTTTGATATTGATGTTTTGATATTGATGTTTCTTCTTTCTTTTAATGTATTTGTAAAGGTTTCTTTTGTAAACCATATACAATAAAAAATCAAAAAATAAAAGAACATGCTATTCCTATTTTACTGCAATTCCCAGAGTCTTTAGTGCCCGGAAAGTGATCTGGGGAAGAGCAACGCATTGTGGGGGAATGTCTGCAATCGGAAAATTGTATGTGCATCCCTAGTATACTGTGCAAGCTGCCATGTTAAAACACATGTTTCTTGCTTGTGCGCGGTGAGACTTAAAGTTTTACTGCACATGTCTTTGCAACAAAGGCTCTTTGCCTAGTGTGCAGCGATGCTCGGCTCCACAACTCTCGCTTCTGAATTGTTTCTCTTTTGGGATATGTAAGCGTGTTTCAGGCGCCTGCTTTCTTAAGAAAAGCAGCTTTTGTAGGTGAAAGTGATACTGTACGCGTGCCTGCCTGCCTGAGACCGTGCGTGGACCTTTGAGGAGTATATTCAGCTCTGCCGAATGCTGTCCTTCCTGATAACACTGTCTTACATGTAAGAACGCAGCTGTTATCAAAGACTTGGATAGAGGGGCTTTGTTCGTCCCTGCGTGTAACATGGTTTCTGTATGATCCCTTGTCCTGTTTGAACTACCTCTTCCATTGGAATACATGTCTTCTTTTGAGTTTAAGAGGTTGGTGCACAGAAGGAGGGGTTACTCACTTGCACTGAAGTCTCGTGCTCGCTGGTGGACAGGATCCTTGGAATGGCGGGGGCCTGCCTCTGGACTGTTACACCTCCCACTCTGATGGTATAAGAAAGCCAACTCTTCTTCAGGAGACAACTAAAGACTTTCTTCAAAGACCGCTTCGATCCATAGGTATGATCTGCTTGTCTACTGGGGCGTCTGGTTCCCAGGCTCCTGGTCTGTCCTTGCAATGTCTTTCTACCAGCTCTCTCCTGCTGCTAGAACTAGCTGCCCCTTTTTTTACCCTTCAGGGTTTGGGGTTAAGAGAGCTATTACCTTCCAATTGCCCGCCCCCTCTCTTCCAGCAGACGGCTTTTAAGAGGACTATGGTTGAGTCACTCCCTTAGAGATCAGCTCCTCGACCTGTGGGTGAGTGGTACTTTGCCACTCAGGGCTAATAAAGGGGTTCCTGGGCGGAGATGGGGTGTTTGCTCCTCAGCTGGAGAAGAAGGGCAGACATTCAGCAAATTTCCCTTTCAGCTGATTAGCCAATACGGGCCGAAATTCTAATAACCCTTAAAACAGCAAAATCACAACTGCCGATAGTTTGAATTCTCTCCACATCACGACATTCTCTTTTGCTAGAGATTTAATTTGTCTTAAATCCAGCATTGAATGTGTAGGATGCCAGGATTCTGCCCTTAGTTTCAAGCCAATGAAAAAGCCAATGTGAGTTAACACAAAGCTCTGTTATTTTAGGTACAGCCACGTGGCTGCTTAGGCTTTAGTAAACTTCTACTAATGCCTGTGGCCTTTTAAAATGAGTTAACATGAACAGTTATTAATTTGCATATTTGAAATTGAAGGTAACTTGCATACATTTAGAATCATTGTATGCAAATTCATCTCATGAATGTTAATGAGGGATATCCTGAAAACAAAGCATGGATCCAGGCCTCGAGACCTGGAGCTGGAAAACCCTGTGTTACATAGTCACTGAGCCTGAAATCAGCGCACATCTAAACACTGACATTACTTTTTAGCAACAGAGCATATGTAGACAGTGTGTTACACAGAACACTCTTTCCTGCAGGAAAACCACCTTTGCAAAAATCCTAAAAGGTCAGGACAGTAGACTCTTGAAGATGGTGTTCTGTCACAGTTTCTGTCCTGGTAGAATTTCGTATCACAGCTCCTACTCGTAAACATGCCTTCCGGGTCCTTATAATGTTTGCAAGAGGGTAGGGCACACTGACCACACAGATGCAAAGAGGAGTGTCCAGGAGGTGGTGGGGGGATGTCACATGATGATGACAAGCAGAGACAGCTGCTTAAAGGCACTGATGAACAATTCAGGGTTCAGTTGTTTGCTGAACCTAAGGTGACCTTGATTTCATGTGCAGTTCAAGACGAAATTTCCATACAAGTGGTTGGTGTTCCTTAATTTCTAGCTTTATTCAAGTGCAACATTTTCAGGGTGTGGTTGTTTGAGATGTATATAAATGACAAATAAATACAAAATACAAAGGCTTGCTGGCACCCGGAACTAAGATGTCCTCTGCAGAGGTCATCGCTATGCTCTAGGAATTTGTATTTATATAGCTCACATCTGCAATTAGTATGTAATATGAAATGGTCTCGATAAGCAATGCTGTTGCCATGTTTGCCTCTTCTGCATCCTCTGGGCCCTAAATCCCACGAGAGAGAGAGAGAACGGTGAAGTTATTAGAAGCAGGGGGCGGAGCTAGAATACCCGCGGCTCTTTGCTCTGTCAGCTAACTGGGACGTGGGCCAGAATCCATGGTTGTTCTTCCTAGAAGGCGCCAACACGCCCTAAACCCCTCGGACATGACACACACATCTGCAGGCTTAGGAGGGTCGCCCCCTCATCCGCCTGATATTAGTTTCAGCACAACCTTGGTTTCAGAAAGTATCGCGCCATAATTTCCAGGCCCAAAATTCTGAATCCCAAAATGCATTTCAGAGCAATTATATGTGGGTTTGGGCAATATATAATTTGAGGGGAGTATGGGGACCTGCTGCGGCAGTTCTCCCCCTGCATATAATTGTGCTGAAAGGTGCGAAAAGAACAAAATATTTTGACATATTGGTATTCAGAAATTGTTTCGCAGTATTCTCAAAGATCACATGTTGCTCAAATGCTGAAGAAGGGTCTTCTTGATGAGTCTAGTTGCATAAGGTGCAGGAGAGATGCCCGATTCATGGAATAATCTGCACGTAAAATAGGGACTTTGTGCGCCAAACCACACACAAAATCCTGTTTGTTGATTTATGTAATCAACTGAACTGTACTTTTTCGCACTTTGCAGGGTCTTAACTCAGTCTTGGCATGTCACTGCAAGAGGCCGGGTGGCTTGCGCGAGACACCACGCAGAGCATGGGCGTGGTTTGCGCAGAGGGCAGGGTAGGGGCGGAACTCGGAAAATGAGGAAGAACAAGGGAAAATGTGGGAGTTACGAGGGACAGCCCGCAGGAGTCCATTGAACGCACACTATTGTGTGGAACGATATGTATTCATGCATCCGAGCACGCAACCTCTCGGCGGGGAAATGGCCACGCAAAGTCCTCGTATATCGGCCACCCAAAGGCAGGTGTACAGACACTTGCACATAGGATTCACTGTACAGAGGTACGATTGGGTATCGGATTTACGCAGACGGGGTTCCGATCTGACTTAGGTGTACGCGTATGCAGGGTGCAGGAACGGTTTGCAGGTTTTCGCACCCCGATTTTCCGAGTTTTTCCCAAGTTATGATAAATCGTACGCATGTTGTCGGGGTGCCGGTAACAGTTGCGGGGGACACGGCGCAGTGGCCCCGAGATTTAGGCCTGCTTGCAAGCGACCCCATGCACTGTTTGAAGGGTGCATTTAGTTGCGCCCGGGGGAGCATGCAAAGGTAACTGTTCTGGTTGTTTTTGCTTTGCTTGGGGGTGTGTTGGGAGCGTTCCGGTGGGACTTGCATATACGGTTACTTTGCACGAACAATTCCATGAATACGCGGAACACGTAGAAAAACTCTGGCCATGTGGGATCTTTGCACACTTTTCCATGAATCGTGCCCTAACGGTGGAGTACGGATTTCTCAAACTGCCCCATGAAGCAGTGTGCCCTATCTCCTGGCCTGAAGGCGGTGTCTTCACTCTAGAAATGCCTGACAGAGCTTAAATAGATATAGACGTTAGTGCCTTCCACACAGGTCTTTATTTAGTACCCACATGTAGTTCTTCAATATTTGAAAAATTTAGTCATGGTTGTTCACTGGCTCTATATGCCACACTTGCATTATATATGATATATTGGACAATC